>NC_048269.2:34163004-34821504 GCF_005286985.2 Setaria viridis | reverse complement strand
AGTAGTGCAAGATTAAATCAAGAGCGCAGTGAAAATTTTGAATACAGTCCAACAGTTGGTACCAATCAAAACTTCCAAAAGAAATTACAGTCATTTGCTACTCAATTACCCCTACTGAATAGCTGATGGAAGGAGGGAAGATCTAGAGATACACTGTTTTGAAGGCCCCTGATCCTTGTCTAGAGATACACTGTCTAAAGATCTCCTTGTACTGCACAATGCACACACGGAACTGCAGAGATTAGGGAGAAAGTAATTATTTAGATGAATTCACAAGACACGATATAATGAACAACGACAACTGAGAGCAGCTCCCCGCTAATCGACATTCGACAATGAACCCAAGCTGATGAGATGAAACGACATTAGCATTTAGCAGGCAAGAAAAACGACAGCGGCGGACGGCGCATTAACACGTACCTGGAGGTAGCGACCGCTTTTGGGGGGGGGGGGGGGGGGGGGGGGGGGGGGGGGGGGGGGGGGGGGGGGGGGGTTGTTGTCCTCCTCATCGGCAAGCTCTGCCTGATCGCCGCCCGCCACCTTCCGACTGGAGGCCATAGCACCGGCGCGCTCCTCTCTTCATCTTCCTCCTCTCCGCTGGGGTCGCGCAGCGAGACGTGGGAGAGAAGGACTACCTGGTGACACTGCGATTGGGGATGCCGCGGTGTGGTGGTGTCGCGCGCGCAGCACATGCGGAGGCGGAGACTGGGGATGGCCAGCAGCTCGACGCTCGTCCCCACCACGGCGGCCGCGCTCCCGGCCCTCATCCTCCTCTCCGCCGCCGCGCGGCTACCGCACCCCCGTGGAGCAAAGCAGCCCTCTCCGCACCCCGACCCCGCCGCCCACACCGAAGCGCAGCCACGGCGGGGGTCGTGGACACGTGTGGAGCACGGGGGCGAGGCGTGGGGAGATGGCGGCGGGATAGGAGGCGCAGGCGAGGCGGCGGAGGCGCAGATGCGTGTAGCATGGCGGCGTTGGCGGAGGCAATGGCGGCGTGGAATTGGGAACGCAGGCGGAGGGACGGCTCGGAGGGGTGGAGGGGAAGCCGAGCCCACCCCATTTTCCTCCACCCGGTGGTCTGCTTCCTCCTCCTTTTGACCCGTAGTTGGTCCATATCTCCTTCCCTCTTTCGGCTTCCAGCCCACCTTTGGTCCGCCTACGCCGCAAACTCTCTCATCTTCCTCGCAGTAAAACTGTGCCGCGCCGCCACTGTTCTACCCCACCGCCGGTGCAGAGCAGCCATGAGGTCAACTCAAGCTCCGCCACCAATTATGCGCAGCCGGTAAGAATAATCAACCCCATCTTTCCTCCCCGCTCCCTCCTCTTTCCTTTCACGAGCTTCACCAAGATCGCAATGGAGCTCCTCCGATCCATCCACCGCCCCTGATTCCGTTCCTGATCATGCAGAGCTACCACTCCTCGGAGGTTCGGTCTTCCTCCACGCGAATAGATGGCCTTGACAACACCACCTACGTGTCTTCCTCTCCCTCGGCACCCACCTCCCGCCGCAAACCGTGGCCGGGATGGCCTCTCCAACGAGATTTGTATACATTATGCTGCATATATCTTGCTTTTCGTGACTCATCAGCTATATATATGTGTTTCCACATGTATTAACACATATGATTGATCTTTCATCTTCTCTATTCATGTGCACATAATCACATTACATTACATTTTTAGTGCATACATACTTACTGTCATGAAGTAATAACCAATAAGCAATGGCGTGTTTCCAGCACAAGCAGACACATATCAATTTGGCAATTGGATTAACAAGTTGATCATGTCCAACCAAAATTATCCGCCTTTGGTGGCCATTAACACTAAGTGGTGTTTATTGTGGTGGGTACATATGCATTTAGAAGAAGTGAGAATTCGGTTGAAATGTTAAAACAGCATCCAATTTCATTAATACACATCAAGAGGGGCTCTTATGCAAAACATCCATCGGAACTAAGAGATATACAAACAAAACCTATTCACATTTACTGTTTACAAATAGATTCTCTTGCATTATTGGTTGCATATCAATTGCTTATGAAAGGATCTTGATGTCGCCTAGAGAGGGGGTGAATAGGCGTAATCTAAAATTGTCGCCACTTAAAACAAATTAATCAGCGACTTTTGGAATATTTCGGAAATACTTCCGGAGAATTCCGAAATTTTTGGAATCTCCGAAAAACTCTCCGGAATTTTCCGAAGATATAAAGCACACGCCTTAAACAACAGAAGAAAAACACACTGCCTGAAAAATCAGAACCTCCAGTTTTGTCCTTGGCAGTGACAACCCCTTAAACCTTATGTTGAGCAAGAGATGTGAAGATCAAACCAGTCTAAAGAGTATCCTCAGATGATGTATCCTTGGTAGAAACACAAAGTTCCTACACTTCACAAATACTAACACCCCAGTAGATCAACCAATGTAAGAAGATCAACAATGAAGAAGAAGTACAAGACAAATGTATGCAAACCAGTGAGGTGATATAAAGATTTGTTTCACCGAAGTTCAGATTCACCACCGGACGAATCCTACATCTCAGTTGGGTGCTTCCAAGGAAGTCGGGTTGCACTCAACCCTTTTCCCACTTCACTATTTAGCTTCTTCCCTTTCGGAGATGAAGCTTGACCTGCACAAACTGTCCCGTGGCTCACCACACCTTGGTAGCTCTTGGGCGACACCTAGACGTCTAGGAGGAACACCTCCAAGAGTAACAAATATTCAATTGAAACTTGACAAGGCGAAACAGTGCTCAAGCGTATTAGTGCTCTTCTAGTGCTCATAAATAACTTCTCTCTACTACCCAACTCACAAGATCTTAGCAAAGATCACACTACCTCACAAGAGGGGTTGGGGAGAGCTATTTGGCTTTGGCTCAGGTTAGAATAGGCAAGAAGCACACCAGCAAATGCAAAAATAGCCCTTTGCAACTGAGGGGGTCGTGGAGTATAAGTACTCCACTCCCCAAAAATTAGCCGTTAGACATGTCAGGGCAAAATCGGAACTTCCGGTTTTCAAACCAACCGGCCGTTGCGAGTTTAGTTCCGGATTTTTCCGAAGATATTTCCGGAAACTTCTGGAACTTTCTGATCATTAGTGTGTATGGTGGTTTTTTTGACTCTTTCCTCACTCAGGATACTTGAGCACTGAGACTATGTCAAATAACCATGTGATGCATCCCTCTTGATAGTACGGCACACCTACACTTAAGATTAAAATTAAATGTACTATGTTCATCTTCTTGAGCTTCATTTCCTTTAACCATGCCATACTTGATGACCATGTCTTTTTGAGAGTTGCATCTACCTTGGTCTCTTTTGATTTGAGCACTTCAACCTTGAGCTAGTGACTTGGATCAATGTTCAATCACATATGAATGAAAACCAATTCTTAGATCACAAGTCACTTCTTCATATGACTTAATAATCGTTTGATGCATCCCATTGCTATACTCAGCAAGGTTCAACTTGATACCTCAAAATCTTCCAAGTACTAGCCCCTTCACCCTAGCAAAGCTCATGGCCCAAGTCACCACTTGACCATACTTTACAGTACATCGTTGCTAATCACTTGCTTGATTTGTTCATCCAATAGTTGCCTCATTTGAGTCTAACCATGCTTTGACATCATGAGTGAAACTTACTTGAGATTATATCTTCTTTTGACTTTTTACATCCAATTATGTTCAACAAGCTTCTCATTTTATTTAGAGACCAACAAAAATACCAATGGTCTCATGCCTCATTCTTTCATTTTAATTTGCTTGTCGTCTATCATATATATAACCACCATGTGATTTACATAAGTTTTCCACTTTGTCCTTTACATTGTATGAGCCTTTTGATACAATTCTTCCCACAAAGATTGTTCATCAATATAAATAACCTGCTCGTAAACTTAACAAGTTCATTAGACCTTTAATCACGTTGTTATTTAATGCACCAAAATCCACTAGGGGCCTAGATGCTCTTTCAGCTTAGCAGTATGTCTTACATCTAATCAGTTGTAGCTAGTAGTATTTGTTTTTAAGTCTGGAACCACACCAACTTAGCGGTCAACTAACGGAAATGGCAACTAAGGGAATGGAAAATTGAAGTATTTGCAGAATTGAAGAATTTCAATAGCAACGAGGGAAGTGGTATAATTTCAGTGACATTGAGGGACTTTGCTCAAAATTAATTCAACAAATTAAGGTGTGAAATATAGAGTTTAAATACCTTTTTAATTTTTTTATGAACCCCATATATACTCACCTGATTACACTAAACGTACATACTACCTTCAAGTCTTGTTGTCGTATATATTCATCTGGCTCCAGCGATGCGTGGAGGGTAAGTAGCGCATGATTTTGTGTCAAGAACAGATACATGCTAATGATCTTATCCTGGTTTCGGCACAAACCGTGCGTGCATCCACGTACAAATGCTCTTCAGTCTGTACACAGCATTGTTCTTGATTATAAGAGATATAAAATAAACATATATATCTTATATTTTTAAAATATCGACAATTCAAATGCACTAGCTTAGCTATTAAAATACAGTCCAATAAATGAAAGTTGCCGGAGGAATGTGGCTCGTTGGTCCCAAACCGGCCAACCCCAATGAACGCCCATTAGATTAGCTTGAGATACTTTAGATTCTGGATGGATTGCCAATAATATACCGGTCCCTGCCAGGAAAGATAGCTAGATCTAATAATATCAGACGAAGATTAAGGACTGTGGTGGTGCTAAATAATGGTGCTTTAATTTCTGGCATGGACAGAAAGCAGGCGCCAGAGAACGGGGATGTTGTATGGTCAAGCGCATGTGAGGCTCCGTTTGATACCACTCCTAAATTTTAGCACATGTCACATCGGATATTTGATGCTAATTAGAAATATTAAATATATGCTAATTATAAAACTAATTACACAGATGGAGTCTAATTCGCGAGACAAATCTATTAAGTCTAATTAGTCTACGATTTGATAATGTGGTGCTACAGTAACCATTTGCTAATGATGGACTAATTAGGCTTAATAGATTCGTCTCGCAAATTAACATAGGGATTCTGCAATTAGTTTTATAATTAGCTCATATTTAGTCCTCCTAATTAGCATCCGAACATCCCACGTGACACTGCTAAAGTTTAGCATCTTATATCAAACACCGCTAGGTCCGCATCCGCAGGAGCGGAAACATATAATAAGATCTGTGTCGTCCCGTTGGCAGCTTGGACTGATCGACCAATCCTCCCGGGAGCAGGTACGACTTTGTTTTAGTAGACGCTAGCGTCAAACCCCCCAACTGCAGTTTTTGCACGGCCCACCGTGATGGAATTGAAAACGTGGCGGAACCGTTCTTTATTCGCACGCCGTGATGCGATTCCGATGTTTGTAGTTTGGCTTGCCATCGGCATCGGTTTGCAGCTCGACTTCTTGCAGTCAACTGTATCGACCGATGGCAGTCTTCGTGCCTATCCTGAACGGCCTCTGCAGATGTAACCGCTGCTTTAGGCGTAGCGTCTCTCGCTCCTGCCGGTATAGTACTAGTATAGTTTTGCTGTGCACGGAGTGTCTGTCATCGTTTCAGTGCGTGTCAAACTTGACGACCGTGATGCACAATGGACAAAACACATGGAGGAGCCAACATGTTTGACGTTGGATGCGAGGTGTTCAGCGCTAGCACAAGATTCTGGGTGCAACAGCAACAGCGACTGGGGCGATCGATTCAGTTCACACAAGTGCAGTGAGACGAGCCACCCGCGCAGCACGGTGCGTGGTCCGTCGACGACCACGATGGCGACCGGCCGGCCAAGGCACCGCCGCACCACGAATGTCCGGCGCGCGACTGAACCCGTCGTCGAGTCAGCCCCCACCAACGGCCACGAACAACCGCGTGCCCGACTCTGAGCCGGTCTTCCATTAGCATAGCAGGCAGTAGACCTCCACACTCGCTAATTATTCAATGACATGTGGGCCAGCCGCGCGCAGAGTAATGGCGCCACCCGCCCCGCCATGGAACAGGACAGGGACCAAGGGGAGGTAGGTGGCGCCAACGACTTGACTCGTCGTCGCCGTCGTATCTGGGCAGTGCTGCCCGTACCACCCGCGAATGAGATGCATCGTCTCCGTTCTCTCTCGATCCTCCAGATTAAACGTCTTTAATTATTCCCTCGTTTCGCGTGTTAACCCAGATAAATTCCCACCTGCTCTGCTCCTCTGCAGACACCGCGCAAGCGCAACCAACTGATTGCTCCTTCCAAGTGAGTGCTTCTCCTAAAACCTGAAAACAAATGGAGGTGGAGGCGCCGGCGCCTACGGTGGCGGGGATGGATTTCTCGGCTTCTCCGAGGTTCGACCCGGATAAGCTGGAGTCTCCCCCGCCGGTGGAGGGAAGCGGCGGCGAGAATGGCGCCGCCACCAAGCTGCAGAAGGTCTACCGCAGCTACCGGACCCGCCGGAAGCTCGCCGACTCCGCCGTCGTCGTCGAGGAGCTCTGGTATTCTTCTTTTTCTCAGATCCTTCCCTTGGAAACTCTTGCCTCTACGATTTCTTGCCGTTTAATTTGGTGTAGGAGAGCGGTCCCTTTCTCGAAAAAACCTCCCTTGTTAGTACAATTTCCCCCCTCTTGTTCTTGATGTACTGTTCCATGAAAAGGTGCCTCCTTTCTTGGAGATTTTGGTGTCCCAATAAAATGCCTAATTTGGTTCTTGTTGATGGTAACGGGTGTCCAAATCAATTCTAACTGAGGCTTGGTTTCGGGGGGAGTTTTAACTAAAACTAAAGAGTTTTTTTTTTTGTTTCGGATCAATCAATGAAGGTGGCAAGCGCTGGACTTCGCGCGCCTCAGCCACAGCACCGTCTCCTTCTTCGACGAACCCAAGCCGGAGACCGCCGCCTCGCGCTGGAACCGCGTCAGTCTCAATGCATCCAAGGTGCCCCAATTACTGCCTGAGATAGAAAACAGAAAAGTCCCTCATGTCCTCTTTCTTCTTCACCAGAAAACGTTTCTTTCCCCCTTTGTTGCTCATGTTGCTTGCTTGCAACAGGTGGGTCAGGGTTTATCCAGAGACGGCAAGGCTCTCAAGCTGGCTTTCCAGCACTGGATCGAGGCTGTGAGTACAAATCGTACAAATCCCACTAGAGTACTGTTTGTCAATTTAGTATTATTTGCTCTAGATGTGGTGATGTGCTTTCATGTGTGTGAAAACTGAAAAGAGGCTAGGCTACTTTCTGTATCATTCGACCTAAGAGTTTGTCATGTGTGAACATTGATCATAAAAAGGCCCACCATTGACGTCATACAAGTCATGCCCATCTCCTCATAGAGTGATAGACTATTGTTTCCAACACTCTGATGCAATGCCTTATAGCAATATTCATCTCTTCTTGTATAGATTGACCCGCGGCATAGATATGGGCACAATCTGCACTTCTACTACGATGTCTGGTGTCAAAGCCAGGCCGGCCAGCCCTTCTTCTACTGGTAAGAACTTTGCTGCAATTTGCATAGTTACATTTGCAGATTATCTTTTTCGAACAAAGTAGGGCAATCTGCATAGCACATGGGAGAGAGATGAACATATTTGAGTGCCTGCTCATACCAGATATTTTAGTTGTGGCCTGTGGGTTGAATCTCTGTTAATACCAGAAATCCCAGTTATTAGTTTTATTGCATGACAATTTAAGTGAGTGTTTGTTATATATAGGCTTGATGTTGGAGAGGGAAAGGATCTAGACCTTCCAGAATGTCCAAGAGCAAAGCTAAAGAAGCAATGCATTAAGTATCTTGGTCCGGTAAGAAATGTTCTGCAATGGCTGCCTATCTTTATCTAGAACTTGTGCCATATATCCTTCCCTCAAAGCATATGTGAAGAGCTGTATCTGTATGATTGCTTGGCTACCTTCACCCACCTTCACCCACAGAATTCGTGTTGGTCTCGTGAAACTTTTTGCGATTCATCTTTTTTTAAGAAAATTATATGTTACTATCTTTGTACTACAACATCATTTTCCCTCAAGTTTGACTAGTAATAAATATTTTCTCAAATCGAAACACATATTGAACATTATTGCTATTACTATCAGTCAGTTTGCTGCATATATGAACTGCATTCGACGTGGCCTCAGGCCTGAATTATCATTCCAAACATGAATAGAGACCAGCATATTCCTGCTTCTATCCATACTATTATTCACTTAAACCATGAATCATGACCATTAACAGAAGTACCATTGATTTTTAAATACTATACATGTTCAAGCACAGCAAAAGGAATTTGTTTTAACAAACTCATCATTTTCTTGCTGCGAAACCTCCCACATGGCTCCGAGCTCTAACAATTACCCAATGTCTTGCAGCAAGAGCGTGAGAACTATGAATACATAATTAATGAGGGAAAGATTATCCATAAACAGTCTGGACAACCACTTGATACAAGCCAGGATCCTAAAGGAACTAAATGGATTTTTGTTATGAGCACAGCAAAAAGACTCTATGCTGGGAAGGTAACTTTCTACTCTTACAAGGTCTTTGCACTTGCATTTCTGCTGAACAATAATATATCTTATGTCTTATTTTGTTACATTATGTTTAGCACCGCTAAATCTTTTTCTATCCATCCAGAAAGAGAGAGGTGTATTCCAGCATTCCAGCTTTTTAGCAGGAGGCACTACCATAGCTGCTGGAAGATTTACAGCAGAAAATGGAATTATCAAGGTATCTTTGAGCAACCATACCCTATTAAATGTTTGGATGTGATCACAGTATTTTATTTTATTTAAATTCCTGCATGTGCTATCGCCTATCCTTTAATTCAGCACCTCTGACCAAAAAGTTCTATCGGTGTCCTGGAATTGATGAATTATTCAATGTGCATGGTCCGTCCAATCATTATTTTCTGTTCCATATGCTACCATTAAGAAACATTAATAAAATCTTTTTTGGAGGACATATACAAAATATAAACAGGTATATATTCATTAAATATTTTCCCACGACTTTTGGAGGTAATGTAGTGGAACTGTACATTCTGAATCTATATCTGTCTAGTACACATGTAAATATAATATCTATTTATCTTGATCCAGCAACTGCAAGTTAACTGGCTCTTTCATCATTTTATTATTTCGCTTATCTTTCAAGAGCATGTTATGAATGTATTTCATCGTTCTATCATCTGGATAATGTGTATACTTTGGTTACGTCTTGTTCATGTACTTTCTCATTGGTTGCATTCTGCTAATTTGTTCTCTTCTTTCCTGATGAAGTCCATCTGGGCCTATAGTGGTCACTACAAACCAAGCGCAGAGAACCTCAGCAATTTCATGAACTTCCTTGAAGAGAATGGAGTTGATCTTAAAGAAGTTGAGGTAAGTCGTTTAACTATTCACAAGCTAAAATATGCTTGTCTCACCAAATTGCAGATTTTTTTTTATGATTGCATATGAATTCATTTCGTGTGCTTGCTTTTGGCCTTTCAGGTGCGCTCATCCATCAGAGAAGACTACAATGAAGATCCAGTGCGTGATGGTTCACAGAACCTTACTGCTGAATCCATGGGATCAGAAGTGATTTCCATTCCAAGCATGACCGAATGCGATGAAGGCGAGAACGCTACTGCAGAACAAGCCAAGCCAACCTACCAAAGAACCTTGTCAGGTGGTCTTCAAAGCCCCAGAGCCACCGGTGTCCCGCAGAAGGCAATTCTTGAGAGGATGAAATCAAAGGGCGAGTCCAAGTCCTATCAGCTTGGCCACAGGCTGTCCCTCAAATGGACCACTGGGGCTGGTCCAAGAATTGGATGTGTCAAGGACTACCCAATGGAGCTCAGAATGCAGGCTCTGGAAATGGTGGACCTATCGCCAAGGGCATCAACTCCCTCAGCTTTAAGGAGACTACCTTCATGTTTGTCACCCACTGAGGCCACCTCACCGACATCCCTGCTCGCGGCAATGCAGGCCTCCCTGCCCCAGCCAAGTTAGAAGCTCAGAGGAGCTTATGTCACGCAACTAGCATGAAGCCCCAAGCGGTTCAGCTGTCTGATTACTGTAATCCAGCCTTGTCATTTTCTACACTGCAAAGCTGATCAGATACTTGGTTTGTTCTTGCTGCTGCTCCCCTGTTCTGTGGTTACAGTCAGATGTAGGCATGTAGCACACTGCAAAGTTTTACGAGTGTGCCTAGTTGTGGAATGTGGACTGTAACTATTGCAGAAATAGTTTCTGTGCAGAATCTCTTACATATCACAGCCCGAACAGCTTGGAGGAGATGAGCACCCTAGGTTTTGCTGCAACTCTAGGTTTTGCTGCTCCACTCTACAACTCCAGCTGGAGATAGCTCTGCCTAAAGCTGGAGTTGTGTAGATGGGGTGTTTGGCTTATAAGGGTATCACCAGCTCCAAAAACGAAGGTTTTCAAACTGAATTGCCATTTTTGCCCCTACCTCATAGGCCCACATGTCATCCTCTGTAGTACCTATTTTTTCCTTTTTTTTTCTGAGCTTATCTTCTTCCTCGGGACCGAATCACCGAAGGAGCACGTCTGCTCGCTCACGGCCCGCGAGGCCTTGCTTGATTCTCCCTGGCCTAGCTGGCTAGCTAGTACGGCATGTTTTGCTAAATCTCAATACAGATCAAATTGTGACCTGCACCTGTCGATGCGGACCATGAGGTCGGGCGCCAGCCGGCGGCGTGCAGGATGGGGAGCGCGGGATGGGGCCGGCACCACGCAGGACGCCGGTGGTGCGGGACGTGGCCGATGCGCAGGACGACGGCGGTGCTCCGTCCCCCGCCATGGACGCATCTCTCGCTGCTCCTTCTTCACAAACATCGGGCCGCCATGGTGCTCTCTTCTTAAGGGGCTGCTTCCAATTCCTTTTCCATTTGTTTTTGGGTAAGAATACAAATACAAATACAAATACTGTTCTTCTGCATAAGTTCAACTGGTATATGAATGCCATGGTAGTTGGCTAGTTGCCATGTGTTCTTCCAATGGTTTTCATTTTTAGACATGAGCTAAATGCTCCGCTTCTCCTCCCAAAGTGTACCCTGTTTTCGGCAGGACCACAATTGTTTCCTAAATAAGGTGTCTTCAGTACCCCTAGCATGAAAAGAAATAAAGATGGCCTTCTGTTAGGCAAGATACACACAACACACTTTCCAGATTACGTTTACATCTCTAGAAGCACACCACCGAGCTGCTGCTAACTTGTTGTTTCGTTGTATTCGTGCAGAGAGCAGCACTTCCACACAGCACTCCACCATGATCTTGGTGCGTCCAGGTCTAGGCATGATCTTGTTGCATCATGTCTAGGCCGTCTCCTGCTGCTCCGGCATGCTGTCTGATAATATTCGCCGCCATAATACTGTTCTTCGTCATAATACTGCTGATAATATTCGTCATCCTGCTGATAATTTCCTTGGTCGTAGTCTTCGTCTTCGTCGTCCATGTGCTGCGTGGGCAGCGCGTGGCGGCAGAGCGGGGAGACATGGTTAACCCGGAGCCAGCGGAAGATGCAGTCCTCTGCCACGAAATCCTGCAGGCACACGGCGCACTCCGCCGGCATCCTGATCCCCGCGTCCCCGGCCCTGGCCTCCTGCAGGCCCAGGATGGCGTCGCTGGAGGCGGCGACTCGAGCACACTTGACGCTGCGGTTGGATTCAGGAGAATCAGGATGGGAGGTCAGGTAGGGGAGCATCAGGCGGGAGAGCCTCTCCTCCTCCACGTCGTCTGATACCGACTCGAAGCTAGTCTCCTCGACCATGTACATCCGGCCATCGACGAACCTTGCCATGGCCCGTCAGAAGTAGCATGTGCTGAATTTTAAGCCACCAATCCACTAGAATCATCCGACGGCGGCATTAGCCCTGGCGAGCGCACATGTGAGCAGCAGGTGTTCCATGTGCTCCAAATGCTGACTGCATCTCCATTAGACAAGGCATCTCCCTTCCCGTGGAGCGACACCACTAATAACTAGAAGAAGAGCATTGTCTTCCATAATTGTCGCGCGCCATGAGGTTCAAAGTAACCCATCAAACTGACTTCATGGTTGCATGAAACATCTATCCTGTGTAGCACGTACTACGGATCTGCGTCTTGATGGTTTACAAAGTACTCCCTCCATTCTTTTTCCTCTTGGCACAATGACCAAGGAAAACAATTCTACTTATCATCCATTTAATTATGTCATTAACTATTCCTCGTAAACAAGCGATTCATTAAAGACTAGACTTCTTGATACCCATGTAGCCAATCTTGTATAGAAGAACGAAAAGTCACATGTCAGACCTGAGGTAACTATTTCTGTGCACTAAAAAAGTCAAAACGATCTACAATTTGTAACTCATACGGAGGGAGTACTTTTTAGTTTTGGACTCTAAGAGACGACAAACAGCAACACTCGTCAGAGAGCACTCATCAGACATCAACAATGATGCCTCTGAGGCTATGACAAACACGGAGAACTACCAAGCTGCTGGTGGCTAATCAATTTAATTAGGTACTAGATTGGAACACGCAGGCATTCCCAAACGTTTGCATTTGCACACGCATGCACCGCTCGCTCACAATCAAGTTTACACACGCTTTCGCAGGTACACGAACACAAAGTTTGGGTGTTGGACCAGGTGGCCGGCCCACAATGCTCCAAGCCCACACTGCCCCCACACGCTGGGCCCCCAATCTCTCTCTTCACTGTAGCTCTTGGATGGCCCATCACCAATCTCTCTTTTCACTGTAGCTCTTGGTATACTACATGGCCCATCACCAATCTCTCGAGGGGGGACCTCAGATCTGCAACCAAACATGCAAATACGTCCAACCAATTTATTGCAAACTAGCAGTGGGTAGCGGTAGGCCAGCACCAGCCCAACACCCTGACGTATGCCACAAACGCAGATTCTCTGGAGCGTGGGCCTGGTACAGGGCTAAGCTACGTACGTACAAAACGCAAGCACACGTATGTCTACCTCTACCAGTACCACTACGTGACTACTTACTTGGTCGTGTTGCAGCATCAAGCAGACACACTAACGTCATCGCCCACCACATGATGTCTCCGTGTCTGTGGTTGCAAATTTTACCCTGTACCAAGATAGATTCTAGTGTTAGTTTTCATAATTCAGATTAAGGCGTATCTTGATTTGCTTTGGTTGGAGATGGTTTTACACTGATTTTTTTTTGTACAGCTCATTACCACAGCTAGAGAGTAGAGATAGACATGCATGGTCTGCTATAGCTATAGAAAAAACAAAAAAAAAATCCAATGTGGTGATTTGGCTTGCAAAATCTTCAGAGATATACATATCTTTATTTACGAGAATTGAATGTTATGGCTGTGAACACCTGTCTTGCTTTGACATCAGTCTAGCTATGGCAGACCACTGACCATGCATGTCTATCTCTAGCGGAAGTAGTGAACTGCAGAGGGGGGGGGGGGGGGGGGGGATTTGGCATGAATTAAATGCCAAGTCTACAAAGATATGCTCCTATTAGCACTACTATGTAAACCTATGTTTTTTAAATATATGAATTAATTTCTTCCATAAAACATATCTTTTCTTTATAATATGTGCAAGCAGCAGTGACGCGTATCTGTTGTGTTCGTTTCACTGATCGAGGAGATCTTCCGTGCCTGCGCTCGGTGGCGAAAGCCAGCCAAGTCCACACTCACAGTTCAGCGCACAATAAACTGGGCCTGCGACAGTGACGCACAAAAGGTCACAAATCCTTTCCTGCCTTGCACCGGCTGTCACTGGAAAAACCAAAATAGTCCTCGCGGACGAGCTGATCAAAACTGACGTTGCATGCATGTACTGGCATGAACCTGGAGTCCTGGACACAACCACCATGGTGTCAGTAGTGCCATGGCTTGGCCGTTCCGGTCCACTTTTCTTTGTGTGAGGTGAACGCTAAATAGAGCATGAGATGTTTAGGCGAGGAATAAAATTAGATCTCATGTGTTAACACGTAATTTTAAGACAACCTATAATGGATTGTCTTTTTAAGCTTAATCTGTATACATAAAAATAGAACTACTATAAGTTGCATAGTAACTACAACTCGTACAAGGGTGGAGTAGTTATCTCATACTCCTAAAATTATGCTTATGAAGCGGTTGTTTTGTGACCTCGTTCTCTCTTCTTGCCCTCTCTCCTCTACATCAGCAAAAATCCTACGTGGTACTACATGAGATTACATATGAGACTGTTAGGACTAACCAAAAAGAGAACAAATTTTATGAGTAGGAGAGGAGTTACTGACATTAACAACTAACAGAGAAATAGGCTAGCAAATTTTAGAAGTCGTTGAAAAAGAATTACTGCTACTAGCAAAAGACATTAACAGACTAACACAAAACAAAAAGAACAATGTTTTTACGCAGCTTAAATTCCAAAACGCATTAAGGGGCGAGAAGTTAATGCGCCCAACTCACCACCCACCTTTGACTCGCTAACTGACACACAAGGCATGCAGACCATGCACCCGCGGGCTGCAACGGATGGTGTGAGGTCTGCATGGCTGGATAGGGGCTGTGGGTTGTGGGTTGCGCCGCTCACGCAGTCTACCACGACACCACACCATTGCGTCTCTCTAGTGACGCCAACGTGTCTCTAGTGACACAAGAGGACGATGATAGTTAGAGATGCATGGAACTTAGCTAATTACTAAGACCTATGGCATTGAGTATCTATTCTCCAATTTTTTACATCCAAGCCCCTCTTTACAAGATTATTTTCAAGCAAGTTCTTTGTTAACCATTCAATGAATATGGTTGGGAAAAAAAAACTTTCACGAAAGAAGTCCGGTAACGGCGCTTGAAAAATATGGTATGGTATAAGTGTTTGTACATCTTTTCCAAAATATTTCCATGCACTATGATAAAATACTCGTCTACTTCTCTTCCTGATCTATTCTCCTTAGACTTGAGTTGTATAGTTTGTGAAACATTTTGTGTATTTCTTTGCAATATGAATTGGCAAATCCCACGTCATTGACCACGCTTGTCATGTACGAGAGAAAATAATTCTTTGGAATGATTGAGTGTAACAACTATGTCACTCATACTTATGCCTTTGACCGGTTGTTGTCGTATGCCAACTATAATGGGGCATGTAACGTTGCTTTGCCAATTTTAGCAACTTTGCTAAACATATATCTTGTATATCTAACGTGTATGTGTGGATACAATGCACTGCTCCGCCCATGCAAAATCATTGTCCGAAGCACACCATGACAACAATGAACTCATCTCCACATTGTGTGGACATCACGTGCTCTCATTAAATAGGATTAGTAACATAGTAAGTTGAATACGTAAATGCATCGAGCCGATCAAAGTTGACTATGTTATATTTTTGTTACATGCGTCTCATGAAACACGTTGCAACATAGTAGAATCATTATGTCGCATTTTTTTTCCATGCAAGATGTAAGGTTTTGAACGGAAACATGTAACAACGTTGCATGATTCCTTACGTTAGATAGAAATGGCTATAACTTGTGCTCACTTTGCGTAATGGTATTGACACAATTTTCTTGTTTAGCTTAAAACAAACCCACCATTCATAGCTTAGCTTGTGTGTTAGAATTTTAACAAGCAACAACTTGAATGCTTCAGTTTTTTCTTCTCTTTTTTCTTCAGAGCGAAAATAATAGTCGTTGCAGTTATTCGATCGTACCATTTGGATAAATATTGTTATATGCTTAACGGAATATTCCCTGTTAAGCAGTTGTTATCAGAGCCAAAAAAAATTACTAGCCGGTTGGAAGTTACATAGGGACTTGTATAGAAAATTAGAATTCTGATAAGAAAACATAGGAAAACTGACATTGGGAAGCCTAGGACTTCCTGACTACTGTAGTCACAAAAGCTATTTAAATCCTCCTTGGGCTAGTCTTTTGCAGAACACCATTTCTCAATCTTCTGAAGAAGAAAGGCAAAGGCTCCAGCTTCCATCCAGGGCCAAAGGCGACCTCAGGGAAAACAAAAAGGGTAAGCAGAGACTCCTCCATGTGCTTAGCTTTGTTGGTAGACAGAAATAGGGGGGAAGAGCCGGAGAGGGAGTCTCTTCTAGTCTTCTTCCTCCTACCTCCATCTTTTTCTCTAGACCACACAGCAGGCGCTTAATAGCCTTGCTCATGGTTTTCTCCAAACGCCAACTCTAGCAAGGGTCTGATTCCTCTCTAGATTTATTCTTTGTGTGAAGCCACAGTATTTTACTGCAGCCATTTAAGTCCTCTCTCGAGAAGGCATCCTCTCTCTCTGTCTCTCTCCCTCTCTCTCTCTGACTGAGAGGTGAGAAGTGTTTCCCGGTTGCTGCTGCGTTCTTGGTCTTCTCTCCCTGATATGAGTGCTCTCATATACCAGATCTGAAGCCTCCTGTGCGATTGGAGGCTGCAGCATTTGAGGTGGTCAGGATGAGCAAGGAGGACGTCCTCAAGGTGCAGGTGAGTTTGCTTTGCATCTTCTCAACTCAAGCAGCTCACACACGCATTCCATATTTTTTCCTTCATGTGTGGTGTTTTTTTAAAGTAACTCATTCTTGTGTCTGCTGCGGTTTTAATCACACCGCCAGCTTGATTTCTCTCACTCTGCATGTGTGCTCCGGCCGTTAATCTATTCCGTAACCTTTTCTTTCTTGTCGACAGACCTGCGTGCTGAAAGTTAACATCCACTGCGATGGGTGCGAGAAGAAGGTCAAGAAGATCCTGCACAAGATTGATGGTAATAAAGAAAGATTTTTTAAGACTAAAATTCCTTAATTTTCTCCCCCATTTTGTTGTGTTCGCAAGGGTCTGTTCAGCGATACTTTATTCTTCTCCTCAACAGAAACGATGGATGGTTCATCTGTCCTAAGAAAAATGTGTTGGATTGATTAAACTGCAGGTGTCTACCAGAGCAGTGTGGATGCAGAGCAGGGGAAGGTGACGGTGTCCGGCCTGATGGATCCGGCCACCGTCATCAAGAAGCTGAACAGGGCCGGCAAGCCCGCCAACCTGTGGGGCGCCAAGCCTGGTGTGGTAAGCCAGGTCCAAAAGCTCCAGCTCGGCGGCGCCGGCGCCGGCGGCAAGGGCCAGCAACCGAAGGATGCTGGCGGCAAGGGGCAGCCCAAGGATGCCGGTGGCAAGGGCCAGCCCAAGGGTGGAGCGGGTGCCGGAAACGCCGGCGGTGGAGGCGGCGGTGGCGCGAAAGGCGCAAAGCCGCTGGCGATGCCACAGGCGACTCCGCAGCAGCTTCAGCAACTGCAGCAGCTGCAACAGCAGATGCAGATGAAGGGAATGAAGCTTCCTCCCCAGCTCATGGCCATGGGTGGCAAGATGCCGTTCCCGGCGGCGGCCGCGCCGCCGGCGAAGGACCCCAAGGCCGTCAAGTTCAACGTTCCCGTGGACGACGAGTTCGGGGACGACGGCAGCGAGTTCGATGATGAGTTCGATGATGACTTCGACGACGAGGATTTCGAGGACGACGGCCTCGACGACGACTTGTACGACGACCCAAAGATGATGGCAAAGCCCATGGCAATGCCGATGGGCAACGGCGGGGGCGGCAAGAAGGGTGGCGGCGGGAACGAGATTCCGGTCCAGATCAAGGGGAACGCCAACAACGGCGGCAAGAAGGACTCTGGCGCAAAGCAGAACCAGGGTGGCGGAGGCGGCAACGGCAAGAACGGTGGCGGTGCGCAGCCGCCACAGAACGGCAAGGGCGGCGCCCCGGGCGGTAGGAACCAGCCTGGCCAGGCCAAGAAGGGCGGCGGCGCCGGTGGCCCGCCCGCCGGCGTCGGCGCTCCGATGATGGGCGGCATGCCGCCGCCGCAGCAGCAGCCGGGCATGATGATGAGGCCGCCGAACATGATGGGCGGCGCCGGTTTCCCCGGTATGGGCCAGATGGGCGCCGGGCCCATGGGCGGCATGCCGATGGGCCACCCCCACATGGGTGGCAATGGCATGCAGCCGGGAGGTGGCGGCGCCGCCGTGCATGGCATGCCGGCCGGCGGCATGATGCCTGGGGCTGGTTTCTACCCGGGCGGCGCTGGCGGCGGCGGCATGCCGTCCGGGCCGGAGATGATGCAGGCGGCCGGGAACCCCATGGCGCAGCAGGCGTACATGTCCATGATGCCGCAACAACAACAGCTGCAGATGATGATGAATGGCCATGGTCCTCACGGGCACCACGGTCACCATGCCCATGGCGGCGCCGGATACCCGCCGATGGGGTACGGCTACGGGTACCCCCGCCCGGCGATGCCGTACCCGCCGCCGATGTACTACCCTGCGCCGCACTCGCATGACAACATGTTCAGCGACGAGAACCCCAACAGCTGCTCGGTGATGTGAGGCGACGTCGCCGCCGCCTGACAAGCTTTCTCCTGCTGATGCTGCGGACAAAGTCAACCAAAGGGGAGCGCATGTCAGTCAGTCAGTATACATGAGAAACTAGTACCAGCTAGCTAGAATCGCCCCCCTTTTTCTTCTTCCCATTTCTTTTTGTTTCCTTTTCTAGCTTATTTTCACCTTTTTCATCCTTTGAACAAAAAAAAAAGAGGAACTTCCTTGAAGTGGAAGGTAGGTATAGTAATTATCAATAGTGGTCATAAGAGATGGCTGTGCTTTACAGTAGCTCAAGAAGGTGATGCTGATGGCTTCCCTTCTTGCTCCATAATGTGATGGTAGAAGAATGTGCAAAAACAAGGTTAACCCAATGCGCCCTTCCTGTGCTTTGGAAGTTTGGATGCATGAATGAATGGCCTACCTGCATATCTTTGACATGCTGGTGGAATGTTGTCAACTCTAGTGCCTCTTTTTGATCTTTGCTTGAGGAGATGATGGGGTGGTGGCAGCAATGGAGGGGGGGCGATCATGATGAAGGTTCTGGTGGAGAACTGGAGGCTTTGCTTTTTCCTGCACCCTGCACTTGCATTATTGATGGGCTGTCTCCTAGTAGTAGCAGCTGCACACATCCAGGTTTGTTGTTGGCTGACGCTAGGATTGCAGCGGCACACCTCAATCCTATGAATACAATAACCAGCTCCTCCACTGTAGCCTGTGGGTCACAGATTCACAGCAAGACAAGCATGGTCCCTCCCATGCCATATTCCCAGCGATAATTGATTGATCGATCCCAGTCCAACTACCCCCAGTAAAAACCTTTGCAGCAGAGAAACACAGGGTGGACAAGCTCTGAACTTTTACCACACAGCCTCACCTCACCTCATGAGACGAGAGAGGGTACCATTTGTTTAGGATGATAATGGATCTTGGACTTGAGTATGTCTGCAGAGTGGACGTTTACTGCAACCGCGCATGGTGTACGGACGGACGGAATATTTGTGAACTCGGGGTTGCTTGAGATTCGGTGGTGGGTGTTCCGTATCAGGGCACCGGAGCCCGCTAGGATCAAGAGAAACGGCAATGATCGTGTCCTCCTCGGCTTAGGTTACTTGCATCCTCAACTCCAAGAACAAGACTGCCATCATGAGCTCGGAAGGAAATGTGCAAGGCTGCTCCTTTTTATAATGCTCTCTGAGTCTTGTCCAAGCAGGCAGAGAGTAGGCGATTGCTTTCTCCAAAGCCATTCAGAAGCCTAAAGTGGGGCAAGTGATGGCGAAAGCAAACCATAGCTAGGTCAAAAGAAAAGAAGCTCGATCGGGGCCATGTTTCTGGGGGTTGCCACTGAATGAATCATTGCAGAGGAAGGGTTGTTGTTGAGGCCTCTAGAGGTAGTGTGGCAATCTGAGTGAATCTGAATGGAATGGAGTTGCTGGGAGGATGGTCGGCCCCGTTTGGATCTTCTGAGCCGAGGTTGTCAATTGTCTTGATGTGCATGCATGCATTCCTGATTAAGGAAAACTCGCAAACAGTTTGGAGGCTTTGAAAAGAAAGAAAAGGCGAGGGAGACAAACGATAGCAGCGAGGCCGAAGAACATGGGGTGGGTGGCCCTTTTTTGACCTCCGGACGGACGCCCCTCGATCCCAGAGAGTGCTGTGCTGTGCTGTGCTGCCAAAAGGATAGGATAGGATAGGAAAGAAAGAGCACGTCAATCAAGTGCAGATGCCGCCTTGCTTGTGTGGGTGTTTGGGCCTTGACAGGGAATCTTCTTGCCATGCCATTTCCTAGCTCCCACCGAAACAGGTATTCTTGTAGGAAATGCAGGAATGTGTTCATTTATATTTATAAAAAGAAGAGGGGAGTTTTTGCTCGAATGCTTTTTCGGATCAGAGTACTGCACAGAATTTGACATGAAACGCCTCGCCTGCTTACAAAGGGAATCGGATGTCCAAATGGTGAGAGGGAGGGACAACATCCAAATGATTCAGATGGCTTATGTAGCGACTGGATACGTCACATCAGTGCCGGCTGATGGATGGACCGGAAGAATCTCCCTGCACCACCAGTAGTACTCCGTGCTCGTACTCAAAAAGTGGTAGCACGTTCAAGATGCTGACATATGCAGTGATATTCATATTCTCTGGTGGCTTCGTATTTGTGCCCGCAAGTTAGGGCCCGTTAGGAACCCACCGGATTCTAAGAATCCGGCTTCCAGAATCTGGGTGGAATCCAAGCGCACCGGATTTTAGTCTCGGATTCTGAAATCTAGGAGCTGGATTCTCAAAATCTCAGAAGCTGGAGTAGGCTAGCTTTTGCTAGATTATGGCGGCCAAATGATTGAAATACCCTTCAGATTTCGTTGAATTTACCTCGATTGCCATCGCCTCCAACCGTTCCTCTCCTTCCCCGACGCTAGAACCACCCTCTCGTCATCGCCGGCCACGCCCGCCTCCACCTCGCCGAATCCAGCCCACCAGCCCCCTCCAAATTGCCCTTCGGAGCTACCATCGGCTGCAGCGCCCCGCCTCCACCTCGTCGAAAGGAATGGCCGATGGGCACCTAGGAGAAGGGAGAAAATGAGAAAGGAGAATCTGATTCTAGAATCTGCTTCTCCAAATAGCCACGGCAAATTCTACCCGAAATCCAACTTCTGAAAACTTAATCCAAAATCTAGCTTTTGAGAATCTATAACCGGATCCAAACGGGACCTTAGTGACACGTTTCTACTTTGTGCAACCCGCGTCACTAATTCAGCATGTAAGAAAACAAGGAATAGACACTAAGCATTTGTGACGTGGGTAGAGAGAAGCTATGTCACTAACGAGCTTTAACATTGATGACGCAGGTCTTTAGAACACGTCAGTGATATATATGGGTATATTTGTGACGTGAGTAAAGAAAACATGTCATTGATGAGCAAACATACTGGTGGCATGTATCAACAAGAACCATCACCAAGGATTGATCACTTGTCATTAGACGAAGATATTAGAGACGCGGTTAAAACAATCTATGTCACTAAGGTCACACTAGTGACGTGTTTTTATTTTCCATCACTAAGTTGAGTGTCACTTATAAGTTGGATTCTTACATAGTGAGTACTCCAGAGTAAGCTAGTGGCAATTACCCTGTTCATAGTGTCACGAGACATTCTAAGCATGTTCATGTACCTGCTCTTACTAATGGACTAGTATGTTAGACATGCTCGTACTCCTAAGTATATGACAGCTTCCTGAATTATATTGATTATTAGACCGAGGCTAGGAGTAACTCAGTATGTGTATTAGTAAAAGGACATTGCTACTTAGTACTTACCCCTACTTTTAAACTGTTTGTGCATCGATGGGATTGCCTCGATGTGGAAGAAGAGCCAAGAGATGAGCGGACGGGATTACGGTGGAGTGAAAACGAAACGCGTTTACCTTTACCGCGACTCGCAAGGCAGGCGGACGGGACGGCCTTGCTGCTGGTGCTCGTGGGAAAGCAAGGAATTCTTGGCTAGCTGCTGGAGGAATTTGAGGAAGGGAGGACAAGGGTCACATGGCATCTGCCTGGGAATGGGATGCATGCAGTGCTGCCTCGGGTGCCGCGGTGCGCCCATACCCTAACCCTATCAGGCTATCAGGCAGCCTGCATGCCTGCACTGCACACGAGCACAGGCAGTCAACCAAGCACAACTCTCTTCTGTGTGCGCTTGGTGTCAATTGTCAACGTCTCCCACGCATATTGTTGGGCTGGGCAGCAATCTGTTCATGGGCCAAGTAACCACGGATATGTTATTAGGCCGGGCTTCTTGTTGCAGGAGTCAGTCCGTCACTCAAGTGCGCTGTGTGGTTAGGCTGGATGCAGAATCAGCCAGGTGCCTGCCTGGTTCCTGGTTAGCAGCGGCAGAGGTTTCCGGTGCCCGGTGGGCTAACAACATTGCCGGCCTAAGGCCTTGGGTGGTGGTCCAGCTGAAGGAACATTGGCCATCCCTCCTCTGTTTCCGTACCCAAAATCCTACGGACAGACACGGCTGTTGGGTGACATGAAAGGTCCAATAGTACTAGTCTTTTTCCTGCAGAAGATGGGTTAATGCGTAGCTAACGATGACAATGAAGATGGAGAAGTAAAAGCTTCATTATTTGCTGCAGATACACACAACTTCATTCATGCAACACTGATCGATTAGCAGCACCTGGTCTCAACTCTCAAGTTCCATGCAAGTTGAACAACTAGGGATACAGCACATACACACACAACCAACAACACTGATGAACATGGAGTTCTTGCCGCGTTGGCAGTACTTCTCTTCTTTACGGGAGCCATTATGTTACACCACCATGTACAGAGTTTTGCAATGCCCCGCATCCACACGAACATCTCCACCTAAAATTACAGTGCTGTGAGGACTGTAGAGCCTTCCACCTGCAGAGAGGTTCATGTGGGTTAATAGAGCATCATCCGGAGAAAATTGTTACCAGAGTTTCAGATAAAAAAACTGAAAGGAAAACAACCCAATCAAAGTAGCAACATCATGCAGTTCCCCTGTTCTTCAGTTATGTTTTTCTGCTCGCTGGCATTTTAAACTGAGTCTTAAACGCCTTCACCTCAATAAAATAAAATAAAACGCCGCTTACTCCATAATATAATATTCTACAGAATCTGACCGAAACATAATGTTCCTTGTTGTGAGTGCCCCGATTTGATACTACTATACCAGTACTGTACTCCATACTGCACAACTGAATTCTTCTTCAAGACATAACAAACCATTTTTTTTTTTACCTTGAAAGTTGCACCACAGATTTCTTCTTCGTTTGCAGGAACAGCAGTCACCTTGTTCTTGGGGTTCTCATAGCACTTCAAGCCTCCAAGAGCGTTAGAGTAGAAGCAACCTGCAGACAGCATGATGGGATTAGTGAAAATGACTAATTACGAAGACTCTTTGAATGTTGTACAGAGAGCTTATAATCTTCAGAATGTATACAGCAGTGGTTGAAACATTTTCAGAGATTCTTTTTTCTTTTAAGAAAGAAACAAAATAATTAATTGACTGGGTGGTTGGCAGCATACTAGCAGTGAGGACATGATCTGACATCGCTTGATGGGCTCGCGTTACCTTGTGGGAAAGGTGCAAGTGACTTGCCACATGATCCTTTGAGCATGTCAATGTCGTCAGAGAAGGCGACGCAGCCATCTGCAGTGATCCCCCAGAAGAGCGGCACCTTGCCCTCGGGATCCTGAGAGCAGAGAACACATCGGAAAAATAAGCTATCCACCCATTGTCCTAAACCAAGTCATCATTGACGGATAGAAATTGGAAACAGCAGCTAGGACTATGATAGGCAACATACGGATGCGACGAGCACGGAGTTGGTGGACTTGTCGAAGAGAACGAAGGCATAGCTGCCGGTGAGCTGGGAGAGCATGAAGCTGGCCGGGTATGGCGCCCGGTCCCGGAGCGTCTTGTAGGCCTCGATGACGAGGACCACCTCGTTGGCGCCCTTGGACAGCCCGTACTGCTGGCTCAGCCGCCCCAGGTTGTCCAGCACCCCCTCGAACAGGCAGAAGATCTCGTCCTTTGCCGCGAACGACCTGACCGTATCAAGTTTACTTCGTCACTTGTTAGCAACCACTGGAAGGTGAATGCATCTAACTATCTAAGCATCTTCATTGTACTACACTGCTGCTATGGCCAAAACAATGAAAATTAGGACCAAAGAGAGTCAGAAAAGTTTAACTATATTCTTGAATGACTGAAGGACATGATCCTTCAGACCTCCAGAGTTCAGATTAATTAGGTGCACTAACATCGAGAATTGGAACACTTAAGCTTGTTCTTAACAAAAGGAAAAACATGGATAATGCTTAAAAGAAAAATAGCTAAGATGTGAAGTGATGATTGAAAGAAAAGGCCAAACAGAATGGAGTAAAGGAGTGGAATTCCTTGGATGCTACTTCTTCAGGGAATGCGCCTAGTACTGAAAGGATAAGAGCACAGGGCAATCAGGCCCCACAAATCATAGCCCTGACAGACCATCTGGGGGTGCATCTTCAGATCTGTGGGCAGCAAAGCCGGATTACCATTAGACTACCAAGCGCCTCTGCCTCTATTATGAACTGAACCATGTGAACATTTAGCTCTGCACAACTAAAATAAAGGGAACAAATCATACTTGCTCCATATCGTCACGGTTCTTGAGTCCTATTTTTAAAAAAAGATTATTTATCCAGTAGATCGCACAGGCTTGTCGCTTTCATTAAACGATAGTTGGGTCATTGATCTTTCAGTAGCCGCCTATCGGAGAATATGAGGCTCCATCGTTTGTTGGCAGGTCAGCTGATGACACCTTTGTCTGTGGAAGGTGGCATGACGTTGACGTCCAAATTGTGCACACACCCTACGTGTGGGAAGTGAAGGCCTCCTTCATTAGTTTCTCCCTTTTTTTTTTGGAAAACAAGGTCTCCTTTTTTATAAATAAATATAAATGGTATTTACACGTCCACGTCAAAACATATACATCCAGACGCAACTTCTTATCGTTTCTTCTTTCTTATGTGATCATCACCGACCGTTTGACGTTGGTACCCTTAGAAATGGACGCATGCTTATTTATAGGTCCTCTGTTTATTTGCTACTTCCTCCGTTCCAAATTATAGGTCGTTTTAGTTTTTCTGGGTGCATAATTTTATATATGTTTATGTCTACCTACAAAGTAAATATTATGAATTTAGAAAAGCTAAAATGATCTATAATTTGAAACGGAGGAAGTAGTTTTAAATTCCTGACAGAAAAAATGCCTCCGCGTACGTTCCTAGTCTACTTGTTTTTTAAATTTTTTTTTGAAAGAAACATAAATTAAGGGGAATAAACGAACTGGGAGGAACAAACAAGAAATAGGCATGTAAATTTACATTACTAATGACAACTCATTGGACGTACATCTACACTGCAGACCAACTTAGCTATTGTCAGTTTCTGAACAAACTATACATAAAAAACACGGATAACAGCCTGAAAATCCCACTGGCTTAATGGGCAGCCGCAAATCTCTGTGCCCTGTCATTTCCTGGCTAATCTTTTGTGGCTGACGATTATGGATTCAGAAGACGATAAACCAAGTAGGGTTGGTAGGTCCTACAGCTACACAAATGGATCAGGAAACAGTATTAATTATTGCCCACTTTCTTTCAGAAAAGCAGCATGTCTCCGATATGAAGAAAAAAAACTTTCGAATTATTGACACACAAGATGGGCCCTAGATAATACAGATTCGAATTATTTAGCTGCCTAATTGGTTTGCCAGGCTCGCTCTTCGTGTGACATCATGTCAGCAGCACTAGTGCTGTTCAGACTTGAGTAACTGAAAAACAGAACAGAGCAACTGACTCTGTTTGTTCTAGGAAGAACTACAGGCTGATCTACGCAAATCACCTTGAATGAATAAGTGAATCCATCCTAGGATCTTGCGAAACACAGGAGAAAAAGGATACTACTTTTCAGTCTGTCAGCTGATGGAGCTTCCTAGAAGGGGAAAAAAAAACTGAGAAGAGAATCCCCCATCCATGTCCATGTCCATGACACTAGGCTACCACTACCAGAGCATGTACCTTGGGCGGAGGAGGGCCTGGTTGGTGTGGGAGTAGGCGAGGTGCCCGAGGTCGGCCAGCTGCATGGACACGGCCGGCTCCGAGCTCCCCAGGAAGCGGCTGACGAGCTCCGACGCCCTGGTCTTGGGCGACGGCGTCCGGCTGCCGGCCGCCACCAGCTCCGCCGGCACCTCCACAACCTCGCCGCTGAACACCGCCAACATCTTCACCTAATCAACCTAGCTACCAAAAAGAACCTACGGATCCTACTAATACTACTCTCCCTTGCTAATTAGTCAAGGTAGCATAAGCTTCCTGCTTCCACACTCCTTGAACGGAGAAAGGATGGAGCGATGGAGGGGGGGAAGGCGAGGTGGCTTATATAGCCGCGGATCCAAGGTAGGGAGGTAGCCGAGCAGGGCCGCTGCCTCGGTTCGGCTAATGACCGTGACGTGGACCCCACCTGGCATCCAGTGTTTGCTTGCTACTAGTGTTACCAACTTTCTGTTATCCGGCTCCTTTTTCGCACCTTGTTTCGAACATCTCGTGAGCGTCGACGTGGCAGTGCCCGTCCTTACAGGGTACTCGCAGTATTCATCGTGTCTTACCATCTAACCCATCATCAGACATCAGGACTTTCAGAGAGAGCTTCCTGTATACACTTTTTTCTGAAAGAAAAGGGGGACTTTTATTGATGCGTGCCAGTATGGGAAATTGGGCACTCTGATCTCTCAGAAAGGGGGACTTTTATTTCACGTACTCTCTGATCTCTCAGAAAGCCGGAAAAATGCTAATGGGTGAGGGCGTGTACTCATGGAATCTTTTCCCAACCGGAGGCCATCGACGCTTTACTGACGATCGTGTTACGTACTTACCATTGAGGTTTTAGGACATTTCAAGCTTATGTTAGCCACAGGTCTGAATGAAAATATGTTGCTAAACCCTTGCTATCTTCTATGGAAAACACCCACACCACACACAAACCCACAGGTTTTGTGGACAGAGTATGTGAAGCACTCAGAAGATCTGACGTAGCGCTCCAGGCTCCCCCAGTCCACTAGACACTCCTTTTTCACTCTTGCAATGCTGTGCCACAAATACTAGTTTCCCCACTAAAACGACAGCTGCACGTTAACTATGTGCATGTAAAGATTAGCAAAAGAATTCTTAGTGAACCACAGCTGGGAAGAAACCAATTAGCGCCAATTAAGTTGCTTTTGGTACGATGGAGAAGAAACCAATTAGGAATCAAATAGCAAGCAGGTCACTGTTGGCTACGGGCCCATACCAACACAGGATTCAGTTACCGTTAGTCAGCTAAATTACTGTCAGGATTACCTAACGAGATTCCGTGAAGTAAATACGTGTGGCTCATATGTTTATTTGCTCAAACAAGTCTATTTCAGTGCCACGAATGTGATTAGTAGTTAAGTAATCTGGACATGACATGGGAGCTTACTCCGTGTAGTGGAAAACACAATAAGAATCAGAAAACTGCCTGAAATAATGACACAGCTGCTAAGAAGATTTTTATATTCGCCGACCGACGACAAACACATAAAACAAGTAGTGGCAGTAAATTTTGCCAAAAATTAAACATCATTAATTCAAGATGTGGTCGTGGTTCATCAATCTAGCCTGGCCACGGTGGAAAGAAAGTGATTTCAAAGTGTTTGCACAAGATATCTCACAAACCTATAAAGGTCTGCACGCAGAAATTTCCACTCGAGGTACAATGCTACATTGGTGTTAGAGAGGTTTTTACTCTTGGACAAAATATGAAAAGATGGATTCAGTGGCTTCATTTATCTCCATTCATTCAGATTATCTATCGATCACTATCGGCCTTACCCAAAAAAAAAAATCACTATCGGGCTATCATGTTCATAGCTCGTAAGCACAACAAAAATACTCCATTATTTTGACCTAATAAAGCAATCAATTCGATTGGTTAGCGAGTGACATTATATTAAGAATGAATATATGAACTTACGTATGCCGTGATACGTGCCGATTAATCACAAAAACAAAACCCCGCAAGCTGGATGGAGTGGCATGTTGCATCAGACTCCTTGCTAATTGGTGAGAAGAAAAGAAATCTTGAAGAATATTCTTAAGGTGACCAAGGAGCAAGGAATCGCTGACAGGTGGCTCAGCATCTGTGGCAAGAAGTTGACACAATGACATGGCAGGTCCGTGGTAGTATGATGCTCAATTCTGTTTACCTAACGTTGCTGTCTTGGTGAATGGGGCGGAGCTTACTCCATCTAGTTACTCAAAAAGTGATGTTTTTGATGTTCTGAACTCAAAGAAATGTCGATTTCACCAACAAATTTGCCATCATATGTTTAAAGGAAGATTATAAAAAATGTATTGTTGTAACTAATACTTATGATATTAGGCATATCATCTTCATACATATAAAGTATAACTTGTACGCAATATCTTTGATCAAAGCTAATTAGGTTTTACTGCACAAATCACATTTTCCTACTGTAATTTTTCCTTTTGTTTGCGGTCATTATTCTCACCTCAAGTAGCTTTACATAGTCCAGGATCAGGCTCAGTTCTGCAAGTGTATTTTGAAATCATTATATTTTCTTGCAAAATTCGTTCTTTCAAGTCTTGCCGTCTCATGAATCTATGTACAAGTTGGTTACTCGGACCCGTACGTACTGAGCAAGTGAAGAAATATTCTTGTTATTCAGAAACCAATGGGCGCCCACAGCACTGGATGTTGGGTAAGACAAAGGACCCACAGATTAGCGAATTTTCTTGCATGACTCGTGTACTGCAGAGAGAATCTAGCCCATGTGATTCACCCCCTGATCGTGTTCGTGAAGCTTAATTAATTAGGTGGTCTAGGTGCGCTGCAAAGGAATCCAACTGATGAAGCACTGCACCGTCACCTTCAATCGCTGACTCCCATCTATGGTTCATAATAATTCGGTTAAGTGGTCGGAACTTTGCATCTCCGACGCTGCAACCACATGCAATTTTTGGTTCTTCCATTTAGAGATATACTTGTCGAACAGACCATGGTCATGTAATATTGATTGTTTGAAATGCAGCCAATTATAAGATGTTTTTCCAAGAGCCGTGAGGAAGAAGGATCCAAGAGCTTCGTGTACAGGGTTCACAAGGCATTTCTGGTGACTTTGTAAAAAATATTTCTGGTGATGAGCAATGCACGGGTTTATTTGCTTCTGCTTTCTCTGGCCTGGAAATGATGGAAACAAGGGGCCGTGCAACTTGGCTGCTATCAGTCTATCGGAATAATATAATTGAGTTCCAATCACCTCCAAGGTGATTGCTGCGTTCAGGGGAAACACAAGACTTAGAAAAAAAAACAAATAAGAATCTAGGCATGGAGGTTCCCTTTCACTTTCAGCATGTTTATCCATCAGATAAAACATAGAATACAACTTGGAGGTTGAATATGACTTAACGAGTTGTATTGCATTGCATGCCTACTTTGACGAAGTACACATGCTACCATTGCTATGCGAGCGCATCTTCGAGTAACTGTGCAGGAATGCTACGTGCCCATAGTTTGCCGCCAAGGTTCCAAAACCAGACCTTTCTCCAGCCGAAGTCCATGATGCTTCCGAGGAAATGATGGTTATGAAACCTAGAAGGTTTCTCTATGCTAGCTTCCAGGTTGATTCCTTGTGCTATTAGTTTATAATCCTCTTTTCTTCTATTGTTAATTTTTTATCAAGGGTTTCTATCGTTAATTACCACGACATGTTGGCTTTGATGCAGATGCTTGTGGCAAACGAAGGTTAATTAACATCATTCGGACGCTTAAACGACAAGAGATTTTGCCTCAACAACCTTGCCTACCAGAAAGTAAATTCTGAAGAATATGCATACATACCATCTCGCGAAAAGAAATTTTATTCTGAAGAATAGTAGCACGGCCACACCCACGCTTTTGAGAGGCAGTACAGGGACATCATCAGCTGCAGGGGGCGACCGGCGAGCGAGGCCATGGAGTCGGGCAGTGCTGGCCGCGGGCGGCGGGAGAAGGCGGCGGCATGGGCCGCTTGAACGCATGGCTGCGAGCCCACAGGTGGAATGCACAGGCCATTATTGGTGGTCTGGCCCGAAATCCACAAGCACAGAAACTGATCCAGTTTACTCTGAGCGATTTTGGGCAGCGCCACCACAGAGGACGTCAGCACAGGTCTCGACGAACTGCGACGCACGCGTATAGCTCCGAGACCGTACGCCAACGCAACGCACGGCCGGATCATCTGGCGACGGCGTGGTTACTGTCGATAGTGCCGGCCTGGCCGAGCTTGGGGGCGGGTCGCTGTTTCAGTTACCGTCCAGGGTGGACGGTAAATGACCCCGGGTCTTGTAACCGTCTGATCGGACTTGCGGCGGTGATCAACACGTTGCAAGCCATGGAGACCCACCGTCCCCCCGCGCCACGGTTCGTTGCGCTGGCCCCCTCCGCTGAGCCGCGGCCTTGCCCAAGAACGCAGCAGCCGGCGGCGAGTCTCCTCCGATGGCGGAGCTGGGAAGCGACCACTCTTTTTTCCGGCGGGTGCGCCATCGAGTGCCAAGAACAGCGCCCTCTGACGTGGCCTGGCCGGTGAGGCACTAGGCAGCGAGCTTATGTCTAGGTGTTTCCGTGTGTGATAGGCGACGGACGCGGCGTGTCTCCTCGATCTCGTCCCAGCAGGCGCCCACAAAGTTCAGAATCGTTGATCTATTCTCCAATCCATAATGTTACAATTTTATTATTATTGTACTACTTTTTCCCTTTTTCTTTTTCCTGATGCCCTTTGAGCAATTTTACCAGAACAGTGGTTCTGGTTTCCTCTATGTTCTTCTCATCCATGTCTTTCTCAGCTGTATCTGTATTTGTACTGAAGTTTCTCATTTCAATCCAAACAATAAAATGGATGTACCCAACTAACCAACTAGGATAAACAGAATCTTCAGTTTGTAAACAATGTGTAGTATCATCCAGAAGTGCTCGCAATAGCGATACTCACTACGGTAAACAAGACGTATATCCCCATAAGGCAGTAGCCCCAAAATCTGGGTACTCTAAACCTAGCCCAGGTGACCACCAACAGGGTGCCCATCAAGCTCAGAAGAAGAAATACAAATGCAACAACGATCCCAACATGGAATTCAAGTACATAAGCTTTGGGGTACACTCTTGCTGTTTGTACTACGAGTGCAGTTCCCAACCCCACCAGCATATTGAACATTGGGCCAGCAAAGCAGCCTGCCATGGCGATTGTAGGCTGACCAGCCCTGGCCAACGCAACGTCCGCGACAAGGTCACCAACAGAATTCCCCCATGCCAGCACCGTCATTCCGAGGATAGCTGGAGGGAAATCCATGATGATTCCAATAGCCGCAAGGCAGTTCAGAAGCTCCCCAGCCATGGTTGAGATCCAGAAGACACTCATGATGAAAGAGATGAGGGTGCTTGGAATGTTTTCTGATTCTGGGGCTTCTTTCTCTAGAAGGAAGTGGGATAGAGCCAAGCACAAGCTAGCAAAAAGAACCACGGACCATATAGGGAAACGGATTTGAGGGAGAAGAAACACTATTTGGGTATCTAGAGGAATGAATGAACTGAAAGAATACAGGAGTAAGAGAGGGCATAGACAGATGTTTGCACAAATGTAAACTTTGTTCCACTCAGAAGGAAGGGTTGATGGTATGGTGAGCTTCAGAACAAATGCAATGGGCCACTCCCAAACTTCTGTGACCTGCCAGATGCAGAGACACTAATCAATATCAAAAAAAAAAAATGAAGAGAACGAGAGGAAACTTTCTCACAAGTTACGGGTATGTGAAGTGATGCAGTGTCATATATACACACGCGTTCCATTGTGTTAGCTCATAGCCTCACAGTGGATGTATTCAATTTTTTAGCCAAGTTCAGCAATATGTAATCTAATCTCGCTAATCCTTCTGAACTAATACACAGGAACAACAAAATCTTATGCTTGCTAGGGGCCTAAGCTAAGGCAGCCTCTATGTAATAGAAAATACTTTGCATTTGATGCAAACCGATTTGGCAGAAAAGGAATACAACCATAGTTCACTTCTGTCTGATTTGCCTATAAGCTTGATTAGCTAGGTTTGGTGCTTGGTCTAGAAGTGTCCGAACTATGCATTGGACCTCTTGGGAATTAGCAAAGCTGCAATGAGGGTAGCATGAAGAAAGAGTAGTTTGCGATGCTCGTCCATATTCCAATGATATCTTTTTTTTCTCGAATACACAGGAGAGCTGTGTATCATCATTATATTCCAGTGATATAAGCAACCTTGCTAAGTTGCTAGTGGACTAATACTAGTTTGACCGGCATAGGATAAGTATGCATACTGAAATTATAAAGAGAAACTGTTACACACTGCTGAAATTTCACCTAAACATTTGCTGCTTGGGGTAATCTGGTTGTCTGGTTCTCACATTGGAATCCAGTCACTAATGTTCAAATCAAAAGTCAAACGTACTCCAGAAAAAGGGGGCTAAGTCAACTAAGTGATGAAAGTTGCAGATAAACAAACAACAACTTTCAGCATTTTCAGGCAAGTATGTTCAATCTGCAGACCCCACCAAACAGACTGTAAGCACTGGAATTGTTGTCCCCGGCAACTGCTATTCTACTGAGATATTGGACTTTAACAATGACTAAGTAAGCACAGAAATTAACTGCAAGTTGATGGATGCATACCTTCTTGAGCATCGTACACAAAGCAGGGTCTTGTTGCTTGTGATCCTCCACTGTTACTGGCAAGTCCATGGCTACACGGCCGATGCCATTCGCCATCTGCAGTTCTGCGGCGGAGTTGGCCACTGCCTTCCCCTCGTCACCACCCAAATCCATGTAGAACACTAACCCCACGAAGAAGACGTAGAAGAGGACAAGCCCCACGGCCTGCCACAGGAAGATCTCGGCGCTGAGGTAGATGTAGAAGAGCCCGGACGCCGCGAGGAGGTAGAAGAAGACGTCCCGCGCGAACGGCGCCGGCGGGACGGCGAACGGCGCGGCGATGAGCGCGACGGCGCCCACGACGAACGCGGAGACGAAGGCGCCGGCGGAGAGGATCGCCGCGAGCCCCGCCCTGGGCATCCCTCCGGGTCCCCCCAGCGCGGCGGCGGACGCGAACGCGTCGGGCGCGCCGTTGCCGAGCGCGAGGAGCGTGACGGCGGCCATGGACGGGGAGAGGCGGAGGCGCGCGGCGAGGCGGGACACGGCGGGGGTGAAGTGCGCGGAGGCGGAGGCGGCGAGGAAGCGGAAGTGGAGGAGCAGGAGGAGCGCGAGGAGCGGGAGGGAGAGGCGGGCGTCGCCGCGGAGGAGGCAGGAGTGGATGGCGGCGTAGTCGAGGAGGCCCGGCGGGTGGGCGAGGGCGGAGGAGGCGGCGCAGGTCTCCTCCGCGGGGGAGGCCATGCCATGCGCCGGTGCCGGTGCCCGTGCTGTGCGGTGCACGGCGGGGGAATGCCGGGGGCGGGCGCGGCGCGGGGGTCGCCGAATTGGGGGATTGGTGGGGAATCTGTACTGCGGAGATGGCAGTGGCAGCGAGTGGGGGAGGGGGAACGGCACGGACGCCGACGCGGAGTGGCCGCTGCCAAACTAGCTTGGTGGAAGGAGGTCGAAACGCAGCAAGTGTGAAGTGAGGTTTGACCGGGAGGGCTAGAGGCCCAGTGGGGGAACAGGCCGGGTATGCGGTATGGACCTTAAGCAAGGTAGAGAAGGCCCATTTGGGGCCTACAAAATTTCTACTTTGATTTGGTTTGCGCCAGGCTAGGGCTGTAGTGCCAAGCCCAAGCGACGCTTGAGGGCCCTGGACCCTCCCAAACAAAAAATAAATTTAATATCGACGTGGGCACATGGCCCACATATCAGATAAACTGATATCCCTTTCTCGTGGGCCAGGAACTGATATCATCTCCCATCGCAAGCACACACACTAACTAAAATGAACGCAGTCGATTAAAGCCGCAACCCAGGACAGGAGGGTGAGGATTACCAACCGATTGGGATTACCCCACCCATGATGAAGACTAGCACATACCTTGGCCTTGATAACTCTCCTACCTTGGCCTTGCAAGGCCGGCACGGCCGAATTCATGGCCTCTCAAGTCTCAACTGCTCGCTCGGTGCCCCCTGTTTACACGGCTAACTGCCGCGCACTGATCGCAGCCGTGATTAGTAAACTGCAGTAATGGCGTGTGACAAACTGGCAATCGACAGCGCGGTGATTACTACTAGTAACGAATGAACTAGACATTTGGGATTCCACCACGTGCCTGAAATCCAACCGTAACGAATGAACTAGGCATAGACAGATTCGGCTTCCCCACGCCAATCGCCATCTCCGCCAACAACTTCCTCCACCTCCTGCACGCGGGCGCACGACACTCACGCAGCGCACGCGGCACGCACCGCTCCTCTGACTAGCCACTACTAGACCCCCAGGCTCCAGGTGCCCGCGCGGCGGGGCGACACGCACCGAGGCCCGAAGCACCAGGGCGCGGAACGAAGAAAACCTTTGCCCCTGCTGTCGGACTCCGTTACTGGTTCCGCTTCCGGAGGCGGCGGTGGCGGCGGCAATGGTGCTGGGCTCGCCGGTGAAGCGCCTGGCGCGGCGGGCGGCCAAGGGCCCGCTCGAGAGGGCCGGCCTGGCGGGGCTGGCCGCGGCGGCGGTGGCGGCGGCCGCGCTGCTGGTGCTGCTCTGCGCCGCCTCGCTCCGCTGCTCGTCGGGCGCGCTGGCGGCGGCGCCCCGGAGGCTCTGGGCCGGCGGGGTCTCCATCGCGGCCGAGGCAGAGGCTGCGGAGGCTCAAACGCGAAGGAAGGTGGCGGCGGCGGCGGCGGCGGCGGGTAATGAGGATGAGTGCGACCTGTTCGACGGGGAGTGGGTGCGGGCCGACGGCGGATACCCGCTCTATGACTCCAGGGACTGCCCCTTCCTCGACGTCGGCTTCCGCTGCTCCGAGAACGGCCGCCCCGACGCGTCCTACACCAAGTGGCGGTGGCAGCCGACGCGCTGCGATCTCCCCAGGTGGGTTGGTCTGGATTCGTTACTTGCTTCTTCCTTTCCTCCATTGGCGGTTGCCCCGTTTGCCTGCTGGATTCGGGGGTGTAGTTGAGAAACCACTTGAGCGTCTCCAGAACTCGCGGTAGATTTCTTAAGCTTGTCGAAGTGAAGAAACTTGGGCATCCCAGTTGAAATTTCATGCTGCATTGTTAGTTGAATCAGTCTAAAAATTTGACTTGGGCATCTCAGTTGAATTTTCATGCTGCATTGTTTTTCGAACCAATCTAAATTTGACAGTGCTAGTTCAAACTTTCAACTTCCAACAAGGGTCCTTTAGTACTCAGGACACTCCGTACGTGTCATTAGTTAGGTTTGGATCGGTGGATGCGCAATTTGCCATTAGATTATTGCAACACGAGGCTGTCGACACCACTTCAGCATGGGACTGTGTAGTGCGATTGGAAACTCGATGCCCTTTGCCTGCCACTCGGTCAGAAGGCAATGTTTATACACATAGTTAGTCCTCAAGAAGGTAGTTAATCAAATAGTATTCATTCTTTAATTATTCAGTCGTCAAGACATTGCCATCTTGCAACCTGTGATGGGAAGATGGCCTCGTCCAGTTATTTCTTGACCCGATAGTATTATGCACCTCTATCTAATCTTTGATTGTAACGCTCAGCTGTTTCTGTTGACATAAAGGTTTGTTCTTATGTCCCTTATCTCTGAATTGAACCCAACATCGAATGCCACCTGTACAGTACGTGTATTTCATTTCACAAGCTAAAAATAGGGACTGATGGTGTTGGTTGCATGTGCTATTGACAATGTTGGTTCCACAGTGCGGGCATCATCATTGGTAGCATTGTTAATTCATTAACCGCAGTTAATTGGGCACGTCCTTGGTTTGAATTGCTGATTGTGACATTTTTTTTTAGACAAAGCTGCTTGTGACATTTAGTGGAATCTTACGTGTTTTATGTTCAGGGTGTGTTGAAACTGAAAGATGATACGTAATGATTGCATATTATGATAGAGGAAATTAAAGAGGAATTACAGTGGTAACCTTTGGTGGCAAATTAAAACCTTCGAAGAAGTCTAAGAATAACTGGGATTATCAATTTCTTTCTACTTAAGTTAACCTATAATCATCACACTTTCTAGTTTGTAAGTTCATGGCTTTGTTCTAAATCATGTCTGTCTGGTGCTTGTGGTTTAGGACTGAAGAACAATCTGGAAGATCTACATTACCACTCTAGCAGAATCGATGCCATTTTTTCTCACATGGTCATATTCTTTCTTTGATTTGTTAGATTTGATGCCAAAAGCATGCTGGAGAAGCTGAGGAACAGAAGAGTAGTATTTGTTGGTGATTCGATTGGAAGGAACCAATGGGAGTCCCTACTTTGTATGCTCTCTACTGCTGTTCATAACAAGAGTTCAATCTATGAAGTTAATGGGAGTCCCATCACAAAGCACATGGGTTTCTTGATTTTCAACTTTAGAGACTACAGCTGCACTGTGGAATACTACAGATCCCCTTTTATAGTCCTTCAAGGTCGTGCTCCAGCTGGAGCCCCTGAGATTGTTAAGTACACGATTCGAGTGGATGCCATGGATTGGATGTCTGATCGGGGTAAGTGGAAGGATGCTGATGTATTGATCTTCAACACTGGGCACTGGTGGAACATTGAGAAAACAATAAGGGGGTAAGGATAAACTTGGATTATGGACTTAGTAGTATTATGTGCTTCACTTGGCGACAATTCTTTTTAGATGTGAATGATCTTTATTAAGATCATTTGGTATCACCTTCAGTTAGTTCTTATATCAGTAATTTCGTAGAGAAATAGCTATCTGATCCATACATTCAAGATTTTTTTTCATTATTGTTTCTTTTCTGTTTAGTTTCTTTATAATATTTTTGTTTTGTTGAAATGTGATCATGAAGATCAAGAATTCACCTTTCAATTTCAGACTTAATGTACTTCACACTTTTACCAGTGATGTGGCAGCACTTCTAATTCTTTAATATTAGTACCTAGTTATCCACACCCATGAGGTCATGGCATATATTCATATATATGATTTTCTGTTAGCTGTTGGAGAAAATGTTGCGATCCTGAATCTGTTAAATCATACTTTATAACACCTTTTTTAGAAGAAAAAAAGCATCACATTTTCTGATAACCATAGTTGAATCTTATGCCTACTTGAAGCTGACTTGCTGTTATGTGTTAAATCAGGGGTGCCTACTTCCAAGAAGGTGGTGAGGTGGAAATGGATATGACTGTTACTGATGCATACCGAAGATCAATACAGACATTGTCCGATTGGCTTCACAGAGAAGTTAACACAAGCAAGACCCATGTCATCTATCGTACATATGCTCCTGTGCATTTCAGGTCTGTATAATTGCTCAGTTAGCAGTGAGTCAGTGATCACCTGCCTCATCTGTTTCCTTTCTCAAGAATGATCATATAGTGTTTGAGATTCTTTTATGATATGTTCAAAGTAAATCATATTACTGTGAAAAGTGCTTGAAGCCTTTAGCAGCACTCATATTTTCCTATTCATTATTCTGAAAGCTATATCAAAATACATTATTAAGATGTGTTTTCCAGTGAATATGTTAAACTGTTTCTTTAATCTGGAGTCATCTTTATATTATGCAGAGGTGGTGACTGGAAGACTGGAGGGAGCTGTCACTTGGAAACTCTTCCAGATTTGACTCCACCCGAATCGCTGGAAGAATGGGATGATCTGCTTAAACCTGTGAATGATGTTCTAGGGAACAATCTGAGACCCAAGCTTTCTGGATTAGATATGCTGAATGTGACACAGATGACAGCTCAGCGGAAAGACGGCCACCTCTCGGTATACCTAAGCCCGTCAGGACCCGTCCCTCGCTACAAACAGGATTGCAGCCACTGGTGCCTGCCGGGTGTCCCGGATACCTGGAATGAGCTTCTATACGCCCTCGTCATGAAAAGGCATACGAAGACAGATCAGAATCTTTCCCTTTCTGGTACTATAACTCCGAACACTGGCTGATAATGATGATCTGCTAAGTGCTCCCTGTCTGAAGTCTGAAGAGGGAGGTGGTAACTGGTAAGGTAAATGCAGCAGCTGGTCATTGGCAAAGCAAGCTTCAAAGTCATCCTGAGCGATGGCACTGTTGATTGATCACACACCAATTAGGTAGGATGCCAGAATGGCGAGACACATTTTTGGATAGTGGGTGTCAGTTTGCAGGAAGCTGCAGCACCCTGCCGTGTTTGTACATGTCGAGGTTGGTGAACAGCTGAGCAGAGGTAGAAGACTGTTCAGCTTTTAAGGAAAACCGTATGTTTCATGCGGAGGCTATTAGTGTTAGCGGTGGTGAACATAGCTCACTGCATGTGAACAGAACCGTATGTAAATATGTAGCGGCGGCAGCGAATTTGGCAATGGTTTTTAACCAAAACTCACTGCATGTGATTCAAGAATTTGTAAACTGCAATATTTCCTCCACTGCTCGATCTGCATGGCTCCTTCATATTTCGTGCCTGGTGATGGTCTGTATTTTATACGGTGAAGTTTGATGTGCAAGTTGAAGCTCGTGTCCAGAGGCCGCTGTCCCAGGGTGAAGACCAGGAAAGATGATGGTTGTTAGCTGTTACAGTAGTTGTTGTTAGTTGGGACTGGACTTGGTGGGCCGGTACGGTGGGTTCTTGGCCCAAGAAACTGTAAGACCTCCCCTCCTCTCTCGCCCTCCACTGCGCGTACAGGTATCGGTCCCCACCCGCGCAGCCTAGAAGTTTCCGCCGGCCGGCCGTTTCCCGGCCAGCCACCCGCAGCGATGGCCGCCGTCGAAGAAGATTCGGCGCCTGCAGCCGCCGCCGCCGCTTCCGATCCCGCCGCTGGTGAGTCCCTTCCTCGCTCGCGGGAACTATCTCTCCGCCCCCACGCGTGCCCAGTGCTCCGTGGAGGTGGAGGTGGAGCTCCCTGTCCTCTCGTCGGTATTCTCACTTGAGCCTCTTTGTTTCGGATACCTGTCTGCGCTTTCTGTTGGGACCTGGGACTTTGAAGATTAGAGCAAGCTGGCCGCTACTTTACAATGAGGCGGTTTCGAATTCTGCTATTCACAGCTGCTGCAGGACACTTTCCTGAATTGTAATGTGGCTAGATAGTGAAATTGGACTCTGTATCGAGATGGCGAGCAATTTCTGAATCCTCATCTCTGTTTTCCTCTTGGTTCTTCTTTTTCTGATTCTCAGGCTCCAGTGATAATGAAATAACAGTGGAAGAGGCCTCTTCTGTGCATACTGAACCTCCCCAGGATGGCAGTGCTCCACCCGTGGTTTCCTCTGATATGGAGGTTCTTCATGATAAAGTTAAGAAACAAGTCATCAAAGAAGGCCATGGCAAGAGACCCTTAAAGTTTGCGACGTGCTTTGGTGAGTAATGGCATAAATGGTCCGTTCCAGTGCTTGGGATGTTGGTTTCTACTTTCTAGATAAGAATAACATACTGCACGAGCCATATATTCTACTCTATAATCGTATCCCGTTTGTGTTTGTTTGCGCTGTTTCCCCCATCTAACGGTTTGGGGCAACACATATAACTTACATGTTCATCAAACTTCGTTCTCTTTCCCAGTCCCAGGATTATGATCATGAGATGCTAATGGCCTTGGTTGCTTTCAATGTGAATAGCACTTTTATAACTGAAATGGGAATACGTAGACAAGTTCTCTATGTATCTACTATCTAGGCATAGGCTGCTTTCTCAACACAAACACACTAGAATACTTTGCCATGTAAGCTAGTGGAATACTGGAGGCTTAGAGTTCTAGATATTTAATACTAATTGTGCCTTCCTGTTACTCTTTTGCATTCACTGAGTATTAATATCTTTTGCTGGTACCTATCCAGTTTGTTGCTCTAATGCTGATGTTCTATTTATCAAAAGTGTCCCACATCTCGTTTCTATTCATCGAGTAACAACACCTATTGTTTTTGTACTCTAATTGATTATGTCAATTTTCAAAAGTTCAGATTTGACCCCCCCCCCCCCCCTCCCCCCACCCCCCTTTTTTTTCTTTTTGAAAGTTGCCTAATTCTGTAACCGCACGTCAATCCTTTTGCTATTGGAAGGGGGCATGCACATGCACTATGATTTAGCAACATGACAAAGTGCTTCAAAGGAGAACAGCAGTGAATTAACTTTTTCTTTTCTAAATCTTGTGTTGCAGTGCACTATAGAGCATGGGTTCAAGGATCATCTCATAAATTTGAGGATACGTGGCAGGAACAGCATCCGATTGAACTAGTACTTGGAAAAGGTGCCACAAAAATCACTTTCACTTATTTTATACTCAGCTTTGCTCGGCTGCACGCAATTTCATCCATCAACTCCATAAATTTAAACAGCTTCGTTTGCATGCTGTTATGGTTTTCTAGTACAATGATGATGACTCTTAATGAGGATCTGAATAGCCAGTTATCCAGCCAGTAACTTGTCATGCCTGCTATTAACTGGTTAATGTGTTGTGAGATGAAAGAGTGAAATATGCATTACTCATATCTGATTTGTACCTTTTTATGTTGCATTGCTCAGCAAGCCTACAGGTATGGGTAAATAACCTGAGAATTATATGGGCATCATCAACACTACATCAGTGTTTATCAATGATAATCGCCTATGGAGTAACTTTCTAAAGCTTTTTACTCCATCAACAGAGAAAAAGGAAATGTCTGGTTTAGGCATTGGTGTTGGCAACATGAGAAGCGGGGAGCGTGCATTGTTGCATGTTGGTTGGGAGCTAGGCTATGGCAAAGAAGGAAGCTTTTCGTTCCCAAATGTTCCTCCAATGGCAGACCTTGTTTATGAAGTTGAACTTATTGGATTTGATGATATCAAGGAGGTAGAGAAACAAAGCTCTCCCACCTCCACCCCACATAATGCTTTAATCATTATTATTTTGAAGAGTAGGCTGATATTATTCGTATTGATTAGCATTACTTGCTTTCCTCAAGTTGGGAACTTTCAAATCATGACTAACTGTGAATCAGGGGAAAGCTCGAAGTGACATGACAGTTGAGGAGAGGATTGCAGCTGCAGACCGGAGAAAGATTGAAGGCAATGAATATTTCAAAAAAAAGAAGCTTGAGGAGGCCATGCAGCAATATGAAATGGTTAGTGGCATACTTCACTTTTGGCATGCTTATAGTTCTTCACATTATTCTGATTTCAGTCCTCTACTTTGTTCCTTTTTACAGGCAATTGCGTACATGGGTGACGATTTCATGTTTCAATTGTTTGGGAAGTACAGAGACATGGCCTTGGCTGTGAAAAATCCATGTCACCTCAACATGGCTGCGTGCCTTATCAAACTAAATAGATTCAATGAAGCTATTGTGCAGTGTAGCATCGTATGTTATTCTACTACGCCCATGAGAAAACTCATTCTTCAATGCATGATTTACATTCATGAGTGCATTTTTCTAGTTTGCGTAGACCTTCACATAAACTATACATGATTTTATGTTCCGGTGGTAAAAACATGTCTGCTTAAGCAACTAACCTCATGTGGCCTACATGAATTCAGGTATCAACATGCAAGGTTCTGCGTTAGAGTTATCAAACAGCTGATTTTGCACCTTTTTCCGCTCTTTTCTTAAAAGTGCTGATTTTATGATGATTGATCAATAATCAATTGAACAATCCCATGTTCCTACTGCAAAATTACCCTTTGTCTGTAAAATTACTGATTTGATGGCCAATCCTTTCCGTTATCTTATTCTTCAGGTCTTGTCAGAGGACGAAAGTAATGTGAAAGCACTATTCAGGCGAGGAAAAGCTAAATCTGAACTTGGCCAGACAGAATCGGCCAGGGAGGATTTCCTGAAAGCGAAGAAATACTCCCCAGAAGACAAGGAGATCCTTCGGGAGCTCCGGTTGCTCGCAGAACAAGACAAGGTTCTGTACCAAAAGCAGAAAGAGCTATACAAAGGTCTCTTTGGGCCAAGGCCTGAAGTGAAACCAAAGAAGGCAAACTACCTCGCTATTTTCTGGCAGTGGCTGGTGTCCTTAATTCATTATCTGATTCGGATGTTCAAACGTAAGAATGAGTAGGGTAGTTTACCTGGAAATTGTTTAGAGTTGGTGCTTTGGATTCCATGGCCATACGACCGACCTTGTACTTAACTGGAATTTCTGTTCAACTTTTGATCATTTGATGATGTATTTGAGCAGTTGGGATCAAATATAGTTATTATAAACTCTTTACAATGTTGTGTATTGGCCAAGCTTGGAGCCAAAGTTCGTGCATTCTTTCAGCTGAAGTTTCAAAAAGCTTTTTATGCCAGTGAATAATACAGTTTTCACATTTTAGATTATGCTAGTAATAATACTGTTTCACTTGAGCTCTAGATTTCATTCTCCTGATGAATGCTGTTGCAACTGAAACTGCAGTTGCTCGCAGAGGAGCACAAAAATCTCAGTTCATTGTTGGTATTACAACCATTCTAAATTCCAAGCAAAAGCCAAAAGACATACTGGGACCTTCCACGGCTCTTTTGTATGGACATGGAACTGCAACCCATGCAAATATGGATGTTCAGGGACATCCCATAAGCACATATACAATATCTTTAAATTACAGGAAGGCCTGACCTATGGAGGGTGGTGGAATACGTAAATACAAATAATATGCGCAACACATGGAAAATACTCCTGCATTTTCTGAGGTAATTCCCCCTAGACTCCCCACCAGCAACCGGTGCAGGCACAGCTATAGAAAACAAAAACCCTACCAAACAAACCTTCAAAAACATGTCAAAGTGGGCAAATCCAACACAAAACAAACAATTATTCTTGTTAGAGCCTGTTTCTAATATCTTAATCCATAGAACGATAGTATTGGATTTACCTAATCTGTGGAATTGCAAACAGTAGACACTTATGATTGATTTTACTCTTGGGAGTCAAGAGTGCAGGATTTCTTAACAAATTATGCAACAAAAAGCATCCAAACTTTGTGGCACCCATTTACTTGTAAATTGACCCCTGTTATAAAGATAACTGGAACTGAAAACAAGATAATTTTACTTGGTGATAAACTTGATGCTGAAGAGCACTGTCAAGATAACATTTCTCTAAACAAAGGAGACCACAGAACATGGCAAGTAAATTAGAGCATGAGACAGTGCATTAGACAGACATAATTACTCCAACAAATTTGCGTGTCACATAAAGATGTCTCGACACCATTGATGGCCTATGCAAAGCTGGAGCAGTTAGCAGGGCCGAGGGTGTCCTTCAGGAGATGATTCTTAAAGGTGTTAAGCCAGACATTAATACATATACTTGTCTGATCAATGGATATTGCACTTCAGGACAATGGAAAGAGGTGGTTCGAATGCTCAAAGAAATGTCCACACAGGGGCAGCGACCAAATATTGTTACTTATAATTTGCTGCTGGACTATCTTTGCAAGAATAGAAACAGCAGAGAAGTTAGAAAGATTTTTGATTCTATGATTGAAAAGAGCATAAAACCTGATGTAACTACCTATAGCATTCTGCTTAATGGGTATGCTTCGAAAGGAGATCTTATTGATATGCATGATCTCTTCAATCTGATGGTAGCTAATGGTATTTCACCTGACCATCAAATCTTTAACGTATTGTTCTGTGCATATGCTAGAGGTGGTCTGATGGATGAGGCAATACATGTATCTGACCAGATGAGGCAGCAAGGGTTGAGTCCTGATGTAGTCAACTATGGAGCATTAATAGATGTACTTTGCAAGTTGGGAAGAGTGGATGAGGCTATGCTTAAATTCAATCAGATGATCAATGAAGGGGTGACTCCTAATAACAGGAATACCAGAAGGAGGGTGAAATATTATGACAAATGAAATGAAATGGAAAAATAATGTACATGTTTCTATTCTAGATGTCTAGTGTCTATTGTCCAGCGAGCTTCATGACCTCAGATGGACCTTCCAGCTTTGCCACTTCTGACGGGCCTTCTAGTTTTCTCAAACCATCTTCACAGTAGTTACTAATGTCAAAGTTGGTAACGGCATGAACACCCCGAAGCTCAATTGCTGCTATGTCATAAGCTTCAGCCGCCTCTTCTTCAGTGTCTGCAAGCCATGGGCAATTTTAATTAAGGATAATTTCGCTAGAAATATCAATCAACTGTAGCTTTTTAGTTTTTAGTTGACAGAAACAAGCTGTAGTGCCTAGTGACTATCATTCAGAAAAGCTTTGGAAGTTCAACAAGGTAGAAACCTTATAACTCACCGAAAGTCCCAAGGTAAATGTCTTTGGTGTCTCTACTCTCACCAATCCTACCAATTCGTGCTTGCCATTTACCGTCTTTTCGTCTGTTGGTAAAAAAGTGATTAGAGAAAGTTGCAAAATCGCAACAGACCATTCAAACGTCCCTAGTTAAGCACAACATTTTTTTCCCTCCATTCAAAGGATATCAAATGGTTATTAGTTCATTTAGCAAAGAAGAATCATCACCTGGTTACACCCCGGTATGATGAAGTACCTCTTGAGAAACAACTGCTTTGCCTATAACAATAAATCATGACAATAAAAAAGAAAGGACACATCATATAAGTACTACAATATAAATTTTTGAATGTACCACTGACCTCCTTATGTAGGCAACAAATTCATCTTGGGACATGGTATTCATAATCTCGATTTCTTTCTCATAGTCAGAAATCTGATAATAAATAAAAGCTATTAATGCAATTTACTTTCCCAGTTCTTGAACAAGATACGCTAGTTCCTAAACATATCAGTATGCACTAAGCAACATTCACTTCTTACACAGAATTATCAAGGAAAAAAAATCTTACACTGAAGTTCAGTTTGGTGTTTGGACCTGTGCCCCAATATTTAAGGGCTGCCAAATCATGTGCCTTTGCAGCCTGCTCTTCAGTAACATAGCTGCCTGTAATGCCAGAAAAGAAGTTAAAACTTGAGCAGTTTTGTGTTCCAAATGAGCCCCTTCCATGAGTAGCACCACTCACCTAAGTACACTGAAGACCAAACAGCAGCCAAGAGCAAAAACCAAGTTCCATGCACAAATTAATGAAGGATCAGCTTAAGAACACTGGAAAATTAAGGACGTGACTGGACGTGCTATTAGGAGAATGACTCTTTATCCAGAGCATATGCTGATATCATGAATCCTAATGCATTTTTAAGCATCTTATTCGTCTTGTATTGTGACCCATTTGCACCTTATTATGGCGATTAACATTTCTGATAGACAAGCATAAAGATTACAGAAAACATAACTTTGAGCACAATATATGTACCTCATAAAGCACAAGTTTTGGGGTGCTATATATCCTATTTCAAAGACAAATTAAAAAGAACATCGATAAACCATTCACGAATACAAGATTGACGGCGCACCTGATGCACCCATCCATAGGCACTAACTTTCTTAACACAAAAATACTATCCTAGCATCATGGTCTATCCTCCTTTACAGGTAGAATTAGGATAGAGCATACTAGGTGACTTGCTGAACTCTAGTTGCTGCATTGACGATGCAATTAGGACACCATGAAAGAGGCCAGGAATATGATGTACTCGACTGATTAGCTACTCTGCTGCAAAAAGCAAAAAGAAATGAAATCTGGAAACTGATCCTGCCGTTTAGTACATGGCATTGACGCACCTAATTAAACTGCAGAGTTGGTTTCATCTCGTATATATACAACAATGGTTGAAACATTCAGAAGATTTTACAGTGAGCTAGAGCTCGGAGTTGAGGTTGGTAGCGCGCATACCGTGCTTGCCCTTGCGCTTGCGGCCCTCGACCTGGCTGGTGTTGTCCCAGAGGTGCGCCTCGTACTTACCGCTCCACTTCAGCCTGCGGCCAGAGCAGCAGCGAACAACCTAATCAATCCAAAGCACAACGAGAGGCACCCGGACGGGCAGTACCGCCCCCCTATTCCCCAGGGTTGCCAGCCCGCACCGTGTGACGCCGTGGAACCGCGAAGACCGCGGCGCGGCGTACTTGCGCATGGCCTCCGCTACCAGCTTCCCTCCCCCGCCTGCGCCGGCGCTTGCGCCTCCACCCGGCTTCCTCTCCTCGCCGCCGCCGCCGCCGCCGACGGCGAGCTGCTTGTCGAGCGCGGCGATCTCGCCGCCCGGACCCGCCGCGGCGGGGGGTTCGCCGGAGGCGGCGGGCGGGTTGGGGGCGTCACCATGCCGCCCCTTCTGCGGGGTAGAAGGGGCGGGGCCCGCTGGCGATTGGGGTTGGACGGTGGCCATAGCTGCGGGTGTCGGGTCGCGCTGGGTTTCGCGAATCTTCAAGTGCTCGCGTCACAAACACAACAGAGAGAGGAGGTGGTGGAGGCTGCCGGAGCGGAGAGAGGCCACCAGGTCGGGGGCGAGCTGAGCTGACGGCCCAGGACGGCATGACGGAGGCTTGGCAGTGCCATACCGGCCCAACAAGCCCGTAAGCAGGCGGCCGCGCAGCCTGACGATGGCGATGTGGTTTCAGAACAGTAGAATTTGGTTCGATTACCGAAGGGCCGGGTTGCATTATTCCCTCCCTTTCCAGCCGCCGACCAACGCAGCTCCCCTGCGCCATGGACGCCGTCGCGTTCCCCCCGCCCCCCGCGCCCTTCCTCGACGACGACTTCGATTTCGGCGACTTCACCTTCGCCTCCGCACCCGCGCCCGCCGCGCCGCAGCCGGCCCTCGCCGATCCCCGGCCGGACACCTTCGCGGCCTTCGACGACGACTGGGGCGACTTCGTGGCGAGCGAGCTCGGATCCAACGCGGGCGCCCCCGCGCCGCCCACCCCTCCGACGGCTACCTCCGACGCCGCTCCCTCCTCCTGGGAGAAGCCGCGGGGCCCGCTCCCTCTCTCCCTGTTCGGCGCCGGCGACGACCAGGAGGAGGAAGGACCGGGGGGACCGCTGCCGACGGATACGGCGCCCCAGCGCGCCGTGTCCTTCACCACCGACGGATCGAGGCCAGCGGATCTGAAGGACCTCATCGCCGGCCTCTACGGATCTCAGCCTTCCCCCACCGCCGGCGCTGCGGATGCGGGTCCGCAAGATGAGGCGGAGGATGGCGAAGGGCTCGGAGACGATGATTGGGAATTCACGGCGGCGACGGCGGAACCGGCCGATCAGGATCGAGGCGGACGAGCGCTTGGGGATGGGATTGGAAAGATTGAGGTGAGCGTGGCATCCTGTGATGCATTTCCCCTTCCGTAGCTTATTTAGCTGTCTTTGCCAAATTGCCATGAGATGTTTGGAGTTATTAGTTGGAATGACTGTATAATGACATTGGCACTATCCGAAAGAAACATTCGGATTGCCCTAGTATGATGTATGATTATTTCAAGCATTATGGTGACGAAATGTGGTACTTAACAGAATGCAAACTTGAATAAGTGTGGTGTAAAATGAAGGGTGGGCTACTGGGATGATATGAATGACGCAGTGTTTGGGGTAACAGATGGAAGGATTATTGGTTCCTTACATGCTTGTAAATTTCAAGCTAGGCTGCCAAACCTGGCCTGCTTTAGAAAATCACCGAGCAAACTCATTGGTTTCACAACACTAGGACCTCTGGACTCTGGTTATCAAAAAGTAAACCATTATTGTCATATTCAATATAAAAGTGCAACTACATTGCATGGTCTTGTTTTGCCTATTTTTATGTACAGCTAAGGTGTATGTTGGTGTGAAGCTCTGACTGAAAATCCGAAACACCATTCAGACAAATGGCAGTCGCTGAGGATATGATAGCAACGCAGTGTCAATGATAGTTTGTACTAAAAAGGGATCACACTTATGCAGTTATGCTTTCAATGATAGATCATTTAAAGTTTTACAGAAGAGAATTCTATTGAACTACAGCATTACCAACCCTGATCAACAATTATTTCTAGATTTTGTTCTTTCTCTTAATCTGTCAATTTGTCCATTTCCATTGGTTGATCCAAATGTTTTCATATCTTCCAGGGTATAACAAAATCATTGAGCACTGACCAGGAAGTCCAGTCATCGTTAACCAGTGTTGATGAAAAATTGAACCATTTTCGTCAAACTACTGTTGATATTGGGACTTGTGAGTCCACGGGAGAATGTGTGAAGGCCTCTGGTTACTCTCCGCCTAATAATTCAGCCATACTCAACCTGTACGAAGAGAGTGTTCGGGCAGATGTTATTCGCATTGAAGAAAGCTCTGCAGAAAGTGTGCAGAATTCGTATGATTTGTTTTCTAACAATGAAATGGTGAGATTTCAATATATTTAAGTTATCTGCTTACACACAGTTTTAGTTTATTTTTCTTTCGACGTACACTAATGATCAGTGATCAGAACTCTTCATTTGAAACAGATGAAAACCGTTCTAGTAGCTCAACAGGTGATTGCATTTTGATTGAATTCTACCATAGGTTGAAAGAAGAGTCCTTGACATTAGTATTCCAGCATGTGAAGGATCTTAAGGTCGGTGATTACTCAATACACTATAAAGGACTTTATTGGTATATTTTGTTTCATGATTTAGTAACTAAGGATATGCCTTCAGGCAGCACAGAAGGTTTTTACACTGTCTGGTGAAAACAGGAAAGCAACAGCAATCGGAAGGGAGATTCAGGTGGGTTCTGATTATCTGTGGCTATAAATGAGATTTGTCTTTTGAATATATTGAAAATTGCTTTGAGTTAACGTGCATCAATTCAAGGACTGAAATTATAATTTTTAATGCATTTTCCTTAATCTCCAGGAAATATATGACAAACTAAAAGATTCTTCACTGCCCAATGGCTTTTGCACAGAGGAACATCCTAGGGATGTATGTATAACAGAAGTGCTTAACTGTATCAAAGAGGAACAACTGAAGGATTTTGAACAAGAGTATTGTTTAGCAGAAAAGATTTCACGGGTATGTATAATTGTTTATGTTACGTAAGTTCCTGCTCATTATCAGTATGCTGTTGTAGGAGCTTTCCCTACTGTTGGCAGTGCAAAAATCACAAATAAAGTTTTCCTTCTCGTAAATTGCTGTCTTGAAATATTGATTTTTAATCTAAATTTATTTAATATCAATACACTAATATTCTTTCTCAACCACCTAATTTCTCTCTGCTCAGTTTGACATCATGATTTTGTCTTGATGTCACTGTTTATTATTATCACCAGTAATCCCTTTTGGTAAATGACTCTTGAAATTTTTCTTGAGTGAATTTCTGTTGTTTATAATGTGCAGTATGTGCACTCAATCTTGCAATTTTTCCCATCTGCTTCTTGATAGAATGATTGATGGACTGATGATCTGATTTTGATTAGGGAAAGTAAATAATATATTGATTGAACATTTTCTGTGTGATACATAATTACAGGCAATTGAAGATACAAGTGTGGCAGTTGAACTTTACAAGCACAGTGTTTCCACCCTTCATACATTGGAGCTAGCTTCCAGAAAGGAACAAGGTGACTATGTCGGTGCATGGTACAGTATGCTTCTGCCCTGTGCCCAAGAATTGCAGCATGGTGCAGCGATTTGGCAAAAATCTTGTCATACAAATGTCTGCGACCAAGTGATTTCTGAAGGTATAAATATTTTGCACGATCAGTAAAGCTTTATCGTTTGTTTTTGGATGATTGTTTATCTTCACAGATGGAATTCAACTATAAACTCTCAGCTATGTTGGTTTCACAGGTGGTCGTTACTTTATTGCTCTTGGGGAGATATATAGAGTTGCACAGATTTTATGTTTCTCCATGCAGTGTTTCAAGCCTTGGGTTCTTGCAGATCCTGGAATGTTGAGTAAAATGCTGGTTTGTTTGGACAGATGTATTAATGCTTGGACAAGTGGTTTAGAAATGGCTCTTAAAAGGGTTGTTGACAGCAATCACTTAGATGCATCTGTGGCTAAACCTCTTTTGGAGTCCATCAACAATATTAATGAACTTGAGGTGCCCAGTCTACAAAATTTTCTTCCCACCAACAAGACAACATGTAGACTAAGCCTCCTCCCACCCAGTTCTGTACCAGGTAAAACTTGTGCTGTGGTTCCACTATTTTCAGAATGAAATTTTTTTGGCTGTCTGATTTCTCTTTCAAGAGCTCCACGAATTACTCCTGTTGCTTCCATGTAGGAATGAAGTTGATCATGTGGAATGGCAATCACTATATTGTTAAAGTTGCAAATTTGTGGGCAAATTGGATATCTTCTTATCCTCCGCAGATGTCAGTCACTCCTGTTGTTGAGGAACAACGCAGCAACACTTGCTAATCATGCTGAATAACCCATCAAACTAGTGACCTATTCTAATGAAAGCATTGGAAGCTTTTTGAGTAAAAATTGTTCATTAAGTTGCCCTGGGCACAATATAGAGTAAGCGCCCTGCCATCACAGGGCTGGAGGACCGGTCCACATGAACTACTGCTTTTTTTTTCTGGTACAAATTGTAGCCTCTCTATACCATTCCTTCCATAGTGCCTGACAATGGCACTAGTATAGCAAGCTAAAAGGATATGTGCAGTTTCGAACATTGTTGTCTGAACATTGTAAAGGCTGGACTGAAGCGATCAACACATGTAAGTGATCACGAAGCAAATGAATTTGTATATTACAAGCTATGAGTAGTTGAATACTTGAATACAAAGAGAAAGCTGTGAACTGTTTTGCTATGTAACGTGTTCGGCTTTATTGTAAACTTTGTTTTGCTGAATCAACCTCAGCGTTGGTTCATAATGACTTGCTAGAACAGTATCAGCGTTCATTCACAATGACTTGTCGTTGATTCACAACGGCAACTGGTCATCTAGAACACACGCTGGTACTTATCTAATTGAGTTCTTGCGTAGGATCTAGACCAGACTGCATTCACCTAAGCGTTTAAACACTGACAGGATGGTAGATTTCATGCCAGTATAAGAAACAGATCAAGGTACTAATAACCTTTCTCCCAATTGAATTGATAAAAAACAAACGTGATGAGCAGCAAAACGAATAGATGAACGAAAAACAGGCTCTGGTCAAACAAATAGCAGGAATAGAATGCAGTTTGATGGAGCACATTTAGGTTGTAATGTTGCAGAATTTGACAACTTCGACCTACATCGTAGGAGTTTTAAATTGCTAAGCAATCCTGTGAAGGCACCATAGGAAAAACTGCTTATTTTGCAAAGGCCAATAGGTTTCGCCCGAGACAAAAATCGGCAAAAAATGCCCGTCCAGTCATCCAGCTCAATGATCTTCACAACCAATGACTCTCCTGCTATGTGCCAAACAACGACAGTCATGGAATTTGACCACACCAGAGGCTTTGCCGTGGTCAAGATAAACCTTCAGAACTGACTCATTTGCAGCGCTGGTAGACTCGGCCTGAAAGGCAATGTATGTGATTAATAACAACTCACCAGACAATCACTCATTAGTTCGGACAGGAGTAATCAATCAATTTGCACCACGCAATGGAAAAACACGAAACATGACAAACAAAGACTTAATATCTGCTCAGGAGATTAAGACACAATCAGAGTTAAGCACCAAGAACAAGCTAAGTGGGATCACCACTTCAAGCATTATCAGTTTAACGTAGCCTTCTCCTGTAAGGATTGGCTCCATTAACCAGAGAATTTTTAAAGTTGGAAATATCTTTTGATTAACCATAATATCAGACCATGCAAAGGTTTAGAATTGAATTGGTGAGCTGCATTGTAGTGTGCTACAAATCTGTAGAATTCCTCCCTCCCCAATGATAGGGATTGATGTGTTTTACAACTGAAAGAAATCCAACCAGTATGTGTTTTGCATACTAGATTCATGAATTAAAGAGATTGTTAACTTACTGGATGCCGTGGATCAGCAAGCATCAGGGAAAACAATGAGTGATTGTCTTGCCTAGAAGAAACCATACAACAAATACGAGTTACATAGTGCCAAATATCAGCACAGGCCTGTCTTCTCAAACAAAAAAGGAGTCAAGGCTCTTAATTATTGTTTTCAATAAAAATGTCTCAAGAAAAGGAAGATACCACAAATGCAGTATTGAGCGAAATCCTACTAGAATCATGAACGAACAGAGTACTAGGGAGAAATGAACCAATATCTATCAAAATTCAGAACAACACTCTGCATGAGATATCAAGAATGTTGCCATGTGGTAGATCATAAGTTTGATAGCCATTCTATACTGAGTATCACATGGGACATATTGACATACAGCTATTCTATACCGAGTTATGCAATTTTGTATGTTACATGTTCAATGTCAACAAGAGAAACTTCACAAGACCAATGTTACCATTCACAAATAAATGAAAAGCATGCCAACAATAATGAGACAATGCCCATATGCACAAATAGGAAACATGAAAGATCATGAACACTACCTCAAAAGCATCAGTGAAACTCCACTTCAGTTGGTTTGTCTTTAGACAAGGAATGGCAACAGAAAGAACAAGCATGCTGGGCCTATATTTAGCGGTGAGCCTGCTGATCACATAGATATACATGAGACAAATTTCCACTAAACTGCAGAACTGTAGAAGCAATATTCATTTCTATCTACCTTGCAGTCCGTCCAGAAGTGGTGAAGCAAATGAACACAGATGTGTTAACTTTGATAGCAGCTCTCACCTAGAAAGCGGTTAATCCATAGACTAAAAAAATTCGTGTTTCATGAAAAAATTGTGACGGTGATAAAACATCAATAGAGAGAAAAAGAGTTTCCCATGTATATTAAACAAAGGCTGTATTTGACAAGCAATAAACTCCAAGTGGGTCATGGGTTCTCCCACATGTTCCATAGTTCGCTTGTAGTATAAATCATGGTTGAATACCTTCTCAGCCTGTAAAAGTTGGCAAGCGAATATAACTAAATCAATCAGATGCAGAACAAAAAAAACAGTCATCATATATGCACTGAAGTAATGATAATTGTTAAAAATGCAACCCTTTTTCTAGAAAACATATAACTCAATAGAAATTTCACCTCAGCACAATTTTGCCCACTGTTGAGCTAATATCAATTGTACATAAGTCACGAGTCTCAGCACCAAGGTGAATGGCCTCACTTCCTGCAGTAAAAACAATGGCAATTCATGATTGAACTGTCCTTTCCGAGTGCACTGGTCCCAAGTCTACCCAGATTTTCAAAAAGCAACTAAAACTGTCAACAACTTGCCGTCAAGTACTGCATTTGCCACATCAGTAGTCTCCGCCTGAGCAGGTTTGACGTTGTTAGTCATACCATCCATACCATGACTCCATGAGTGACTACAGCAGGCTTTCCAGCCATGTTGCACTTGTGCAGAGCAGATGTTTTAAACAAAAAGACCTGCAATGTGGAGAATTGGAGAGGTAAAGATCAAAGGCAAAATAAACTAGCAGTAAAACATGGACAGTTATGCATCCTAAAACGATTAAGGAAACATGAGCTACAACATTTAAAGTTCTGATGCTAAAAGTTCATGTGTATTGTCTATCTGCTCTAGCAGCTTAGGATTTTGGGTAAACTGGTAGGTGAGAAACTCAACCTGATAACAGTGTCAAAACCTTGGCAACGCAACTTATAAGAAAAAAAAATTAGTTGTGACCCATTCAAGTCCAGACAATAAATGCTACTGATGGACCGAATAACACAAAGCTTAAAACATTTTGAATGCGTCATCAACAGAATTATAAGTAACAACATTTGGTCGCCACATCAGGTTTTATGCCCTTTTCAATCATAGAATCAAAACTCTTTCTAGCTTCTGTGCTGTTTCTATCCTTGCAAAGATAGTCCAGCAGCAAATTATAAGTAACAACATTTGGTCGCTGACCCTGTTTGGACATTTCTTTGAGCATTCGAACCACCTCTTTCCATTGTCCTGAAGTGCAATATCCATTGATCAGACAAGTATATGGATTAATGTCTGGCTTAACACCTTTAAGAATCATCTCCTGAAGGACACCCTCGGCCCTGCTAACTGCTCCAGCTTTGCATAGGCCATCAATGACTGTGGTGTAGATCACAACATCAGGCAAAATCCCTAGATCGAGCATTTCATGAAATAGGCTGTAAGCTTTGTCCACCTGATCCTCTCTAAAGAAGCCATTGATGACAGTGCTGTATGCCACCATGTCTGGTGGGCAGATACCATCTCCATCATCAGCCATCATGTGGAGCAGCAATTAGCACGTTGAGGCCACTGGGCGTGGTACGTTGAAAACGTGCGTGCAGGCAACCGGGCATGCAATGGCCTGGGTGTCGCACGTGTAAAATGGCCGGCCATGCAAAGCGAGCGAATGTTTGAGCACAGCTCAATGGCATTTGGGATGATGTCTGCGTCCGGCCAAACTCCAACTCCCTCCTTTCGCCTGCTTCTGGCTACGGGAAAAAAACAAAAAAAGGAAGACGACCGGTAGAAGAAGAATTAGGCCGGCCGGTGGGTGGGCGCGCGTCCTGTATGCATAGGTATGCAAGCTCATTTGCGTAGAGGCCGGATAATTAGGCGCTAAGTGTCCTAGCTACACTACCGGAAACTGAGTGTTTGCGAGTGTTTTTTTGGGCTTCGCCGTGTGCCGTGGACACACGGCATAACGCTAGCTCGATCGAGGTACGTATAAATCTCTCTGGACTCTCTGGACTGGGTGAAGGATTTGGACAACCTGCATAGGAATGCGTAAGCGTGTGTCACTGCAAACTGATCAGCTCAGATTTCGCACAAGACGACGAACCAACGGCGGCGAGCCCGACCTATTTGGTTTAATTTGCTGCGCCGCCTATGTTAAGGTTAAGCCGTATTAGTAGTACGAGGCACGGCAAATCTTGCTGACTCGGTGTCACCAAAATCCAGACGTTAATTCGGTGACAAAATCCAGAGTTCCAGACTCTAAATTATAAATGTGCACTCGATCGCTAGAAACGTTAATTAGAGTGACTAACAAAAATTGGTGACGCACAGATTATAAATGTGCTTTGTAGTTCTTGACATGTATTTCCTTATACATACGTTAGAGGTTCAATTTTTCTTTCTTTAAAATTTAGGCAATTCCGGGGTTCAAGAGATAATCCACCACATTGTAGATGGACATATGCCCTCTGGCCTAGTGGGTATGCGCTGGAGCTCAAGAACCTCAACACAACATAATTGAATTCACATCAATTACATATCGATATATTACCATAAATAGTCACGGTAAGATTGTAACAATAATTGTGGTTTCAATTTTTTTATACTTTTTATTCAAAAAAGAAGAAATTAGTGGATCTTATTAGTTTGTATACTCTCTTTATTTTCCTACTATACATAGTCATATATGTTAAAATACTATCATTATACACGAGTTATTAAATTTTCTAAAATTTGGGCACATTTGTTGCAATGTCTAATTTTTCATAACTTCTTGTCATGAGTCTAGCTAGCTAGCTAAGGTGTCTTGAGCATTTTGTTTAGCCCCACACGAACAACTATCAAGCAAGCAAGTGCACTGGACACACATGAACTAACGCTGGGCATGCTAGCTACTCTAATACTCCATCCATTATTCCACACAGTTCCATGCATGTTCCATCACATATACATCAGGAAGCATCATGTTCTCATCAGGAGACCGAAAATAAAATTAGTTTGCATCCAAACGGGCGTTAAACATTCCTGTTAATTGTCTGCGGCACAAACTAATCACTACTTTAATTAGCATATTCTACGCTGTCAGGCTGGTACAGACCACTACTACATTGCCTAATCTGTGCAGGCAGCCACGAGCTGGAGGTACAAGTCGAGGCCATGCGACGCCACCACGTTATTGGGCGCCGAATCCCGGCTGCTCAGCCGCAGCTCGCGCCCCACGTCGCTGTACGCCCACCCCATCTTCGACACCAGCCACCTCGGCACCCTCGCCTTCCGCTTCGCCGGCTCGCCGCCTTGGCTGCAGCGTTCGTCGCCGCCGACCGGGAACCCCGGCACCTTGGTCACGATGTCGTTCGAGTTCACGACGCGGAGCACCTTGCCGCCGCTCTCCTCCAGCCTCCGCCGGAACGCCGCGTTGCCCACGCGCGGCCCGCCGAACGACACGGCCGTCACCATCGGCGCCGCGTCGACACCTTGCTGCGCGGCCGCGGTCGTGATCTCGTAGGCTGAGAGCACCGCGAGCGCCGCGCCGAGGCTGTGGCCGGTGATCGTGATGCTCAGCGGCGGCATGCCCTTGCCGCCGTACTCGTGGACGATCCGCTGCACCTCGTCGCGAACCTGCTGCTGCAGGCTGCTGTGCGCTTCGCCTGGCGTGGTGAAGAGCCTCCAGAACCCGCTCTCCACCATTGGCTCCTCCTCCTCCTCCTCACCAGCGTCACTCGACGACGGCGCCGCGGTGGACGATGATGGCAGCCGGGTTAAACTGGACTTGAAGTTGTCGAGCCACTCGCTGCACGTCGCGGTGCCGCGGTACGCGATCACGACGTCGCGGCGGCCGAGGCGCTCGATCTCGTCCTCGTCATCGCACACCGCGACGTAGCCAATGTAGCTCGAGCTGCAGGGCGACAGCCAGCCCGGCGCTGAAGTGGACGCCGCGTGGAGGAGGCGGGTGACGTGGTACCCGGTCTCCGGCAGCCCGGCGCGGCGAAGCAGGGAGCGGCTCGGGAACCGGCAGGAGCCGTACGACGGGGCGCCGCCGTCGAAGTCGAAGCTGGCGTAGGCCGCGCGTACGAACTCGCCGTACCGGACGAGCTCGCCGCGGAGCGCGCCGTCGAGCGGGCTCAGGAGGCCGTCCCAGTCGCGGGCGCCCTGGAGCTCCGGCCACTTCCTGCCGATCCGCAGCGTCGTCGAGGGCTTGGACGCCGGCGAGCACGGCGCGAAGGAGCTTCTAACGACGGTGCGGCTGCGGCGGTTGCCACGAGCTGGTGCGATGCTAGGGTAGCAGGTGCAGGATCCAGAGATGGAAGCCGCCATGCCTACAGCTTGTGGGATCAGCTCAGCTGCACACGTTGTCTCCGATCTTCCTGACGGATGAGTTACGAGCATTGCAAGCTTGTGATGGTATATATAGTGGAGCGTGGAGGGAACACTTGGATAGGAGTTGTTCCTTGCGATTTGAAAACGCCAAAACGGCGGGAAAGTTGGCGTGAAGGCAGCCTGTCGCTTCAGTCCCTGCCTAGCGTGTTTCAGGAAACAATGCAGCGCTCTCCGTGCTCGTCGTCGAGTTCGGCTGCACCAAAGAACCTCCCTGAACTCGAAAGTTGAGCGGCCAAACCACCCAAATGCTGCTCATCTTCTCGGCTCTTCGAAGGGGAGCACAGTATAGTAGCATGTTTTTTATGTTGTGGGGAGAATATTTTACAACGGAATAATGCAAGCTATATGAGTATGTAGTTCGGTATGCAAGCATTTTTCACGTGAATGTACTGCGGCTACATAAGCCATTTTATTTCCAAGGAGATCATAGCAACACGAGTTCTTTTTCTCATTTTATCATGGGATGATACAACAATTTGGAAATGCGAGTGCGCCAATTTAGTTTATCAACATTCAGGTATAGAACCGAAGAAAATTATGAGGATTAATTTGGCATTTAGCTCTCTTCCTAGCAAGCACGAGTGATGACCAAAGAGATCAACATTATACACCCCCGTAATTAGTGACTGAACCAAAATTGGTGGGATATAAGTGACAGCTGCATTCGTGGTACTTCCTTTTACCCTTTTTTATTAGATGTTCATTTTTTCTTTCTTTAAAATTTAGGGTACACCTATTTATCAAAGATCGTAAAATAGTATACTATGCTACCAATCAAGAAGCCGAGAAGAGTCCAAATATGAGCAGCGTTTGGGTGGTTTGGCTGTTCAAACTTTCGAGGCACTACTAGGAATCCACGTCTAGTACCGGTTCCGCAACTGGTACTAGGAATTTGGTACTAGAGGGGGATCCTTTAGTACCGGTTGAGATAACCGGTACTAAAAGGTATTAAAAAATAAAAAAATGAATCCCTCCCACCGTACCCCCCCCCCCCCGCGACCCTGCCCCACTCCCCATACCGCCGGCCCTCGCCCGGCGCTGCCGCCTGCCCGCTCCTCCACCTTTGCCCCCGCCGACCCCCTCCCACCCGCCCACCGTCTTCTCCGCCTCTGCCCCCGCCGGCCCCCTCCCGCCGCCAACCCCCTCCCGCCCGCCCGCCTGCTCCTCCGCCTCCGCCTCCGCCCCTCCCCTCTGCCTCCGCCAGCTCGCCTCACCTCTGCATGCCTCCGCCCGCCCGCCCCGCCTCTACCTCCACCCCCATACCCCTCCCGCCACTCCCGATGGCCGCCGACGCCGTGCTTCGCCCCCCCCACCCCGCCACCCTCCATCCCGCCCCGCCCCGTCGCCCTCCGCCTACCGCCGCCGCTCACCTCGCCCCGCCGCTACTCCTCACTGCCGGTGAGGGGCTCGCGGAGGGGGGAGGGGAGGGGAGGCAGTGGAAGGAGATCTAGCTAGCGGAAGGAAGAAGATAGAGGAGAGAAAGATAGCAGTGGGGAGGAGAGAAAGATAGCGGGAGGAGGAGACAAGGGAGGGGGCGGCGGGCAGGCAGCGCATGGAGTCGCATGAAAAAAATCTAAGTCCTTGCGGTGCATGGATGGGAAACCCTTGAGTACCGGGTGGGAGCTCCACCCTTTAGTACCCCGTGACCTTTAGTACCGGGTGGAGCCCCCACCCGGTACTAAAGGGGATCACGAGGGTCTTATTGGAAGGTTCGGTACTAATGTTAGTATTAATATCGAACTAAAAAATGACGGGTACTAAACCTTGGAACGGGAGGTCCTTTTTTTAAGCAGTGAGGAGACTAACCAACCAATGGTGCTGGCCACCATGCCGGCACCAATGGCAGGAACCTGGGCTGGGCCACCGACCGCTGGAAGACGGGTGCCTGGAGCACAACCAGGCCATGTAGCAGCACCGACGACAGCAGGAAGGCTGCCTCAGGCGCCTAGAGCACCATCGTCTAGATCCCCGCCGACTCGCCTCCGGCTCTAAGCAAAAGCGACGCTCGGATAGGAAAGAGAAGGTTCAAACATCGATTTTGCCACTGTAACAGCCGATGCTGAGTAAAAAAACAGGCATCGAAGCTTGGACTTTCCCGATGCCAGGTTACCCGTGAGCAAGTAGAATATTATTTTGTAAGATTCTCTCATGAACGAAGCTCACGCAGAAGGAATAGATGAGCAAAACTCTAATATTTTATTTGAAGACCGAGCCCACTGAGAACAAATTGAAGTCTCGTTACCATCCATGTGTCAGTTTCTTCTTCTCTTTTTCACCCCTCGCTCCAATGGAGGTGCCAAGCTGTAAGGGGCTTCAGCCCCCACGTTGGATCCGTTCCTATGGATGGGACACATTTTTGTGTGAGCTCATTTGTGAGCGGTCGAATTTTTGTCCGACGTCCACGCTCCCCGTGCGCGCGGGTCCCACGGTTGCCTTATCTTCCTACCCCTTCCCCTTTTTTCGTTTTCATTCTCTTTCTTCCACCCAAGATCCACCCCTTCCTCAACCCTCACCCCTCCCACTCTCTCAGATCCGGCGTAGGTGTCGGCTCCTGGCGGCGCCCTGACGAGCTCACGGGCCGGCGAGCCCCCAGGTAGTGCGTTGCCTGCTGGTGCCGGCCTGTGGGAGCGACAACGTTCAAGGCGAGCTTCCCACGTTGGTAGGAGCGGATGCCCGATGACGAGCTCCATAAGCAGCGGGCAGACCGGTGATGCGCGGAGGCTGGTGATGCGCGGACCTGCTACGTGCAGATGTGGGCGGGACGAGCAGGACCGAGCCCCGCGCTTCTCGTGCGGGACAACGACGGGGCCGTGGCGTGCGGCTTCAGCGGAGCGAGCGGCCACGGTGGAGCGGCAGCGTGGGTGGCTGGAGCAGCGGCCGCCGACAAGCGCCGCGCTGCGAGGGTGGTGGCGAGCTCTACAAGCTTTTTTTTCCTTTTTTGTTTCAATTTTTTTGTCAACTTTTGTTCTGAATTTTTTGTATAACTTTTTTTCAATATTGTTTGTTTGAAGTTTTTTTTCTAAATTTTTGCAGGTTTTTTAAAGCCTTTGTTCTTTTTTTTGGCTTGAAGTTTTTTTCTGGTTTTTGCCCATTTTTGTTTTCAAAAACTTTTTGTTCCTGAATGCTCCAAAATTTCTTGGTAACTTTCGTTTTAATTTTTTTCTTTCAAAAGTTTTGCGATCAGAATTTGTTTCGATTTTCTCTTAATTTTGTTTTTGAAAAAAATTGATCCATAAAGTTTGATTTTTATTTCTTATTCAAAATTTTGTTCTAACTTTCTTTTCCCATATTTTTTGTCAAGCAACATGCGCTAAGTGCAATGGAATGGATGTGCAGGAGAAGGATCTATGTGCTGATTTCTGAAAAGGAATGATGCGTAAAAAGTAGTCAAAAAAGGATGGTTGGAGATTGACGGTAAGGTGTCCTCCTTACTGCGATCTAAACTTGATTTCCTCGATCCGGAGGGAGGAGGAAGGTGTGGTGAAGAAACGAAGATTCGCTCCCAATGTTAAAATCGGTAGTTTATCACATCTTGGTGCGAGCGTGGATCTTATTTTCCTGCATGCATGCGATCCAATTTCTCTATTTTTTTTTCTTTTTCTATCTATGGACACTTGCTGACGTAGAAGGTTGGGACTGCCTTACCCGTTGCTTAGTTACTGCCAACAAGCGAATTAAAGAGGAAAGAGAGGGAACGGTTTCTTGGTCGAGAAAGGAAGTCTACGCACGGTTCCAGCCTTCCAGGACGTAAGCCTCTACCGCTTCACCGTTGTGGCGAGGCCATTGTCGTCTCCACCGCGTGGGTCCAACCTGGCACACGCCGCCCGAGTTCCCTGTCATTGCTGAACCACGCGTGCCCCGCTGCCGGCCGTCGAAGCCTTGCCGCGCGCCCGGGACGGTCCTCCACCTCTGTTGCCCGCAGGAGGCCCGCCCGCCGCCCGGGCTCCTCCCCGCTGCTTGCCGGCTCGCCGCGGCCTCTCACCGTCGGCCCCGCCGAAATCGCCGTAGCCACGCGCCATCGGTTCTGCCGCTCGCGTGCTCATCCGCGGCCCGGCTGCGCCCCGCCTGGCCACTGCCACCCGGCCGCGACACACCACCGGCCTTCTCCTCCGGCAAAATCTATAAACCAATCGGTTCCTGCACGAGAGCTCCATTTAAGTTCGAAGAGCAGGCCTCCATAAACCATTGTGTGCATAAGGTTTTTGGGCCGCCAAGCTCGTGTTCGTCGTCCCTTCGTCAAGTCGCTTCACTTTGTCGAGTTATATCTTCCGAAAAGCAGCACATCTGATGCATTCAGCACTGGTTCCACTTCAAGGTACAATAATTCTCTGGCCTCGTTGCTCGTTGTTAGAAATGTTCTATTCGTTTCACCCCAATCATGATTTATCGTGTCATTATGTTTTTTAAGATAATGTATCGTGTCATTATGTGGGTTAATAAACACAAAATGGGCCGAATTCCAACAGCCCGTGGCAGCCGCCGCAGCCGCATTATCGTTAGAATCTCCTTCGAGCAATTTTCGCTGGCATCCAAGCCCTCGACGCTGCAGATCGGCAGGAAGTGGCCGGAGCTCCAGGGCGCCCGCGACTGGGAAGGCCTCCTGAGCCCGCTCGACGGCACGCTCCGTGGCGAGCTGCTTCGGTACGGCGAGTTCGTACGCGCGGCCTATGCCAGCTTTGACTTCGACGGCGGCGCCCCGTCGTACGGCTCATGCCGGTTCCCGAGCCGCTCCCTGCTGCTCCGCGCCGGGTTGCCGGAGACCGGCTACCAGGTCACTCGCCTCCTCCACGCGGCGTCCACCCCAGCGCCGGCCTGGCTGTCGCCGTGCAGCTCGAGCTACATTGGGTACGTCGCGGTGTGCGATGACGAGGGCGAGATCGAGCGCCTCGGCCGCCGCGACGTCGTGATCGCGTACCGCGGCATCACGACGTTCAGCGAGTGGGTCGACAGCTTCAAGTCCAATCTTACCCGGCTGCCGACCGCTGTGGCGCGGTGGAGCAACGCCGGCGAGGAGGAGGAGGAGCCGATGGTGGAGAGAGGATTCTGGAGCCTCTTCACCGCGCCAGGCGAGGCGCACAGCAGCCTGCAGCAGCAGGTGCTCGACGAGGTGCGGCGGATCATCCACGAGTACGGCGGCGAGAGCATGCCGCCGCGCAGCATCACGATCGCCGGGCACAGCCTCGGCGCGGCGCTCGCGGTTCTCTCGGCCTACGAGATCACGACCGCTGCCGCGCGCCAACAATGGAGCGACGACGCGCCGCCGATGGTGACGGCCGTGTCGTTCGGCGGGCCGCGCGTGGGTAACGCGATGTTCCGGCGGAGGCTGGAGGAGAGCGGCGGCAAGGTGCTCCGTGTCGTGAACTCGAACGACATTGTGACCAAGGTGCCTGGGTTCCCCGTCAACGACGATGATTGCTGCATCCCAGGCGGCGAGCCGGCGAAGCGGAATGTGGCGAGGGTGCCGAGGTGGCTGGTCTCCAAGATGGGGTGGGGGTACAGCGACGTGGGGCGCGAGCTGAGGCTGAGCAGCCAGGATTCGGCGCCCAACGTGGTGGCGTCGCATGACCTCGACTGTTACCTCAAGCTCGTGGCTGCCTGCACAGATTAGGCAATGACGTGTTACCTCAAGCTTCAGATAAGGTACGGGTACGAAAGGGTACGTCATTCCCCTTTGTTCCATTGCACTGAGTGAGCAATAAATGATAACCCGATAGTATACTATTTCTTTTATCTTATTTTTTCACTATTTTTTTTACCTATGTGAAAGTCCGATAGCATATTGTCCCAAGCTATCGCCACGAAAAATAATAGTTCACGTTGCAAAGTCTTGAACCATCGTTCTGAATTTTTGTATCGGGAACTTGAAACGTGTCGATCTCAATCGTACCAGGAACTTGGTAATACTCTTGTACGTGGCTGCACTAATATAACAATGTAGGATATGCTAATTAAGCTAGTGATCAGTTTAAATTAACATGAATGTCTTAGGCTGGATCTGTGAGTAGCGTGGCCAGTCTTTTGTTGTTGATGGCTGGAGTCACGGCGGGACAGGAAACCAAAGACGACGACGGCAGGAGGTGAGGGCGGGCGGGCGACGCACGCAGACGGAGTGCACCATGTACGTGCAGGATTTCGATGCTCGAGGACTAGCTCTGGAACCCAGAAAGACGGATGACAAGAATGCGTTGCAGTCTACCTTAAATGGTCGGCAACCTGCAGCCTCAGATTTGTTGGTTTGGTTTCTGTTTCTACGTGAGGTGCAATCGAAAGGGTGGTGTTGTTTATCTTCATACATGAAAGCAAACTGACAACCAGGGCACATATTCTGGGCATTCGGAAGGAGAGCAGTAGCAGTGTAGCACATAGTACAAGTCTGGAAAAGATGATCTCCAGAATCAACAAGAGCAGCGCGTTAAATCAAACAGTATTCGGCAGCACCTCCTTATCCTTAAAACATATACAAACAGATTTCTTCCATAGCATCACCAAGAGTCAAGGACATATATTTCATAGCAGCCACCTTAAACAAAAGCTCAGCAACTCAGATGGCAGCTAAACATGGCACTGTAACTATTGGCGCATTTTACACTTTCTGCCACGAGGACCGAGAAATGAACTACATCAGCCGCGTTGCTTCTTCGCGCTAGGTAAATCATCATCGTAATGGCCGCCATCATCCGTTCCATCTTTCTCGCCCTTCTTCCTAGCAAGGATCTTGTTGATCTTGTGGAGATCATTAGTGAGCTTCTGGTCCTTGTTCTGCTTCCTCGTCTTCCTGCCGTCCTGCATCTTCACCCCAAACTGGAAGGCGGCCTTCGGCATGGCTTCTTTCTGATCGTTGTATTTCGCCCACTCCTCTTCCGTCTCAAAGTCCCACCTATGTAGACGCCCCTTGGCCTGCTCAATACAGAGATATTCCAAACAATACCAGGGATGAGACGTTCTGTACTATTTTCACAACAGATGTGATCGTGTACTTAAGCAAGCCATTTTAAACCAAAAGCTACAAGTACGGCCCCCAAGCAATGACTGTTTGTATTAGTAGACATCAGAACATGTAATTGCTAAACAAGCAGAATAGATAAGTTCAACAGTTTTGGGATTATGCTCAACACCAGACTGCACAGTTAACAAAAAGTGATAAGAACAGCACGAACACTACATCATTAATTTCTAGAATATTCAAATCAATAATAAGAAAAAAAAGTAAGCTGCAGAAATCAGTTATCAGTCCCTGCAATCTAATTATGCATGCAATATTTCGAAATAATTTCACTTACCCGTCCACCCATATCCATCTTTGATAAATCATCTTCATCATCGCTCCCTGCAATCTCATTATGATACTCCTGGTAACCAGGATAACACTCTGAGTAGCTATCTGAAATAAAATTTGGATCTTTCTCCCGGGCATCTTTTTCCCTCAGCTGATTAAGCCTTTGGTCGTCACGTTTGAAAACAGAACCTAGACCCCGATCCTTGTCTGCTTGAGTCATGAACCTAGGATCCTGGGCTATACTAGGATCAGCTAACACATCATATTCCTGAGTGCTTTGTTGCACGAACTGTTCTGGATAACCCATCTGCTGTTCTGCATACGCATAGCCTGACCAATCGCCTTGATATCCAGCTGCTACCATTTGGGCTTGAACAGCATCATACCCACTCTGACACCAGAAAAGACATTAAGTATTGACCAAGACGGATGAAGTATAGAACAAACTGGAAACAGTTTATAGAAGCTGCCTTTGCCATGAATATGGATAAGTAATAAATGAATTGTTAGCCTCTTAACATTCAACGTGCATTCTCCAGAAAAAAAAATTCAACGTGCATGGTTCAGATTATACAGGTATCCATCAGAACCAAAGTCATAGAACATCTATAGGCTTACCGGCTGTTGCCAAGCTTGAGCAGGTTCAGATGGTGGTGCTGGGCCATACATGGGTTCTGTGAAATAGGACTGCTTCTGATGGTTATGTGGGGATTCATCCATATCCTCAGAAACAGGGCTCTGGCTCATTTCCTTATTAGGAACAGTATAGTCAACTCCATCTCCAATGAAAATGTCATCATCGTCAGCTCTAGAAATAGGAACAGGTTGTTTCTCCTTTCCATTGAAATTATCGTTCCGAGCGGGTGGTGGCGGCGGCGGTGGCATATTCTTTTCTGATTGGTGCTTCAGAGCAGAACCGTTAGTTTGTGAGGGTTTTACTGCCTCATCATAATCACCACTTGCCAAACTGTTCTTCCCTGCGTTAGTAAACATACAAAATTAACAAGATATGTAATCCATCAAGCCCCTGAAGATAATCCCTCAAAGAATACTAGAGGTACATAGAAATAAACTCAAGTATCCTGGCAAGAGTAGTTATACTTTTCTATATCACTAAAATATAAATACTTTTAGTTCTTCCAGACAAATCACATAAGCATATTATGTATTTACCAAGAAAGTTTTCCGGTTCTCAGTTCTCATTCATCTAGTAAAGCACTCAATTTCATTTTGCGGTAACACACCTTTTGTGTCTCTTTCCTTTTTCTTTTTCTTTAAGACCTTCCCTGATGATCCAAGTCGAAGGTATGTCATAATTTTAGCAATCCTGTCAAGTACAGAGCCATCCACACTGACAGTTACCATCTCCTGCAGAAGTAAGAAGATCATTGAGAAAGAAAACTCACAGGACATTTAATATGTACATGGTCATCATATTGCCATAATACCTCTGGAACAGGGCAATCAGCTTTGCTCCTATGAAGAGTTGTAGGAATATCATTGGTGAGTCCCTCTTCCTAATTGAATTAAAAGAAGATAATTAATACACTCACTAAACGAAATCTTGAAAAAAACAGAGATAATATGATACAACAAAAGTTGTTATGCAAACAGAATAAAAAAATATAATGGCTATTTCATGTGAATAGGCTATGCTGACACATTTACACTATTTTTCTAAGAAAATCTTTGGAAAGGATATATCTAGCGAACCAAAACATCATGCATCCCAACAATGAGCTGCTGATAAATCCTGGCTCTCCCTAACGGACCGTGAATAGAGTATGTACTGTGTGTTGCAATTATGAAGCCATGATGCATTGCAATGACAATCAATTTCGCATGAAGCATGAATCATGCCATCAGAGTTACAAAACATATTAACTATACATGAATATAAAGGATGATAACAAAATCAAAAGACTATTCAGTTCCAAAGTGAGAACTTCAGAAAACTGGTTGAAGTTCTGCACTTCAGGTGATGAGCGGAGAAACAGGTAAATAGTGCTCATCATAGAACAAAACATAATTATGCATTTCGTATACTGTGAAAGGTAACAGGATAATCATGGCAGAGGCATGTTGACTTCTCAGAATAAAAAAGACTTAAACATGAAATGTCAAAATCTTTTAAGAACAATATGATAACCTAATTTAACTTTGACATTTATACCCATATAACTTGTCTGTCAGTACTGACGAGAGATGAAAAATACAAGAATGTATGCATCTGGTCGTTTTAGTGGAGAAAAATAGGAGTATGGTTTCCAATTTATAATAAATGGTTAATCTGGATGTATTATGACCACCTCCATTATGCAACTGAAGCACATGAAAGCAGGGAATCTTTAAGGGCATCACCATATTGTAAATAAATGACATCCGACCAGGGAGAAACAATTCATTCTCTTTTATTATGCTTTGTGGCTTTATGATCCATTGGTAGACAGACTGCGATCAACAAAGAATGGCAATCAATACTCATGTTATATTAGGTAACTTAACATATGAAGAAATAAAATAATTCACTGATAAACTAAAAAAAATCTACTTTTGCAGTTGCAGTGCGGAAGGAGACTGCCTGATCTTCTTTTGTCGCCCTGTACAATAAAAGTGAAAGATATGTATTATGCTCCCAAAGCCTATGAGGGTGTTCATTTTTTATGGTTGCATCTGTAATCGAGGGAGATAAAAATGTATGAAATTTCATTGTAACCCAGAGTAGTGCTAATGATGCACAGGAAATGGTATTTGACTGAGATAATGTTTAAATGTGTCCCATTATTGGTTGTACAACATGAATAAGACCCTACATGAATCTCACCTCAGTTGCAGATAATGGCTTCAGGAAGATAAGCCTGTAAAGTTATAAAACACTACAAGATATGCAAACGCAAAATTACAGGAGGCAGAACCAACTTTTATCTCAATTTACAGGAACATGAAATTTATCAACACAGACTTTTTCAAAATTCAAATGGGAGGAAAGTGGATCTTCCGTAAGTTACTCCAAAAAATAAAGGTAGCTCAATAAAGTCAATCCAGATGATTCTGTCATGATGGAACAATTTTTGTACCATTGGTTTGCTTTCTGTAGACAGTCACTAATTCGCTATTATGGGCATATTGCAGCATTTGAAATGAAAGCTGGATCTCATAACTTTTTAAAACACTTACTCACTGTAACAATCACATAGGGAAAGGTATGATAACATGACATAGAGCTCAAACTACACTATGGTGGAGTACCTTGACTTTGCATCCTTCCCATCCTCTGCATCAGGCTTCTTTTCAATTTCACTTCGTACTTTGTGAAGTAGAGCATAGTCCAAGCCTTTAACCAAATGTGTATGCTCCAAATCACCTTACAAGCATAGCATGGAAATGAAATGTCAGTCAAAGAGTAGTTCAGAACAGCATTTGAGTCACTATATCCACATTAATATATAATGTCACCTTCCATACATTTCTTTTCAATTACAAGAATTAAAAAAACAATTTGGAGGACTGCATATGACTGATTGATTAGGTCAAAGGATCAAGCTGGTGTTCACTCTTTATATTTCATTTTGAGAAAATTATGTTCTAAAATATTGGACATAGGGCATTTACCAAACATAGAAGACCATGTCAAACAATTCTCGTTTTCACAGAAGTCGTGATTTGGATAGCTCATGAACTGGTATACCCGCTTATTCATTTACATAAAATGCCATCGAAATTAGAGGTAATAAATAGACATGGACCTTATCCCATAAAAAGGAATTATTTCCTTCAAGAACGTATAGCATCACATAACCAACCTCCGAGATATTTGCTTTTCTCAATTGAAATCTTGTGTGCATCTGCCAGCCTATAACACAAACATTGCAGAAATTAGAATTCCAGACAAAATACTAGCATAATAGGAATAATTAAATCCATTCTTGTATAAAACTAAGCACAAATGGAAGTGCCAGAAAAATGAAGCATGAGATCTATTACCTCAAATCCGTCCCAGGAGGTGCCACAGCATGAAATGAACCAAGCTCCGTGGGTTCATAGTCTGGGTTTTGATCTTCACGACGCTCCTTAGCACGATCACGATACCTGGGTGTCTCTGGTTCTTCTTTTTTCTCCTCTCTGAATGGGAAACAAGAGAGATTTAGGTTTGTCAAATCACTTGCAATAGGTTAACATGAGTCTTATTTAGGAGCTACCTGTAGTTTGCACCTAACTTGGCTTTATCACTTGCTATTTTTACATTATTACACATTATTAAACATATCCTAAAAAGCTGTAGCGTTTATGAATTCTGTCCAAGACTCCCTCAGAATGTAGGATCCTGCATATTTTCAGAGCTCCCTGTAGTTCAGCAAGTTTAACGTGGTTCCTCTGCCGCTCGTGATACTTAAGCAAAAAAGAAATTCATGAAGATGGGTAGTGTTTTACGGACACACATAATGGCAGCGATTTGTGCTTTTCTAAAAGGGTACAGTAATTGAAAAATCACCACCTAGATCCATGTAGCATAGCAGTCCGACTAGGTGACTGTAGGTTTATAAGCCGAGAGAAAAAGAATCAGGTGGAATTGCTCATTATGGTTCCAGACACTATTGCAACCAAGTTACAAACGACAGTAACTAGACCCTCAGGACTTGCGATTTACTGAATAATTTGTGTGCACTGTACTTATCAGAAATGTGAAACACAGATAAGCTGTCCCCTTTCAAGTCTGCATCAAAAGTTCGTTCCAAAAGCCAATAAACAGATATACGTGGAGGATTACTGAAACAAGAACGGACTATGTTCCTTATTTCTCAGAGAGACAGCTTGTAATCTATTTGAAATCACTTGGCACTAAGAAATGCGAGACCAAATAAGAGAGAAAGGATTCGTGGAGTGCTTACTTCCGCCGCATCATCTTCTCCTTATAGTAGTTCTTCTTCGACGACATCTTGTCTGTCTAGACTGTATCCCTAAAAACCCAGGTCAGGGGGGATTAGAATCTTGAAGACGAGATTGTTACAAATCCAGCTCACAATCTCAGGGTTCCAACTCGGCGAGACGGCCTAGTGGTTCACGCTCGAGGAGCTACAGCCTACAGCAGCAGATGGCGGGAGCGAGACGACGGAGGCGGGGACAGAAGCCGGCGGCGGCGGAGTGCAGCGCGGCGGGAAGGGAGCTGGCGGAGGAAGGGCGGAGAAATCCGGTGGTAAACGCGAGAGGTGGGGGATACAGCGGCGCCGCTTGGAGATGGGAGGAGGCTAGAGGGCCAGCGGACGGCGGACGGCGGCGGCGCACCGGTGCCGGAGTGACTCGATTTCGCCCTCTCTTTTAGGATGAAAACGGACGGAAAAAATCCCGTTTCCGCCCGTCCGTTTTTCTACGTTTGTGCCATATTTTTATTATACGAAAACGGGCCGGAAAAATATGGGAACAATAGGATGAGGATGACCGGGAGCAGGATGGGAAATGATGGAGGGTATATCCTGACCGTATTTGCGGATCCCGTATTCATCTTTTTTACCTATAAGGATAGGACTATCACAGTTCTTTGCTCACTCAGGTATAAGGTCTCGACCCAACATGTTGAAGACGTCAACAATCAGTGGACACAGTGGACGAGGGTCGAGTTTCGACAAGCCTGTCCATGCACGGGCAGCGGAGCAGGAGGTTCATATGTGAGCAGCAGTGCTACATGTGATGATTGTTTTTATTTTCAAAAGCATCTTGGGATGAATTTTGATATTGCTAGTGCCTTGCGTGCTACTCATATGCTAGCTTGGCAGCTTGCTCTCGGTCGCAGTGCATAGTGCTAGCATGCTGCTCCGCTGCTTATGCTTGCGGCATTGCAGCCTGCTGGCCTAGGCATCTTACAGGTTTATATTATACGGTACAGGCGCACATACAAATATTATGTGCAACAGCGATACTGCTTTAATATACTGGTATATGTTTATATGCATGTGTAATGCGTATGGAAACGTGCATCCCGATGTATGATTCCGATTCCTAACCATTTTCGTTGTATTTCCGTCCGCAAATTTTTATTTTTTACACCCGTGTATCCTAGTTCCCGACCCGATGGAAAAAATATGGTAAAGGGATTTTTCCTCTCATTCCCGTGGCTCTGGTTCCCGCGGGGACACACAAGAGAGCGTCGGAGGGGATTGGGATTCTCGGTGTAAGAGTCATCCAACGACACGTACGCTGGATCAAGATGGGACGGCCCAAATCAGAAGAGTCGGATATCCTGACAAATTGTCGATGCTTCAATTAGGATGCATGGCAACCCATTTGCTACAGGAAAAGATTGTACACGTCGCACGTGTGTTTTAATCAGTATAAGCTCGCACGTTACACATTGGTGGAGTCCGAAAAGATAACCCTTTGGTTGGTAAATGTACAGGTGGATACATGTTCAGCAAACTTGAGAAAATACTCTGCTTCCACCGTGGCAGGACCTCTCATACTTTAACCTCGCCCGTCATGCAGTTGCTGTTACTGCCCATTTGGACACAATGGCGAGATAGCAGACGGACGAGGACGAGCAGATGTTCTGCTGTCAGGTGTGCAATCATGTTCAGGACCGGAACTCGTACGCATCGCGCAATGACCAGTCTGCAGCCATCATCTTTGCTTATACAGTACCCTTTCGAGCAAAGGAGTATTTGCCTAAATGCTAGACAAGTCTGAAATAATGGAGTATTAAGTAGTACTATCTCAAGTAAACTAAACTTGAGGTTCAGACAACAAAAACAAGCAGTAAACACGACTGGAGGGAGTATGTACATGGGAGGCATGAGCAACCACCAGAAATCTACCATTACGGGAGTTGCTTATTCTGAACATAATTCATTTCCTATTTTTCAGGTTGGATGCTCCTGTTGCATAGTACAATTGGTCTCTGCCTAGCTTTGGGGAAGCCAAGAACACTGTAATTTATTCACTTCATAAGAAAACATATCTTCTCAGTACAATTGGTTTGATCTAAACTCCATGCGAAAAATGCCCAGTAGGAGGCCTAAGCATCATAGAGTTTGCCTACATTTCCTATGTTAAAGATAAAACAGAGTAATATACTACTTTAACTTTTCTCGATGTACCGATGTATGTTGCGAAGTTTACTAAAGAAGCCTGAACAATCTTAGGACAGGAAGCACTGTGAGCGGATAATCAGTCCTTTGCATCCATTATTCCACCTGAAGTAACCTGGAAAACGTGCTGTTGATCAAGGGAAACAAAATTTCTAGGCATCGGATTGCTAATTCTAATTTGTATCATCTGAAGCTTTCAGTCATTGCAGTCAACAGTTAACAGGTTAAGTTCACTATCACAAGAGTTTGCTATGCAAGTCTAAGCAAAGGTAGTTTAGCTAGATTTTAGCAAGCTGTGAAATTAAAGCAATCAGTAGCACGAGCAGTAAACATGAATATCATCAAAGCAAAAGGATATTGCTTCTCCCTCAGGAAGGTTAGGGGCATCGAAAATCTTGCAGACACGTTGTTCGCCTTTGCCTTTCCTCAGCATCAATCTGATGGTGGCAGCGTGTGCCAACACGTGGCCGCCTGCTGGCTTCTTTGGATCACTTATGAACATGCCACCACCTGGATCAGCAATCACTGGAACACAAAAGGAGGCACCTTATAATTTGAAGTTCATTATCAATAAACTCTTGGAATGCAGAGCTAATAAATAGAACAGCTCACCTTGGTTGGTGATGTACACTGCAACATTGAACTCCTCAGCAATCTTGGTAAGGCGGGACAGCATCTGTGCTAACTTTTGCTGCAATTTCATAGTAGACACCCATAAGCAAGAAGATAAAATGGCACCCTTCAACATTTTACAAACTGCCAACTGTCATCAACATTAACTGACGATAATACCTGACGCTCTGCAAGTTCACCCCTGCCACTAAAATCAACACGGAATAGTGCAATCACAGAATCCACAATCTGTTTCCAGGACAAAAGAAATACCACATCAGCACAATTGGTATATATGAAAAATCAATACACTTACAGTTTCATGCCTACCAGAAGCCTGAAAGGTTCTTCAGCCATCTTGGCAGCAAGGCCCAGGAGCAAGTTGTACTGGTGTTCGTAGGTGTATGCACGAGCATATATGATCTAACCAGAAACAGACGTAAAATTAAACAAACAGATTAGTCTATTAGTCATGAATGGGTTAGCAGAAACTAGAAATGTTAATGCATGGAATTCATACATTGTCAAGAACAGCGTTGGCATCCATCCCAAATCTCTCAGCAATTGGCACAATACGTTCAGGTCGGCTGAAAACTTCATTAAGGAAACAGTTTGGAGAGAATAGGAATAAAAATATAAATCTGTTGAGACAATCAGCTTGACTAATTACTCATGCAATTCCAAAGATACAATGTTCCCTCAGTGTCAATGTAGGCAACCTTCCCATTTCCCCCATGCATGTGGATTGGAAGCTGCATTTTTCATCAAGCAGAAGTAAGAAAGCTATTCTGTTGCTTCTTTGTTTCCTCAAATTCTAGCGCTTCTATAGTTCTATGATCTATGTGCTATCAACAAAATTTGGTATGGGGGATGAACCTGAGTGGAGACACATAGAGTATGAGCTAACTGGGTCTTCCCTGACCTGCAAGACAAGCGGATGACATATATTTCAAATTAAAAAGCTAGAGCTGAACTCATAAATATAAAGAGTTACAGAAGTGCATCAAGAGCATAGATTATCACTGTGACCGTTCTCATTAAATAGTTAAGAGGTTTCTTCCATTTGCTAGTAAGGGCATGTGTATGTGTGATTGTGTGTTGTATGCAATAGAAAACTGCTCCCAGCAATAGAATACTACAAAGCATTGTTTCATATACTATCGCCTTAAAATACAGAGAGCGAGAACAGCTCAATTTCATCAATTAGTATAATAATTCACTTCACATCAAGAAAATGGTGAGAAACAATCATGTGGCTCTGTTAAAAAAGCAGAAAGCACATGTAGAAATTGCAAGATGCACTGCTAGCGATACCTCTGCAAGATGAGACCACATAAAAGCGAGGTACAGGAGGCTTTGACAGGTCGTATCATATTATCATCGACTCAAATGTTAATGAGTAATCATCTATCAACCATACATGTAAATGCTCCCGTATCATAAATATCAACCATACACGTAACACAGACTCCAGCAGCAGTAATTTAGAGGAAACGAAACATATCTACGTACCGAAACTCCCCGAATGCCTCTGTGATGCAAAGTGTTTCAATCCCCCCTTCAGATTTAGAACATGTCCATCCATTAGACTAATATAATGGCACAACTGATTACACAACAGATTTAAGAACAAGAGATATATTACCGCCAAGCAGCTCGTCAAGTGCCTGGCTCCCAGTTGTAATCCGAACAACAGACTTCCGCTTCAAAATAAGCAAAAAATAAACCAAAGAGCCTTAAAGACAATACATATCAGAATTAATTGAAAGTCCTAAGCAGATTCAATAAGCAATAAACCTTTGTCTATTAGTTTGCATACTACAAGCATTGGTCATCAGACGGCACCAAACTGGTAAAATGTACACTGACTAGTAGCTTAAATCCAACTTTCTCACCTTAAGAAGGAGATCACTCCCTGTCATGAAGCCCTGGCTCTGTGACAAACAAACAAGTGAAACAACAAGGCAATTTGAGGACACAATTTCATCCAGAACTGATTGTATGGAAGTTTTAAGCAAAATCAATGTAAAGGATTACCAGAAGTTTTTCAGCTGCCTCGCAGATCTTATCAACTTTTGCTTCAGATAAACCTTTGATTCCTGTAAGGCTCTGCAAGAGGATCAGTAGATTAGAACAATATTAGCCATACATGCAGCAGTGCCACAAACAATATATCAATTTAAGCACCGTGCCAAAAAAAAATTCAGCCAGATAAAAAAAGAGTTGGGAATTGAGATGCACGGTCCAGAACCTTCTTGGTATGCATCATCAGGCCATTGCAAGTGTAAATCCCGGCATCCTGCAGCTTCTTCACGTCTCCTGCGTTTATCCCTTGAGAGATCACTGTGCCAATAGACGCACCACAGATTAGCTTGAGTGCAGGAATTTTGCGGAGAACTCAAATTAATAGCATGTATGACACAGACGGAGAACATAACAGCATGAATTCTGTTAACTCTGAAACAAATTATGAGCCCAAGCTTAAAACCCTGAGTGCCCCAAGTGCACAATTGCTAAAAAACTACGAGTATCCACAGAAAACTCCCAGGATAGAACGAGTTAATATTCGAATCCTACTGGATTTTGCTGATCATTTGACAGAACGACCTGATGAACTCAGTTTAAGGCTAACATCAGATCAACCTATGCAGAAACAACGGCAGCACACATTGATTAGAACGAACTAGCCGCAGAATTTTAATCAAAAGTGGAGAATACTAAAACCCCACGAATTTATGCGACGAAGCAACACTAGTTAATCCCCAAAACACTCGAAATTTTGGGGAAAATCAAAACGAGCTCAAAACCCAGCCACGCGACGCAACAAAAACCAAACAAATGGCGAGACCGAGCTCAAATCGCATCAATTCACTTCGAAACAACACCAATTTAGACGGAAATTCCCCAAACCAAACCCAAAATCGCAAAGCGCGTATGCTCACGGAAGCGATCCGCCGTAACCGGGGACTGGAGCACCGATGGTAGGGTGGAAAAAACGCGCGCGCGCGGAGCGCGCACGAGATGACGAGAGCAAGTAATGCGGGAGGTGAGAAGAGAGGGGAGAGCGGGCGGCTTACGCTTGTCGATGGACTCGAAGCACTCCTCCTCCTCGTCGACCCTGTCGGGCTCCATGAGCTGGAGCTGCCCGCCCTCGTCCGCGTGCCTGGACGGCGCCATCGCTGCGAATCCGCGCGCCTGCAGTGCGATCGGAAGCCGTAGGAGAAGGTAAGTTCAAGCGCCGCGAGTGCGAGACACACGAGCGGCGGCGAGAAAGGGGAGCAGCGGCGGCGCGTACCTGCGGCAGGAGGCGGCGGAGGCCGCGAAGTGGGCTGGGACTTGGGAGAGAAGGAAGCGGAGGCGAGAGGGGAGAGAGAAGTGGTTGTCTCGTGTCGTGTGCCGCAGTGCCGGTGCGTGGGGTACTTGAAGGCCAATGCAAATTTCTTTTCAAAAAAGAAAAGAAAAGAAAAGAAAAGCAGAACGCAAATGCACAATGGGACCGCGCGGCCTTGGCATGGACATGGGCTGAGATTGGCGTATGAAACAGACGAGCCCAACCCGTTAAAGAGCGAGAAGGTCGTCTGGTTGCTGGTTTAATCTCTTGCATAATTCTTATTCAAAACAGAAACCGTGCTTCCTTTTCGTTAGTTATAAGCTCGTTCCAATCAACTTGCTATGCAGCATGTCATAATTCTGAACTGTCAACAGAGAAAGAAGAAGAAAAATACTGAATTCGCTATACGATCCAAAGAGAGATTCCTTGTACAGTTTGCAATAAACTTTGACTTCAGTGCTACTGTTACATTTGTAGTACATATGCTACGTTGCGCAGAACGTTTTTTCTATAATCAGCCTGCTGGGCAAGCTGGCTGCAGCTGCGGCTGCCGCTACAGGAGCTGCGGCTAGCCAGCCATCAGCAGCTGCGTAGATACCATCTGCAACAAGCACTGCCTCCGTCTCGTACAAGTCTTCTCCTGACCATTGCAGGAACCATTATTTCCCGAGTCAGAGGATTCAACTTATTCTATGATCTAGAAGAAATAATTGTGGAATCCAATCTCCTGTAAGCCTGTATTTAACACTTCTGATTATTACACAAGCAATTACAACTTCGCCCTGGCTGTCTCCGTTTCTTGCAACTCTGCATACATATCTGAGATTTCTTTTGCAAAGTATGCTTTAGCTTGCGGTCTTTTGACCTGCAAAAGTATCGGCATGGGAGTGTCAGTCACTCAGCATTTCAGTTCGTAAACTTCCTCAAGCATCACCAGTGGGGCCTACCTTGAATGTTGGGGTGAGGAGACCATTCTCCAATGTAAATGGTTCAGCAACAAGCGTAACAGCTTTAGCAAATTCAAAACCTCTTAGCTGGTACAATAGGCATGGAGTTATCAATAAAGAATCACAACACGACAGTTTCATTTGGATAGAAAATTAGAATAGAAGAGAGAAACCTGTGCTTCCTTTCCAATAGAATCCATATCAGCTAGGACAGCAGCTCTTGCTCTAGGATCAGCACAAAGCTGCCTTAAGTCTTCGTACTACACGTTAAAAAGAAAAGTTTAGAACACAAAAAAAAAAACATGTGCGCATGTTAAAGACTTGTGCTTGAAGTTCTACTTGTTGAAGAAAAAGACTATCTTCTGTGGTGCACTACTGACAATATATCGAAGAGGGAAACAGGTTGTATGCACGCAACATATAAAGAATGTGCAAGTGACAACACAGTAAAGTTGGATAACATTTGTTATCCATTGAATGTATGCGCAGTAAAATAGTTGAAGAGTAAAGCCGCTCTTTGGGATGGCAAATGGTCCAAGTCTGCCTGATCTACACTTCCCCTGAATCACAACTGAGGTCTTAGTTCCACAGGCCACAGCTGACAGAAAGCAGATTTCAATTGTTCTACAACCATGATAAGAGGGAGTGGCAGAGACTTCCCCAGTTCCATTTGTTTTATGATTCAAGCATATGATGGAAAATGAAAGCCCAGTTACAATAATATATTTGCTCAGTGTCACAACAACTAGTTACACTGACATTTCTTCTCATGGGGTGAAATAAATAGACTACAAATGTAAAATGTTATGGTTATAATCTTATACCTGGATTCCTTCAGACCCAGCCCAAGCCTTCAAAACCTCTGGTTCAACTGCAACAATGGCAACTAGGGAAGAGTTGAAACTATCACCTGCATCCAGACAAAGAGATTTAGAACGTGCACCATAATTGATAGTCAAAGCCAATATAGAATCATGAATTTTACCATATATAAAGCATTGGGCAATGAATTTGCATTTGGCATATACATTTTCGATCTTCTCTGGAGCTATGTATTCTCCTTGAGCTAACTTGAAAATGTTCTTTTTCCTAGAGTCCAGAAGAACATGTAAAACATTAGTAATTTAGGAAGAAAAATAGTGAGAGTAAACTGCGCGTAGGGAAAATGTATATACATAAAAAAATCTAGGAAAAGTGTTCTGTGAGAACACGAGTTCGGAATGCCTATAACAATGTTTTGATTCCTTGGACATTTCAGCTGTACAGAGGTATCTTCAAACTGAGTTATTCTTTATGAGCTGCATTGTTCAGATTTTCCAATTCAGTTATGGTGATCAGCAAGACTATATATGTCTGGTTTTGTCATTTGGATCCATTTGCACTGCATTTCTCTTCTTTTTTTTTTAGCAAAGAGTTTCTTAAATTGTTGCTACCACTATGCTCTCCCAGTAGGGCTCTCCCCTACTATAATTAAATAATGCACAGACATGAAAACAAAAAGGAATGCTTCTAGCAAATAAAACTTTCGAATAGTCTTTCCTAACTCCGTTTTGTTGAGACAAACTCATCTGATAAAATTTTCTCCTAATAAAGAATTAGTCCTTGCTTGGAACGTCACACTAGATAATAGATCAATACTAGCCCTAGCTTCAAAAGGCTGTAGAGATTATTTTATGACGATTTTAGTGGATGTTATGCGGAGACTGGAGAGTACAGAGACCTAAAAAGATAAATTGCAACCGATACTGGCTTAAACAAGATAAAAGCATTTAAAATTGACATCTCAGCTCCAAATGAAAAGCTAGAATATAAAATTGTGCACCATTTAGTTTTACCTATCAATAATCCTTAAACGCCCTCCAGGCAGCCACAGACCTATGTCTCCAGTGTGCAACCAACCATCTTCATCAATGACTTCTTTTCTGCAGGTTTTCAAATGCATTTGTTGCAGTTGCAGCCAATTCAATATAGAAAGGTAAACAAAAGTGGAGGATAGAAATCTACGTTTGGACTTCATCTTTGTAGTAACCCCGAAATATTGTAGGTCCTCTAACACAAATTTCTCCACGAGGATATGGTTGATCATCAGAACTATAATTCATTTCTGGGACATCCACAAGTTTCACCTCTGAAAAATGACAAGAGAACGATCCACATTAAGAAAGTGTAAGAAAAATGCACAAAGGCATACTAAAAGTACTTTGGATATGGGGCATCATTTGATTAGTATCATGAGAAAGAATATTGACATCTTCCTCAAGAAACAGGCAAGTTTTATTCCAGAATACATGCCCCAATCAACATGGTGACTGGAACTTTGCTAAATGGATGACCTGAAACATGTCAAACTAAAACTTAAAAATTACACCTTGAAACGGATAATTTTATTCAATGTGACTAACTTCAGTGGACATTTATTAGATTTTCGAAAATACCAGCACCATAAAATATTAAGATAAGTGACATCCAAAGTTTTAAGAACACATAAAGACCTCATAACTTTAGCATTGATTCTCCATGTATATTAATATTGTTACTCAAGAAACTTATCGCAAATATCCTTGAAATAAAAAAACATAGCTTACCACAAGATGAAATTGGGGATCCAACATGACCAATTGATTTATCACCAATATCCATCGCAGTTACGATACAAGATGTTTCTGTCATTCCATAGCCTTCAATAACTTCACCACCAAAGCATCTATAAAAAATAAACAGCAATTATATTTCACAAAGCCAAGTTCAAAGTAATTATCCAAGAGAGCTCAGAAGAAGTCAGCTCACATTCTTAGGAATTCCATGACATCTGCTGACAGTGGAGAAGCACCTGAACTCATGAGTCTCACACGCCCACCAAGCCTAGCTTTTATTTTGTTAAATACCAACTTATCCCACATTGGGGATGGATTTCGCCCTGATAGAACAGAGTATAAAGTGACGTTACACATAGATGCATCAAAATGTAAAATTGACCTAATTCCGTTATTGCTAATTAACAGAAATAAACCAACCCAAGAGGATTGTTATCTGAAGTTTCTGAAATATCAGTTATGACTATGTGCTGTATAAAAAAGTCCTGAAGAAACTATAAACGCTTCATGTTCGAAAGTGCCAGACATACCAACCCTCCCACTTTATGAGTGACCAAGAATCTTCCATGAATGCCATTTGCACAGCCAAACCCAAATGGTCGACTGCACCATATTCTAGCTTCCAAACTATATTTGGGTTTTGGGAAACAAAAGAAAAAATAGTAAAAGATAGCAAAGGGTATTCTATTTTACAAGAAAAGGCAGGCCGGTATTAGGATACTGAGTTTTTCCAAAAGATAGTAACATATATACAAAACTAGAACACAAAGACCTATAAACTAAAAAAATTATTATCTTACTACAAGCTACTGGAACATTGACCAGTTTCTTCCATACAGACTGGATCAAATTTTCAAAAATGGAAAAGAAACCTAGCCATACCTCTGTAACCTAGACTTCAGTATTGACTTAGAGGAAAATGTCATTTACACCAGGTATTTTTATAAGAAAAGGATTTATTTAATAATAAAAATAAAATTTTACTGTGCACCCCTTGGTTAAATAAAATCTAAATTAATGACAGGCATTTTAAGGATCCACAGAAAAACATCTATTGTGTAGGTAATGAATGACCGATGTGTTAGATGCATATGACCTTATACAATGGGGAAAATACAAAGAGTACATATACATCTAACACTATGAATATAGAAGCATAAAAAAAACACATAGGAATTCTCTTGCAAAATACAAGGAAACATCTTATCCAATTTTTGGCATATTCGTTGTTTCATTAAATATATGTACCTCAGGATCAGGTATATGTTTTGTGCCAAAATCTTTAAAAATTATGATGATAGCCTTCAACAAAATCAAACAAAATAAGGAGCAGAGGTCTAACAACTAAGTTGGTTGATCCAACTCTTCTTAAAAAATGCGAATATATGCATAGCCCACGAACAGTATTGTGGTTCACTATTTGAACAAGACTGAGGGGAAAGACGCAAGATATTCCCATGGGGAGAATCGAACCCAGGTGGGTCAATTGGGACCTTGCTCACCTAACCTTTCTACTCAGGAGACCTCTCATAATTTGATAATAGGCTGTACAAGCACCTGTATCGATTTTATGTTTCACTATTGATGCAGAAGAAATTCTCATAACTGTTATCCAAACAACAAAAAGGGCACTTATCTTCACTGAGCTTCATACTATTCTTACCTTTAATGATTGCTTGTCTCTTGGCATTGTATGCAGAATGAAACAGCTTTTCTTTCAGCCCACCAGACTCCTTCACAGCATTAGTAATTCTACACAACAAATAAGAAACAAGCTCATTAGCAGTACCAATAGAATATATCACTTTTTAAGTATTTATACTAAACATAGAACATAAAATAACTAAGTTTGTGGAATAGTTATATTACGCGGCATAAATTCTGTTATACAACCGGGGAACACTTGCGAATACTGTCGGTCTCAAAACAGCCAAATCGTCCATTAGCTTCAAATTATCCTGAAAATTAACATAGTAAGTTAGATGACAGAGTCAGAATTGGAGGTGAAAAATTATGGGTCGTAACTATAGATGTATATCTTGTAAATGCCATGCAAAATGTTTGCTCCATACAGACTGGCAAACAAACAGGAGATAACCTTGCATGGGTATAGGTAACTGATGTGGTGTGGACATGGGAAGTCAGCAGCAGGATAACTATGTGATGACAGGGAAAGGGTTACTGTGAGCAAGATAGAGGTGCCATGAACAGCGGAACACAACAAATACTGCAAGCAGATTTGGACTGATAGAATACTATCCTGATGATGCAAGATAAAAGTCATCCAAACTAGGAGCAACTCAAGTGTGTGCTACTGTGTTGCAATGGATGATCCTATTCTGCTCCTACAAGCACCAACTTATTACTTACAGATGAACCTTTAATGTTAGCTAGTTCTCTGAACACATGCCAAAATTGTTCTGTAAATTAAGGTATTATATAGTTATCATTCTAAATAGCTTTGAATCTGCATACCCCTTGGTAGAATCCAACCGCAACACCACAGTGCAGCAATGCAACCTGGTTAACCCTCTCGTAGATGTGAGCCAAAGGTAGATATGAGATATACCTGAGGAGAGCAATTCACAAAGCTATTGTCAGAAATGTTAAGAGCTGATATGGATTGGACAACTTATGCAAGCAGAAACAATTAATTTCCAATGTGAAACACTCACACATCGGAGGGGTAAAACTTAATGTTCAGGCTTGACCCTGCTACATTTGCAATTAAGTTCTCATGAGAAATAACAGCTCCCTGGGAAAAGATTGATATCCAACATCACGGATTTGAAATGTGCAACTGTACAAGAAAAAAGTACTTTCCTGTAGGAGCAAAGAACAATCAGAAGGATGGATGATTTACCTTTGGCGTGCCAGTAGTGCCACTAGTGTAACAGATAGTGGCAACATCTTCAGGTTTTGGAGGACGAAAAGGTTGAGGACTAGCCTTTCCCTGAGTTGAAGAATTGGAGGATTTCAGAAATCAGGGGTGCACAATATAGGAAGAATCTGAGGATTTCAGAAACGATGGGTGCACAATATATAGGAACAAGCGGAAAAGAACAGATACACATGTTGTAAAATGAAGGTGACATGCCCAGCATGAGCATGCTATGTATGCCTATGCCCTATAAGCATTGAACACATGTACATATAGTTAAAACTTACAAAACTTGCAAACTATGACTTGACCAAAGAGAACATTTAATCTGTGGTAGATCTACCTTTTGCTGACTTTTGCATAGAGGCCGACTGATACATTGTCTCATATCAGTTTGATCTGAACCAGAGGATCCAGTTTCACATTGTAGGTAGATTTTACTTTCACCCAACAAGGAGGGGATGGTAACTACATAACTACATATGTGCGGCTTAGGTGTCACATACTCACATCCCATCAATTTTGTAAAGGGACAAAACCTTGAAGCACATGGGCAAGGAAAAAGAACGAGACGGAAGCAGGGAACCAAAAGGACATGGAAAACTTATATGCTGAGTGCATCCACAGAAGCTGACTTAGGGTGTGTTTGGTTGGGCTGTGAGCTGCGGAAAAGCTGGGAAAAAGCTGTTGTAAGCTGTGAGCTATGAAAAAGCTGAAAGCCGTTTGGTTGGAACAGCTGTGAAGTTGTAGGTTTGGTAAGAAATATCTGTAATGCTCCTGAAGTCCTGAGAGATGTTGATATTCAAATTGATTGTAAAATATTGTGTTGTTCACTAATTCGCATGCAAATTACCATTTTAGAAAGGGAAACTTAATTTTTTTTAAGTTTTGCATCCACCATTAACATATTGGAGCATAAATTTTAGGTTGTCTTTGAACGGAAAAAGGAAATATAGGAATTATTTTTTTGGAAAACATATATAGGAATTATGAAAACATGGCAACAATAAAAATAGTTTAACTTTATTCAAGATAGAATGGCTACATCTCTCTTACACATGGACCCTTTATTATACATAAACTACTCTAGCAGTTCACGTAGGGTTTTTTTTTAACAAACACAAGACATGGACCTTATCTCTTTCTCCTTCCAGCATCTTCATCTCCATCCACATCCTGTTCCTCTGCTCTCTCTCTCTCTCTCCCTCCCTCCCTCCCTCTCAAAGAAATAGATCGCGGTTTGGTGGTGTCACTCGTTTGAGCGGAGCAGGCTAGCAGGATCAGCTAGCAAGCCAGCTGCTCACGGCTGCCCGACGACGGCCGACGAGATGCTCGAGGGGAAGAGGATGGCGCAGGGGCAGCGCAATGGAAGTATGCTGTTGACGATGCCAACGCCAGCAATTCGATTCAAGGTGGATTTTATCGATTTCGCGTGCCTAATCCCTCGTCTAACCTCTCTCTTTCCCATCTTCTTCCTCTGTTCTTTCCTGTCTTCCTCTTCCCTCTCGTGAAAACTACTGATCACTCTTGGGTGAAATTCATCATCAATGTTGAATCTCAACTCAATCACTTGCAATTAAAGCTCCGTTGATGTCTTGCGAATCCATTTGAGTACTCAAATTCACAAATCCATGGAGGGATGAGCCAAATCGAGGCAGCTCGTGGGGAGCTCACGTGGCCGCCTGCCGGGGGAGCAGGCGCCGCTGCCCGCGAGGAGCTTGCGCCGCCACCCCTGCTGGGAGCTGGCGCGGCTGCCCGCCGGAGGAGCTGGCGCAGCTGCCCGTGGGAGGAGAGGGCTGCCGCCGGTGTTGCTAGCCGGCCGCCGCGTCTGACCCCCGTGCGCTGCCGGAGAGCGTGCGAGTGTTGTGGTGCTCTGCCGCCCGAGAGAAGGAGGCAGATGACGGGAAAGAACGAAGCGGTACGCACATAACCAGTGGCAGTGAGTAATTTTGACGAAAGTCTCACCCTCACAGCCAGTGAAAGCAAGCCAAGAGGTGCTGTGGAAAATGAACTGGACAAAAGCTGCTTTTGTGGAAGCCCATGGTTGGAAGCCCACCCTTTTGGTTTGGCTTTTTTGGAAGCAAAAGCAGGTTTGGAAGCCAAACCAAAGGCACCCTTAGGCTTTTCCAGATTAATAACAGTATGCTATCATGTAGTTGATATCAATAAAAATTTCTTAATTCTAGGTATGTGGAAAAAAATTGAAAGGCATCTGCTTCACTAAAATTATGCAGTTTATGAGTGACTTATACAATTAGTAATCTTTATGTAGTGTCTGAAACAGTTAATAGAATTTTAATTTTTGATGAGCAAAACTCAAGGATCATTTAGAAAGCACACCTGGATGAGTAGCCTGGAGAAAGTTATGATTTGCACTCCAGTGGTTCCCGGAGTTGAAGGCATATTTGCATCGTTTCCACCAACTACCTAGACAAAAGAAATTAGGAAAAATAAGGACATGTCCTTGAACAATAATGACTGTTACATCATGCTTATCAACTGTAAGTGGTCCAGACTTACCACTATAAGCCGAACACATGGCATTTGAGCTACAAAACTTAACAGCTGCAATCAAAATAGATAAACAAGTAAAAGATAGGTCATAAATCAAATAACGATGAGTAAAACAAAGGGCCATAGATCAAGTTTAGTTTTTGAATGTAGAATGGTGTAGTGTGAAGTTCAAAGCTAAAAGGCATTGATAAACTGGTGTACCGTTTCAAAATAGGAACAAATTTTGTATTGTTTATGCATGTAAACCTAGTTTAAGATCAGGCCTCAATATCCACCAGATTAACCATCTCTTTTGTGGACATGGGCCAGGAAAAATATAGCTGTGATTCCTGCTGTATGAACCATAATCCAACTTTTCTGACACTAGAGAAACCCGTGACTGGAGTTATATACAAACAAATAAAGAATGACCCAAATTCATGGAGCAGTTCCAGGCTTCCAGCCTCATTAGTTAGGACAAGTGTGACTCCTGACATGCAGCCTCGTATGTTTTATTTGCAATTTTTTTATTGTAGGAACTAGTAACAGTCGAAGGCTGAGAGCAGGGACTAAAGCTCACAATGCTTAGAGTTTGAGGCACACAGAATATAACTTCCACAGCTGCATGGTTCACGATGAATTGGACAGCATCGGGACCTGCAAGTACAATATACAAAACTGTCACTAGATGAATCAAGAATGAACTTCCCTATGGTCATTCTGTGTTGTGAACATACCAAGAGTGTCATAAAGTGGCACAGATACGTATGAATATGAAGCACAAGCATGGTCAACTATAATCCACTCAGGTCTGTTTATAAAATACAGACCAATGCGTGCACCCTGATTCCAAATAGAAAAGATTTTTTAAGTAAGTTCAAATATGCTCACAATATATCGAATTGGTAAAAAACAAAAGGACTTGCTCAGATCACAATGACTCACTTCAAGTACTCCATGATAAATAAGGCCAGAACCTACTGCAGTCCTGCTCGTGCTAGCTTCTCCATACGTCATCCATTTGTAGCTACAACATTATTGGTCACTTACAGGAATTAAACAAGTCTGGATAAAAAGATACTGAAGACAATAATAAGGCAACTACTCCTATCAGATAGCTAATCCTTACTCTCCAATTGTCCCATCAGCTCTGATCCTTGTTCCCAGGTATCTACAATCTCTAAAAGTATCAACTGCATACCTGCAAAAATTTGGAATATCATATAACATTTTGCCTGAAAGGTTATTACAATATGTTTCCTAATCAATCAAATAGTCTGCAAAAGGCAAATATAATCTTACTCAAAATTATCATGCAGTGTTCCAATGTCTGGATTGTCAGGATATCTACTTATCAACCTTAGAGGTGAACGTGCAGACCTGCGAGATGGGAGAAGCAATTGTGAGCCCCCGCAGAAGTGAAACACAGCTCAACATACAAATTACCTACCGGTACACGTTCCACTTTCCAGTTTGCAACTTCTCAGGGAGAACGACACTGTAGCCCTGCGCTGAAAAGGTTAAGTAGAGCGGATTACTAATGATATTTTGCTGTGGAGATACTATTTTTTCAAACTAAAACAGTACATGTTGTCTGTGAGGAAAATGCTAGTTGCTAAGTCAACTCAAACAAGCACAGTTGAAATGGAGAGGACATAGGCTGGCAATGGCAATTGGAAAAGAACTGTGTATGAAAAAGATATAGCAGCAGCAACATGTACACATCCACATCTCAAATCTGGTTACTATGGGTACGGTCAGACAGATATAATGATGGACTAGTTGTCATTCATAGAAGAAAGTGGCGTTGCGAGAGGCCAAGGCGAAGGAACTGGTGATGGGCGCCAGTGCCCCCACATTCGGAAGCTAAACCCGGTTTGCCCCCCGTAAAATCGACCGTACGGCTGGACCACCGCGCCACATTCCCACACCACCTCGGAGCTGCGATTGGCAACTCGCCGCAACAAAGGACCATCCAGTTCCAATCGACCGCAGGTTCCAAGTCGGGGCATCGCCTCACCTCACGGGATGGGAGTACCGGACGATCCCGTGTCCCAACAGACCACAGGAGGTGAAATGGAACACGGGGGAAGAAGAGTGACGCACCGTGGACGTACTCGCCGGCGGTGGGGTTGGCGGCGAGGCCGCAGCCCGCGGCGGTGGCCGGCGGCTGGAGGTGGGCGGCGACCGCACGGAGCCGGCGCTGGGCGTCCTCCATTGGGGGGCAGGGGATTTCGTGGCTTTCGTGCGGGACTCGATTTGACTTGCGTGGGGAGGGAGGGAAGGGAGGAAGGTAGGGAGGGGGCTGCCGCAAGCGAAAGGGGAAATGGATTTCTCGCGCGAGAGGGCTCAGAGCTGAGACCGATGACGCGTGACTCGGCGTGGTTTTCAAACCGACGCGTCGGATTTGGACATGTTTTTTTTGTTTGTGCATAAACGAGGCGTGGATTCGAGTGTTTCTAGACGGGGGGCGCATAGATATTTCCGACGCTTTTTCTTTGGAGCAGCATGGCATTGGCACGGATAAACCTATCTCATCTCATCGTTCGCTTGCGTGTGCCCGTCATGGGTCCGGGCGGCGCCATCGCCTTTCTTGGTTGGAGGTTGGGAGTTGGAATTGCACGTACGGTACGGCACAAACCCAAGATGAGAACGACGGTGGCGTAGCCTTTTATACCTACAAATATAAAACATAAGGCCAACATTTTATATATGAACACCGCAACAGAATGAAGCATACAGGCGACCTTGCACGCAGGAAGCCTGCCACATGAGATCTCTGATCTCTCCTCTTTCGTGGCCGCCAATCTACTCCTGAGAGGTCCACAAGAAAACGGCCCGACGTGCTGCGGAAAGAAGGAAGAGGATTGTATGGCTTACATGCGGGCCCTGTAAATGGATGGCCCCACTTTCATTGAATAGGTGCACGAGGGTAACCGTTTCTCGCGCAACCCAGTCCCGCCTCTGTCTCCGCCCCCGCCGGAAGACGAATCACGAACACAATCACTCTCCAGACTCCAATCCCCAATCCCACCCCAACTCAACAAGCCCGACCGATCCTCCGTCCTCTCGCGCCCGATCCGACCTTGCCTCCACCCGCCGTTGCCCTGCCCGCCCGACCATCGCGACGACCTCTTCTCCCGCGCGTTCGGCACCGCCGGCGACCGCATCAACAAGTGCGGAAGACCGAGGTTGTGCGAGGGTTCAGCCATGGCGAGCGCGGATCAGCTGCGGAGGGAGGAGGAGTTCTACTCTTCCCTCTTCGATTCCGCTAAAGGTAGCCCCTTTTTACCAGAAAAACTCTTAAAGATGGCGATGACGATTTTGCCCCAAATTGGCCAAATGTGGCAACTTTTACTGAAATTTTGGTGTTATGGACGCAGGCGACGGCGTCAGGTCGCGCTCGCAGTTGATTGAGAGGAAGATCGAAGCCCTCGAGGACATGGCCACCAAGGTGAGAAAGCTCGTCTCGATTGTTGTTGCGTGGACAATTAAGTCAAATTGCTGCGCATCTGTTGTGATGAAAAATAAAAATGAAGTCGTGCAAAATAGCAAAGTTACCCTTTTTTTTTTCCTTTTAACCTGCCATGCTGCTTCTATGTTTGTGATGCAAGGAGCATGTTACGCTGTGTATTAGGGGTCTGCAGGTTGATAGTTTACTTATTACAATCTTACACAGGTCAGTAACAGGAGATCACGTAGATGGTTGAATGATCGCCTGCTGATTGAACTTGTCCCACGTCTTCATGTTGAAGAAATCAAAGGCCTCTTTGCTCCTCCACCATGGGGTAAGCTCCAAAGGCAGCTTGAAAAGCTTTAGACCGTGTTGACAGAAACATAATTACTATAGCACTGAAAAATTATATGTGAATCACATTTTTCATTCCGAATGCTGTGGAGTTGCTCTTCCATTCATCATAGGCATCACAGGCTTGGATTTTTTCCCTGTGTGTATTCTGGAAAAGCTCATCTCTCAGTTATATTGATTATGTAGGTGAGGAACTGCCCTTGTCAGCATTCTGCAGGACAAGTGTTGGTGAATGGGATGCCTTCAGGAGCATTGACATGGATACTGAGGTATGTAGCACGTTATTGCCTGTCAACCCACATGCTATCCATGCTCACAATATGATTTAGTGAAGTGTACAAAGAAAAATAAGATTTGTGTATCACACTATTGTCAGTTTGTCACATGCATCATTATGGGTGAGTTATACTTACGAGTAGTAATGTTTTCTTATTTGTAGGCAAGATTGATGCAACACATGAAAAGATCATCGGAGAAACAGAGGACTCATGTGGATGAAGATGAATTGGTTGCACTGAATGCTTGGCGTCGTATAGATCGCCAAACAAGACAATCTATAAAGAGAAATTTTCTTCCTGATCTGCTTGAAATATATGAAGTACTGTCTTCCCTTCTCTCCTTTAGTTTAACTCCATTTTTTCTACCAGAACCAAGCTTTTTTTCCCGCTAAAAAATTAATCATGTTTCCACTTCTGTTTATTGAAATGATTATAATCAATTCAGAGACTAATTGGTTTCTCTTGTAAAGAAGGCATCTGTGAGTTGTTGATTATGTAGTTGTATGTATGTATATATATTCCATGTAGATAATTTATCAATTTCATACCACATCTAACTGGTTTGCTATGTTTGGTTTGAAGACTCAATAGATAAGTGAAGTATATGAACAATTTTATTTAATAGCTCGTTAATATTTATTGATTTTGTTCGTTTCAACTATCAACAAGTATCAGTTTAGCACCTTGCTTGTAAAAGCAAACTTGTTACTTTCGTGACAATTTCTATGGTGCTTTTAGGATTTGTTAGAAAAAACTGTAGGAGAGAGATGTTGTAGTGTTTTTTGTCTAGATCCCAGTAACTTAGTTGGACACCTCGATATGTTTACAGGCTTCAAAGGTTGGCACCATCCTACAACAATAACAACAACATAGCCTTTCAGTCCCAAGCAAGTTGGGGTAAGGTAGAGTTGAAACCCAACAAGAGCCACAAATCAGGGTTTGGGCACATGAATAGTTGTTTTCCCAAGTACTCCTATCCAGGGCTAAATCTTTGGGTATATTCCATCCCTTCAAATCTCCTTTTATTGCCTCTTCCATGTCAATTTTGGTGTTCCTCTGCCTCTCTTCACATTACTGTCACGTCTTAGGGTTCCACTACGCACCGGTGCCTCCGGAGGCCTTCGTTGGACATGTCCAAACCATCTCAGCCAGTGTTGGATAAGCTTTTCTTCTATTGGTGCTACCCCTAACCTATCACGTATATCCTCATTCTGGACTCGATCCCTTCTTGTATGATCACAAATCCAACGCAACATACGCATTTCCGCAACACTTATCTGCTGGACATGTTGTCTTTTTGTAGGAGCCGGTGTTGGATAAGGTTTTCTTAAATTGGTGCTACCCCTAACCTATCACGTATATCCTAAAGGAACGGTAACCATAGTGGCACCATCCTAGATAACTAAAATTCTAGTCAGTTCATTAGAACCCAGAGCAAAGTTATTTTCACTTAGAATTATGATTTTCTTTCAGCAGAATTAGCTCAGCTTATCAGCTGCTTACATTGCAGTTTCTGCTTTTCATGATTGCAGGAACGAGTTCGGACCTTCATTGAAGATGCTAGTGATAAAGATGTGCTTGTGCTCAATGTCCAGGACCCATTTCAGAGGCTGCTTCTGCACGGTGTTTGTGAGGTGAATACCCGCGTCAAATAAAACACTACTGTTTCCTCTTGAAGAATTTAGTTTCTTGCTTAAACGGTTGTAGTCTTGATCACGGCTTGTCTGTGTGCAGTTCTATAACGTGACATCAACAACCACGAGCTGTGTAAGAGATGGGAAGCTGTGGAGGACAACAAGCATCAAGAAGAGGCAGGGCACGGGTGTTCCCTCCAGAATCACATTAGCGAGCTTCCTGAGGAAGAAGAAGAATGGGTCCCAGTAACATTAGCTGCGTGACAGCGTGAGGGCCTGCGGCTCCTGTGCCCAGATCTGCCTTGGTGTGTGCTCAAGAAGACAAATCTGTTGAGGTTCCGTTTAGGATGTGGGCAAATGTAAATTATCCAGATTTAAATTTGAATCACATTGCAAAGCAGGTGATGTGTCACTGGCAATCATACGCCTAGCATCCTTGTGAACGCTGTGGATGTTCTAACCTAGTTGGCAAGTTGCACGATTTGAATCCAACTAGGGTAGAGCTTCCGTTTCAGTTGATTCAGCCTTGCGCTTAACTTTCATCAGAAAGGTTCCCAATTTGCTTCGGTGTTGCTTTTACTATTTTGAGCGTATGAAGTACTATGAACCATTACAAAAGGTAGAATGCCCAATCTAGGTAGAATGCTCTCAACTGTCTGCGGTAATGCTATATTTCACACTATAGTTCATTTTAGCTCTGTCTTAAATCAAATTGTTCTAATTTTGACGTTTTAGGAAAAATATATTAACATATACGGTACCAAATAAAAGCAGTATCAAGACATTTTTGTTATAAGTGTTGATGCTTTTTTAACAAAGGTTTAGTTAACTATAATTTCTTGTGTTAGCTTTAGGTGCAGAGAGCAACACCCTTTTCAATAACACCTGTTAAATGAAATTTGTTCACATACTTCACTTATCTTTTGAGTCTTGAAACTAAAAATAGCAAACCAGTTAGATGTAGTATCAAAATGATAAATTATCTTCATGGACTATGCTACTCAGGTGTCTTCGACGCTCCAGATGGATTTGTTTGGCAATAGTTTTAATCTGAAATGAACGTTTTCTCCGTACATTCTCAGTGCTGCATGGAGGAGCGAAGAGGCCTTTGATTTCTTCAACCTGAAGACGGTGCAAGTTCAATCAGCAAGCAATCATGTACTAACCTCCTAGCTAGGCAATCTCCGGTCCTGCCCTGTGTCATACTTTGGCCTGGTTTGATTTCTCTGGGTTTGGTTTCTCCTACTTCTTTTTAGCACCTGTCACATCGAATATTTAGATACTAATTAGGCTATTTACAAAACCCATTACATAAGTGGAGGTTAAACGGTGAGACGGATCTATTAAGCCTAATTAGTCCATGATTTGACAATGTGTTGCTACAGTAAACATTTGCTAATGATGGATTAATTAGGCTTAATAGATTCGTCTTGCTGTTTAGCCTCCACTTATATAATGGGTTTTGTAAATAGTCTACATTTAATACTCCTAATTAGTACCTAAACATTTGATGTCACACGTGCTAAAAATAAGTAACCAAACGACCCCTTTGTAAACCATCAAGACGCAGATCCGTGGTACGTGCTACCGGCCATCCGCCCATTCCTAAGCCTCAGTCCTTCATCACACGGCCACCAGGCAGCGCCATCCGCCGCCGCCACCACCATTCCTATTCCAAGCCTCACCCACTCTGGAACGCAGCACGCGCTGCTCTGCCCCAGCAGATCGCACCACCTCACCGACCCGCTGGCCGCATGCAGCGCCGCCTCCTCCCCTCTTCCACCCCACCCCCAAGCCACTAGTCGTGTCCCGTGGACATGTCCCGCCGCGTGACGCCTGCCCGCGACCGGTGCTTGGAGCTGGAGCGCTTCATCGCCGGCCGCGCCCGCTCGGGAAGCCTTGGCGTCGATGATGCCCTCAAGCTGTTCGACGAATTGCTCCCGATCGCCAGGCCCGCCTCGGTTTGCGCCATCAACAACCTCCTTAACGCCGTCTCTCGCGCCCGTGGCCCTTCAACCTCCGCGCTCGCCGTGTCCCGCTTCAACCGGATGGCCCGTGCCTCCTCCAACAAGGTGCCCCCGGACCTTCGCACCTACAGCATCCTCATCGGTTGCTTCTGCCGCATCGGCCGCCTGGAGCTTGGTTTCGCCACCTTTGGCCTCATCCTTAAGACAGGCTGGAGGGTGGAAGCCATAGTCATCAATCAGCTTCTAAATGGTCTCTGTGAAGCAAAGAGGGTGGGGGAGGCCATGGACGTATTGCTCCAACGAATGCCCGAGTTTGGCTGCACGCCCGATTTATTCTCATACAACACGATTCTTAAGGGCTTCTGCAATGAAAAGAGAGCTCAGGAGGCGCTGGAGCTGCTCCGCATGATGACTGATGATCGAGATGGTAGCTGCCCACCAAACGTGGTGGCGTACAACACTGTCATCAATGGCTTCTTTAGAGAGGGTCAGGTGGACACAGCTTACAGCCTATTTCATGAAATGCCCGATCGGGGGATTTTGCCTGATGTTGTGACCTACACCGCAGTCGTTGATGGTCTATGCAAAGCTGGAGCAGTTAGCAGGGCCGAGGGTGTCCTTCAGGAGATGATTCATAAAGGTGTTAAGCCAAACATTAACACATATACTTGTCTGATCAATGGATATTGCACTTCAGGACAACGGAAAGAGGTGGTTCGAATACTTAAAGAAATGTCCACACAGGGTCAGCGACCAAATGTTGTTACTTATAATTTGCTGCTGGACTATCTTTGCAAGAATAGAAACAGCACAGAAGCTAGAAAGATTTTTGATTCTATAATTGAAAAGGGCATACAACCTGATGTAACTACCTATAGCATTCTGCTTAATGGGTATGCTTCGAAAGGAGATCTTGCTGATATGCATGATCTCTTAGATCTGATGGTGGCAAATGGTATTTCACCTAACCATCGCGTCTCCAACATAGTGTTCTGTGCATATTCTAAAGGTGGTATGATAGATGAGGCAATGCATATATTTGACCAGATGAGGCAGCACGGGTTGAGTCCTAATGTAGTCAATTATGGAGCACTAATAGATGCACTTTGCAAGTTGGGAAGAGTGGATGAGGCCATGCTTAAATTCAATCAGATGATCAATGAAGGGGTGACTCCTAATATCATTGTTTTTACCTCCCTAGTTTATGGACTGTGCACCGTTGACAAATGGCGAAAGGTTGAGGAATTATTTTCTGAAATGCTGAATCAAGGTATCCATCCCAATGCCTGGTTCTTCAACACAATAATGTGTAACCTATGCAGAGAAGGACGGGTCATGGAAACTCAGAGTCTCATTGATTTGATGGTACGCCTGGGTGTGAGACCTGATGTTATCTCATATAATACATTAATAGATGGCTACTGCTTAGTTGGTAGGATGGAGGAAGCTATGAAGCTACTTGATGTTATGGTCTCGGCTGGTTTGAAACCTGATGTTGTTGCCTATAATACTTTGCTTCACGGCTACTGTAAAGCTGGCAGGATAGACGATGCAGTTAGACTTTTCAAAGAAATGTTGAGCAATGCGGTTACACCAGATATCATCACTTATAACACGATACTGCATGGTTTGTTTGAGTCTGGGAGGTTTTCTGAAGCAAAAGAACTCTATCTCAATATGATCAAAAGTGGAGCGCAGTTGAACATTTACACGTACAACATAATTCTGAATGGTCTTTGCAAAAATAATTCTGTTGATGACGCATTCAAAATGTTTCAGAGTCTATGTTCTACGAATTTTCAACTTGACACTATTACTTTCAACATTATGATTGATGCTTTGCTCAAAAGTGGCAGAAAGGAAGATGCCATGGATTCGTTTGCTGCCATCTCTGCCCATGGTTTAGTTCCAGATGCTGTGACCTATTGCTTAGTGACAGAACATCTCATTAAAGAAGGGTTGCTAGATGAGTTTGACAATCTGTTTTTGGCGATGGAAAAAAGTGGATGCACTCCAAACTCAGGTATGCTAAATGCTATAGTAAGGAGGCTGTTGCATAGAGGTGAGATAATGAGGGCTGGGGCTTGCCTCTCCAAAATTAATGAGAAGAACTTCTTACTTGAGGCATCCACAACTTCCTTGCTATTATCAGTTTTCTCAAGGGAAGAATATCGGCACCACGTGAAGTCCCTGCCTGAAAAGTATCATTTTCTTGAGGAAATCACCAGATGAGCATTGTATCAAAGGAGTTAAATTCAGCTGTGTCGTGGCATCTTTAATGTGGTGTGCAAATTTGTTGGAGTGAATATGCTTTTCTCATACTCTAGTTTATTAGCCATGTTCTGTGGTCTCCTTTGTTTGTTGAAATTCTTTAGATAAATGTTATCCTGCTTTTAAGTATGAAATTCTGCACACGATAAAATTATCTTGTCTCTAGTCCTAGCTATTTTACAGCAGCAAATAGTTTACTAATTCATTGGTACTGGTACTGCACATTTTTTTTCATTTTTATCGCATAATTTGTGAAAAGATCCCACACTCCCTGGGGTAACATCTGGGCTTCTTGATCCTTGAGATGATTACTATATTTTAAGCTTTGTGTTTTTTGGTCTCCATCTGTAGCATTATTATGTGGACTTGAAGTGGGTCACAACTATTTGGTTTCTTAAATTATAGAAGAGCTTCTGGACGGGCTGCAAGGTAGGTAGAAATAAATATTGCTTCTACACTTTACTTCAAAAAAAATATTGCTTCTACATTTATGCGGTTAGTGGAAATTAGTCTCATGTATATCTATATGATCTGCAGGCTCGCTGCCAAGTACAGGCCCAGCATTCTTGTTCTCTGATGTCATTCCTCGCCTAAAGACAAACCAACTGAAGTGGAGTTTCACCAGTGCTTTTGAGGTAGTTTTCATGATCTTTCGTGTTTCCTATTTGTGCAATATGGGCATTGCTTCATTGTTATCAGCATGCTTTTCATTTATTTGTGAATGGTAAAATTGGTCTTGTGAAGTTTCTTTTGTTTACATTGAACATGTAACTATACACCATTGAATAACTCAGTATAGGAGCATGTCAATATGTCCCATGTGATACACAGAAGAGGCAGAAACGAAGAGTCACCTGACGAGGTTCCCAAGAAGGCACCGGTTTGAGACGCTTGACATCCAGCCATCCATTGTCATCGTGCTTCTCTTGCACCGGGAGGTGACGCTTTCATCAAAACCATCTTCCTGCCACAAGATATGCAAGCTCAGATGTCCTATAGGTATTCTATAAAATGCACAAGATTCAAGCTTGCAACACAATTGTTGTAGTCATATTAATTCCGTTTAGTCATCGTGTCTATTCTGGATCGATGAATGAAGGTGGCAAGCATTGAACTTTGCACGGCTCAACCATAGCACCATCTCCTTCGACGAACCCAGGCCTAAGACTGCAACATCACACTGGAATCGTGTTAGCCTCAAAGCTTCTAAGGTTTCAATTTCTACCTCATAAATGTTCATGATGTTGGGAAGTATCATTTTGTTTTACTTCCCTGACATTATCTGACATTGCTCTTAATAAGTTATCATAATTATGTGCTTGACACAGGTTGGTCAATGTCTCTCCAGAGATAGCAAGGCTCTCAAGTTGGCTTTCGAGCACTGGATCGAGGCTGTGAGTATAATAAGTACAAATCCACTATTTCTGTTTAATTTAATATTATTCTAGCATTTGTAATTACCTGTGGGTGGAAAGAGGCCACTTTGCTATACAAATTGATTTGATTTTTTGCTTAGGTGTGAACACAAATTGTAAAAGGTCCATGGATTGGCGTTATGCAAATTTATTCCTACTTGTCAGTAAAATCTTTTGTTAGCAACATTCGATGTAGCATTAAAGAGGTATATCCATTTGTTTGTTTGTAGATCGACTCACGACATCAATCTGGGCACAACCTGCACTTCTACTACGGCTTTTGGTGCGAAAGCCAAGCTGGCCATCCCTTCTTCTATTGGTGAGAACATAATGTATTTGCATATTTTCATATTAGAACGAGTTGATGCAATATAATTGGCATAAGTGCATAACATGCATAACATATGACAATAGATATATGCATATAGAACATCCATTGAGCAAGTTATGTTCTTTTGTCCCAGTTCATGGCAAATTCAGCGAGCCCACTTGCATTTGCAGGCTTGATGTCGGGGATGGAAAAGATGTGGATCTTCCCGAGTGTCCAAGAACTCTGCTTAAGATGCAATGCATAAAGTATCTCGGTCCTGTAAGAAATGTTTAAGCTATCTTTATGTAGAATTATGCTATGTATCGGTATCAAAATGTTCCAAGAATAGTTTGTATAAGGCCGGGCTTGACATACTTCAACTTAGTTTTGTGAAGCTAAAGTGATTAAATAACACTTTCCTCAATGTAAAGATAAGTTCTGTTTTCCAAAAATATTTTCTCATGTTCAAACATGTGTTGCATTTTTTTTGGTAATCTTGTTATTAGTATTAAATTTCTTTATATACAATCTGCACTTACATATCCTCAAGTATCAATTGTTTGTTTATATGAAACATGAATATGATATGCCATCCCCTGACCTAATTTCTTTCATGATATTTATTCTTTCTTTTTTCCTCATTAGTCATGACTATGCCAAAATACATGTAACTTTAAACGCGATACACTACCAAATTGGTAAAAAGAATTCTTTCTTACACAAACTCTTCATTTGGTTTCTGCTAAACCTACTGCAACTAGGTATGACATACCGTAACATGCAAGTTCTAACCAATGCCTAATGTTCCGCAGAAAGAGCGTGAGCTCTATGAATACGTCATTAACGAGGGAAAGGTTATCCATAAACAATCTAGAGAACCACTTCATACAAGCCATGGTCCTGAAGGAGCTAAATGGATTTTTGTTATGAGCACAGCAAGAAGACTTTATGCTGGCAAGGTACCTTGCAATGCTCCAGAAAAAAAATGTTATATAAGCTCTTTTAGCTTATGATTTAAGCCATTATTATCTCTTTAACCTGATTTATTCATCCAGAAGGAGAAAGGTGTATTTCAGCACTCTAGTTTTTTAGCTGGAGGTGCTACCATAGCTGCTGGGAAATTTACAGTGGAAAATGGAGTTATCAAGGTATTGCTGTATTCCCCACTATGACATCACTAGTTGACCGTGATGTTTTATACCTTGCTGGTATTTGTAAAAACAATCCTTAATATTCTTGTTTATGTTGTTCATTAAGTCTGCATGTTGTCGGACGTTGATTGTTCATTAATTCAGTATTTAACCTATCTAAAAAATTACAATTTAGAGACACGATCCTTTTCTAGGATAAATATTAAATGCACACCCAAAGATTGGACTTTCATTTGTAAAATATGTGTGTTACTTTAGGAGTTAGCATAGCGGAAAGTATACTTTTGTATCTACTATAGTCCTAATACCCATCAAATTAGTTACTTACCTTGATGCAACCACCATGGGAAGTTAATTGACAACCATAGACTTTGTTCATCCCTTCTATTTCTGCCTAGAGCAAAAGATAGTATTATTCCATACTTTGATTAGTCTTGTTCTCATGTTTTTTTTTCTGATGTTTTTTAATCATTTTTGGATAAGTCCATCGTGGCCTATAGTGGTCATTACAAGCCAAGCATGGAGAAGCTTGCCAATTTCATGAAATTCCTTGAAGAGAGTGGAGTTGATCTCCAAGAAGTCAAGGTACACCAATATAGTCATCACAATATCAAATTTACCTCATAGATGGCTTTATTATAAGGAGCTAGTTTTGGCCATTCAGGCGCGTCCATTCAGCAAAGATGATTGCTGCGATGATCCAGTGCCTAATGGTACACAAAATATTGATGGTTATACCAATCCTCCACAAGTGATTCTCTCTCCAAACACAATGAAAGGTGGTGAAGGCAAGGGTGGTCCTACAGAACAAGCCAAGCTAACATACCAAAGAACCTTATCAGGTGGTCTGCTCAGCCCAAGAGCCATTGATGTCCCGCAGAAGGCAATCCTTGAGAGGATGAAATCCAAGAGCGAGTCTAAATCTTACCAGCTTGGCCATAAGTTATCCATGAAATGGAGCACCTAGGATTGGGTGTGTGCTGGATTATCCAGCTGAGCTCAGAATGCAAGTAATGGAAATGGTAGACCTGTCACCAAGAGCATCAACGACGCCGACTTAGAGCATGAAGTCTACGCAAGCTATCGGGTTACTGAAAAAAATTTCTGTAACCTTGAAAGAATGGCAAGAGCTTTGCCATATAGTTTATAAGGTAAGCCAGGCCCGAGAACCATACAAACAGAGGGCATGCGAGACATCCCCCAACAACTATTCGTTATTGTAGTTTTGCATTGACATTGTTGTTCTGTGCTGGGACGGTCAGACTCTTTGCTCTTGCTTTCTATACTGCAGAGATCAGCATGAGTCTACTGTATCTACTTACAACCACAAGGATACAATGAGCTCCATCCTAAATTACTGTTCGTTTTAGTTTTCCTAGATACTTGACTTTTGCCGCTAACAGCATATATCTAAGTGCATAATAAAAGTTATGAAAAGTCAAAACGAATAATAATTTGGGATTAGAATCTAGGAGGAATCGCTAGTAATAAAACTAGTCAACGAAGCACAGAGCAGATCACCGGCATGGCCATGGATGATGGATCTCTCCGCTCTCCAGGGTGAGCATATAGTAATGCAGAACGGGAATCGTGCTCGCCTGCCGTACCAGACTGCAAAATCGAGCAATTTCGTATTCAACTCCTCCCTCGGAGTTCCCGCGTCCCCTCTGACTTCCACTGCACACAAACGTGCCGGCTCCTGAAACGGAACGTTCCTGCCTGCTCGTCCAAAACCCTGTCTCTCCTCTCTATAGGCCACCCCACGCCCTATCAATCACTAGCCCTCACATACAGCTTCCAACGACGATCGAGAGATCCATCCGTGAGGTCGCAGCATGGGGGTGGCCGGCGGCGGGCGGCTGCGTGCGAGCAGCATCAAGAAGCAGCGGCAGCGGACGATGAACAACATCAAGATCACGCTCCTCTGCGGCTTCATCACCGTGCTCGTCCTCCGGGGCACCGCCGGCTTCAACCTCCTCGTCAACAGCGGCGACCCCGACGGCGCCGCGGCCGACGCCAAGGTCGTCGAGGACATCGAGCGCATCCTCGCCGAGATCCGCTCCGACTCCGAGCCCGACGACGTCGTCGTCCTCGTCGGGGACGGGTCGTCGTCGTCCCCCAATAACGCGACGGCCGGCCTCGGCAACTTCTCGTCGTCCGCGACGCTGATCAGGGTGAAGGAGTACATCCTGGGTCCCAAGGTGAGCGACTGGGACTCCCAGCGCCAGGAGTGGCTGTCCCGGCACCCGGAGTTCCCTTCCCGCGACGCGCGCGGCAGCCCGCGCGTCCTGCTCGTCACCGGCTCGCCGCCGGGGCCCTGCGACAACCCCGCCGGCGACCACTACCTCCTCAAGGCGACCAAGAACAAGATCGACTACTGCCGCCTCCACGGCATGGACATCGTGCACAACATGGCGCACCTGGACCCGGAGCTGACGGGGTACTGGTCCAAGATCCCTCTCGTGCGCCGCCTCATGCTGGCGCACCCGGAGGTGGAGTGGATCTGGTGGGTGGACAGCGACGCCATCTTCACCGACATGGCCTTCGAGCTCCCGCTCTCCCGCTACGAGGGCCGCAACCTCGTCGTCCACGGCTACACGGACCTCCTCTTCGAGAAGCGCTCCTGGATCTCCCTCAACGCCGGCATCTTCCTGCTCCGCAACTGCCAGTGGTCGCTGGACCTGCTCGACGCATGGGTGCCCATGGGCCCGAGAGGCCCGTCCCGCGTCGAGGCCGGGAAGCTGCTGACGGCGAGCCTGTCCGGCAGGCCGCCGTTCGAGGCCGACGACCAGTCGGCGCTGATCCACCTGCTGCTCATCCAGAAGGACAAGTGGATGGAGAAGGTGCAAATCGAGACGGAGTTCTACCTCCATGGCTTCTGGACGGGGCTGGTGGACAGGTACGAGCAGATGATGGAGGAGCACCACCCGGGCCTCGGCGACGACCGCTGGCCGTTCATCACGCACTTCGTCGGGTGCAAGACCTGCGGGAGGTACGAGGACTACCCGCTGGAGCGGTGCCTGAGGGGGATGGAGCGGGCCTTCAACTTCGCCGACAACCAGGTGCTCAGGCTCTACGGCTTCCAGCACCGGTCGCTGGTGAGCGCCAAGGTCAGGAGGGTCACCGACCCGAGGGCTAACCCGCTCGAGGCAAAGGAGGCCGCGCTCAAGATGGACGCCAAGTTCCAGCGCGTCTAGTGGGCCTCAGTAGAGAGACACTATGTTCTTGAATGTTGATGAGTCCTTTGGTTGTTCTTGGCTTTCAGTTTTTGCAGTAGCTAGTGCAAGCAGTAAGAGTGTTCGATGTTTTTAGTTGGATTCAGAGCAATACGAAATAGGCAAGAAATGCATGGTTCAAACAATGCGACTGTGAATTATGCCACTAAATACACAACAATTCAGATCTGATATTACTGGTTGTTTTGGGTTCAGGACAAAATGAAACGGTATAGACACTGCATTTTGAGTTGTATACTTGTAGCACTAATGCTCATCTCTTTGTTTTTCAAAAAAAAATTAGAGTTCTCTTTGGACTGCAACATGTGACAACATGTAGTCTGAACTGAACAATTGGTAATGTGTGCTTTTCCTCAGCAGATCTACGATATGCGAAATCTACATATTCACCAAAGATCAAGGATGTGGAATCTGGTGAAGTACTTCAGACAGAGAGATATTACAGAGTTCAAACCATGTGAACTGATTCTGAATATTTTAGATCAAATGGTGGTTCTCATTTCTCTCTGCTCGGATTGCAAGCACGGCTTTGAATATCTTTGGTGTTCCATTTTCCTATTATTTTTTTAACGAATCATTTGACTATTATTTTTACCTGTGCTATTTCTATCGTTCAAGTTTAGTACACAAAGTTTGTGGTACAGATATCTGAATATTACCATGCGCTATTTACTGAAGACTCTGAAGTCTGAATATCCCGATGTTTGAAACCAGCCGGTTGGACCAATTCATTTGTCCTGAACCCGGAATAAAAACAACCAACAAGTAACAGCAAGTCACTTGATGTATGCTAGATCTAGCTACTGCAAACCGAAATACAAGAACATTAAAAATGAAAAAGTCATCAAAACTCCGGCGTCCATCCCAGTCTCTTCAGAATTCTTTCAAGAACAGAGTCTCCCTTTCCTTTGCGCTTTCGATTTCTGCGTACATCATGGCTCTTGACATCCGGGTCCTTGGGTTTCTTCAAGAAAGAGATAGCCTCCTCCTTAGCCTCCAGCGGGTTCGCCGACCGGTTCGTCACCCGCCTGACCTCGGCGCTCGCCAGCGACTCGTGCCGGAAGCCGTACAGCCGGAGAACCTGGTTATCGGCGAAGTTGAAGGCGCGTTCCATTCCCCTGACGCACCGGTCCAGCGGGTACTCGTCACTGGAATTGCCGCCGCTCCTGACTGACCTGCCGACGCCGCCGACGCCGCAAGGCTTGCATCCGACGAAGTGCGTGACGAACGGCCACCGGTCGTCGCCGTAACCCGGGTGGTGCTTCTCCATCGCCTGCTCGTACCGATCGACGAGCCCCGACCAGTGGCCGTGCAGATAGTACTCGTTCTCGAGGTACACCTTCTCCATCCACCGCTCCTTCTCGGTGATCAGCAGGTGGATGAGCGCCGACTGGTCGTCGGCCTCGAACGCCGGCCGTCGATGGAGGGTCGCCGTCAGCAGCTTGCCGGCGTCGTTGCGGGCGCGGCCTCTGGGCCCCATCACGGCCCAGGCGTCGAGCAGCTCCAGCGACCACTGGCAGTTCCGGATCAGGAAGCTGCCGGTGCTGACGGCGACCCAGGAGCGGAGCTGGAAGAGGAGGTAGGAATTGCCGTGGACGACGAGGTGGGCGCCCTCGTAGCGCGCGAGTGGGAGCTCGAACCCCATGTCGGTGACGAGCGCGTCGCCGTCCACCCACCATAGCCACTCCACCTCCGGGTGCGCGAGCATGAGGCGGCGCAGCAGCGGGAGCTTGGCCCAGCCGCCCGTGAGCTGGCCGTCGAGGCGCGCAGTGATGTGCGCGAGCTCGATGCCGTGGAGGCGGCAGTAGTCGATCTTGTTCTTGGTCGCCCGGAGCAGGAAGTGGTCGCCGGCGGGGTCGTCGCAGGGCCCCGGCGGCGAGGCCGTGACGAGCAGGACGCGCGGGTTGCCGCGCGCATCGCGGGACGGGAACCCCGGGTTCAGGTGCAGCCACCGCCGGCGCCTGGCGTTCCACCGCGTGACCCGCGGCCCCAGACTGTAGTTCGCCGTCGACCACGCGCTGCCGTGGTCGTAGTACCGCGTTGCCGGGGTCGACGGCGATGTGTTGCCGTCGTCGTTGGGTTCGGGGTCGGGGTCGGAGTCGGCGCGGATGTCGCGGAAGATGCGCTCGATGTCCTCGGCGGCCTTGGCGCCGGGCGGCGCGCGGTCGGAGCCGGCGATGTAGACGAGGCGGCGGTTGACGCCGACGGTGCCGCGGAGGACGAGGAACGTGACGAAGGCGCAGAGCAGGGTGAACCTGATGTTGTTGATGGTCCGCTGTGTGAGCTTGCTGCTCCTGCCCCGCGGCTGCAGCAGCCATCCGCCGCCCGCCGGCGTACGCATTCGATCGCGGCGTTGCAAAAGCTGTGGGGGGATAGTGGCTGAGTGGGTCGTGGGGGGCGTGCCGGCGACGGAGCAGGCAGGATCTTGGGTTTGAGTGCCAGGGAAGTCAGCGGGGCGCGGGAGATTCGAGGGAGAGGTGAATATGAAATTGCTCGACTTGCAGTGTGGCAGGTTGTCACAAGAGCTTGATTGCCGAACGTTCAGTAAATGCTCGATCAGCAGCGTGGCAGGCAGCTTGGGCCAATCAAGAGCGAATCCGTACCTTGGGCCGGGCCGAACAGAAGCCTGATCCTTTCCAGCCTATAAAATAGTTATCGTGCGTGTTGGGCTCAATCTCTCGACATCGGGGTGTTTCTGAGTGATAATATCTAGGAAGGAATTCCGATCTTAGAAAACAGTTCCTTTGAACTCAAGTACCAAACGTTCTTTCTCAAGTAAGTGGCTTGAGTTTTTAAATGTTTGTCAACCAAAAAAAAAAGAACCATCTGTATTGGGATGCATCTTACACACTAGTTGTAGTACATCTGATGTTTGGACATGGAAGATGCAAACACACAGTGTTCTCATCCGGTGAAGTGAAGCAGCAGCAGCATCTTCTTTGGGTTTGCCGCATTTCATTCTGCGTCAGCGGTAGACTGGCAAGCATTTGATGGCACGTCCTACAGAACGATCATTGCAACTGCAGTTTGTGTATCCTTTAGGCCTTTACTCCTTTTACCACTGGCTTTGCCTTTCTATACAGTCCAGCTGGTATGGTGGTGTAGTAACTTTCTCTGTGCGCAGCAGCGTCTTTACCGCTTTGGAGCGTACATTCCCTCCTCCCTCTTTTACGCCCATCGCCTCCAGAAGTAGGCGTCCAGCCGTGAACCGGGTGGGTGATGTGATCATACAACGCGAGGCGCACGAGGCCACTGCTGCTCCCATCATCGTCTCCGCGTCGCGTGTCCCCCGGTTGCCGCCCAAAGCCCGGTTAGCCGTGCCTGCCCTCCCCCACCATCTACAGCAAGTAATTAGCGATGACATAGAATGCAAGTGAAAAATTAACTCAAGAACATAATACAATTCCAAAGGTCCTGCTTGGAACACGAGATTTCACAAGGATTTCCTGTCAAGTTCCTGCGTTCCAAGCAACACCCCCGTATACATTAGCTCCAGTTACACATTTTCCAGAGACAGGCACCAACCAATGCAACCAACCTGGCAATGGCACAATGGAAGCCAGGTTATGACATACGCTAGTGCTAATTGCAACAAGAACGGTATTAAGTTATTCATACAGCGTGCGCAGTGTCGCCTGCTTGCCATGGCGCGAGAGTTCTCGGAAACAGGCAGCCGGCAACCACTTGAGGCGACAGCGCAGTGTTCCCCGGCCCCGGCTGCCTCGTGCTCGCGCCATGCGCCGTGGTCCATTCCCCCACCACGTGCCCGCGCCGGCTCGCAGCCGGACTCGGGCAAGAGCTTCCTGATCGGGTCCCGGCGATGGCATCGTCTTTTCAACGCAGGTGGACATGGACGCTTCTCCTTGGCTTGTCTAGTAGTACTCCACTGGCGTGCCTGGACAACTGTCGTCGTCCGACATGTCGTCATCGTTGGCGTTGTTCCCTCCTCCACCGCTACCAGCAGCAGCCTTGATGTTCCCCAAGCTGAACGGCGGCGGCACGTACGGTGGCGTGGCGCACCGGAGCAGCGCCCAGTTGACGCCGTTGAAGAACGGGTGGCGCTTGATCGCCGCGGCCCCGACCGTGGCGCCGAGCCGCCGGGCGGGGTCCTTGGCGAGCAGCGCGGTGACGAGGTCCTTGGCGGCCGACGACACCGAGGGCTCCTTGGGGAACTCGAGCGCGCGCGCCACAATGTTGGCCAGCGTCATCTCGTTGTCGTAGCCCTTGAACGGCGTCACCCCGTAGAGCAGCTCAAAGATGAAGACGCCCAGCGTCCACCAGTCCACGGAGCTGCCGTGGCCTTCCCCGGACACGATCTCCGGCGCCAGGTACTCGTGCGTGCCGACGAACGACATGGACCGCAGCTCCACCGGCTCGGCCACGAACTCCAGGTCGAGCCCACTGCTGCCGCCGGAGGGGAAGCTGCTGTTTCCGCCACAGTTTGACGACGACGGCTTCTTGGTACGCCAGCGCCGGCGCCGGCGGCTGCGGCCTCGGCCAGGGAAGAGCTGGAAGCAGGACACGGTGGGGACGATGCAGGAGGAGATGGTGCAGGATGTGGACGCCGCGGTGGAGCGGCCGGCGAGGGAGAGCGGGTCGGAGATGACGTGCGCCGGTGTGGGCGCGGTGGGGTCGCACTTGAGGGAGAGGTCGAAATCGGTGAGCATGATGTGGCCGTCGGCGCGGACGAGGACGTTCTCGGGCTTGAGGTCGCGGTACACTATGTCCACCATGTGGATGTACTCCAGCGCGGCAACCACCTCTGCCGCGTAGAACCTGTGACAGTGGCACCATTAATTAGTCCCTCTTAATTCGCGCTCAAAATCATCATTTAGCAGTGCCATCATGCATAATCAAATCTGTCATTTTTCTGATTTCCCCATCAGTAATCATTTGACAGATTGCCGCCACTCTTTAAGTTTGGTATAAAAATTAATCTTCAGCAATGCGAACATTATCAAATGCGTCAAAGTCTAGGCCAAAATATCATTGCAAACTTTGGCATCGAGCTTGGATCAAGTGCATCAGCATCCACACGGCCACACCAAATATTGGTAGGCATTGATAGTCGATAGAACTAGCAAAGCTGCACGTGTTCATGGCAACTGCAACTGCAACTGCATGCTGAAAAAGCGTGCGTGTGCATGCTCACATGTCTGTAGCCAAAAGAGCCAAAGAGGCCAGCCACAGCGCACGGGCAGGGCCACAGCCACACCTGTGCTGGTGTGCAACCACTAACGACAAGGTCAGTAACCTGTACTGTTTCTGAATCAAGGGCCGGCATGTTGGGCGCCACTGTGTTCTGCTCCAGTGCAGCAGAGAAACAGATGTCACAGGTAGCAGACGGCGGAAAAGGCATCAGTGCTGCTCGAATTAGCGCATCATGGTGGTGGCTGCAGGGAGTTGCACGCTGGGGAGCCTGGACCGATATAGTTTAACGCTGCAAAGGAATGCAACCCCATGTGTGCATGGCAATTTTAATTTTAATCCCTTCCTTGGGTTTACTAGACTACAATCCAAGTGAGAAGAGCTCAAGAAGTTCTCCCATGCATGTGTGCATGCAATTGTTAATCCTTGCCTCGGGGTTAGATTAGATTAATCCTTACAAGAAATGCCCTAGCTATAGCTAAGATGATTTCAACCGAGACCGGTCGTAGGCTGTGTAGATGTATGCGTTTCAGAGCTGTCATTCTTCCGCATCACATGGAGGGGTTAATAAAAGGCCTCCTTGACCAATGCAGAGCAGCATCTACATCAAAGACTGCTTGACATCTATACTGATGGCGAACATGGTGTCATGTTCCTGGAACGGTTCCAGCGCCGCAGCACACGGGCGCCGCTCGTGCCTGTCGTCTCAGCTCGGCCGTACCATGTTCCAGTGCCACGATGCTCCGATTGATGGCTATCCTCGATGTCGTGGTTGGTCGCCGGCAGCTGGTGAACCCGCAGCGTGTACCATCGCAATTCACAACCCTACGGTTGGTTAGTACTCCATACGTTCCAAATTGCAAATCTTTTTGATTTTTCTAGATTTATAGATATTATTATACCTCTAGATATCCACTATACAATTTGGAACGGAGAAAGTTCCAAATTGCAAATTGTATCCGTTTCAAATTGCAAATCGTTTTGACTTTTCAAATTGCGGAGGAGTACGTGCTTGGATTTTGTTTTTTTTGAGCCGTGCGACGTGAACCTCTTAAATAATGAGCTGAAATAGACTAGATTAAGTGGCGCCAAAAGTATCTCTTTTTTAACAAAAAAAAAGATATGAAAGTACTAGCGCCCAAAAGTGTGTAACTAACTATATTTCGCGGTTGATCCGTGAAGCCAGGCTTATTGAGGTACTCTGGTAGGAGGACCCATGCATGTACTAGCATCGAGGCCTTGACTAGACGAATCGTATCCACATGATGCCTCAATGGATTAAGCGACCGTAGCAGCACCAACCGAAATAAAAACCACCGCCACTGTTCCAACCACTGGCCCGTAAAAATCCGTTCGAGAAGTGAATAAAGTCACCATCCGCGCATACAGTACACTGTACAGTAAGAGAAGGTGAGCCCGGGACCCAAGCCGGGATCACTTGGAGATACGCACGAGACGACGCCTGGAAAGGAGCTTAGCAAGCGCATATGCCAAGCACAGCTTTTACTTCCATACTTGGTAACATGGACAGGCTTTGACTTGAGGGCTCAGCAGACGTAAACACTGGAGATCACATACGGCGGGGGTGGGCCTGTGTTACTGTTACCGCGTGCGCCTGTGTGGTGTTCGTGTTGATGACAGTCACAGTATAATATGCATGGCCCAAAAGCAAGAAACTGTGCTGCGACAGTGAGCTCCGATCCATCATGTCAAGTTGTGTTTGGTTGCGTAATCTAGATCCAGCCTAGTAGGAGTTAGCCAAAGCTAGAGGTAGGGTTAGTTTGGTAGGACTTTGGCTCTTCCTAAAATAGCTAGCTCCGGTTCTAGTTTTTTTGTGAAGCGGCTTCTGGAGCCGTTTTAAAAAAAGGTTTGGCAGAACAGCTTCACCTGCCTTGGATGAATGGAAGGAGGGTCTAGCTATTTGACTTGGTTTTATGAGTTTTACATTTTCACAATTTATGTGTGGTTTTCATGTGAAATGAAAAAGGATTGATCGATAAAATTAATCGGGTCTATATAGAACACGGTCCATGCTCAGCGACAGGAACGAGGCCAGGTGTAGGCGCCCTCTCCGGTAGCGGTACAGGAACGGGGATCGAGGGAGATTGCGGTGGCAATTTTTTTTTAATTACATGCGAACTTTGGGGGCACTTCTGTACGTTGGAGTGCGGGCCTGCGGGAGGAGCCGGCGGAGCCAGTATTTTTGGCTCCGCCCCCGCAGTACAAAACCGAGGCCGGCGCCGGGGTGCTTCACGCACGGAGCTGTTTTTGTTTTTTTCCGTTTGGTGCAGCTTCGGGTGAAGCCAGTGAAGGAGCTGTTAGAAATGCCCTGCCAACCTGACTTAGCCCGTATGGTTGGAGAAATCGACTCCGGGTTCGCTGATTTAACTTAGCCTAGTTATTGAAGATCATGTTTGGTTGTATGGCTTGTATTTATATGATCACCTCTTATATGGGTGGGTGAGTTTACGAAGGTCACCACTTTCTCACTCCATTATCATTCATCTTTCCATTTTATTATTTAATTTACTTAAGCGATTTTTACATGATTTTATTTTTAGTTTTAGCTTGTACTCACTGCTCATTGAAGCTTGTATCTATTTTATTATTTGGTTCTATTGAAGGCAAGTCAGGCACACCACCACACGTTTCTTGCTCTGTTGTTTTCTCTCCACCACATGTTTCGCTACCTTTTCTCTTCAGTCTCCAGTCTCCACCACATGTTTTCTTGCTCCTGCCCAGCGAGTTCATCTCAAGTCAGCGACTTGGCGTCTCTCTCCCTTCATTTCTTCCAATAAGCTAGCCAATCCTAAAGCTAGCCAATTCTAATCGGGAGCGCTACAATTGTCTCGTCCATTCTTCTCTCCCTGATCCAATTCTATCGATAATATTCTCGTCGTGGCCGAGCCAAAGCAAGTGGAGCGCCTTCTCCAGCGCGGCGACAGCGCCTGATCATGCTCCCCGTCCACGAGCTCCCGCGCACCTCCCTGAGCTCCTCAGCGAACTCCAGCCACCCAACGCCGCTGCCTCCGCGAACGCCGCCACCCTCCCCGCGGTGGCCCCGCGGTCCTGGTGGTCGTCCCTGAGCTCCTCAGCGAACTCCAGCCGCCCAACACCGCCGCGGCGCCTCCACCCTCCCCGTGGTGGCCCCGCAGTCCCAGTTGTCGTCGTCGTCGTCCATAGCATGGCGACTGACGATACCCAAGGCTCTGCAAGCTGCAGAGTCTATGGTGACGAGATGAAGCGGTGACGGGAGGCGAAGGGCGAGACCGGCACAAGGTGGGACCTAGCTGGCCACGGCCTGACTTCGCTGAAACGCCCGATTCGAACGTACTAATTGAGCCTAGCTATGGGTACCTTTTGGCTTAAATTGGACTGGCTAAATCCTCTAACCAGCTAACCAAACACATACATCCTGCATTAGGCTAGCCTGGTGGGGGATAGCCACCCAACCAAACATGCCCATACTGACTAACGTCTCTACCTATTCTACCTTTATGTTTTGGTTCAGAAGTTCAGATGATAAAACAGGATCGCGGTGGGCAAGTGTTTCCTGATTTAGTCTCCAACCAAAATATTTTTCTTCATCGTACTATTTCGCATCACACTCGCACATTTCCTTTGTTTTCTATGCAACCTATTTCTATGATTCTATCGTTGTCGTTAAAGGATGCATCCAACAAGAGCGGAGCAATAATCTGACGTTGTGCAGCGCTGTGTTTTTTCATGATCAAACGCATTCAGAGGAACCTGTACAAAGAACCAGGCGGATGCATGCCCAACCGAAGACACACGGGGCCGACTGCATCCACTAGATCCTTAAACTACACTACAAACACAAAAGGAAACAAAAACAAGTACCATAAGGGCACAAGGAAAGACCAAAGGAAACAAACAGAGCGCCGCAGCAATCAAATCAAAACTGCAGGAAAACCTGCCAGATTTTTCTCCAAAAAGCCTAGAATCACTAGCTTACCTACGGATCAAGATGAATCGGGCCAACATTTTAGCCCCCAAAATGGCCCTTGATGAACATGAAAAACCCGTAAAAAAATCGAGGCACGCTACATACACGGCAACGATTCATCATGATCGAAGATGTAAATCAGCACGGTAACGAGGGGATCGATCGCAAGTACCGTACCTGACTGCGGCCTCGGAGAAGCGTCGGTGCGGCTGGCGCTGGCGGAGGACGTGGAGGTCGCCGCCTGGGCAGAACTCGGTGAGGAGGCAGGACCAGCGGTCCCCCTCGGCGACGCCGTAGAGCCGTGGCAGGAACGGGTGGTCCACGGTCTCGAGGATCTCGCGCTCCGTGCGCGCGCGGCCCTCCTTGTTCCGCCCCTCCAGCTCCTTCCGGTCCATCACCTTCGCGGCCACCAGCACGACCGCGCTGGTTCCGCCGGTTGGCTTCTCCTTCGCCCTGACCTCGGCGAGGTAGACGCTGCCAATGTCCCCCGCGCCGAGCCGCCGCAGGAAGCGGATGTCGGAGAGGGCGACGGACCCGAGGCGCGGGATTATTTGCGTGGAGGCGGCGGCGGCGGAGGGGGTTGTGGAACGCGGCGGGAGCGGGAGGTGGAGCGGACCTGAGGAGGAGGTGGAGCAGGAGGCGGTAGCGGTGGAGACCGTGGAGGCGGAGCGGGAGCGCGAGGAGGAGCCGAAGCTGAGGCTCTGCAGCTCGTCGGCCGCGAGGTCCGCGGTGGCGTCGCTGTCGGGAGGCATTGGGACTTGCTGCTGGGATGGAGTTGGGCTTGGCTGCGGAGGACAGGGCAGGGGAGCCGAGGAGGAGACGAAGAAGAGCAGAGAACGGAGGTGGTGGCGATGGGGATTTTAATTTGAAGGGGACACGAGGGAGGTGAACGGCTGGGACGGACGGTGATTGGGATGGTGATGGGCCGGGCCGGGATTCCGTGAGACCCGTATATTTCGTTTTTATATATTTTTTTGTCTACTACGCGCTTGGAGTTCCGGGGAACATGCAGGCCCTGTTCTCCGGAGCGAGAGATCTTTGTTTCCATTCGACGGATGCACGGAACATTCTACCCCTGATTGCTGTCGCGAGTACTCCCTCCGTCTTGAAATATTCATATTTAGGTACGTAAAGGTTCAAAATTTACCCTCAAATATAAGACGTTCTAGGAATTTTTACAAATACTTGGTCAACTCAATTAAAAATTTACCAAATATTTTCCTTGTTAACTGAAAAACTTATCTTGTATTACCAATAGCTATAGGTAATCTGTCCTAAAATTTCTAAGATGCTTTATATTTTACGATGGATGGAGTAGATGTGATTAGATTGTAACTCAAGTTTGGTGCCAAATTGCCCTTGCTTTTCCTTAAATTACTGACTTTGACCTAATGTAGCAGTGGCTATAGAAATGCTTAGCATAATATAATAACTTACGGCTGGGAAAGCATGATTTGCCGTGCAGCTGGCTTGACGCACCCTTTCCGTTGCTTTCCTGTCAACAAACCAGCTGTTTCGATTTTATCTCGTGATGTGCATCAACTCTCAGGTCGGCGTCGCATCAAATAATCGAGCCTAACGGCGGTAGTATTAATTCCATGCTGGAAGTTTGTGCTTGGAGCCACACACGATATACGGTAGCAATGGAGATTATAGCCGCGCTACTTCCTGGCTAGCATTGCACTGACCTTGCACTGCCGGCGAGACGACGACGGCGACGAGCCCAATTTTTATCAGAGATGGGCCTACGGCCCCACTGCGAGGCTAACTTGACGGGATTTGTCCCAACACAAGCGTGTAGGTGGGCCGCCTGCAAACGCTCTGTTTTGTTCCCTCTCCAGCGGTCAGGATGAAGCTGTGAGGCGCCACCTGCTTCGCTTCTTCTCGTCTTCTCCCAGTTCCAGACTTCCAGTGGCACCACCAGCCTATTTTCTTTTCTCACTGGATGGGATGGCTACTACCAATCTTTTTCTCTGATGTCGGTTAATCTGAATCGGAAGGGGATCGATGTGCCGGGCCTTTGTATGACATGTATTCAGATTGCGCTCTGCACAAGATTCTTTCGGAGAGGCGCCTTCGATTCCTCGACGGCCCCATGTGTAGGGCTTAGAGAGGACCAGGGTTCAGGCAGGACAAAAGCATGGCCCCACTCAGCTCTGAGGGACAAAACGAACGTGATGCGGCGGCTCTTTGCTGGCAGCGTTATCGAATGCTCCACGCTACATGCATGTCTTTGGAGGGTTTCACGGTAAAAAAAAGAAAATCTTCCGTTGCACCGTTGCTAAACTGCATGTGCTCTGTCTACAAGAGAACAACGGGCGACACTGCAAATCTTGCGATGGTCTACAGTACATGGTTGCACGTTGCAGCATCGAGCTTGAGCGCGAGTGCTGCTAAGAATGGCCCAGCAGCGGGAGGCCCAACAAACGGTTCCTTCCAGATAAAAAGCAAGGCCATGTGGGCCGAATTCCAACTATGGGACAATGCAACCCAACATATAACTGTCTTATAGAACAATGAAGACTGAAATTTCATCCGGGGATGTAGCTCAGATGGTAGAGCGCTCGCTTAGCATGCGAGAGGTACGGGGATCGATACCCCGCATCTCCATCGGTGGTTTTTTTATAGTTTTTCTTCCTTTTTGTTGCTTTGCTCTTCTGGCTCTGGCCTTATCCTATCGGAACATTTATCCCTTTTTTTTCCAAAGTGCTTTTCCTCCTTTTCCCTAACATTTTCCTTATCCTTGACTCTCTTTTAGAAACCTACAGTAGCTGACATTCTACCAAGCAACGTGCACGTTACAGAGACATTCCTTGCGAATCTAAAGTTGACAAATGCTGAAATGCATGCACATTGCGTCATTTTTCCTGTCCGATGAAACGCCTAGTGGGAAAGCCATACGCCACCATGTATCTAGTATATGTGCTTGCGCGTTCGTCCACTAGTACTGTGCGTGCCGTCCGTTGGAGGTTGGAGCCTGCTCTGCAGCCGGAGGAGGAAGCTAGAAATCCACCACGCCACGCCAGGACGCACCGCCACAAAGCAAGGCATGGGCAACGAGGCGTCCCGAGCAGAAGCAGGCCACTGAAAACGGCAAACGCAAAGGCGAAAGGCTACCAGAGTGGCCGTCGAGTGCGCATCGCATCGGCACAGCCCACCAGACCACCACCACACTACTGATTGATACTAGAGGGAGGGAGGGGCCGCCCCGGGGCGCTGAGGCGAGGCGTGGGGCGGAGGCTGCCGCGATGGGCTCCGCCATGTCGTCGAGCATGGCGCTCCCGCTCGCGGGCTTCTGCTGCAGCGTCATCTTCATCGTCTTCGTCTGCTCCCGCCTCGCCTGCGCGCTCATCCGCCGCCGCCGGGCCCGCCGCTCCCGCCGCGCCCCGGACCTCCCGCAGTACGCCGTCTCCCACTACTCCTACCCCGTCCACGTCGCTCGCCACTCCGTGGGGAGCGGCGCCGGTGGGGGCCTCGATCCCGCCGCCGTCGCGGCCTTCCCCACCCGCGCCTTCGCCGCCACCCCGCGCGGCTCGGGCGCCTCCGACGATTCCTCCGAAGCCGATTCCCAGTAAGTACTACTAGCGCCTTTTCCGGGTCCGTTTCCCTGCGCCGATCGCGATCCGTCGCCTCCGGTGCTCTGGGTTGGCAATCCGCGATTCCAATCTGTGCCCGTTCGCCACCTCTCGATACTGTAGCGTCGCGTGCAATGTAAGCTTCGAATCTACCGTCCTGCTTTCGCGTGCGGTCCACTTGAGTTCGCATTGGGTGGAATTGGTTACTTGCCGATGGCGGACGGTGGGCGAGTTCGTCATTAGGAACTTGCAGTTTGAACGGAACTGTCATGCCCGATCGCGCACGTTTTAGCTGGTAGGATTTTTTGATGGTTGGGGATCGGCGTGCTGCAACAGCCAACAAGGGGCTTGTAGTTGCGAGGGCACTCGTAGATGGGTCGCCCCCCCAGATGCCCCGCAATCAGTGGCTTGTAGGTGTTTTGGCAGATGCTGGCGTCACTATCAGTGCTTAGTTGGGTGCTTGTGGGGATCACTGCTATGTTTGTCTAATACCACCGTTATGTTTGTCGAGCATACTTATACTATTTTGGGCCGTGGGACTGGGAATGTGAAATGTTCTGTTTGTGGTTGTTGAATGTGGAAAGTTGATTAGGCAGTAGACGGTATATAAGCTAACACAAATTCTACTGGGTTCTCTCATCATATGGAAGTGAAACAAACTTAAGGAGAAATCACGGTTAATCTTACTTGCCATTAGTTAATGTCAACGTATTGCCTAAGATTTTACTAAATTAGGTGTTTTCTTACATTTTCCATCGTTCCCTTTGCAAGTCTGTGCTTGCTTAATGTTACTGAACAATCAGGATGCACCACCCTATTAGGAGGTAGCCTTTTGGCACCGATTATCAAGCATGGAGGGAAAACAGTTTCAGTCTTGAGGCATATAGCATTTCTTTTCTGAAACAATAGTAGTAACTATGCCTAGCATCCTTTTCTTGCATCCAAGTGAAAATGGTGGCACATTGTTGTTAACTGTGCTGATATTCTGATTGCCATTTCTGTTTTGTTGATATTCTTTAGCAAAAGCATCTTTGAAGGCACTAAACACAGCCACTGAACTGCTTCATCATTTTTGGCAGGTGCATCATCTGTCTTGCGGAGTATGAAGAGAAAGATGTGCTACGCACCCTTCCTTACTGCGGCCATGATTTCCACATGGCCTGTATAGATTTGTGGCTGGAGCAGAACTCAACCTGCCCAGTCTGTAGAATCTCGTTGCTTGATAACCCTGATACCGATAGCGACCACACCACACCTCCTCTACACAGCATAGTGATTAGCCCTCCAAGCTCTCCTGAATCGTCAAGATCAGATCCATGCCGCTGCCTGTTTGTCAGCGCTGGACATTCATCCAGGGTATCAGAGGCTCCTAGACATGAGCCCGACCAGGAGAATCAGGTGGCATCTGACCCATCAGTGGATGGGGCTAACAACATGCCGTTGTCTGAAGTTAACCCCACGCCTGAGAATAACAGCCAAACAGTAAGAAAGCAGGTGGACAGATCTACCCAGCTAGGGCCCTGCAAATAGCAGCTGCTTTGGCGTCTCCCGTTTTCTGCAGAACTGCAGGGCGAAGGTGGTCCTGTAAAATGTGAAGCATCTGCACTGGCGGATGGCTGTTGTAGGTTAGCTTTGAGGGGTTTGTTGTATATATGAGAAATCATTCAGGTTTTTTTCTTGTTGGAGAAAAAAGAGAGAGAGAGAGCACATTTTCCCCCCCTTCAGGCATACTACCTGTTGTTGCCATGAACAGATAGGACGAAGTAAATCCTGATTAGTCCCATGTGATGACTGATGAGAGCATTTGGCATTGGCATGCTTTCTGTACTGGAGGTTAAACTGAGAAAACCATTTGAAATGAACAAGCTTCTCTGGGGATACTGGAGGTTAACTGCTGATGCAGCTGTCTCACTCAGGTATGCATGTCCTGAACAGTATGAGGACCAGTTGCCATCTTGTCAGCATATAACTGGGAATGCTCAGTCAGACATCACAGTTGTATTCATACGTCTGCTGTAGCACCATGTGGTCTGAACCCAACGTTCTGTTTCTGTCAAGTACGATGACGCCGAACTGATCTCTGAACCTGAAAGATTAGCTGAGCTGATGGAGCACGATCAACATTCCATACTGGTGCATTATTACCAGCACAGTGTTCTGAACAATCCCGATCCAAAGGCCAGAAGATCAGATCCCTATGACTATGAAATCTCTGATGAAAGCAAACCCAATCTTGGATGGACCTCAAGCGGCAGAGAGCAGAGAGAGGAGAGCAGGAGCAGGAGCAGGAGCAGGATGCATATGGCTGCCCACGCAGCGTCGTACGCCCATGTCGGTCGGTCCAATCAAAATGATGAGTCACCCCAGATCTAACCGCGTCAGCGTGCTCTCAAACCAGCAGCTGAGGCAGCGGTGATGGTTTTCATTTTGCCTTCTGCTCTGGGCCGAACGCAATAGTGCGTCGTGTTTACTGTGCCGCAATGATTCAGTCCAGTGGGGGTAATAAGCTTTACAGTGATCCCTGTCGGTGCCCCAGCGCACTTAAATTGGGCGGCATCTTGGCGCCATGATCCATCCACACCTCTCGTTCTGCAAAGCCACTCACTGGAAGAGGAGCGAGGGAGTGCCATGGCGGAGGTGAAGCACCTGTGCCTGGTGAAGTTCAAGGAGGGCGTCGTGGTGGAGGACATCCTCAAAGGCATGGCCGACCTTGCCGCCCAGATGGACATGGTCAAATCCTTCGAGTGGTACACTCATCCCATGATGGAGCTGCCTTTGCCTTCACCTTTCTGTTTTCCTTTCGTGAAGCTTACACTGCACTGCATGCTCAAGTAGTAGTAACACGTACGTACTAGAAGCAAACTTTTTATCAGTCATTCAGCACATAAGTGTCTGCCCCAACTTCTTCAGACTTTCAGAGGCTGCACATAGTGCTTTACTGAATAATTGCCATGTCCAGGATCACGATTCATCACATGCTTACTGCCGATTGCAATGCGTTCATGGCCTCCATGAATGGATGAATGAACATTGAAACTGTTGTTGCAGGGGGAAGGACGTGCTGAACCAGGAGATGCTGACGCAGGGCTTCACACACGTCTTCTCGCTCACCTTCGCCTCCGCCGACGACCTCACCGCCTACATGGCCCACGAGAAGCACGCCGCGTTCGCCGCCACGTTCATGGCCGCACTCGAGAAGGTGGTCGTCATCGACTTCCCCGTCGTCATCGCCAAGCCACCGCCACAGGCATGAGCCTCTGTCGGCCATTGTACGGTGACTTTTCAGGTAGCAGCAGATCTCGTCGTCTGTTTGCAGCGGTAATGTACTAAGGCTGCTTATCACTGCTTGTTCTGCTATATATCCCTCCGGGCTAGTACATGTAGTGTAGCTGTGCCTGTAAGGCAAATATCACCCAGTTCAAGTCCCTATTGGTTGCTTGATTCCTATTGGAATAAATTTCAGTGATCTTTCTGGTAGCAGGTACCTGTACAATTCACTTGTAATTTCTCTCTTTTCGGCGTTTATGATGGATTGACGGATCCTAATCGAGTTTTATTACTGCCTCGTGGCTCCTGCTCAAACTTTTGCTGGAGCAGGTGTGGCCATGATAAAGTCGGGTAGTACAGTGTACATTGGTAACAGTAACCAGTCAGTGCATTCCTGTGAAGGCATTCATGCTGTCATTTAAACTCCATCTGAAGGACCGAACTGGATTACAGGAGCGGTGCTTATCTTCCTCGTCCTCTCTTTCCTTGCTTACTCCTTTTGGGAAATGATGGAAAACTTAGCATGGATCCACAAATATAAGGGATTCCAAGTGCATATAGAATCCCTTATATTTGTGGACGGAGGCAGTAAGCATAAAGGACGGACAGCTGCAGATTAAACTCTCACAAACTCACATACACTTAGCAAATCGTTGAGATTTCATATAGCAGGGGGCTCAAATGCTGTTTAAGTAAACAATCCTGGCAATCATCGTCTTTCATACACAAGGATGGCAAGAAATGCTGAAACGGACATGCTACAGTCTCGTCAAGAAATTTGGTGTTGATCTTTGGAACAAATATAGGTGATCTTTCTGGTAACAGCTCCTATCACTGTAATTTCCCCCTCTTTTCGGAGTTTGTGAAGGATTGATCAATTCCTAATCGTTTCTAGTTACTCGGTCCTGCTTAAACGGTAGTTACTTAGCAAATCGTGCACATGCTATTATTACGTCAGTGCTTTCTTTTCGTCAAGGCATCTAGAGTCCATTGTCCTCTCTTCCTCCGTTTTTATTTTGGGAAATTTGAGGATTAATGTTTCTCTCTGCAACAAGGATGGCGGGAAATGGCTCCTTCAGCCACGATCACCAACAGCTTCTTTTTGGGCCACGATGGGCTCGGCAACGTGATGTGTACTTTCGCAACATAATTTCTTTCTTCTGTGAGATGAGATGATAGCATAGCCCTCATCTTCCTAATTACATAATGGCCACCGTACCTGCGAGGTATACTTTCATGATCGTCATTCATGAAATTCAGGAGCAATCGCATAGCTCGCTGACACGATCGAGACAATTAGAGGGCACACAATATTTGCAGCTGATTTCGGAAAAAAAAATATTTGCAGCTGTTATCATGGGCGTGACGATTTAATAGTTGTTGTTCAGCGACTCTCCCATTGAACCATTCTTGCGACGATAGACTTGTGCAGCCAGTAAGAGTAGCTACTTCTAGAATTGGAATTGACCAGAGCACGAATGCGCATAGAATGATCAAATGAAAGACTGAGCTCTCGCTTTCAGTTTCTGAAGTATCACAAATAGTCACCATCAAACCCATATAAACGGGGAGGTTCACCAGACTTGCAAGTCTAAACCTTATCGAACATAGCTCCCAGGTTGCTCACTACTATAATCGAGTTTTCCAGACGTGCTGCAGTGAAGAATCAATGATAGGCCTGCTAGCAAGAGAACTGCCAGCATCAGCTCATCACACTTGTCATCTACAAGCCGGATCAGTGCATCACCATTCATCAGTCTATATGCATTGCATAACTTGAAAGCAACACTGCATTTGTCAAACTCCAACACCAAATCAAGGCAATACAGCTCACAAACCACGATGAAGTTGGCCAGATTCCATGGCTGCCGTGCCGAGAACCGTCATATGGAGCATGAACCTCTTGTACCAATTCCTTGACAAGGTCTAACTAAAATCCAGACACATGAAAAAGATACTGCAGCATAATCAGATGTACGTATGTTTAGGCATGCATAGTTGCACGCTGTTGTACTAGTAGGTTTACTAAGAAACAAAAATAAGGGAAATGAAAAGGAGAACAAGACACAAACAAAGAACAGAGAATTTCGTCCTAGCGTGGCAACATGGTTGCTTGGCAAAATAGAGTATCAGATATGATGATGCTCACATGATGGGTGACACCATCATCAGTCTCTTTCGGCTGCTATCCAATTTGCCAATTTGGCTTGGAGTATCAGATAAACTGCAGAGAGAAACAAAACCCCCAAAAAAAAATGCAGAATCTATTCTCTCGTGAGAGGCAGCAGGAAAGTGAAGCTCTCACGAGAGTAGAATCTGGGAAGGAGAAGCAATAATCCGTACTCCTTCACTTGTGTTGCATGCCGGCACAGCTTGGGACCAACACCAAGTGCATCGTTACATTTACGCCCTCGTCAGACTTTGCAAACAGAGACAGTCATGTGGCGATAAATTAGGACAGGGACATGGACATCGCTATATAGCTGTTGAAATTACAAGGACCAAAGAGCAGCAATTATCGACATAGGCAGGGCGAAAGACAAATGCAATGATACAATGGCTGCAAAACATGTGGTTGATCGCAGGAATCAGTACTTGAGAACCAAATTGGAGCACAAGTGTGTCTTAAAGAATGGTCGTGCGATATATTTGATGGCAGCGTGCAGGAATCTATGAAGATATCCATGCAGTGCATGTTATAGGCGCACACAGTGCCGCTCTACCACCATGAAATTGTCCCAGAATCATTTCATTTGTAGCACTGTTATTGCAGCATTGCGTCAGAACAGTCAAGACCAGAAGCAATGGAGGTAAACGTTGATGCAAAGCGTCCAACAAGCAGAAATTTGCAAGCTTTTGTACACCACCTGACATTTTGCACACAACAGAAATGCAGCACCAAACCAAACACATTCTAATATTTTCTAGTATAATCCTTTGTTAACTGTACGAGCACACAGCTAAGATTATCTGGAAAACAGGAAAAAGCAAAAGAAAGAAGAAGATGATCCCGACACAGCAATCTCTCCTCTCCTCTCTGTATGTATACCACATTTTCATGGTATCTTCCCAAACTCGTTCATTTGGCACACTAGAATCTATAAGCCTAAACTGTAAGCACAACCATTCCCATCTTGGTTTGGTTGGATTTACTAAATTCCATCAAATTTTTCCAAGTCAACAGACAAGAAACCAGGGGAAGCAAAGCATGGTGAGCAGCAGCATTGACCTGAAGAATTGGCCATCAAGGCGGGGCCCTCAACGCCTGCACGACGAGCGCGAAGCCCGGCGCGGCGGCCTCCTCCTCGAGCCAGAGCCTGCTCTCGAGCGCGCTCCTCGCGCGCAGCATCACGACGGCGCTCCCGGGCGGGTCCCGGAACCACCAGCCGTGGAGGTCCCACAGGACGTCGACGGGCGCGCCGTCGACGAAGACCGTCTGGTTGCCCCGGAAGTTCCAGCGCAGCCTGCGCGCGTGCACGGTGCGCTTGCCGTCGACGCTGACCCAGAGCTCCTCGCCGCCGCCCCCGGAGGTGGTGGTGCAGCCGACGGTGACCTCGTGCTCCGGCGCGCCCTCCGCGAAGCGGACCCGCGCGGCGTGCATTGCGTTGGGCGCCGCCACGACGCGGTCCGCGCGGGCGACGGGGAGGAAGCGGGCCTTGGGGATCTGGCCCTCGAACTTGGTCTTCACGAACTCGGCGGCGAGGTCGCCGACCGCGAGCACGACCTCCGCGTTGGCGACGGCGACGAAGTAGAACCCGGAGACCGGCTCCGGAGACGAGTCGGAGGCATACTTGGCGGCGGTGAGGTCCCAGAAGAGGGCGAGCGGGGGGTGGTGGTGGTCGTCGGAGGAGGAGGGGAGGGAGCGGGTGCCCTTGCGGCGGCGGAGGGGGACGGCGGGGGAGGAGGCGGTGGGCCCGGCGAAGGAGAGCGTCGGAGGCCCGACGGGGGAATGGGCCCAGGTGAGGCGGAGGAGGAGCGGCGGGGAGGTGCAGGCGTGGTAGGTGGCGGTGACGGAGATGGTGGCCGGGGAGGAGGAGCCCGCGGCGCCGACGGAGGCGACGAGCGTGGAGGCCGGCGTTGTGCAGGCGACGCGGACGGCGCCGTCGGAGACGCAGGAGGCGAGGTCCCGCACGGAGGAGGGGAGCAGCAGGCTGGACGCGCTCACCATTGGAGGGGGAGAGGGGCGCGCTCCCGATCTGCGGCGCGGCGTGCAATGCGTGAGGTGAGGTGAGGTGAGGTGAGGGTGGTGTGGGAGGTGGGGACTGAGGGGGTTATGAATGGTGGGCGCGGGGGGCGGACCCGACGGCGAGGGAGGCGGGCGGCACGCCACAGCAAGAGCAGAGCAGAGCAGCCGACTGGTAACTGCCGGAGCGGGGGGCGCGAGGATGCTTCCGCTTTAAGGCTAGCAGAGACCGTGCTGGCCGTCGGATCTGAAACGAGGGAGCACGAGAGCCGTCCGCTTTGCCCAGCACGCTTTAAAGGCTGTGGACGTGAAAGAGAAATTTACAGTCTGTATGTCTCTCTGTTTGCTCATGATGCGCCCTTTTCAGTTCACGCCGGCTATGATTTTGAGAGGAAGCATTCATTCAAACATAAAATTGCATTAAAAAGGATTTTGAGACGAAGCATTCATTCAAACATAAAATTGCATTAAAAAGGATTTTGAGAGGAGCTTTGACAGGATTCCGAGCTAACGTTGTATTAAAGGACTATCTATTTATCAATTGACAAAATTATATAAGTCAAATATGTCAATTGGATTAAAATCAATCCGTTTGAAGCCATCCATCTATGATTAATAAAAATAAAAACAAAACTAAAATATTTTATTTCATTGCTACAATAATGTTCCGAGTTTTATCAGGATTCTGAGCTCATTTTATATCTTAATTTCATAGTATCATGTTCCAAAGCGAAAGTTCTAATAATCCCATAGGATTTTGTAAAATGTTATATAAGATTCTGATAAAAAAAGCAAACTCTAAATTAGGTAGTCACCCAATCACCAACATAATATCTTAGGTTGTGGTTTTAAGCCAAACCATTTGAACTTTGACTGTCATAAAATTAGTTAGCAATTATTTATACTTAAAATAATAGTTTTGTATAAAATTAGTACTCAAAGCTTAACCTGGTAAACTGCAGCATTGTTCCAAATAACTTATATTTGTGATTGGACAGAGTAATATATACTCCCTCTTTTTTAAATATATATTGTTTGAACAAGCTAATTAGGTTAGATGAGGGAAAACAAGGGAATTTGAGTTCTGTCAATTTAACCTGCCCTGTTTTTACTCATCACATGTTACGATTGTTAAGTGATGCAATTATTAATATAGGAGACATTTTAAAATAATTGAGTTCCATTTAAATATTTTTACAATCTATTATAAGTTTACAATAAATTATATGCATTCTTTTTAAAAAAAAGTCTTTTGCGAATAAAATAAACTTGTTAGAACCACGATTCTGCTATCCAATCCTACCGAGATGGCCAGATCTTGACAACCTTAGTTGCGAGTGCGCGTTTTTGGTTGTCAGGGGTGACGGGATATTCTTCCGTTTGGCTGCTTGCTGCAAAGCTTTGGAGCTCGAGTCATCATTTGATCCCCTGTGCGGCGGGGCCAGATGGAAGCAGGCCATCCGGGGGGTCGTTCAGGCCGCATGGGCAGCACGAAACGCATGTTTCGACGAGTAGGCTGCCAAACAAACCAAGGGAATGCTGTGTCTGTGTGCTGCCTCTGATGACCGATAGAGTACCACCAGCGGCCTTGTCCGCCTCCTCTCCACGGCTCGGCTCACATGATGGCAGTGTCGGAGTGAGACCACAGACCACTTCGCCATCGCCGAAAAAGAAAAACCGCTGCCAGTCTTGCCCGCTAATCTTCTGAATGTTGATAAATGTAAGCTCAAATCCCATTTTCTGAAAGACTATTTTCCTCTGTTGAGTGAAGCATAGATCCACACAAGTTTCAGCAAGCAAGCAAGCAAGCAAGCAAAAGTAGCTAGAGCGACAGGTAACAACAGCAGGGGCGAAGTGTCGGCTCGACAGGACGGCAGATCAATGATGGCAGAAGTGCGGGCCTGATCAGTGGATCATGCATTCATGCATCACCTAATATAATGTTCTGCTCCAATGCCCGCAGCGCAGTTTGATTAGCAAAAGAGACGGGCACCCATCGACGACGAAGATGTCGCTGCCAACTACTAACTCCCAGCAAGATCGCAAATCCGGCCGAATGCAACGGGGACCTTGGCACCATATACCTGCAATCCACAAAAGGTTACGCCTTCCAATGATAGAGGATTAGGAAATGGTTAAACAATGCTGTCAGAGAAAGCAAGGTGGAGAATTAGAAACCAAGCAAAGGCTTGCTACCTTGTCTCTTGGCATGTGTCTCCATGTTTTCTTCAATGAGGTGGTATGTGGTCTCGCTATCGTGGGAGGCGAGATGATTCGACAGTTAAGGTGCCGCAGTATCTCTGAATCTCACAAAACTAAACCACAAAATGTGTCGCTGTCACATGGAAGTGGAACCAAAATATCATAAATTCGCTCCCATCTTGACAGATCGCTGCGTTATTAAATAACTGATAGACTTTGCTAGGTTATTAGCCAAAACTTATGGGACTAGCCTGTTTGAAATTAACGCATGGACCATTGGTCCATGGGTTATTAGCCAGTCTGATCTGACAAGTGAGCATGTGAAATACGACTTAAAAAAGAGAGAGGCTAAATTGAAATATATTAAGATGGTAACTTTGTCAATCATGGAGTAATCTACTTCGGTAACTGGGAATGCCGGCAGTACCAGGAACTTGATCCCAGAAGCAGTAAAAATATATGTGCATGGTCTGTTGACTTTACTTCTTTTTTATAGGTCCAAGGGGATGAAAAAAATAAAATAGATGTGCCCATGCTGAATAATTGTTAAAGCAGAAATGAGGCACTCATCTGAAAACAAGGAAAGGAGGATCCCTGAAACCAGTAGACAGCTCTCAACAACCATCACAAATCCAAACCAATTCTTATTCCAGTTCCTTCTCAGGAAAGATCAGATAGTGTGGCATTCGTGCACAATGATGTACAGTCCACATTCTAATCCTGTCGGCAAACACAAATTTGTATTGCTAGGAAAGGGAAAGACGCAGACTAGTATTCCGCTCGGTTCAATCATATATACCTGTATGTTTCAGCAACAGATAGAGGAATTTCTTTTTTCTTGTTAGACTAGGTGTTGACAATGACTCAATGAGGTTCTGCAAATGCAGCGGACACAAGTTGACAAAACAGGCCTTTGTGTTTCTGACCTACAATAGAACCAGCTGACGAGATAATGTTATGCAATTGGAGAGAAGTTATATTACTCCAGCTGACAGCAGCAAGGCAGTTGAACGGTTGAGGAGGGCAACGCGTTCAGTTCCCTAATCAGAAGGAAGAGAAGCATTAGGTTGGGGGGGAGGGGGGTGGGGGGGGTGGGGGGGGGGGGGGGGTTGAGGAGATCAGATTTCCAGATAAAGCTATACATTAGGAAGGAGAACGTACTTTGCTGCCAACTAGAAATGCATTTGTCGTCTTCTGTTCACCAGGTCGAATGGCCCCTCGTGCTACCTGAAGGTTGCAACTGATCAGCATCGGAAGTTTCCACTCCATCAAGAGTCCAGTTGGTCCTAGTTTAGCCGGAATCGGCATGGCAAGGAAGAACCATCGACAGCACACCACACAGGAAGTAGTACTAATTGGAATCCTTGAGAACTTTCAAATTATTTGCGTAAAACATAATCTCCTGCTCTTCAACAATTTCCAGCACCTACTATGAGGCATATGGCATGATTGTATAGGAGGTGTTCAAGCAAACGGAGCAGTAGGAATGCATGCTTCAATGAGCATACCGAGGAGGGCAATCAAACCAATTGCTGTTACTGGGAAACTTTGTCCGGCTCTTCAAGAAATCATGGGTCAAGTTAATCATCCTCAGAAAAAAAGAATAGTGCCTATCCTAATATGGAGAACATGGACTTCAGATCTGTGGTTAAACAACTAGCGAGGTCAAACTTCAGGAGGTCAGTTTTTGAGAGAATACAGGAGGCCACAAATCCTGAATTCTCAACAACCATCAAACTGATCCTGTGCATTTCTGTACTTCTTTCCTATTCCAACTCCAATGCTAGCATATTCCTCTCACTGGTCTGAAATACTTGGCCGTTTACTTCTGTCCCTGTGGAAAAAACAAGAACGATGGCAATGCTACTAGTGCTTCACTGTTTGGACAAATGACTTATCTTTTTGCTGGAAGGTGTATTTGTAAATAAAGAACGATATGACTAAATCTAGTTTAGATCAAGAAGTACATTTTCCGTGGGCAAAAATTATGACAGCATTTCCTCCAAAAAAAATTGTGCCAGCAACATCAGTGGCGAAGTGTTGGATTGAACTTAAATTGGATCAACAATGTGAAGAGGGATCAGTGGATCTTGGATCACTCGTGGTCCTGTTGCATGCAAAATGTATGTTGAGCCAAAAAGAAAAATAAACATAGTCTGTCGCACAACAAACCATACGCCAGTGCCAACAACTCGGAGATCACACGCTCTAATGGAATACAATGGCAAGAATGTGACCTTATTACCTACCGAATTCAGGACCGGAAAAAAGTTAAAAACAGATTCATTTCCCAATGATTGAGATTAATTAAGGAATATACAACAGGGAAAGCATGATGAGGATTATAAACGAAGCAAAAGTTTGCTCCCTTGCCACATGGCTAGTGTCTCCATTTTTGTTCACAGGGAGCACAACGTTTAAGGTACCAACTCTGTACTAGCAGCTCTTAAATTGCATAACTCCAATAAACAGATGGCAGATCAAATGTGTCGCACGGGATGCAACCTTAATTTTATAATTTTGCCCCCCCCCCCCCCCCCCCCCCCCTTCCCTGGCAGTACACTGTATTAATTACCAGACAGAATATGGCAAAGACTCACCTACTGCTGATGCAGGCTCCGAGGCTCACAAAGATCTGGCTCCTTGGTCCATGAATCATGAACCAATGCAATCTGATCTGAGAAATGAGGATGTGAAATATTGTTAAAAAAATTGAATATTCTATATCAAATCATGGAGCAATGCAAGAATATGAGAATGTGATACATGCATTGGCTAAAGGAGTTATTGATCTCAAAAGCATTATAAAATAGGTGCATGGTCGTTGACTTTGATTTCAGATTCCAGCAGAAGTGACTAAATGAGACCCTCACATCAAAACAAGGAAGGAAAGACCCCTGAGACCAATAGACAGCCATTCTTTAACTTTCAACAACATCCAGAAAGAAAAATATTGCTACAAATTAGTTACTTCCTCCTTATGGCAATTCAGATAATGTGATCTCCCTGCATAGGACCAAATAATTTAATCAGTTAGTAGGAACAAAATTTATTGTCAGTAGTGTGAGAACCAAATATTATGCTGCAGTTCATACATGTAAAATAGCAGGACAGGTAGATGAATTATGTACATCTGACACATTTTCTTTGTTCTTGTTGACCTAGAAATTTTTGACAACCAATGGTTTATAAATGCATAGGTTGAGCTACTGGACCAGCTAACAAGGTAATTTTGTGCAACAGGGGAGAAGATATTATACTCCTAACTGATAGCGGCAAAGCAGTAGAGGAGATGGTACATAGACTTCTCTAGTCGTACCAAACTAAAAGGAAGAGAAAAATCAGCATGGATGCAAATTCTGATTTCCAAATACATGTATTATGCACTCGCTAGGAAGGAGGGATAGAATGTAGCTCCCAGTTGGAAATGTTCGCGTTTCCTTCCTCTGTGCTGGTGTAAATAGGGATGGCTCAGCTTGGTGTAAGTTACAACAGCTCAAAACAGTATAATCTTCTGATTAGCATGAAAAGTCTCTTTAAATGAAGGCGATGGTCTACTTGGTTCTAGCTTAGCAATCCATTTTATAATACCATGATTGTGCAATACTCAACATGTTATTCTACCCCTACTTTGTTGAAGCCACAAAATATTGATGTACAGAGGCTTGTAGATCAGTTGCATGAGGCTCACAATAGCCTTATCTTAGACAATTTCAGTATCTGTAATAGGATTAGTAAAAAGTATAGGACCTATGTAACAGCTCAGTCTCCTAGAGCATTAATGGACCCATCTTATACAATTTTCAGAACATGTAATAAGTAGGACCAGTCTAACAAATTAGCAGCAGTTGTCTTTCCCTGTTACATTGTACTACCAACAAAACAACAGAAATAAGAAATGCTAGTGGAAACAAAATTGTAGAAAAGCAAATGGTTTGAAGATAATTTATTGTCTATAGAGGGTTGTAAAATACGCAGATTACTGAGAGCAATTTAACTTACAAGACGTAGAAGTAGAAATATGCTGACCCATGCTATTACGGGCAGCATCTGTAACCATGAATGGGACGCTCCAAAATTTCCCTGAAAATATAGATCACCTAAAAAACTAAAGCGTGGAGATGCATGAATAAGGGACACAAGTTCCACGAAGTTCGTGCATTTTTCATCTGGCGATACATGTTTTTGTTATTATATGCATTGTTCGAAATCTGGTATAAAAGCTATTTGGGTCTTGTATACAGAAGAGTGGCAGTAACAGTAAACACAAATTTCACATCAAAACCTTTGACTGAATTAGTTGATATCATCCTGAGGATCAGGTACAATTGGATTCTCAAGGATCATTCATGGCCTGCCCAGTCTCCACCAATGCAACACTAGAAGTTGAACCCTCAGTGAACTCGAGCTCCACACTGCCTCCATGTAATTGTGTCCGAAATTGTGGTTTCCACTTGCTTCTCCTCTCTCTCCTCTTCATTGTAAAATCTTCAGATAACTCCTTGCTTGGGCTCTCACCCCTGTCTCCTGTACCCAAACCAGAAGCCATCTTTCCATTAGCCTGAAGCTCAGATGACCTTCTATTTCTCACGGATGCTGCAAGGGGCCGGACCAAACAAATGGCAAGAACGAGGACAATGTAGACAGAGGAAGACACCCACACACATAATGTCCATTTCAAGCCGCGTGCCAGGCCCTTTGTCCACGGAAGAGTTGTCTGCACAACCACATCTGCTCTGTACACCTGAGGCATCTGCACTGTAGCAGCTCTTGGCTGCAGCAGAACTCTGATGAGCCCTGTCCTCTTGTGACGGCCGTGACCTTCCCTATACTGCAACACCTTGAGATTTGCAGTCTGGGTCTCGCCGCGCATTCCCAGCGTGAGTGGCACGAACATCAGCGCAGATTGTGCTAGCCGGACAGGGGTGCTCTTGTACCTCAGCATATATGGCTGTGCAGCTGACGCCATGGTGATTCCACTTACTGAGATTGCCTCTGCTTTAATCTGCAGAGATGCAAATCAACATAAAAATTTGTTAAAAGTTATGCTCCAAGGAATTTGGATTGGGGATCGAGGAACAATAATCATGCAGTTATATACCTGGAACATGCCAAACTCTCGATTGTGGTAGGAATCAGGCAGCAGCAGCGCCATGGACACCCTCACCGAGTGCCCGGCCGGCAGCGCCACGCCCCGCGCTCCACCCAGAGCCACCGTGGCGCTGGGCTGCGCCGCCGTGTAGTCGAAGTAGAGCGGCTGGCGCACGGTCACTGGCTCCTCCACCCAGTGCTGGACAAGAAGGAAGCCGAGCAGCACCGACATGAAAAGCGCGGCGACAAGGGCAGCGAAGGTGCACGCCACAGCGAGCAGGCCGAGGCCCGCGCGCCGGAGGTTAGAGGCGACCACCGCAGGAAGGGCGCGCAGGGCGCCGATGAGAGCCGCGACGGGGAAGACGAGGCTGAGGACAGCAGAGGCGACGAGCTCCCCAAGGAAGGTAACCGACCGGATGGGCCAGCCCGCCGGGACGGCAAGGAAGAGGAGCGCATCGTTGACATCTCCGGCGGCTGTGCTTCTTGGCCGGCCGGTGTAGAGGGCATCGTCGGAGGTCGAGGTCGCCAAGGAGTAATCCTGCTGGTAACTGGACACGTGGTGTGGTGCTGAATCCATTAGAAGCTTACAGCTGTAGGAACATATGGAATGGAGCATACTCAGGGAAAGCTCGAGATGCTGCAGTAGCCTCTAGCCTGTAGAGGGCAGCGTTGCTGGAGAATGAAGAGTGACACGCGGTATGAAGAAGGACACGTGTCATGCTCACGCTCAAGCTGTGAACCTCGGGCATGCAGAATTGCAGATGGCTTATGCCTGGTGGCAACGAACTTTGTCATTATCTCCTCTTGTTCATGGATCCATCTCACTCTGCACCTGATAACCACTTGACATCATACGAATAGATATATTCGCTTGTTCGGGGACACAACGGAGTGCAAGCTTCAGTGTTTTTCGAGAACTACAAGCTTCAGTGTTCAGATCGTAGCTGAATCAGAGCGCAGGGTTCTCCTCACCAGAGTCTCGGAAATGTTCACACCTCACACAAGAGCGCAGCAGCATATGGAGATCTTTTTTCAACTGATTGATAATACACTTTTTTATGTACATAGATATTGTCATATTGAGATCAAGATTATAGGCACATCATTGTAAGATATTTACACAGCTATTTGTATTTCTCAAGGATCCTATACATCAACATGGAATAGGTTACCTTCAAGAATGTTAGAACTCTTCATCATTTGCAGTTGGTCGCGTAATGGGTATTGACCATCTTCCTAGATGGGCTGTGTAATTTGTGCATCTGACAATGCCTCTTCCTTTGGGTCCATCAGGGAAATCGATCACACTAATGCTGCCATCGTCTAGATGGAAAGATGGCATGTACTCCATTGGCAAATCAAGGCACCGACATATTAGAGCAAGGTGAATGGCTGGATGGCCTACGGCCACAATAACTCGATCCGACTCACTATCGTCCGGCAATTCATTTAGCAAGGCTTGCCAAGAATCCTTGGACTGAGCCCATAATCGCTCTAGTGTTTTATATTCCATGCTGCCCATCCAGCCAGATTGAATTATTTCCCCAAAGCTCTGCAGAAAGAAAGCAAAGCATGTTGATTACTTATTATGTCCATAGCATGGTTCGTCGAAAAGGTAAATTCAATCTTAGAGACATAAAAGAGATTCAGTAATCTATGGACTAGTAGAACTCAAACCGCAGAAATTAAAGATGGTCAACCTTTTGCTTTGCTTGAAAGGCATCATCAATTTCGAGTTCTAACAAGTTCTTCATTTCCACATAACGAGGCACACAGTCAGCACCTAAGCAATCTGCAGCCTCTTGGACCTGCAATTGACTCCACAGGATTAGATAGCAGGCCAAAAAAAAAAGAAGTAAAACGGAACACAATTTACTGAACTTCATGGTTAGTTCAAATAATAGTCACCTCACATATAACAGTTGCAGTATCAACAGCTGCAACTTGCGGGCTACAGAGAATACTGTTCACCCTCAGATCCAGAAGTAGTTCTGCAGTCTTCTGAGACTGAAAGTATTGTCCAGAAATGACCTCAGCTTTTGTGTTGGAAACAAATTGATGACACAACACACAAGAAACAAAATGAAGTACCTGTATAGTCCCGAGCATGTTCAGTGGCGCGTATCCCGTTCCACCTAAACTAATCTGAAACTCAAAGCAATGAAAATTAGTTACATAACTGAAACCTTAAATTACGAATAGTTTAGTGCATGGTTCACTATAACCAAGTTACATAGTTTCCATGGTTTTAGAAATGGATGCGCCCCTTGTGCACATTCACCCACTATCTATTGCTTGTGCATTGGAATACAAGTCCCACGTCTTTAACAAAAACAAAATTTCAAATTGTTTAGGTCACGGTTGTAATGTTTTTCTCTTCTTTTTTTTCATGCCAAATGTCACAATAAGACCAAGTTGAATTGGTGCACGCAATTTTCTGAGGGTAATTTCAGGAAGAACAAAATGGTATCCCAAACAAGTATCTCATGATAGAACACGTGCGTACAAGTAAAAAGGCCATACCTCAGAACTGCTCTGTGTAGTTCCTTGACAGGCCAGAATGATCCTCTTGCTTGTCTTTCTTCCGCCAGAACTACCAGTAGCAACAGGAGAATTTGGGGTCTGTACAAAATACAATTGGGGACAAGATCAAATCCATGTTTTAATAATTCTTTGATCTCTAAGTAAGTTTATATAAATTGGCAATGCTAACTGAAACAGTGGGTGTAGTACAATTGCACCTTACAATAATATTATCTTTTGAACAAAATGTTCCCAGAACAGAATAATCTTGTATGGAGGAACCTGTACTACTACTATTATTTTTCTTCCATGTTCTGTTAGCATTGATAAGAATATCCCACATATACAAGGTACAAGTCAGTGACCAGAAGTCCAGAATCCTCACCTGATTTAAACGGTTAAGACAGACATTTGGAGGACCTCCACCAGTCTGTGGGGTAAAATCCAGCACACTAGCACCACAATTGCTCTGGAGTAGAATCCGGAAGTACTCCGCACCAAGTCCTAAACATAAACATGAGGAACCAAACATCAATTTCAATCAACATTGGCATCACGAGCTACTCCACACCAAAATGTAGCAGCACCCACCCAAAGAAGTGGCGACAAGCGCCTGGTTCACGGCATTGTGTGCAACCACAAGTACCGACTTGCCCTCGTGTGCTAGAATCCTCTCCCAGCAGCTCCGTGCACGGTCCCATAGCTCCCGCACTGGGTAGTGCCCGTCAATGCTGAAATTGGCAGCATTCTTCTGCCACTGCTTGTACAAAACACCGTACCTCTCCTTCCCTTCATTCTTCAGGAGTCCCTGGAAATCAGAATCACCAGCTCGTCACACACAGGCATTTCCACAAGCACCTGATAAGCATTTATGGAGGAATCAGCAAGCTAACAGAATTGAATTGGGGCAAGCATTCCCACAAACGCAATGGCAGCACTGCAGAGACTACAAAGTACGAAAACCAGATCCCGACCTGGAAAGAGTAGAGATCGATCTCGCGGAGGTCGGAGTCCGGGATGAGGTCGTCGTCACGCCCTTCCCAGATGATCTCGGCGGTGCGGCGGGAGCGCGCGAGCGGGCTGGTGAAGCAGGCGTCGAAGGAGTCGGAGAGGAGCATCTGGCGGGAGGTCTCGGCCTGGTACTCGCCCTTGGGCGTGAGCACGGATATGTCGGAGCTCCCCTGGATGCGGCCCTCCGCGTTCCACGTGCTCTGCCCGTGCCGCACCAGCACCACCCGCTTCGCCGCTCGCAGCGGCGGGAGCGACGAGCCTGGGCGAGGGGCAGGGGACCTCTCCAGCTCGTGCACGCTCGAGCAGCGGATACAGCACCGGAGGGTACGCCGGCCAGCGGCCGCCGGCGACGGCGGCTGCGCTGGCGTGAGGAAGAGCATGGTGGGATTTTTGTTCCTGACGGTCGTGTTCTGAAATCTGAAGCTGGGATGTGTGGTTCGCGTCCATGCTGTCAAAAACGATGGGCATCCGTGGCTGGCATTGGGCCAGGGTCCGATGACTTCATATTCATTTTCCACAGGATTTTAACTTCACTTTAACAACACTAGAATCTGAGGATAGAAAATTTCCTTCGTGGTATTGTATTATGTTTCATGCAAACATCTACTGATAGATCTTGATTAAAAAAAAGAGAAAAATACTGTGACACCGCAATATTATGTGATCAACCGGCAATGGAACATCTCAAAAATCACTTCACACAGCATAAAAAATCATGTACCCTAACATTACCAATTACCTATCGCATCATCAAAATCAACAATTTTTTTTAGGAGGATGGGGGGAGCTTCTTGCAAGCTCATTAAAACATGAGTTTCTAGAAACATGAGTTTCTAGTTTTGCAAGCTCATTAAATCAACAATTAAGACTTTGCAGTCCGATATACATACACACGTACAAACATAAAAGGTGATAGGCGGGGAAGAAAATTCTATACACAACTACAAAGCCTCCGCAAACAATTTGCCGCCAATAAATTAGGACCAGATCAATGCAGGCGTGAAGCAACCCTGACCGTGGCTGTATGCTGTATCTGCACTTTCTGCAGCCATTCTCTACTCCAAGCGTTAGCGTGGAATGCTAGGAGGGGCTGAGCTAAAATTCTGAATTCAGTCTCTTAATCCAAACTCTGCAATTCAGCAAGGAGCAGAGCTCTGAATTCTGATCAACCTCACGTTGTGCGATTCATCCAACCTGAGGACGAGCAATCCACTCCACTCCGTCGCACCAACCGTCTCGTTGATTCAAGCCTTACTTGAACGAACTGTTAGAGCTTCCCATGGTCTTGAGGTCCTTGTACGGCCCCGGCACCAGCTCCTGCTCCATCCCCGCTCGTTTCCGCCGCCTCCTCTCCCACAGCCGGTACCCGGAGTACGCTCCAGCCGCGGCCAGGCCTGCCAGGATTAGCGACAGCACCGCCGTCGCGGCGGCGACGCCCGGCGACATGCGCGCCCGCTTCGGGCTCGGCACCTTCCTGACCTTGAAGTAGCCCACCTTCCGGTCGTCGGCCTCGTACACCAGCGTCTCCACGGGGAAGTCCATGAGGTAGCAGTACCCGCTCGCGCCGTTGTACACCGCGCCCCAGCAGCTGCAGTTGCCCGCGCACGCCGCCTCGCACTCCTCCGCCGTCCTGTTCGTCTCCGGCGGTAGCTCCTCCTTGTACGCCACCGACACCTGCTTCCGCCGCACCACGTCGAAGTCCAGCTGCTGTCGGCCGTCGGTAGCGCAGAGGTCGGCGGTTTCCCCGGCGTGGCACTGCGGGGAGGTGCTTGTCGTGGTGTTGTCGAGGCACTGGCACTGGGCCGTGCCGGGGACGCACAGGCCGTACGCGCCGCACGACGCAGGCAGCTCGCACCGCTCGGCGATGGCTCTGTAGTCGGAGATCCAGCCCTTGGCGCCGTCGGTCCAGTAGTACGCGCGGAGGTTGCCGTCGTCATCGAGCGTCATGCGCCGGAACACGCCGGTGAGGTTCTGCACGAACGTGTCGAACGAGAGCACGTCGACCTTCTGGCCGCCGCCCTCGAGGTACAGCCCGAAGAACCCGCGGCCGTCGAGGCGGCCGTACACCGGCGGCTCCGTCGCGTTCTGCGGCTGCGCCTCGAGCGCCGTGTGCTGCCAGTAGATGGGCGTCGTCCGGCCGCCGTTGAACTCCATGTGCAGCGCCATGTACGTCTTGCCGAGCCGGAACGCGAACCGGCGGTTGCTGGAGATGAGCGGCGGCGACGAGGCGGTGAAGTTCTGGTCGAGGACCAGCGTGTCGGACGGGTTGTGGAAGCTCTGCCACGCCGGCACGGGCTTCGAGTACCGCCGGAGGACGAGGTTGGAGGAGTTGAGGAGCACAACGACGTCGCCGATGGTGTCCAGGGTCCGCCACAGCACGTCGTCGTCCTCGTCGGTGAGGACCAGGCTGCTGTCGAAGGTGAGCGTGGCCGGGCGCGACCAGTCCCCGAGGCGCGCCGGCGTGGCGCGCCAGAGCGGGAAGGAGGAGGGGAGGTGGACGACGGCGAGGTCGAGCGACGCCGTGCCGACGCGGAGGAAGCCGAAGGCGAAGACGCCGTTGGTCGCGTACAGCAACGGCTCGAACGCCGCCGCGGCGCCCGCCGCGTGCGTCGCGGTGAAGCCGTTCAGCAGCTGCGTCGTAAGCTCTCCTCCCTTGGCGCCGGCGACCACGAGCACCGCCGACGCCACGCAGAGCACGCCCATGACAGCGGCGATCGCTGGATCACCCTTGCCTCGCCTCATTGCAGACAAACAACGCACGCAATGGAGGTCAAATATTTGGGAGAGAGTATTGAATACTGCAGACTACATAGTTGCATAGGGATTGGCATAGGCATTTCGGGGAAGGTCAACGGTATGGTCAGGTCAGCCGTATGCACAATTTTGTGAGCGGGATGAACATGCAAGTTGTAAGTTGCAACTGCCGGCAACAAAGTAGTGGCAGAAAAGTCAACTAACAGACCAAGTCAAGTAGCTGTTCTACTTGTACCTGCCTCTTTCTCCCTCCACGAACAGGCTTTCTGAATTCTGAAGTGAAATTGCTATCTTTCTGGATCTCAGTCGATTGATAACTTCCTGAGCAGCAATTGGCAATTGTTAGATTCAGGTGTCGCAATCCTTCAGTTCGTCAGCTCGTGCTGCCAACTGGTGAAAGCTTGGAGTTGTGCTGGCGTTTACTTGGATTAATTTGCTTGCGGATGCAAACGAAGCTGTCCACGGTTTTGTTGGTCTGTGCGTTGACCTTGAGTGAATCGAATGGAACTGAACGAATGCGTATTGTATTCTTAGCATTTTTTTTTCTTTGGGCACGGAATGCTTATCAGTCCCCTGACATTGGCATCCAATCAATCACCTGGCACTGGCAGCATGCTGAATGATATACATGAATCTGTGAAATGGTATTTTCTCGTAATCGCGTGGCTGATCTCATTTTAGTCGAAACCTTAGTTTTTGTTCATGAAAATTAGCACCTCATTCTCTAGAGGAACAACGAGTGGTGGGAGTAAATTAACATATCAAAGTTCCTGGCTCTCCCCATGTGCCTAGCTAGCTCGAGGTAAGCGAATCATTCTGCAAACAATATACTCGTAATCCTTTGATTGTTGCAGGTCAACTCCACTACAATATGCAACACAATATGCTTTTCAACCTTACAAGCCTGCAATCTACGTTCGATCAGTTGTTCAGAGGCAGGGTACGTTCCAAGGATTGCAGGAACGCAGCCTCTGTTAGCAATACAACGGGTTTAAAAGTCACATAGGCCGAGGCCAAGCAGGCCAGATCATGAGACCAGATGGACAATGCTCTTTCTGTGTAGAGGAGAAAGACTGCACACACCTTTTCGTCAAATGTCAGAGGAGTTCAAGCTTCTGATCCTTCATTAGTTTTGATTTGCATTCTCTTGCACCCTCTGATAGTGTCAAAGCTAGGGGTGGTAAAGGGTCTTCTAATTTAGCCTAGCAAATTTAAGGATCGGACTCAATAAGAATCGGATTGAAATACTATATGATTTTGAGCTAAATAAATATAGGGCTGAGTTGGATTGTGAAGAATGCATGAGGACCATGATCCATTACCACCCCTAGTCGAAGCTCTCTGGATTCTTAATCCCTTACAAGAACACAACTCTCGGATCAAAATTACGGTTCTCATCTGCATCCTCTGGAATATATGGAAATGTCGTAATGCAAAAGTTCAGACACGAGGATGAAGCTAATCTACAGATTCCAAGAAGATGCTATGGCGATCTCCTGCTCTGGTTGAATAGATGTAGCAACGTAGCTGATAAGGATAAACTACTTCTATGGTCTAATTTCTTCTCCTATTAGGCAGGCCTCGTGGAAGCAGTGCGAAGTCGTCAAGGCAGATGGCGCACGGCGGTGCCTCCGTGACGGTTTCACCGCCCATGCCGCGGCGCCTCTTGTTCCTCGTTGGCCCCATGTTGATGAGCATCTGCTTCTCGAGCCCGGCGATCGCCGCGGCGGAGGCAGGGATGCCTCCGAACCTGCCGTCGCGGTACGCATCGTCGCTCCAGTCATCAGGTGGAACAAATTCTCGTACTCGTTCCGATGATTCTCCGAGTCGTCGTCACGCGGATGGTTGCCGCTGTCGCCGGCGGATGGCTGAGGGGGAACATGTGCTCGGGCGTCTGCTTCTCCAGAGACTCGTCGTCCTGTTGCCAGTGAAAGCAACTCGTCAAGAGGATTCAAGCCTCTGATTTGGTTGCTCATAGCTTATCGTCGGTCAATCCACGGGCAGCAAAAACACCCGAATTATTATCTTATAATAATCCGATCGGATGGATATGCAGCAATCTATAGGCTTCGGTGAAGGGCCGGATTCGATTAGGCTGAGTTGTAGTATTTTTGTAAACTTGGACTCCGGTTCTTACCATAACATCTAGTTGCCGTTAGTTAAGGTGCGCACACCAACAGAACGTCGGGTAAATTGTCTCGCGCACTCCTAAATCTATAAAAATTAGAAACTCTGGCCATCAATTTGATATAATATGTCAAAATAATGTAAAGTAACCTATACCTAAACTATTATCCACATTGTGAAAATAATCCAAAGTAGCTCCCTAATCTTCATATAAACTATCCACCTATGTTATTAAAATATATTCGAAAGTAATCCTCCAAATTTGTGCTCCTCCACCTTTATTATATTAAAAATAAACTAAAGTAACATTTAAGGACATGTTTGGAAGGAAAGGAGTGGTTTAGGATATTTTAGAATTCGGTTCAAGTTTGCACTAAATCCTAAGGATTTGGATTTTCAAACTATATTTTTAAACACGTTGTAAATGTGCATCAAAATTATCAACCTCTACCATTATACAAACAAATATATCAAAGTACTCCTATATATGCTTACTCGTTTTGCCATTGTTAATATAGAAGAAAAAAATTAAATTAAACTATAAATACATGATCCACGTCACCATGATTACTGCATATACATGTATGCATAAATTTACGGTTTTAAGTTTCTCCCTCAAACATATAAAGTTTTAAGTTTCAACTAAACGTGTTAACACAAATGAATGCACAACGCAAAAGGGAGAAACTATGGATGGATGAGGATGGAAAATCGTATAGAGTAATTGATCATTACATATAAAACTGATATCTTACATTAATTAAGCTTTCAACTAAATATATGTAAAATACATATGAAGGTGAGATGTAAAAAGAAATGGGGATGAAAAAACACACAGAGCAATTAATAACTAGAGTCTACTACGTGGAATAAAAGATAAGAAAGTATATATATTCGTATTGTATTAGGATATGAATAAATAAGAAAAAAAAAGAGAAACAATTTACTAGTTTAACATTTAGGCTACGTTGTGTTAGCAAAAGCCGCGACGTTTCAGACAGTAAAAAGAGCTGCTTGTAGTTCTCTCTCTGTTTTTTTTTCTATCCAAAAGGTCAGCTTTAGCGGACCAGAGTTAGTAATTAGTACTAGTACCTATTATACCTTCCAGCCCCTGCTCCTGCACGGATCAACGTACTCTATAATTAGTTTACATTTGACAGCCATATCGGGCCCCTGTGCACGCCTTGATCCTCCGTAGGCAGCGCATGGCGGCAGAGCGGGCAGAGGTGGCTGCGCGACAGCCATTTTTGAGGCACTTGCGATGGAACCGATGCTTGAACGCGCAGGGCATGACGTAGAGTCGCTTGCCTTTCTTGTAGTGCCTCATGCAGATGACGCACATGTTGTCAGCTCCTGATGACCCGTCGTGCCTCTGCTTCTTGAGGCCCGCGATCGCCGCCGTAGAGGCCGGGACGCCTCCGAAGCCGCCGTCGGTGAACCTGGCGGGGGTAGCCTCGCCGGCAGTCATGTCATGGTCGTCGTCGTAGAGCGCGGGGTCCGAGAGTAGGTACTGGCCGCCATTATCGCCGCCGGAACCAGCAGCCTCCCCTGTCTCTGCAGTGCCATCCGGTGTTGTTATTAGCTCCTGGCCAAATGTGTCGTCGTAGGCAGCAGCGTGGTTGTACTGATGGTGCTCCCACAGCAGCATTGGGTATTCTTCAGGCTCGTCGGACGGGTTGTCGTTGCTCATGTAATAAGAGTCTGGTATTGGGTCTCTGTGCTGTCTGTAATAAGAGTCTACACCGTCGTCATGTTCATGTATTTGGGCGGCTGCTCTAACAGCTCGTCTATCTTGGACTGCAGCGCATCACGTTTCGCGTCGTCCATGCAGCCTGAATTTCGTGTGGATAATTAATTTGTCCTTGTGTTGGGGAGTATTATATTTATAAGCGTGGCGTGGACACGGGTCCGTCCGATTAGGAATCGGATCAGTGCAGGTGCAGACTTGACGGATTTGGTTATTGATACGCGTAAGAACTATCGCTTGGACAGCAGGCTCGGCTGGTCGCGTCCCCGCCGGGCCCGTGGCGGCCGCGAGCTCCTACAGGCAACCTCCAAGCTGCCATCGTGGCAACTATCATATCCTGCGTGTCCTAACACAATTATTAATTATACTCATACATAATCGTTGTAAAGTTTGTTTGGTTGTGGTAGAATTTAGATATTAACTAGCACAATGCCCGTGCGTTGCAACGGTTATTACATAGTCTGTATTAGAATAGAAGCTAGAAACTAACACTTGGCAAAACACACTATTAACCTTCAAATCGCCATAATTCAAAATTCACGCCATGGCTTTGATTCCGCAATCGTGACTCGGATCTGCCTGCCATCCAAGTCCTGCATTACAATGCATTTTCTAATTGAAATGACAATGCAAAAGATAAAAAAAAACAGGATGTAGAACTTACGATGCCATCAAGGTTTGATATGGCATTGTTGACCTCCTCAGCAGAGCCATAGGTGACAAAACCAAATCCTCTTGACCTGCCACTCTCCCTGTCATAGATGACCTTAGCATCAAGCACCCGCCCTTGCTCGCTGAACAGGTTCTCAAGCGTCGAGTTGTCGACACCCCATGCGAGATTCCCTACGTAGATCTTGTTTCCTAAATCCACAAAGTTTCCACCACCTCCACCACCCCTTGGTGCTCTTGGTGCAGAGTCATCCCTAGGCGATGGTGGCCCAGAGTTCACCCTTAGTGGTCTGCCTTGAAATGTTTGTTTGAGAGGCAAGGCTAATTAGTCAGGAGCTCAATCTGCTAGCTACGACGCACTATGCACTCAAGAGAAGTAATTCAGTTCCAAAAGCTATGATGAAGTTGTTCCTAAAGTTTTCGGTTATGCTACGATTCACATTTCAACCTTTTATAGAAATGCATCTGATCTTTGTCTGTTTAGTGTTGCTATATCTTTTTATTTTTCCTTCAACTGGATAGTTAATCTTCTCCAGAAGCATACCAAGAGAAAGGTAGCTTAAACCAAGAAAGTATACTCACATAACTGTTGAATTGCTCAACAGCAGCTCCGGCTTCTTCAGCTGAAGACATTGTCACGAATCCAAATCCACGGCTTCGTCCAGTCATTCTATCATATACAACCTGCAAAGCAGTTATGAACTGTTAGAAACTTAGAATAGTGAAGGCGAAATAGTGAAACGCAGAAGGTTCACTCAATGCATACAGCTCTGTTGGACTTCACAATTTGAATATTGTTTCGATTTCTGGTCATAATTTACCACAAGTACATAACCATATCAGTGTTTCAAATAGTGTAACAATATGCAACTTTACTCAATTACTCCTGACTAAATTCGGTCAAGTTGTCCGGTACTCCAGTTCCATTCCAGGTGACCATACAACAGTGAGCAAGACTTTTTTTAAAGAATAACTATTTTAGCAAAATGAAAATTTCTGACACTAATTACATAGACGGGGCGGCACAATTAACTCGTATATACCTCGACCATCTCGACGGAGCCGGCCTGCTCGAAGAGCTCGGCGAGCTGCGCGCTGTCAACGCTGAAGGGCAGGTTCCCGACGAACAGCTTCAGGTCCTCGGAGAACTCCTCGGCTCCCTCCTCCTCCTCCTGCTCCGCGCTCTCGGTCTCGTACTCGGACAACGCCGCGACGGCCACGGGCTCAAACACCCGCCGCCCCAGTGCCGACACGATGCGCAGCGGCAACCTGAAGGGGAGGAAGGCGGAGGCCACGATCGAAGCGGGCTTCGGGGAGGATATGGCAAGGAAGCGGGTCTGTCCCTCACTCGGGTTACTCAAAACTCTGATTCAGGAAAGAAATGCAGAAGGAATTCAATCACTACTAATTGGTATATTTACTTATGCATCAATGACGATAGATGCATTCTCCATAGTTCCAGCATTACGGCAAACCCGTGTCAAATATAATTTTGTCCAAATTGTCTGACCAAGTTATCATCCCTTTTATAATAATATTTTTTGGTCCAAGACATGAATTCATGATAAAATGGAATATCGATGTTGAAATATAGTTTTTTATGTTCAAGTAATATAACTTTTTTCTTCTTATGATGTTAATTAGTTTTTGTTACTATAAAAAATTGTTATTAGGTTTTAATAAGAAGATATAGGTGACTTAATAGTTTTTATGTAGTCAGTTATTGACAGGAATTGGCGAATGCGGTCCAGTCGCACTTAGCCCAATTATTATGTCTAATTGAGCTATAGTTTCTAGCATATAATTTACTTGTGTCTTCAATCTTGTATTGGTGGATGCATTCATTGGTGAGTTGACAAAGCTGCCCTTCACCCACACTGGCATTGCATATTCGCCTTTTACATAGGTGGTGTGATATGATGTTGAGAGGTTGACCTTCTTGAATTTCCTCCGATCTTCCACTCCGCCAACCCTATTTGCTATGTTTTTAGATGTTGTTTTTGACCTTATTTTCTCATCTGATTTCATCAAGATCTTCGGCCGGTCGCTTTTCTCTCTCTACAGTACATAGCATTTTCCATCGATCAAGTAGATATATCTCTTTTTCGTGCTGTACTCTCTTGAAGATTTCACAATTTTTTGTTTTTTTGTAAAATTAATTGTGATGCAAAGAAACTAACTAACCGGGAACACTTAGTTCACTCTTTTAGATTTTATTTGTAACGGTAGTATGCTTTTATTTTAGAAAATTATTATTTTATTATAAATAATATATTTTATATTCCATATATGTATGCTTTCGTATGAGAAGTTATTGTAATATAATTTCAATATAGTATAATTTTAAATGAATTTGCAAATAAAACTATGTGGAGATTGTCCAATGCTGTTATTTTGGCCCATCAACCTAGACCAATGCTCTATCTTTTTTTCTATCCTTTTTTCCCTCCTCATATTCTTTTTCCTTCTGGGTAACTGAGCAGCCCTGCAACTTCAATTGTGTACCTCTTCTAGGAGTTGGAACGGAGCATCCAAGAGGTGTGGTTTGAGTTTTCTGCCTTGTCTACTTTCCGGACTTGCTAGCTATGCCAATCCTTACTTCTTCCTATTCTCTAACGACACTCTCAACATCATCGTCTTCTTTGACGGGTCTTTGGTGCAATATGCCTAGCCCATTTTACTAGTTATTAAGACCGAATATGCCGTCCGCTTTGTTGGCGGCGTCAGTTTCTCTTCCAGTTGGAGATCAGGCCATCCACCTTCATCACATCCTGGATGTGAACGAAGTTATTATCTTTGATTTCTTCAGGTCATGATGCTAAAGACATAATTTCATATCTGCATCAACTTATGTAAAATCAATACTTGTGTGGGTGCCAACATTCATAGTCGAATGCACCATCCACGGCACTGCCCCAGTTTTCATGGTGAGAGGTGTCATCTATGATGCCTCTTCCATCGACGGTCTGCACTGTGGGTGGCGGCTTCATAGAATTTAAATCCTTCCTCTCCTAATTCAAAATTTAGCTATTAATTATATTATACATGGCCTCTTTACATGAGTAGTTTGCTTTCCAATCTCAATGATTGTTCTAATTCCAAAACTAGTTATTTGTTAATTGTATTTTTTCATAGACACTTTAATTATTTGTCTGTTTTGCTTTCCAATTTGTATACAATCCAATTACTAATGTGTTATGTTTTTAAATTCTAAATTTATCTATGTATTAATCATATTCAACATTGACCCTTTGGGTTTAGTGAAGACCGCAGATCTCCATAAATTCAATAATGTGTATTTGCTCATGTTTTTACGGGAATTGTAATGAAATATTTCTAGTGTGGAATTACTATTCTTTGTCTACCATAAAATCAGGAGAAAGAATACATCATTGCATATTGAGGATTAGTATTCGTCCATGTTGCCACAAAGCTACCCAGCCTGATCACCCATAGTTGTTTTGTCTCTATACAACACCTTGGCCAATTAGCAAGGGGAGTTCTGATTCCCCATCAATATAAGGGGGTGTTTGTTTCTGAGGTTCTAAAATTTCTGTCACATCGAATGTTTAGATACTAATTAGGAGTATTAAATATAGACTAATTATAAAACCAATTGTACAGATGGAGACTAATTCACGAGACGAATCTATTAAGCCTAATTAGTCCATGATTTGACAATGTGATGCTACAATAAAGATGTGCTAATGATGGATTAATTAGGCTTAATAGATTCGTCTCGCGAATTAGCCTCCATCTGTGTAATTAGGTTTATCATTAGCTCATGTTTAGTCCTGCTAATTAGCCTCCGAATATTCGATGTGACATGAATTTTAGTCTGGACTAAAGATCCAAACACCCCTAATTCAGCCAGAAACATTTTCTTTCCGTGTGCAGAACCTTCAGCTCGCTCTGCCTGTTTGCGCATTAAGGCAGAGGTGGTCACCGAAGCAAACCCTTCTAGTTATCATTGTCTCTCCCTACTGCTCACTCTTCGCGACCTTCTTATCCACTTCAGCGCGCACGCCAAAACGCAAGAGAGCTCTCAGTGCGGGGCTTGGAGGAGGACACGGACCTAGAGACATTCACACAAGGATAGGAAAGTGACAAATAGCATGGAGCGAAGAGCAACGATGGATGAATTTTCGATGATGAATGACCAACTCACGGATTTCTCAGCATCTAAACAACAGCTTGCCTCAGCAGCTTCATGAAATTCCTGACGGCATAATCCCATGGTGCCCACCCACCGGCTGTGGCACGGGCCGACGGGTCGCAACTTAATCATCTAGCCAGAAGTCTATTTTTTATAATAGATGTCTGGTTATTCATTTCGGCTGTCATCATTGGAGTCTGCTTTTCTACTTGTTTGTCGTCGTCGCACCCTTCGTCTACGTCAAATTGTCAATTACGGACGCATGGGTCTTTTCATATTGAAATTACATCGCATCTTTGCCCACGACACGCCTTTCGCTGATCTTTCCCTATCTTTTGATTATCGTCACGGCCACATCCCGTGAGCAGGGAAAGACTCAGCTGCGACCTGAAAAGGAGACACGAGGCCCTTGCTGCTGTTTTTTTTTTTTTGATAAAGTTGCTGCTGGGGTTAAATAAACTAAGGTTATATACATGCCTCTAGGTCCACTATAGATTTAATTTGGGTACAAAGAAGCATACCAATTTAAACAGTTATGAGAGGCAGGATATTCCTTTTCCTAATATGAAGGGTTAAAGGGTCCCGATAGATCTTAAGTCAGGACTTGGCATTGAATCTATATTGCTATAATCGGATCCATGAAAGTTGACGGTATATGTAGTTTTCTTTTTTTATTCTAATTTTTTAACTTATTAATCATATTTGATATATGGAGCCTTTAGATTATTTTAGACCGTTAGATCTTTGTAAAATCCACCTGGTGAAAGTAGTGCCATGCCATGGTGAAAGTAGTGCCATGCTATGGGGACACTTGCTGGTGGATTTTTACCACGGTGTCACTTTGCCATGCCATGGGTAGTCTATGCTATCTTCTCCACTTTGCCATGCCATGGGAACACTTGCTGGTGGATTTTTACCACCAGGTGGATTTTACCACTTGCTGCGAACCGTGCTGCGACTGCGCCGCCACGCAGTCGATGGTGTCGCCGTCCGCGCTCTGCGGCCAATTTCCCAACCATTTACGCATCAACAAAATCGATCGATCGATGAGGTGCCATGCATATCGTATACTCGTAGTAGACGATATACACACGAGAGAGAGAGAGAGAGAGAGAGAGAGAGAGAGTCACCCGTATGGAGCGCACGGCGGGCTTGTTGATCCTGTCCAGATGGCTCTGGATCCTCGCCATCCTCCGGGGCGACGCCGCAAACGCCAGAGGAGGAGCAGCGAGGATGAGGAGCGCGAGGACCAGGAGCGGGGACATGATCATCAGCTTGTGTCCCTGGGACTGGGACTGGGAGCAGCAGCATTGACCTTCTCCTTGCCCTTCTCCTTGAGCAGCAGATCTCGTCGATAGCAGCAGCCAGTTCCTCCTCCTCCGCTTCTTCTTCCTGCTGCTGTCCGCCGTGGGCTGCTGCATTGTATTATCTGGGAGTGGGAGGGATGGACCAATGCAATGCAAGAGGTAGCTGCTTCAACTTGAGATACAACGCAAGCAGGCTAGCTACTCGATCTGCAGAGGAAGGATCCGAGGAGGAGGAAGCTGAAGCTGGATGGATCAAGTAAGGTGGCTGGCTGCTGAATCCAAGGGGAAGAAGAAGACTGCTAGCTCCTGGAACTAAGAGGGAGGGAGAGGCTGGGTGGGTGGGTTATCTCTGCTCTGCTCTGCTTGCTGGTCCACACCACAGCCAGCCCTGCCAATGCAAGCAGCAAGTATGCAAGTGAACGTGCATTCGATGTTGACCACCTACCGGGCCTCTGCCTCTGCCTCTGATGTGAATTCAATTTCAACAGCAACCACAAGGCCGGACACTGCTCTGCTCTGCATGCAGGGCGTATCATGATGACGATGAGATGAGGCAGGCCTGAGCAGGCTCATTCATTCGGAGGACACCAGAGGACTAGAGGAGAGGAGGGGAGAGGAGAGAAATCCATGGCATTGATACTCCTATTTGTATTGTATGACAGCAGCGTCTGTTTCCTGCTGCTGCTCCGTTTCCGTCACATTTCTGGTTGACCTCGAAGCCCAGCATGCATATATCGAGCACATGACACTATTCATGAGATATTGATACCAAGCATCTCATCTTGGGCACATTATATTGTAATGAGGTCAACTCCGACCCCATTAAGAAAAGATATCTGATGCTTGGTATTTTCATGTTTGAGTTTCGAGGTTACCTACATCCCATCCATGCTAGCTTGAACTCTGTACGGGAGAAAGGTCCTGCGTCGCTCCCCCCTCCCCCCGCGGGCGATGCGGGCAACACGGGCGGCGCCGCCGCCAACACCCCCCCCCCCCCTCGAGCTACCTCGCTGCCGTCGGAGGGGGTCGCCGGAAGCCCGTGCAGCTCCTGAGGATGGCAGCGGCAGGGCAACTTGGCTGGTCTTGTGCGCCGGGGGGGGGGATAGTGCAAGGAGAGGCCGGGCGGTGGCAGCCCGGATCCGGCCCCGCTGTGGGCGGATCCGGCTTCCCCGCCCTCAGATCCGTAACCCCCGACGCCCGCTGCCGGTGCTGTCCCAAGGGCTGGGGAAGCTGATGCGGGGCCCCTCCACCTCCACCATCTCGCCCTCCACGTCCGTCGCGGGGCTCTGCTCCACTTTCCACCCTAGCTCCCCTGCTGCCACTGAGGTGACGCTGGTGCGGAGGTAACGCTAGCGCGGAGGAGGCGCGGTGCACAGGCTGCGCTTGGGGCGGCACAGGGCGTGGCGTGAGGAGGATGGCTGCCGGCGAGCGAGCACTTAATTGAATTTCCAAGCAAATTAAAAACAAATTGAATTGTATGTGTAATATTGCGATTGAGCAATTAATTGAATTTCCAAGCAAATTAAAAACAAGGTAGGAAGATGAATCTCACTGTCCAGTAGGTGAAGAACCTGGGCTGTTGTCCCCGTACAGCTCAGGGCTAACCTAACTAGAAAAACGGTGAACAGCTTCAGATTCATCATCTAGCTAGTATCTCTAGCTATAGAGCACGTATGTGTAAGAATCATACATGCTCTACCATTATATAAAACGCATGTTCAAAGGATATTCATCCCAACTCTCTCAACCTCTTCAATCAAACAAAAGATTGAGTCCAACCCATCCCTCTCCATCCCTCTCTTCCAAACACGAGCTGGGTTCACTCCAACCCACAGAAGGGGGTTGGCTCTGACCCGACCCACGTCGTCCCAAAACAAAACGCGTGCTTATTTTTCATTCCACCGACACCTCCTCATCCGTCTGCCTCTCAACACCCACCCGTCCACCTCCCTCTCTATCGACTCGCCCGGCCGAGGCGTCGCGGTCGCCCGCCGCTTGGCTCGGATGCCGCCCGAGCCGTGCCTGCCCCACCCCGCCGCGCCACAGCCGCCCCCGTCCCTGGATGGCCAGCTAGATCCACTCGGTGGAGTACTGTCGGCGACGACCTCAGCCCCAAGGTCCAGCAAAACCCCCACCCCCAAGGTCTCCGGCCGACGCACCGCCTCCATCTAGCTTCCGGCATCGCACGGCCTGAGCCTGGCCTGCTCTACGCTACCGCCGCTCGGCACCACGTGCGACCTCCTCCTGGCCGGCACACCGCACGCCTATGCAACTCCGACGGCCCGCATCCCGCGCCACGCCGTTGCGCCCGTCGGTGGCCCGGCGGCCTACGGCTGTCCTCCTCTTGGCTGGTACGCGAGGCCTCTTCTTAGCTGGCACACCGCCTCCCCTGGCCCACACTCATCACACCGCTAGCCCCCATCCCCCGTCGCTCCTTGGCTCGTGAGGAAGAAGAAGACAGGGAAGGAGAGAATGTTAGGTGGGGCCATGAGCCAGGGTAACAACGACAATTCATTCTAAGAAACCTCTTTCCCTTCCGGCCCAATAACCCCACATCCGGCCCTTTTCCCATGCCCAATTCACCCGACTCCCATCCCGAGCCGCCGGCCCGCCGCCACACCCGCGCCGCTCCACTCCCTCCATCCGTCGGCGGCTCTGCTTGGCCGCTTCCATCCTCCATGCCTGTGGCTTCTCCAGGGCCTCTCCTTCCGTGTGCCAACACCAGCACCTCGTTCTCTAAGCCCCCCCGACCACCGCCACCACGCCGTCCCGCACCCCATTCTCGTCGCGTGCTGCATCAAGTCGGACAGGTGTGCAGTGCCATCCGCCGTGTGCCGCCTATAACATTGCTGCCGAACTGCTGTTCCAAACCCTAGCCGTTAGACTTCACCAGCGTCGTGACTCCCCCACTCGCTCCGCTCACTCCTCTGCCGCCTCTCCTCCCAGTCCCAATCCCCTACCCTGCCGGCCGGCATCCTCCCACCAAACCGCATGTCTTTCCCTGCAGCCAACCCCGCCGACCTCCTCATCCATAGCATATCTGCTCCGCCGCGGCTGAACGCAGGCGCTCGTGAGGGAGTTGGGGGAGTGCGGGCAGCGTCACATCCGGCGAATCAGCTAGGACAGCCCCACGACTGTCCAGGCGACTGTGGCTGCGGTTGAAGAGCTCAGGAGCAGGCACCGACGGCCACTCGAGCAGGACCTTGGACGAGGTAGGCTACTCGTCTCTCTCAGTTATTTTTTCCTTGCTTGTGATTTGTCCTTTTTGTGTGAATCCGTGGATAATGCTCTGTTCCAAGGATCGACCAAGCCCCTAACTTGGTATCGTATTTGTGTTACTACCAAACTTTCCTTGTCCACACTCCACAGTTATATTCTGAATTAAAAAAAAAACAGTCACGAACACTTCTAGTGTAGCTAAATTCAACTGCTCAAAACATACATGCTAAAATTTAGTTCTGTTGAATTGGACAGGGATTTTTCTTATCAACCCTGAAGGGCTTAAAACACATAGTCATATTTTCAGGCTGCAACAATAATCTTCCAATTCCATGCTTGGCCTATCACAGTTATAGAGCTACAGGGATAGAGGAGGAAAAAAAAAAGAGGATGACAGGTGGACCCCCAGCTGACAGGTGGGGTTCACAACTAACGGTGTTAAAAGGACATCCATCCCAACCCTATCAACCTCTTCAACCAAACAAAAGGCCGGGTCCAACCCATCCCTCCAATCCAAACACGAGCCGGGTTCACTCCAACCCACAGAAAGGGGGTTGGCTCTGACCCGACCCACGTCGTCCCAAAACCAAACGCATGTTTATTTTTCATTCCTCCGACGCCTCCTCATCCGTCTGCCTCTCAACACCCACCCGTCCGCCTCCTCCTCTGTCCACTCTCTCCCGACTCACCAGGCAGGGGCGCTGCGGTCGCCCGCCGCTTGGCTCGGACACTGCCCGAGCCACGCCTGCCCCACCCCGCCGCGCCACAGCCGCTCCCGCCCCGCCCCGCCCTTGGATGGCAAGCTAGATCCACTCGGTGGAGTACTATCGGCGACGACCCCAACCCCAAGGTCCAGCAAAACCCCTGCCCCCAAGGTCTCTGGCTGGCGCGCCGCCTCCATCTAGCTTCCGGCATCGCCCGGCCTAAGCCTGGCCTGTGCTACGCTGCCACTGCCCGGCACCACGTGCGAGCTCCTCCCGGTCGGCACACCGCACGCCTCTGCAACTCCGACGGCCCCTATCCCGCGCCTCGCTGTTGCGCGTGTTGGTGGCTCGGCGGCCTGCGACTGTCCTCCTCTTGGCTAATATGCGAGGCCTCCTCTTAGCCGGCGCGCCACCTCCCCTGGCCCGCGCCCATCACACTGCCAGCCCCCATCCACCGTTGCTCCTTAGCTCGTGAGGAAGAAGAAGACAGGGAAGGAGAGAGTGACAGGTGGGGCCATGAGCTAGGGTAAATGGCAATTCTGAAACCTCTTTCCCCTCCGGCCCAATAACCCCACCTCCGGCCCTTTTCCCATCCCAGTTCACCCGAACCCCATCCCGCGCCGCCGGCCCGCCGCCACACCCGCGCCGCTCCACTCCCTCTGTCCGTCGGCGGCTCCGCCTGGACGCTTCCGCCCTCCACGCCTGCGGCTTCTCCAGGGCCTCTCCTTACGGGTGCCTACACCAGCACCCCGTTCTCTAAGGAAACCGCCCCCCCGGCCGCCGCTGCCGCGCCGCCCCGCACCCCGTTCTCGTCGCGTGCTGCAGCAAGTCGGACGGGTGTGCGGCGCCGTCCGGCCTGTGCCGTCTATAACATTGCTGCCGAACTGCTATTCCAAACCCTAGCCGTTAGACTTCGCCGGCGTCGTGACTCCTTCACTCGCTCCGCTCACTCATTTGCCGCCTCTCCTCCCAGTCCCAATCCCCCACCCCGCCGGCCGGCCTCCTCCCACCAAACCGCCCGTCTTTCCCTGCCGCCAACCCCGCCGACCTCCTCTTCCACAGCATATCCCCTCCACCGCGGCCGAACGCAGGCGCTCGCGAGGGAGTTGGGGGAGTGCAGGCGGCGTCGCATGCGGCGAATCTGCTAGGGCGGCCCCGTGTCTGTCCAGGCGACTGTGGCTGCGGCTGCAGAGCTCAGGAGCAGGCACCGACGGCCACTCGAGCAGGACCTTGGACGAGGTAGGCTACTCGTCTCTCTCAGTTATTTTTTCCTTGCTTGTGATTTGTCCTTTTTGTGTGAATCCGTGGATTATGCTTATTTTTTCCTTGCTTGTGATTTGTCCTTTTTGTGTGAATCCGTGGATTATGCTCTGTTCCAAGGATCGACAAAGCCCCTAACTTGGTATCGTGTTTGTGTTACTACCAAACTTTCCTGGTCCACACTCCACAGTTATATTCTGAATTAAAAAAAAGCAGTCACGAACACTTCTAGTGTAGCTAAATTCAACTGCTCAAAACATACATGCTAAAATTTACTTTTGTTGAATTGGACAGGGATTCTTCTTATCAACCCTAAAGGGCCTAAAACACAGAGTCATATTTTCAGGCTGCACCAATAATCTTCCAATTCCATGCTTGGCCTATGATGAGATGGATCTATTGTAATTCTAGGTATTGGACTTGCATGACCGCACTGAATACTAATATCAGTTCATTTCTTGAATGTTTGGGCCAGCATCAAATACTCAATGGAGAGGGTTTCTGCTGCAGAGAAGGTTGTGATAGGCAGCAAGGGGGAGAAAAAAGGCCACCGGAGCAAGAAAGACAAGGGGAAGAGAAAGGGAAAGAAAGACAAGGCCCAGGGTCATGGGGGTGATGGCTATGGATCAATTCAATCTGATGACATGAATCATAGTGTTGAGATAGAGCAAGCTGAAGTTTTGGCTGAGATGGCTGAAAAACCATGCTTGGAGCATGCAGAAGACATCATGAGCAAAAGTGATGTGAAGGAAGACAGGAAAAAAAAGAAGAAAGATAAAGAGGCTGACACTATCAGCCAGAAGCAGATACTTGATGCTAGTGATGTAAGTGTTGGGTCAGGGTATGTAGAAAGGAACATGGGAAAAGGAGAACATGATAGTATGTCGAAGAAGGGCAAACGAAAACACCGGGATGGTGAGACTTCCTTAAATGGTTCTTGTGATGATCAAATTGTTTCAAGGGGCGATAAGAAGAAGAAAAGGAATGAGCGTTCAATTACCTTGGAAGAGGGCAATGAAGCTGACATGTCAATGATGGGGCAGAAGACAAAGGGCAAGAAAAAGAGGGGAAATGAGAGAGATAATGTTGGTGTAGACCTAAGTCAGAATATACCAGCTGGAAATGGGAACAGTTGCAACAAAGAGAAAAAAACGAGTAAGGATGACAATGATGGTGGCAAAAGTAAAAAAGTAAATGTGGCACATGGAAAGGACAAGGGTAAACGAGTGAGCTTCACTGATGATGTGGAGGTGTTTAAAATAGATGGTGGTGGTGGTGATGAAGAGGGTGATGGGAGTGGTGATTCTGAACTGGTGCATGGCCAACGGTTTACTCATGAGGAAGATGTGAAACTAATGGAAGCCATCCAGAAATATTCAGAGGTATCTTCTCTTGCTTTATAGTTTGTATTGTTCGTTTCATAAGTTATGCATGTTTATTGAACACCTTTGCTTGCTAATAAGCGTATGATCGTGTATTAGGCTATTAGCATACTTTATAGACTGGAAACCATGATCTAGACATGGAAGTATGAGATAGTGCTTACAATTATTTGTTACTCAGCGATGTGGTTCTTTAACTTTACATAGATGGACTGTGAAAATTCTTTGTTCAAGTTCAACCTATTTACTACAAGACTACTTTCAGTTATTTGTTCAAATATTAGACATATTGATGAAATGAACTTGTCATGTTGCACTTATATTTGCACTTACAAGACTACTTTCAGTTATTTGCACTTATATTTGCATATCTTCACTTTCAAGAAACTTCAACTGAGCATTCAACATTAACGTAATCCAGCTTTTACTATGCTTATTTATCTCATCTTTTTTGCGTTAACTTCAATGGGGGAGTTCAGGATGTTATTTATAGACTCTTAACCGGTACCTTTTAGGTATTTTGTTGTTCCATATTTAGATAGTAAGCTCTGTATTTTAATTATTTTGGAGTTTGGATGTTATATCTTGTTCCTACTTTGTTCTATTTACCAATAAATAAATGTGTGACTTTACATGCTCATCATGGTCCAAACTTCAATTATGTTAATTTGTCTCTCTGTATAGATAAACCAGTTGGGAGAGAAAGGGTTAGAGATGATTCGGGAGTGCAAAAAATATCCAGAGACCAGGGGTTGTTGGGCTGAAATAGGTATGCAAAAAATATCTAGTGCTATCTCCTTTTACATTTCCCCTCTTATATTGTCTTGCCCTTTTATGATAATATCAGTTACACATGTAAGTCTACAAATACAAATTGAAATTAATCTTTAGGCTCATATGCTGAAAACAGTAGTTGACTGCAAGCTTTGTTCTCACAGAATATGTACTTTGCATATAATTTGGGAAATCAGCTAGTGAATAATGTAACATTGCTTGAATCTCGTTAGTCGACGTGTACGCTTTCTTGATCTTGGTAGTAGATGGCTTATTCATAATTTTTGTTGCAGCAAAATCATTACCTCATAGACCCGTGATGGCTGTGTACAAACGAGCGCGGATTTTACTTTATAGAAGTGATGAACGTAAATGGACTCCAGAGGAGTATGAGATAATTCGACGGTACCATAAAATTCTCCTGCTGATATCATATGAACTTTATTTTATTTTGTCCATTACCATGCTAGCGTTACTTATTTGATGTTGAGAAAGAATCATATTCTCTGATGTGGTTTGCCTGAATCCATGTTTCTATATTTTTGTGTGCTGTGGGACTCAACCAAAAAATCAGATTACATGAACGCTAGTCATTAATTCTATCTTGATTCTTTACTATCCAAATTTGTGCTAAGAGATGAAGAGATAACTACTAGCACTTCATTTTTGAAGTCAAATTAACTACGATGGCATATTGGCATGTAAGATAATATGCTATATAGCTCTCTGCATTCCCCATATATTTCCGTTTAAGATCTTGTTCACAAACTTGAGCAAAAGGTGAGCTAATTACTTTGGTACTTTGTGTATAAGATTTAAATATGGTATTTTATCTCTCGGTACCACTGTCATGTACTTACTGCATAATAGACCCTAGCTGTTGCAACACCACCCTTACTGCAGCATACTTTCTTGGCATTTATCTTGAGAAGTAATGTTAGGCTACTCCAATCCTTACTATCATGCGCATTAAATGATCTGCCATGTAAGATTTTTGCTGAGTTGGTAGTAAATTAATGAGAGCGTTGAAAGTTGTATCTTCGTGGAGATACAGCTTAGGCACAAAATCCAACTATTGAAAACTGCACAGTAGCACTGGGTGGAGTTATTTCCTCGATAATTGGTTTGGGTCCATTGTCGTAGACAGCAACATACAACATTAATTGCATTGGGACCCTCAGAAACAACACCTTGTATCACTCTTGTATTGGGACTTGGGAGTAGCCTTAGGATCTTGTTTTCTGACTGTCTTCATATGGCTAAGATTGTCGTGCATTACACAGGTTTGTTGAAAAGAATGGCACAGGTTGGAAGGAATTGGCAACAGAACTTGGAAAGAGCGAAATCCATGTAAAAGACACATGGAGACGAATGAAACCCAAAAATTTAAAAAAAGGTGTTTATCACTGCTATGACTTATAAGCTTATCATTTGTCACAATTTGTTAGCTGATTCATCAGTGTTTCACATAAATGTTTTTTTTCATTTATTGCAATTATAAATCTCTACATTATTCTATTCTGTACACTCTTCCGGAACTTGCATTATTTCTATGGCACTCAGGAAAATTGGTGTAGTAAAAAAAGATTCTGGGATTTAGCTGTAGAGCAACTTTTTCCTGTAGTTTATTTTGGTTTTTTTCATAACATGTGTTATATTTCAGATTTCATTAGAAGAGATAATTTCACAGAATGTCCTTATGGTTCGTAGTTTATCCTTTGATTTGAAACTTGGTATGAACCAGAGTTCTCAATAGTTGCAGCTGCATCTTTGGAGTTGATATCCCTTATTTTCGGTAGAGATGGTTGGTTAGAGTATATGCTGTTATGAAGTAGAGGCATGCCCAATGCGATAATTACATACATCATTTATTTGGGATATTGGTTCATGTAACTTGAAATCGCATGCACCTATTAAATGGAAAGAGAAAATTTCAAGGGATGTACCAATTAAATTTTGAGTAAACAGAGCTTCACAGTCAAAATATGTGTTCCATGTTTTTTCTACCGTGAAGGAAGTTTCATCATATAATATAAGAGTTAGAATTGAGTTTACCAATGACCTCTTTAATTGGTAAATTAAATATTCAGGGACTTGGACTCAGGATGAATACCAAAACTTGTTTGATTTGGTAAATTTGGACTTGCGTGTGAAAGCACACCAAAAGATTGCTCCTACTCATCGCCAGGTGTGTGATTCTTTATTGTTGTCCATGATATGCTTTGCAACCAGATTTCATGTTTACAATCTTCCATCAGTGCTCTTTCATACTGTTTCATTCCTTAATTCTATACAATCAAGTGATTTTGTTTACTTTTGTGACAGCTAAGAGATAACATTTCCTGGGAGGCCATCAGTGAAAAATTAACCACCCGTAACAACAAGGACTGCTGCTTGAAGTGGTTAGTCTGTTGCTAGCTATTTAATGCATAACATAATTTCCTCTTTGAATCTGTGCCTAATTTTGTATTCCCTTGACTGAACTGATTAAGCTGTCCTAACATCATAAGTTTGAAACCGGAGGGAGTAGATTCAGGTTTTCTGCATTTTTATTTATATTGGTCTGCCTTTATCTTCCTCAAACTGACTGGGACATCTTCAAAGCTGAATGCCCATGCATTGCATCAGTTCTGTTTATAGAAGTTAGAACACACTATTTAGTGCAATGTTGAGTATCTGTTCAGTGTACAGATTCTGCTAGGAATTGAATTATTATAATTACTAATTTTCAAACTTTCTTAGCTAACATGCTTGTATTGACACTTCTGTAAAATGCAATTGTTTTGTCTGTACTAATTTTTCAACTTATATATGAATATGCTACCATCGGACATAGTCTTTAAATGAAACTTATGCATAACAGGTACCAGCAATTAGCATCGCCACTGGTTAAAGAAGGAAACTGGGCAGATATTGATGATTATCTGTTGATGGAAGCGTAAGTTTCTATAGTTTACATATTGAATACCATGTCGTAATTAAATGTTACATATCATCTGCTAGATGTTTGGGCTATGATTATGATCTGACCTGAAAGTGCCTATGAATTATAAATATATTGTTTTAGTAAGGAAATGGTCTGTATTTGGACTCTCCTTTTGATTTAGTCCAACTTGCCCGTGTACTCTAGAACCGGGCAAATAATCCTCTCTAATTCCATACCAATTCCATGTAAGTCTAATACTCTGTAAAGGTGATTTCATGACCCTTACTTGTAGCTCCTTTTTTTGTGCACAAACTCTTAATGAATAGAGTGAAACACAAGTCTTTTTTGGACGAAGGGGGTTTTGTCAACATGTATCTGAATGACAATGTGTGGATGGTATTTGCTATGTTCAGATTATAGCCCAGTGCCCAGTCCTCCTGTTGGTGTCACCTAGTCGCATTATCTTGTTTTGTCCTGGTAGAATTTTTTCTTTTCGATATTTGTTATCACGATATATAGCATGGGCTGAATTTTCTTAACAACAAACCAGGCTTCAAAAGGGTGACGCTGTTTGTTTTGAAGACGTTGACTGGGAGAGACTTCTTGATCACAGGTGAATTGATCGCTGACTTTGCTTCAACAGTCTGTTGGTAGTGTAGTAATTTTCATAAATGGTCCCTATAATATTAAAACAACTGGTATTTGTCCATGTCAGTTACAATAATGGGTTATTTCACACTCAGATCTGGGGAGCTTTGCCGTCAACGGTGGAACCAGATGGTCCGCATGATCGGCGGCCATAGAGAGAAGCCTTTCATTGAGCAAGTGGAAGTGCTTGCCAGGCGTTACTGCCCGGAAATGCTTGATTACAGGAAACCTGAAGCGTCCGACTTATCGCCAGACGAACTTGCTGGAGAATCTGACTCGTAACGAATAGCATAGCCCTCTTACATCTCACCTGCCAGCGGCTGTTTGTGCCCTGTAAATTTGTTTGCCTTTTGTTATGTATGGCATCTGTGGAAATATTAGCAGTATATGGTTCAAGCTTCAGCGCAGACTGCAACGATGTCGCATTTTGACCAGAACTATATTGTTGAGAGCATGACTGGCGTTACCTGCTCTTGTATCTGATTAAGTGTTGTTGCTTCACCGAATGTTGTTCTACACTTGTGCTTCAATTCTGGATGATTTCCATGGTGTCGTGATGTCTCTCGAGTATGCACTAGCACGGGCTGCCCGTGCGTAAAATACTAATTATGCTTATATTCACCAACAAGAATGTATGCCATCATGTTGACACGAAAACGTGCCTCGCCAGGTCTCATAGCAACCGAGTGAAACATACCAATCAGATCAAAACCGACGAGCGTGTTTTTTATGCCCCCCCTCCCCCCCAAGATACTCGATCTAGGCTTTCCATAGCGGCAGGCCAAGAGGATTCGGATTCACCATCACCCCCGCGCACGCTCTTCTGCTCTCGCCAGAGATCCACCACCCGGCGTCGTCGCCGTCCTCGACCTCTCCCACCTCCCACTCACTGCTTGCCCCTCTGCTCCTCTTGATGAGTAAGGGCAGCTTCCTGTGCTCGCTGGTCCTGCTACAAGTTTGCATCGTCCAACTGTCCCTGATCTCGAGCCAGCTGACCGGAGCCCAGATTGGAGACAACCTTTGTGCCAAGATCCAATCCAGAGGGCGCGGTTGATGTCAAGCCATGGCCGTGACGAGTTCAACGGCCACAACGCTGATTTAATCTTTGATGGGGAGCTGGCCAATTTTTTAGAAGATGGAAATACATCCGGCCTCCGCAATAAACACACACAACCAAGTTCTTACAAATTCTTCAGCTCAATAGCTGTTCATTAAAAGAATATATAAAAGGAGGAAGTGTACGTTAAAAGAGAATAATTATAAGCAATGCTTAATATTGCAATGTCTAATATTGCTTATCCATCATCCTTGATGAAAAATGTCCAAAGACTTAATTGCTCATCTTGTCAAATGTACGGTCTTACTTATGTCCTCACGCCACGTTAATAAATCGCATCCGATATATTCCGCTATAGGTAACCTCAAAGTGACGAAGGAAGATCACCCATGAGCAGCCGAGCAAGAATAGAGAATGTCGAAACATCAGATGGATCTCCACGACAACGTCTTCATGAAGAACATGATGCCAATAGCACCATCATCGTTGGCACATAGAGAATTGAAACATGACCATATGGGGAGGTGCAAACAAGTCGCCTCTAAGGAGGCACTTGCAGGCGTCATCGACAAGGCTTTCAACCCGACCTCTACCACGCCATGCCAACAGCAGCCTAAGCAAAAAAGTACAAAAGGTACCTCACCGAGCTGCTGATAGTGCCGAGCACACCCACGACTGCAGGCCATCATTATCGAGAGCCATCCGCCGCCACCGCGACTCACGCCCATCGTGCTAGGGCAGGGGCCAATCGTGGCAAGGCCTAGATGCGTGTCGTGTCATGGCCGACGCCACGCCAAGTCCACCATGCTGCTACCCTATCGCACATCTGATGAGGTCCGACCATGCTGCCACCCTGTCGCACATCTGATGAGGTCTGATTGGAAGGTTGTTGGTTGCGGGATCTGGACACAAGGTTTCTTGAACCCACGCACTGCAGGAATGGCATATCCCCGAATAGATCCGGAAGAAAAAACTGGATCCAGCCTCGAATATACCGGATTAGATCGCCGAAGGCTTATCACCAAGAGTGCCGCAGTTAAAATCCATCCCAACCCTCTCAACCTCTTCAACTAGAGGAGGAAAAAAAGAGGATGACAAGTAGGGCCCCAGCTGACAAGTGGGGCTCACAACTAATGGTGTTAAAAGGACATCCATCCCAACCCTCTTAACCTGTTCAACCAAACAAAAGACTGGGTCCTATCCATCCCTCTCCATCCCTCCCATCCAAACACGAGCTGGGTTCACTCCAACCCACAGAAGGAGGTTGGCTCCGACCAACCCACGTTGTCCCAAAACCAAACTTATTTTTCATTCCACCGAAGCCTCCTCATCCGTCTGCCTCTCGGCACCCACCCGTCCGCCTCCTCCTCTGTCCCTCTCTCCCGACTCACCAAGCAGGGGTGCTGCGGTCGCCCGCCGCTTGGCTCGGACGCCGCCCGAGCCGCGCGTGCCCCACCCCGCCGCGCCACAGCTGCCCCCGCCCCTACCCCCGCTGTGGCGCGGCGGGGTGGGGTAGGCGCGGCTCAAGCGGCGTCCGAGCCAAGCGGCGGGTGACCACGGTGCCCCTGCCTGGCGAGTCGACAGAGGAGGAGGCGGATGGGTGGGTGTCGAGAGGCAGACGGATGAGGCGTCGGTGGAATGAAAAATAAGCATGCGTTTAGTTTTGGGACGACATGGGTCGGGTCGGAGCCAACCCCCTTATGTGGGTTAGAGTGAACCCAGCTCGTGTTTGGATGGGAGGGATGAGTTGGACCCTGTCTTTTGTTTGGTTGAAAAGGTTGAGAGGTTTGGGATGGATGTCCTTTTAACACCGTTAGTTGTGAGCCCCACCTATCAGCTGGGGGCCCACCTGTCATCCTCTTCTTCTTTTTTTCCTCCTCTGTCCCTATAGTTGTGAGCATGTATGATTCTTACACATACATGCTCTATAGCTAGAGATACTAGCTAGATGATGATTCTGAAGCTGTGCACCATTTTTGTAGTTAGGTCAGCCCTGAGCTGTTCGGGGGACAGCAGACCCTGGCTCTTCACCTACTTCACCTACTGGACAGTGAGAATCATCTTGCTACCTTGTTTTTAATTTGCTTGGAATTCAATTAATTGCTCGATCGCAATATTACACATACAATTTAATTTGTTTTTAATTTGCTTGGAAATTCAATTCGCGCCAAGCCCTGCGCCGCCCCGCTTGTAGCCTGTGCGCCACGCCTCCTCCATGCCAGCGTCACCTCCGCGCCGCTGTCCTCCACGCCACGCCACACGTAGCCTGCGCGAAGCGCCTCCTCCACGCCGGCGCCACCACCATGCCATTGTCGTCCCGTCGCCTTCACAGGGACACCTTGCCCCTACTGCCGTCCGCCGCTGCGTGCGGTTTCATCGCCCATGCCGAGGCTGTCGCCACGCGCGGTCTCCTCACCCCTGGCCGGGGTCCCCGCGCAGACCATTCGCCATCCTCCACCCGGGCTACCACCTTGTTCACGGCTGCCTATGCTACTGCCAAGAGTCGTACCGGCACCATGGTGCACCTGTGGCGTCGATGATAGGAGTGGCAACGGGGGAGCTGGGGTGGAGAGTGGAGCACAGCGCCGCGACGGACACGGAGGGCGAGACGACGGAGGTGGAGGGGCCCCGCAGTGGTTTCCCCGACCCCTGGGACAGTGCCAGCGGCGGGCGTCAGGGGTTACGGATCCCGGGGCGGGGAAGCCGGATCCGCCCACGGCGGGGCCGGATCCGAGCTGCTGCCGCCCGGCCTCTCCTTGCGCTGTCCCGCCCCGACGCACAGGACCCTCACCGGCCAAGTTGCTCCACCGCTGCCATCCTCGGGAGCCGCACGGGCTTTCGACGATCCCCTCCGACGGCAGCGAGGTAGCTCGGGGGGGGGGGGGGGGGGGGGGTTGGCGGCGCCGCCCGTGTTGCCCGCATCGCTCGCGGGGGGAGGGGGGAGCGACGCAGGACCTTTCCCCCGTATAGAGTTCAAACTGGCATGGATGGGACGTAGGTAACCTCGAAACTCAAACATGAAAATACCAAGCATCATATATCTTTTCTTGATGGGGTCGGAGTTGACCTCATTACAATATAATGTGCCCAAGATGAGATGCTTGGTATCAATATCTCATGAATAATGTCATGTGCCCGATATATGCATGCTGGGCTTCGAGGTCAACCAGAAATGTGACGGAAACGGAGCAGCAGCAGGAAACAGACGCTGCTGTCATACAATACAAATAGGAGTATCAATGCCATGGATTTCTCTCCTCTCCACTCGTCCTCCGTCATACAATACAAATAGGAGCTGAGTTAATTATCAATTGGCAAAACTAAATTTGATTTCGACCGCCCGCAATTAGGAGTCCTTACCCATTTCCCAACTCACACGTATTAAACAAATCGTATTGAATGATGATAATGTTCATGTAGTAGGGCTGCAGCCCAATCGAGTCCAGTGCAGAGCTGGGTCTGGAATTAGACCTTCATGTGCTTTTGTCTGCTACTGTACTAGATTTTTTTAAGAATTGGAATTTGGAAGCAAGAAAGATTTTTTTTTGAAAAAAAATGGAATTTGGAAGGAAGAAAGATTTTTTTTTAAAAAAATGGAATTTGGAAGGAAGAAAGATTTTTTTTTTGAAATAAAAAACTGGAAGGAAGAAAGGATTGGATTTCCTCGGAGCACTGCACTGTGCTAGCTAAGCAGCTAGTAAGCCTCTGGCCTGTCAACACCAACACTTCTGCAGTCGGAAGCAACAGCTGATGAAAAATCGTTGCCTTTCTTGTTGCCGCTGCAGCTGCCCGCTCCTCATCACCGCCCACCCGTCGCCGCCATGGCATCCGCCTCCGACACCGACACCCCCAATCCAATCGTGGTACGCGCTCCTTCCCTTCCGATTGGATTCTTCTCCTCCTTCCTTGCTATATAAGCGTACTGCTCACTGGAGTATCGCTTGTCTGCAGCTGGGCTGCGGCGCCGCCTCCGTTGACTACCTGGCCACGGTCGCCTCCTTCCCCAACCCCGACGACAAGATCCGCAGCCTCTCCCTCAAGGTGCAGGGAGGCGGCAACACGGGCAACGCCCTCACTGCAGCGGCACGCCTCGGCCTCCGCCCAAGGATCATATCCAAGGTCAGTATTCCCTTCTCTCAACAGCGACTCGACTCGACTCGACTTGCTTCCAATCCATGAATCCATGAATCCGATCCAGGTAGCCAACGATGCACAAGGAAGAAACGTTCTCAAGGAGCTGCAAGACGATGGCATCGACACATCCTTCATGCTGGTAAGAATCGCGTCACCATGGTGAATTGCTCACAATCACTTATTACTGCCGCCATTGGAATGTGCAGGTTGCCGAGGACGGGAATACGCCCTTCACCTACATCATTGTTGATAACCAAACGTTAGTTTTGACATACAAACAGCTCACATTCCTGCCAACTGTATTTTCTTTTTAGTGTCATACTGCTCATTGGGTCCCCTTCTGCCCCTCAGGAAAACTCGTACTTGTATACACACTCCTGGTTATCCCCCAATGTCGCCAGAGGAGCTCACAAAGGAGAACTTGTCTGCCGCTTTGGACGGTGCAGACATTGTCTATTTTGATGTGAGGTTGCATGACACCGCTTTGGTTGTTGCACAAGAGGTAATAATATTTTCCCACCTCACCATCTCATTCCACAGGAAAAATAGCTTACAGATTTGAGATGTGGCTCCAAATAGGAACTTCCACTTCAACGACCTGACTTCTGATGTCATACAAAAGCCTTTTTTTGGCTAAATTTTCTCCATGCTGCTACTGAGACTCATCTTTATTTATGGGACAATCCACTCCAGTGCAGGCAAGTCAAAGAAAAATCCCTATTTTGATTGATGCTGAGAAAAAGAGGGAGGGACTGGACGAGCTTCTTAATTTTGCATCTTATGTTGTATGTTCTGCAAAGTTTCCCCAGGTAAGTTGTTCCGTTGCAGAAATGCATAACTACTGAATTCCAACTGACCATTGCCAAGTTTTTCCGCAAAGGTGTTATTATTGATCACTTCCTCCATGTATAAATAGAATGCTTACATTTCTCATGGCTTAGGCAAAATCTTTATTTATTTTTCGTAACATTAGGCTCAGTATTGTTAAATTGGAACGCAAACAATCTCTATCTTTGCTTTACTGTAGTCTCTGCTCTCTAATATATCTGTATGAGTGTATGTTATGTAACTACCGTAATCCCATGCATGGTGTGGTGGTGCGTAAGGCTTTGCAATCAGCTCAGATAGGAGTTTCATCAATGGTTAAGCTTTGCGTGGCTATATGCAGTTGGATTATCACAATGGAATTTTGTGATTGGCAAAGAAAATTCCATCATGCTGATATTTTGAATCACTGGCATGTATTAAGCAGTTTCAGTTTGCTGTTATCTTGTGGGTTTTATTCTTTCCAGCTATTGTAAATTTGTAGGCCTGGACAGGAGCCTCATCAATACCAGTTGCTTTAGTGTCTATGCTTTCAAGATTACCTTTGATCAAATTTGTTATTGTAACCCTAGGGGAGAAAGGTTGCTTAATGCTTGAAAGAAGCATGATAGGTAACTTCACTGTAGGCCTGCTTGTCAATACTAGCTAAGCATTTTAGAGATTACATAGATATAGTTAGATAGCATGGTTATGCATTTTGCCAGCAAAGTATTCAGTTCTTTTTTCTCCTTTTTGGACTGCAGATGCTTTTGAGGCAGAGGAAATAGATGTAGAGGCTCTCTTGGACTCACTAGAGAAGAAAGTTGAACAGAGTTCTCACACGCCAAACTGCATTACTTCCAAGGTATAATGCCTTATATGTAACATGGTATGGGTGTGCTTTCCCATATTCAGTCTATTCCTCTATCATCTTGGAGCTTATTAATCTATAATCACAGGGTAGGAACTGCAGTACGCTAATATAAAAGAAGCCTGACATGCTGTAAATAAACTGAAGTTCCTTGATTTAAAAACAAAATATTAATCTGAAATAAGTGTCAATACATGCATCGGATTTTTCGTTTCTAACACATTGTCTGGAGCTCCATCAAATGGCAATCTGTTTCGAAATTCATAACTGATTATGTTTGAATTTATAATTTGAATAGTAACTTAACTAATAAATTTGTTTCTGCTTCTGTCCTTGTTTTCAGGCAAATTTGAGAATAAGTGCAGATGGAGTAGGGTCCATAAGTGGCAGGTTACTGCTAGGTACGGCCGAAGTCATACCACCTGATGAGCTCATAGATACAACCGGTGCAGGAGATGCATTCATTGGAGCAGTTCTGTATGGTGAGATGATTGCAGATTGCTGACCACTGAGACATTTTTGAAATCTTTGTTACACAGCCTGATTGTTCCTTTTTTTTCTTGGGATTAGGTTTATGCACCAGCATGCCACCAGAGAGGATGCTGCCTTTTGCAGCGCAAGTGGTAAGGCATTTTTAACAAAATTTTCCAGTCTCACTAAATGAAAAATAGTCGAAGAGGAAAGTTGCTACAAGGCATTACACATTACATTTCATGGTTGCTTCCCTTACCTAGTTACCTTACAAATCAAAGTGTTTGTGCAAAAAATTGCAGGCTGGCTGCGGTTGCAGAGGTTTGGGGGCTCGAAGCAGCCTTCCTTGTCGCACAGACCCACGCCTGGCGGACTATTGATCAGAATTCAGTAATGGCCTGCCTGCTTTCCATGCTTATAAATATTCCAATGAGATACATGAATGATAGTAGGCCGCGATAATAAGGAAAAAGAACAGCCTGCACCTGTAGAACTACTGTAGATCAAGACTGTGATGCCCAGGAGTTATGTTCTGTTGTAGTATGCCTATGAAAACCTCAAGTTTTTCTTTTAGGAGTTTTGGGTTACCCACTTATTATCCTTGCGCAAAGATGTATGTATCATCACATTTGCGATTTTTTATTTGATTTATAATGAGATATGCCCATGCCTGTTGAACTGAATCCATTACAACTCGAGTTGTTTTTGGACTACTCAATGATTATTTTGCGTTCGCGCCTGATTTGAAGCAAGTTGATGCAGATCTTATTGTGAATATTTTGTACTTTGCTGGCATTTTCACCAGCTTTCGTCTCCTCAACTGGAGATGAAAGTGAAGTGTGATATTGCTTCATGCTTGATATGGATACGATATATGAAAGAAAACTTGCCGTAAATAAATTTGTAGCAGAGATGAGATATCCAAGAAAGAAACAAAAGACCCGCTAAATTTGAAGTCAAGACTTGGCTCACTTGCTGTGAACCGGATGGTAGCTAATAAGCCAAAGTGGAGAAGATAGCATAGAGTAGCCTAGTAGGCTGGCAGGGTGTCGCAGCTCGGTTCACAGCAAGTAGTGCCACCATTCAGATCTTCGTAAAATCCACCTGGTAAAATCCGAACCGTCAACTGCCTTATTGCTGTCTCTTTTGCCACCTGGTGAAAGTAGTGCCATGCCATGGGGACGAAGTGATACGGGATCGTCCCGCTGGGATCTATAGAGGAGCGTTGAGCAGCGAGGGATAGAAAACCAATCGCACTTTTATTGATCATCAAGTTACTACATATTTACACGTGTACAAATATCAAGTCAGATGCTAACAATTTCATCTAGTCCTTGATCTTTCAATCAAAAAAAAATGTAAAAAAATACATCTAGTCCTTGGAGCTATCTGGGAGCCCACAAGGGAGCGTGCACACGTCGTGGCGAGAGCGGGCTGTGGCGAACAGGACTCGCGCGTGCGTCCGGCGTGAGCGTGAGGTTGGCTGCCACGACGACACGACCGATGCAAATTTGATGGAGCAAGATTAATCCATCGATATTGTTCACCGGTCATCCACGGCCGTGGGCAGCGCGTGGCGGCAGAGAGGGCACATGTTGCTGTACTGCCCCAACCACTTGGCGACGCAGTTGGTGTGGAACTCGTGGCCGCCCGAGCACGGCATCACGCTGATGTCTTCGGCATCCTCAAAGTCCTCCAAGCAGATGCTGCAGCAGGTCTGGTGGTCTGGTGATGCTGCATCAGCTGCCGTGTGCGTGGCTGCGCTTTTCCTTCACGAGAGGCGAGAGGAAGATCGCGTGGTCGACGCCGGCGAACGATAGGTCGTGCCCTCGTCTACCTCTCTCTACTGGGAGCAGCTCGATCCCTCTCTTTTTATCTAGGTTTCTTGCAGTCACTCCTCTTCATTTTTCAGTTCGTTCGTGGATTGATTTAATCATACATAGTCCGATAGAACCACAGGATTGATTTTTGAACTGGACCTTAAAATGGCATTGTACTGGGATGGGCTTGAATGATTGTGCCTTTGATTTGTTGGGTTGGATAGAGCAGCAGTGTATCTATAGATCCGGCCCAAAGATACTAGCGAATTTAACGGACCTCAAAAGAAATTGTGCGACTACTTGCAGAGGATCAAAGCTCGTTCCGATCGAGTTGAAGCCTGATTCTGCATGCCGGTATCGGTATGCCTGTATGACTACAGGATATATATGCATACTCTCTATAGAACAACTTCCTCGGCTGTTGCAATGGATCAGTTAGTGGTCATGCTTGCTTACTCGTCACCTGGCAATTGGCACGCTACGTGCTAATAGCTCACAGGTTGACACCTATTGTCTCCTGCTAGGTCGGAGCCTGACATCTTCTCTTTCTAAACACCGTCACACCCGCCACTTGCTGGATTAGTTCCATTTCATTTTCATTTTGACGCCACTACGCTTTTGTATGGTCACTGTCACCGTCAATGGAAACAAGTTAAACCGCGTCGTCCTGCCTAGCTAAGAGTTGAAAATCTGAAAGCCCGAAATATTTACCTTCCGAAATTCAACCGGGCTCTCAAGATGTACTGATGGGCGATTCATGGATGAAAACCAGACGCACTTGTCGACAAACACGTACGGAGTACTACACGCAGACGCCTAGTGCATATATCACCCACCTACGGTCGTATGTATACATGTATACGCGCCATGCATGTACTTTGCGGCCTAGGTGTGGGATATATGATCGACATTTGGATGTGTACACATGCATGCCACTACATAGCTACTCTATATATCCTACATTCCTACGTACCCACTGCAATGCAGCAACCAACACTGACCAAGTTAACTGAATTTTTCCCCTGGTCAGGTCAGACAGGTATCATCTGCATGCATGATCTACAAGCTAGCACTACAGTGTGCAAGATCGATCTCTCTATCTGTCTGTCCGTGTGCACGAGGGCCGGCCGGGATCGGATAGTAAGATACCACATCACTAGATGATCGATTGTGCGGGCAAAAAGTGGTCACACCAATCCGCAACTTTGCAAGTGGCCGACCCCTTTGTTCACATTGACGGCCCTGGCCTGCCGGAAAAGAAGCAACTACAACAAAGTGCCCATCGTTTGATCTATAGCATATACTACATATATGCTACACAAACATCTAGTGCAATAAGCTGGCATGCTGCTTTAACCAATAAAACCCCAACCCTGCGCACTATAGCCTGAGCTGCTGCTCTAAACTAGTACCGCAAACAGTGGTGCACACAGGGGGCTGAGATCACTGCTGCCAGCACTGATGGATCACTCACTCTACGTGCTAAGCTTGATAAGATAATGGAGTGGGCACTATTGGGCATTGGCCACGCACTCGACCTGCACAAACCAAAACGCATGCATTTCAAGCTAGGATTTCATGTAAACAAGTGATCGCACTACATGATTAGTCCGCTTTATCAGTAGCAGAGTAGGCTAGTGCTGAAGCAAGTGGACCGTCGTCTGGAAATGGAACGTGTAGACTCAGCAGCAATAGGCTCTGTAACATTGGCAAGTGCTGGCACATGGTGTTTCACTTTCATGTATATCACTTTGACTACTCGTAGCTCTAGGGCTTTCACAGATACCACGGCTACTTTATTTACTTGTGAACAAAAAAGATAGAGAAAAGCTTCATCCTCAGCTTGGTACTATGTAGTTTGCAATCCAGCAGTAGCACTCCTTGTGTGTGAAAAGAAACTGAATGATTGCCACGGCTGTCATGTGGGGACTGATCTGATCTGGTCTGAGGAGCATCTTTGCGTGTCTCTCTTTGCCGGAGCAGCCCAGAGCCTCAGACATAAGAAAATGATGAGCTGTAGCTGCACGGTGCCATGGTGTTTACTTTTTATGAGCCACCGCGCTCCGACCATCATGTGGAATCTCGGGGAGCCCATAATTTAGTGCTGTAGACTGTAAGTGTAGCTACTGTAGCTGGATCAACCACGATGTTTGCTTTCTTGGGCTAGTAATAAAAAATTGGTTATTTTCTTGGATTAAGAAGATCAGGGACAGGCAGAGAGAGGGAGAAACTGTTTACAAGAAGGAGATCATCAGAGAATCTGACAGGGGTCACAGTCTCACAGACCCGGAGGCGGGACAGGGAGACAGACATTCAGGCGCAGACACCATAAAGCAAAGCACAAGTGTGCGTAGTATACTAGGGTAATTGCCATTTAATTAATTAAGGAGAAGAAAATCACGGCCATGAGTTTGTTCATAACTTGGAACTCCATCACACCAACACAAAACAGAATAAGTAGAGCTAGGCAGTGTAGGCAGTACTCCTACATTTGTTAGAAGGAAACCACTCGCATGGCATGGCAGTATGGCACACATGAACAAACCTGATCAGCTTTACAATATATCTCATACCGCGCCGATTACAATCAAAAGCCTTGAAGAAAATAGTGGTAAAACATGCATGTATTATAGAGAGATGTACAAACGAGGTGACGGACACACGCATATACTAATCCTAGAGATGGATCACGGATACTAATTAGTGGCAGAACTTATAATTAACCTAGCAGAAGGTAGATGTACTAGATGAGATTCCCTGTGTCAACTTTGCAGCATGTACTCGTCAGACTCCCAAGTCCCAACCAAGAACAACCAACCGAGATGAGGATCTGCAGCTGCCTGTCCTCCCCCTCACACGGGCTCATGGCTTGCCCTTGTGCTGGGTGTAGATGTAGTCAAGGTGCGCGTCCCGGAGCAGCCGCCTCTGCAGGCACTCGTCGTTGCCCTCCTCGCACGCCGGCTCCTCCGCCTCCTCCTCTGCTCCCATCACCTCAGTCTCAGCGACTGATGGGAGCTCATCGCCACTAGCCGCGGCGTCTTTCTGAATCACCGGTTCATCATCTGCAGCCACCTTGGCTCCATTCTCTGCAAGAGGCTCAGAAACTTAGAACAACGCTGAGCTGGTAATAGGATCGATGAGCAAAGCGTATACACATGCACAAGCTACGATTGAAGCACGAACCGTACCTTGGATAACCAGAGGAGCAACAGAAACAGGCAGGGGGCGAGCCGCTGCGGCGCAGTGGAAGAGGCAGATGAGGAGGAGCAGGGCAAGAGCCGCGAGCGGCGAAGAGATACGGCTGCAACGCCTCATCTCTGCCGTGGCTTCAACAGTTGAAACTAGGCTGCGTTGTCCAAGGGCGAGAGGATCGGAGAAGCTGCCTGTACTGCCTGCTCGAATAGAGTGAGTGAGTGCTGGTTGGCTGCTGGTGGGTTTGGCCTCTGGGAGAGGATGGCTGGTGATGGTGGCGCCGAGGCTGGCAGCTCTATTTATAATGCGGAAGCGGCGAGCGAGGAGCCGAGGAGAGGGCAGGCAAGTTGCAAGTCGCAACGCCGGCACAGGGGCAGAGAGGTTCAAGTCGCACGCGCACTCGAGTCGGCAACACGTTTGTCCGTAACACGTAGTAGATGTAGAGATTTGGCGGGATGTGTGGTTCCAGCCTTCCACTACCACAGTGTGCCAAACAAACTGGTGCCTAAGAAATAGCTTCCCTACCCACTTCGAGCAGAGCTAAGAATCTATTATCTAAATACAATAGTGTTAAAAGAAGCTACCATGTTCGTCGAGAGGGTTTAGAAATTACATTGTTAATCGAAAAAAGAGAAGAATATGGACCGTTGGATTTTATGAAGATCTAATGGTCTAGACAAATAAAAAAAGTCCAAGTCAAAACAAGCTGATTTCCTTTCCTTACTATATATGGATTTCCATAAAGATCTAACGTGTCTTGCTTGACATGGATTTCCATGTTCCCACGTTAACAGAAAATACATGGCCTTCCATCTATAATAGCATTTTTTAATCATGTGGATGAATCTATCAAGCGTCATGATGGAGTCTAATTCAATGAAGTCATGTGCGCAAGAAAGAAATACATGGACTCTAAAATTTATCCCTCTTCTATCTTAATTTACTCCCTCTTCTATAAGATATTATAAGTCATTTTAGTTTGTTGTAAGTAAAACTATTTTATGTTTGATCCAAGTTTCAAAAGAGAGCAGTAAAATTTACGATATAAAATGAACATAATTTGATCCGTTGTCAAATATATTTTTATAATTTACTTATATGATGTATTAGGTATTAATTCACTTCTCTATAAACTTGAATTTAACTAAATAAAAATACAATATTCTTTTGATATGTCGTAAATCAAACTATTCTATGTCTGGTCCAAATTTAAAAAATGAGCAATAACATTTTCGATATCAAATGAACAAAATTCGATCCATTGTGAAATATATTTGATAATTTACTTATATGATGTGTTAGATCGATGCTAATACACTTCTGTATAAACTTGAATTTGACTAAATAAAAATACGATATTCTTTATCCTTTGGAATTATGATCGGAGAAAAGAAAAATAAGTGCACCATCAAAAAACAAAATGAGTGTGACATATCCTTTTGTTGCCATTCATTCTCTCGCCTTATATGTTCCATTTTGTGCCTTCTCTTACTTTTTATTTTGCAAAACACAATACATATGCATCTTATATGTTCCATTTCGTGCCTTCTCTTACTTTTTCTATTGCAAAACACAGTATAGACGTAGACACTCACATCTTTAAATACACGTACGCAACCTTACCCCTACGAACACCTCCGAGAGACTAAGTCGGTAGATCAGCATGTCACTTAGAAAGAATAAATACCGGTTAAATCCTAGAATAAATCTAGAAAAACGTGAGCACACATGCCGAGTCGAGAACTCGGACACGTATGGGTAGGTCCCAACACAAGAAGTATTACCAGCTGATCATAGCTCAGCTGGCGTGCCATAATCTCTTATTTGTGTGCACCGCCATGGTGAATACCAATGGATAAGTATTGATACTCAATAAATCTAAGTAGCAATGTTGCTGGGGCCAACCTAGAATAAGCCACATTAAAGGAAAAAGAAAAGAATATACACGATTACATCTTATGATGACCTGACGGACTAACCTAAAGAGTTCGCATCGTATATAACTAATAAATATATAACAGTTTGGATCAATCGAGTATATTATTCATATTAGATTAGGATAGATATGGACAAGGGCCGCAGTCTCTTTCTGTACCAATAATAGTTAAAAGTAATTATTCATCGTCGATTCCCACCAATAGAAATAAATAAAAAAAGGCCCCACCTATTCTAATACAACTACCAGTTAGAGCACCTCCAAAAGGTTCTTAAATCACCCCTAATAATAGTCTAATTAGGGAGAAAAAGAAAATAAAAGGCCTCTCCAACAGCCCCCCAAAAATTGCCGCACATTTTCGCCGACGTGAATCGCGACCCCAGCGTCCCGCATATTTGCACGAGCTCTCTCCTCCCCCAATTGCTCCCGTGCTTCCTTTCTCGCGTGCCTAATCGAATCTAGCACCGGTTGCATGGAATGGCTTCGTCAGCTTATGACGATTCCATTTTATCTATCTCCAATTGTAATTGTACAACGCAGCGGCAGATTTACCAGGCAGGAATGGTGGCAAAAGAAGAGGCGCCGGGAGGGGCGAAGTGGCGGCGGCACTAGGACTTCGATCAGAATAGATCGTGAGGAGGGGGGAGTTGATGGCAGCCTAACAGAGGGCCCGCACATGCTAATGTGGCCTGTTTTGAAGTTTTGGGGAGTTTATTATTGGGGATTTGCTGTGGGATGACATTATTTTGGGAAAATACATTTTTAGTAGAGCCCCTAATAGATAGTTTTGGGAAATAATTTTTTTGGAAACTCTTGGAGTTCCGTATATTCCACTCTCTTATTTAGTATCGAGATCATCCCTTAAATCAAAGGATAGACCAAAGAAATAAATTTAGACACCCTCATCCTACATGCACACAATAAGAAAAATCGTTGGAGTTGGAATTTCTTGAGTTGTCCCCCTCCCTCCTCCAAAAGCGTAGGAAATTCTATAGAGCCCCAATATGTACAAGGAGAAACAAGCTAAGTAAAAGTCGTGAAAGCCAAGGGATAATCATGACCACGGAGTTGTGCAAATTTTAGGGTATTTTTTGATATTAGAGCTAAGCAACACATTATCAAGCAACCGGCGGCTGAAGTAGCGCTTGACCTTCATTTGCAAGACATTACGAAGATTGTGCGATCACCGGCCACGACAGAAAGTGGAACGTCTGTGCATGAATTGTCAAATGTGGCAGATGTAGAGCGATGAGTGTATAGTGGCCATCTAAGTTGTTGTGATTTGAGGTACCAACGGTGATGGCATCTAGAGATATTCCGAACTAACTAAAAGACGATGAAATAAAATTGCACAGTTTAGATTGCATGACGACGACTACGAAGAAAAATGTTAGGTAACCATGGATAAGCATAGTTTCACACATATAGGAACAACTACGATCAAAATGAAAGAGAAGAAAAGGTCAGCATGGGTCAGATTCCAAGAGGGTGACCATGATGACGACCATGGAGAAAAACAGTGGGTTGACTATGAAGAACTGGAGTGGCCAAATAGCAGCATTAAAAGAGAGGTGCACAAGCAAAAGATAGAATAGAAAAGAGGCAGAGCTATGAGCCCCTTTGGGAGTTTTTTTTTCCCAGCTCTAGCTCTAACTTCTCTGTGTACTATAGTAAAATGGGCTCCCAGGAGTTTTTGTTTTCTAAAATGGAGGAGTTGGAGCTCTCTCAAATGGTGCCTAAGGAGCGATTTCAAACAATCGCTCCACTTAGAAAGGGAAACAATCACCAGCGTATGAGGGGCATGACAATGATAGCTTGACGGTGCTGCTATGGCATAGCCATGACATGATCCCAACCCAGTCACTAGGTTGAGTATAACTCTACATAGCCTACAACGAGGCATGGCGATCACCACCAGCGGTGACGAGAAACAATAAGAAAGTGATGTCTTGCTATATGTAGCATTAAGTTTAATAGATGGTTAAGAGTTGAAAATTTTAGAAGAAGAACGAACGCAGAGTAATGGCATAATGATGATGTGATCTAGAATAAACTAACGCAGAGTAATTGGCATGGACACCATAGCATGCTGCATACAGTATTCAACGAGAGGTAATGACAAAGCACAATCATGGATGCATCTTTAATGACCGCAGCGTAGCGGGGCAACGCTCCTTTGGAGCAGTAGGAGAGAGAATGGATGAGCACAAATGCTAAGGATATATATACCTTGCTAGCTAATGAATATATTGACCCAAACGTAGCTAGGGTTTGTGCTGGGAAAAAGGTGCAACACCCATAAGACAAAATGAAATCATGCATGTACTGGGCTGTAGCAACTGGTGATTGGGAACAAAGAGGGAAAGGATATTTGGATTTGATAACAACTAAAGATGTGTTTCGATCCAAACTCAAAATTAAATTTTAATTATTACTTCTGGTATTTAATAATATTCATTTTTTAGTACGTTATTTCAGAGTATATATTGAACCGCTCACCTAAATATTCTACTAAAAATATAAGGACAATTTACCATCATAGCAAAACTCACAAACAAAAATGTACATCACCAATAAAAAAATCTAAAAAAGTATATTCCTGTTAAAACTATATAAATCTTTATATAGATTCAGTAAATAAAAAAATATGTTTCTACATAAGATATTACCTTTTTTCATAAATTCATGTTCCACAAAATATGACAAGAAAAAAAATTATGATATCTCGATTTGTTACGATAACATGACTGAACACAAGTATTTGTATCCATTTATTTTAAAATATAACACTATAATATTGGCATAAAAACAACTAGCTTCCCGCGCTATTTGCGCGGGCCACTTTGCTAGTTTTACAAGAATTTGCAAGAGACTACATAACTTTCTTTCCTTACAGTTCAGTTCAGAATAATAAGGATAGTACGTATGCTACACTTGTCATTTCTCAATGCATAAAACTAAAATTGTCACGCCAAAAAGAACAAATGAAATGGGGTAGGAAAATTTACCAGAGTGTGATGTGTGAATATGGTTGGGGTTGCGGGTGATCTGAATATGGGACTGCGGTCTGCGGAGTACAGTTGTACACCTTCAAACGCAAAGTATATATCCTTTGCTCTAACTTTTGTAGCAACTCAGAGAAAAAGGAGGACGAAACAGGAGGCGAAAATGGTGAAAGACCTAGCAGTCAAATGCTTGCACATGGTGTGTTAGTCTGGTTCTAGAAATTCCAGAACAAAAACTCTTACGAACAGCTGCCGTCTTATCGATAGATTTCGGCATTTGAAGCGGAGAAGATGGGCTCGAAAAGGCAAGAGTTTTGGACCTTTTTCCAACTTTTCCTCTCTCCCTGCATCACTGCATGAATGCAGGAAAAGCCGCATCATCCCTTTGCTCGTTTTTTTTTTTTGCATCAAACAATATTCGTGTCACCTTTTACATTTTTTTGTGAGACGAGTAGAGATTGTGGTCATGTGGTGCTAATGAGCTAATCTGAAAATGGAACTGGTGAGTGCTGCTGTACACCTTCAAACCCAAAGAATATCCTTGCTTTAGCTTTTGTAGCAACTCAGAAAAAGGAGGATAGGACAGTCAGCAAAAAATTGGCGAAATACATCTGATTCATCCACTAGAGATTCCAAAAACGCTTACATATCGGCACAGGTGTCGTCTCATAGATGGACCGGCAGCACATCACAGCGTGGAGAAGGTGAGGTAAGGAGGAGGAGCTTAAAAAGGCAGGATTTTTGGGACCTTTTCCAAACTTTGAGCCACTCAAGTCGCGTAAGGCTCGATCTCTTTTCCTTTGCTTCTTTTCCATCGGGAAACCCGGATGTGTGCAAGAGACGTGCGTGCTACTGGGAAACTTGGCATTTATCCCGAGATTTAGTACCAGTTGATTTTTCATCCAGTATTAATGTGAGCATTACTATCGGGTCTAACGGCTACTTTCTTAGGAGCCCCGTGACCCCTTTAGTACCGGTTGGGGGCTCCAACAGGTACCAGTACCAGGTGTAGGCTCCACCCGTACTAATGGGTGACCTTATAGTACCGGTTGGAGCTCCCAACCAGTACTAACTTCCCTTCTATAAATCAAGTGTCTTCTTCCTCTTGCTCGAGCCATTTCCTCTAGCTCGGACTTCATCCATTCATGGCAAAATAGGGGAGGTGCTACCGGATTTTTGACCATTTTGTAGGGATTTCACTCATTCAAATGTTCTAAAGGTTAGAAACTTCATCTTCCCTTGATACATGGTTAGTATACTAAGTTTTATGCTTTAGAGCTAGAGTCATTTGTGATTTTTAGAATAAGGTACAATGGAGAAAAATTTCATTTATACGCATGTGGTATTTAGAACTCATATTTATGATTTTTAGAATAAGCTACAATTTTTGGGATGCTATGTTTCGTATTAGTCAAAGAAATTGATATGAGGTTAGATGAATAATTTTATAATTTAGTCCTTTATAAATATGAGTTAAATAAATTATAGGGAAAAATATAATTTATTCATAGTTTCATCATTTGCAAATATGAGCAAGATAAATTGTGGTACATAGAGATAATAAGATGAAATAGAGGTATGTAATTAGTCATTTTTAGAATAAGGTACAATGGAGAAATTTTTCCTTTATATGTTATGTTTGAGTAAATAAATTGTGGAGAAAATATAATTTGTTCATAGTTTAGTGAATATATTTTCTAGTTGTAGCTTTCGAGGAGAAGAAGGTGCAGAATCAGCTTGAGAGTTATTTGCAAATATGAGCTAAATAAATTGTGGTACATAAAGATGGCTACCGCTACTGGAGGTAGTGGTGATGGTGGGGGAAATCGTCGTTCCTCTTGCAGCAAGGGGAAAACCATAGTTGACCCTCATGATAAGCCAAAGAAAATGAGCATGTGGGAGATAGCAATGCTTCGTTATTTGGAAAGATATCATGAAGATGCTGTTGCAGTGGTTCAGGAACCTCCTTTTGGTGGTCGTTATGCTCCACCGCCAGTCCCGGGAGTTTCAGGTCCACTGAGTATTATCGTCGCAGGAGGCACTAATAAACCGCAGGATGAGGCTGGGTTAGCGAAACCTTCATCTTCGCCACCCAAGGATGCTTAAAGTCCTCCTAGATAGTACTCAGTGGATGGTTTGTCGTAGTGTATCATAATGTTTGGGTCTAAAATTTAAATTTGTGTATTTCTATCTAAACTTTCAACAATATTTGAGTTTGTCGTGGTGTATCATGTTGTTTGGGTCTGAACTTTAAATTTGTGTGTTTCTATCTAAACATTCAGCAACATTTGAGTTTTTCATAGTGTATCATGTTATTTGGGTCTGAAATTTAAATTTGTGTATTTCTATCTAAATTTTCAGCAACATTTGAGTTTAGTGAAATTTGTATCATATTTGTCATGTTTCATGTATAATTCTATGGATGATCAGAATATCTTTGGTTCGGTAATACTTTGTAGATGGATTAATAATGAATGTACAATGCGGACAAACGCTCTTAATGAAGAGGGTGAAACAACTGCTCCAGACAATGCTAAGACCAAATTGGTGAATCAAATTGGGTTTCTTGTTAGGGATAACATCCCAATAAGCATTCAGAATTGGAAAAGCCCTGAAATTGATGAGAGCGTGATCCCCACAAACACAGTCCCCGTAAGCGTGGTCCCCTAGTGAGAGAAGGAAATGATATGGGAGCAGATAAAAGAAAACTTTGTGTTCAAAGGTGTAGATGAAGAAAAAGTGAAAGATTGGAGGTTTCGGAAGGGTGCAATTGCCTTTCAGACATACAAGAAAAACCTGAACAAAGATTACATAAAGAAGGGTCTTACACTAGATTTCACGAAGCACCCGACGTTAAGAGATCGCTAGGATTCATTTGTGCAGTTTAAGCAGTCACAAAAGAGCACTAAGGCAACTAAAATCAACATCGACAATGCTCATCAGAACAAATACTTTCATCATCTTGGGCCAGGAGGTTACAAGAAGAGGATCATCAAATAGCATAGGATGGAAGATGACATAATTGCTAAGGGAATATTACTGGCGACTCTCGAATGGCCGGAGTGAGCAAAGTATTGGTATTATGCTCGTGGCGCCACACTCAATCCTGAAGATGGATCATTCTTGTTCAGTCAAGAATTAAGAGAAGCGGCTACGAGGCTTGTTGAGTTAATAAAGGCTACAGCCGAAGGATCTTCGTGCCCGATCAAGAGAAGGACGAGCTGACTATGGCACTAGGTAATCCAAAACACCCTTTATGTTGCCGAGGCAAAGGAGCAATTCTATGGAAGTTCGCCTTTCGTGAGCACATTGATTCATATAGAAGTCACCAAGGAAGTAAGGCCGAACATGCACGACAGCTGCGAGAGTTGCCAGAACACGTAGCTTTGACAGAGGCAAGAATGGAGGAAGCAATCGATCGGCATAAGGTTCTAGCTCTTAGCAAACAAACCAGTGAACAAGCAACTGCATAATTAGGGGCTAATATCGATGTAAACCCCTCTCAGTGCAGCATCACTTCCATGGAAGCCCTAGCTGGAGGATCTTCTGACATGGTTGAGGACAACCAACGCCACCCCGTGGATGACATCACTGGGAGGACTCCATGTGAGCTTATTACTCCTGTGAAAAACAAGCTCATCGTGGTGGCTTATAGTGTGGCTGAACAACTGACACAAGGCCAAACAATTCATAATGTGGAGATTTCAGCTCACAGGTACGTCAAAGTTAGGGTGGACCGAGTGGTCAACGGTTGGGATGACCTCGAACTGGAGGTACATGGAGGTGACGGGGAAAAGAATCTAGGAGAAGCTATTCATGGTTGGATTCTATGGTCCAAGCACTATATAAGGATTTCGCAACCGAATCCCCCGACCTTGGGATCATCTCCTCAAGGCTCAAAAGCAAGATCAACTACGTCATCTGCCAGGGCACCCTCTTCGCTAGCTGATAGGGATCCTAGCATGAGTCCACTAGCTGACAGGGATCCTAGCATGAGTCCACGCTCTCCACCAGCTGACAGGGATCCTAGCATGAGTCCACCTCCCCCTGTTATGAGCAAGGCTACACGGCGAAAGACGCCCTCAGTTTCGCCTACAAAGAAGAAGCAGAAGAAATTGAAGGAGAAGCAACTAGAGCCTAAGAAATCTTACGAGAAGACTGATGAGGAGCTCCGCGCAACTGTGGATGCTGAGGTTAAAGCTCACTTTGCACCAAAGCCTCCCGTGAAAAAAGATCCACCACTTGATAAGGTTAAATTTTAAGCTTTTATTAGAGGCATGGAGTTGGAGAAAAAGAAAAAGTCAGAGAAACCACCACTATCTGACTACGATCGCACACTAACAAAGGCTTTTTAGAAGAAAAAGAAAAGTGGGTCAAGTATTAAACAGCTCGAAACCCAATCCAACCAATCTTGCCTCGCTCTAAGTACTTTCGGAGTTTGATAAGAACCTACCTCTATTCGTCAAAGATACAAATCTCACCGCAGCTCAACTACGAGGGGAGGATCACATCTCAAAGCACGCTGAGACTGATAATGAAAAATTGAGTTAGGGAAAGAGCTTGACAAATCACATCCCAAGACGCACTTGACAACTCAATAGTTTCTGGGTTCTGTAAGTATTTAATTTGCTCTAACTTCAAAATCCCCGCTCTAGTCATTGTGCGATGTCTTATCTCCTATTCTATTTTGTATCATGCAAGATGGAGATTCAAGCTTGCCGGAGGAAAGGATTCTATGATGTCAGCTTCATAGACCCAGATGTTATAAACGAGGTAACTGTAAGAGATAAACCAAATCGAGCCTTGAAGAATATATATAATTTCTTGGACAAGCAACATTGCAAGAAGTACATACTTCTGACGTACAACTTCAAGTGAGCGTGTTTCCCATCTCTTTTATTTTTCGAACTAGCAGTTAAAAATAAGACTAAATACTTTTTCACTATGCATATATGTACAGGTTCAACTAGATACTACTTGTTATCGTGGTTGATCGAAGCATGGTCTATATCCTCAACTCTCTGAGGAGACCGAGAAATCAATACACTGACCTCATAGACATACTTAACAGAGCATGGGCTCGCTTTTGTCAACATCACTCAGGTGAATTCAAGGAGCAACTTCATATCCACTCTAAATTCCTGGTATGCATTGAATTTGCACATTTCGTGTCACTTCCTTGAACACAACAAATATTTCATAACTTTTTTTACCATATATATAGTGTTTGAGACAGATTCCGAGGAATAATTTATGCGGATACTACGTATGTGAGTCCGTCCATGGCTTTGTAGGTCCTAAGTGTATAACCGACCACGAATTCAGAGCACGTATACAAATTTCTTAACAATAAATTAGTTCCAATTGTGCAGATCCATTGATCTAATATAATAACCTTTGCTAATGACATAGATTATGCACATGAAGGAAGAACTCCTCGAGATGGAAAAAATCAGGGTAATTCAAGAACAACTCAGTGGATTTCTTCTGGACGAGGTAGTAAATCCAGCGGGAGAGTTGCATAATGATGGATCAAATCTATATCACCGTCAGGACTCGGGTTCAGAATAGTTGATCCAAAATATTGAACTTGGAGAGTTGATGCAATGTAATATTATTCATATATATATATGTATGCACAATATGTCTATGTATAATATTAACTCAAATGTAATATTATAGATCAAATATAACTTTATATATATATATATATTGTGTATTAGAACTAGTATACGTAAAGGAAACAAATACGAAATACTAATATAGAATAAAGAAATAGAAAAGAAAATGAGAAAAGAAACAGAAAAAAAAAGAATTTACTACCGGTTATTTGAACCGGTAGTGAAGGACCTCCTTTAGTACCAACTTACCGATTGCACAATCGGTACTAAAGGGGTTAGGACCTGCCGATTGCACAATCGGTACTTAAGGGGTTAGGACCCGCTACCGAAGGTGCTTTCCAGTAGTGGCAATCCGTAGTGTTGCAAAAGAGCAGAAATTAGGAAAGCGTTTCTGTTTTAATTTGCTGGTACACCTCTTGTCCCGTTGTCCGAATTACTCTGCCGCAGTTTGGCCTCTGTTCATTTGCAAGGGAGGAGCCAGCCAGCCGATGAGCAGATTCAGGAACTGCACGCGTAACGGTAGCTGCTGATGCTGAGCTGAATCTGTCTAATATGTTGACAATGACATCGTATACTATTCCAGTGCATGCATGCTGCATGGGCTCCCCGCACCATTGACTATCATGTATGTCCTGATGGGCCCAGAGGGTCCCACTCTCACACGCACAGCGGACAGCACCCCCAGGCCACGTATAGCAAGTCTTTTTTGGCACTGTCCGTCCACTCAGCTGGGCACTAGAGTACTGGGGCAGCCATGCTGTGTCCTGCTGCATCTGCGGTCTGCCTTCCCCCACCCACTCGGGCTCGGCCACCATTTTCCTGCAGCATCGATCATTTCCTGGATCGGCGCCACTTTCTCGCTCCAGCAGTCTCCTCGATCTCGTGCGTGCTCAATGTTGGGCGATCGGCGGTGCCCACCCACGCTGGGGCGGCTGTCGAGAGACGAGAGCTAGGGGAAGTTGCGTGCATCACCGCATCAGCATTCGCAGGCGTCGTGCTCGTCCTTGTCGTCGTCTCCCAGCCAGTGCGGTCGCCTGCTGGTGTTACTGTGCTGGCGCGCGGCGCGTGATCGACGACGGACAGTGCGCTCGCTGCTTGCCCGGTCTTTTCGCTCACTGTCGTCTCGTCTTTTCGGCCCGCTGCATGCTCGTACGAGTCAACGGCTGGATTCGATGATTTGATCCGGCCGGCGGCCTCTGTAGCTTTCGGGGTCAGCTCGGACGACAGGCGCTGGCTGGCTCGTCCCTGGCCTCTATAGTTTCAGTACGTTTCGGTGGAAACACGGTAGAACGCACAGTAGTGGGCAATTCCAAATCATCATATGTATCCCAGCTAGGCGGCTACCGATCGATCATCGATCTGTGGGCGCGAGGAGATGAGATTCTACAAACAGTATCAGCTGAGTGTTTCTTTTTTTCTTCCTACGGAGTATATATAATGCAAAGCTTGATGCTGTGCAGGATGGCAGCACAAGCGATTTGCTAGTGGACGGGAGTCGGCGGGAACGGGGAGTAATGCTTTGCTTGCCAACTTGGGTGCGGCTGATGCATGACGTTGGCCTTGGCTGCGCCGCGTGTATGTCACTGTTACACACCGTCTAGCAGTCTACCTCTAGCGTGCTGCATGCTACTAGTCTTAGTCTACAATGGCGTGCGGCTGCAGCATATGGAGGAGGTACGGTGGGCGCATGCGCGTGCATCCGACGATATCCGACCATGGGAAAAAGAAAATGAAATCAGTTGCAACTCTTCTCATTGCTAAGCTGAAAGAGATACGATGCGCATGGACATGCCGACGCGTGGCCAAAATCCAAACGGGAAACTAATGCTGTGCGCACAAACAATGAATAAAGCTAGCCAATAATCGAATGAAGATCGTGGGTGTGCCCAAGTCAGTGAGGCTCCCATGCATGCACCAAAACACACAAAAGCGGCTACGTGGAAGCAGATTACAATCTCCATCGATCGTGCGATGTCACTAGCTCCAAGGTAAACTACTAGTAAATCAGAGAATAGTGGCATATGTACCATAACAAAAAGGAGCATGTATATTGTACGGCTAGTGACTGTCACACCTTGAAATTTTTAAATTTCAGGATGTGATTAGAAGAACAATTAAACAATGAATTTCTCATAATTTTAAAAAAAATTCAACTTTTATTTTCTTGACAGGAAATTTAGTCTAGGAAAAACAATTGGTTTTTTTCTGAATTAAATAAAGTTGTTCTTTGTGTGTTGCATTCATGCCAATGTAGTGTTTTATGAGTGCAAATGTTTTTAAATGCGTTTAGACAACGACTAGTTTCCTTTAAGAATTTTCCAGCTTTTTCTGGGATTCATTCTCATTTTTCTAGAACTTAATCTATTTTTAGAAGGCTCTAAATTATTTTCACGAGTTCCAAGTATTTTATTTGGAATCCTCGTGTCCCAATCTATCTCTAGAAATTTTCCTAGAATTTTTAGGATTTTCTGGATATTTTTCGTGCTTTCAAAATATTATCTAGTATATTCTAGATTTGTTTTCGCACTGGAAAATATATTTTGGAAAATAACAAAACCCTAAATCCTTATCGGGTTGGATCCAACCAAGCCTGATCCAACCCTCTAGACTCTAACCCTACCCTGCAGGTGGTCCCCACAGTCCTTTCGAGCCGAGCCCGCGAGGCTCGACCCGGGCCCAGTCCAACCCAGCTGCTCGGCAGCTCTTCCCGAGCCGCACGGCAGCGCCACCGGCCTTGGCGTGCATGCCAAGCCATGGCCGTCCCGCGCCCTATAAAGCCGCCGCCCGAGCACCTGACCCCGCGCCCCTGCTGCTCGCCCTGCGCCTCTCCTCGCCTCACCTGCTCACGCAGCGCTGCACGCAGTCGATCGCCGGAGCCGAGCGCCATTGCCGCCTCCGCCACTCCGATTCGCCACACCCGACGTTCCTGGAGCAAGAGGCCACCACGAGGAGTTCCCTAGGCCGTCACGCATCTCCTTCGCCTATCCTCCACGCCTTTACATATGGTTTTATTGAGTTAATATATATCTAGCACATAGTCTTTGTTGTTTGATAATAATCCCTCGATAGCTCTGTCTTTTCAATCTTAGTTTCATTTTTAGCGTTTCTTTCGTAGTTTTCATGATTCTAGAATCGAGCCTTATCCTTTAGTATACTCTTTTAAAGCTTTTCTTTGATTGATGTATTGTTCTTAGTTGTGATTGTTTGTTTGCTTTCTATGCTTGTGTCCGATGATTGTTGCGAGTAGAAGGAACGTCATTCGAGAGCTTTGAAGAACAAGAGCGGAAGATAATCTGAGCAGCTGTATGTTTGGAAAAAGGCAAGTGACCTAACCATCCTTCTATTTATACGTATTTACAAGAATACCAAGTATTAATTGGAACATGGAGAACCACCTAGGAAAACAGTGCAACACAAGAACTACATGGCTCTGGTCTTGGCTAATTAATTAGAAACTCTAGTTTGTAGTAGCTTTACCTAAAAGGGGCAAGAGGGGGAGACAGACAGTAGTTGGTGTATAGTCCGGTCCTCAAAATCTGCTCTATGGTAACTTCGCAGTTTGAGAAAGGTTTATGTATTGCCTGATCATGAAACCTTAGCGAGTTATCCTTACTAGGGAATCTTTGTAAAAAGCCTCGTAGCATCCCTATGCAGTCACACCTCGGTAGTGTGATAAGCGCCTACTTTTGCACGGCATGGTTGGGTTCAAAGTTCTTCTAAACTTTTACGAAACTTGTGGTGAAAGTATACGACCTCTGCAGAGTGTAAAACTGATACATCAACCGCACTCACGGTTAAGAGAGGCCCGAACCCTCACATGATTAATAAATTTGAAAATGGACTTAAATTATTATTCTGGTTATTTCATATTTCTTGTGGCCTCGTTAAGTACCAACCATAAGTGTACTCACGCTTGCTTACTGCTACTCAGAAGAAGGTGTGTGAAATTTTGTGAAGATGATGTTGAGCTCTACGTGTACGCAGCCCCCAGTCGATTGCCTGTGAAGTTTAGAGTCTTTGTTTCCAAGATTAAACTGTATATCTCTAATAATAGACTTCTAAGTCATTATTTATATTTCTTTACGTGATATTGTTATTATTATTCACTGATGATGTCACTGTATGTATGAACTTGATCCTACGTATACGTACAGGTTGCACTTGATTTTGTTTTAAAATTAGGTGTGATAGTGACTACCTGATGATCGCCGCTGGTAGAGTGGGGATCCGATGCAGGAATAACTGAGGCGGCGATCGATCGATCGGCTCGTCGCCTGAACTTAAACGTGCTCAACTTATTGCCATGTCGTTTTCATCCAGCGCGTGCGATATCATTCCTCTCGCATCATATCATAAGGCTAAGCCAGCTGGAAGCACGCATGCCGGCCTGCATGTCGGCTAGGCAGCCAAACTGCGTGTGTGTCACTGTATCCGGTTGCAAAAGATCCAACCGCATCACTTCTAAATGCGCATCACTGTATCCGGTTCAACCAAAGAGAGAAGAAGGCATACCTATCCAAGCCATACACACTGGACGCAGGGTTGGTGATCCAGGCCAATTAGGAACTTGTCAAGTTGCAGCCTACGTCTAGATTCTTTCTTCAACTAGAAGGCCCCAAGCTATAGGTTGCATGGTAGCAGCTAACCACATGCTTATATCGTTGTAAACATAAACTACTTGTTTCTTTTATAGGTAGACTAATTGGTTTGGATTGCTATGCTCAAGTGTATACAAAACTGATTAGAACGAATGGGCTTGGCCGATCTCTTTCCACATAACATTACTAATTGAATACTCATTATTATAAAGCCTCAACAAGAACCCTCTGTTCCTGATAACACGCTAGAAAAAAAATACAAATAATAGAATTCTCACAAAATTAGAAGCACTTGACCAAAAGTTTTGTAGACTCTCATGATCAGATCATTGATAATAATAGCCATTGAATCTATTATATTTTCTAAAAGTGTACCATATTTGTCTTTATGAAAATAGCTTAAAGTAGAACCGTATCTAAATTGCACTAGACGCATGCATATAGATACAATCTCCCAACAGGATGCAGGTATTACTCCACGCCGGTGGCTTAAACGTGTATGATTCATACCATAAGTCCATAACGACAATAGGAGTATCAGGGTTTAGGGTTTTGTCCTCTTTAAGTTTTTGCATACAGACAAAGGCCACTAGTTTTCCAATATGCGTAGAAACAAGCCCTCAGTCTTCAAAATATTATGAATGCAAAGCAATCGAGCACACATGAAAGTTGAAAACTTTGTAGATAATGGGCTTGCATGGACGTACAAACATAGTATTACTTTCAGAGTTCAGACAGGGGCCGCAGCTTCACAGGTAGGCAACTAGACAAATTACCATGTATTACAAGACTTGGAGATGTACAGACAGATGACACACATGCATGTACTCGTAGTTGGGTCACTAATGTTAATTAGTGACAGAATCAAGCTAGCGGGCAGCCGGCAGGTAGATCTGGGATGAAGATATGCAGGTCCTCAGTCCTCTCCTTACGGCTTGCCCTTGTGCTGGGTGTAGATGTAGTCGAGGTGCGCGTCCCGGAGCAGCCGCCTCTGCATGCACTCGTCGTTCCCCTCGTCACACGCCGGCTCCTCCTCCTCTACTCCCATCATCTGATCAAGAACCAGTACACGAATGGTCAAGTTTACTACTCAAATTGGAAATCACTGGATTCAAAGACATTCAGCGTCTTCTGTTCTCACCTCCGAGACTGAAAGCTCGTTGCCATGGACCGCGGTACCTTCATGAAGCACTAGGCCATCTGCAGCACCAGCCTTGACACCATTATTCTCTGCAAAGGGTTCTTCAGAAACATCAGGGAAGACCAAAGCTGGTAGGATCGATCGACCAGCATAGAGCTTCAGCAACCAAGACATACTGTACATGACAAGAGTGGAGCACACGTACCTTGGTTATCAAGAGGAGGAACAGCAGGGAGGAGCCGAGCCGCGGCCGCGCAGTGGAAGAAGCAGACGAGGAGTAGGAGCAGGGCAAGAGCCGCGAGCGGCGAAAAGATGCGGCTGCAACGCTTCATCATCTATCTGTGGCTGTGTGTGTTGTCGAAGCTGTGTACTGCTGGAACAGATGAGTTAGTGAACGAGTGATAATGGAGTTGTAAGCAGGCAAGCAGCTGGTTTGGCTGGCTGCTTTGGGAGCTGTGGTCTTTCCTGTTGGGGCCGGGTGCTCGTGGCACGCAGACAGTCTTTTCTTTGTTTCTTCCTTCTCCACCACAAAATCCGCTTGCATGCAGGAGGAACCGCCACCTTTGGACAGGCAACCCTAATAATTCTCTAATAAAAGAAAACATGTTGTTATGCTCCACAACTGCTGCTGCTGCTGCTTGCTCTGTTCATTCCAAGAGGTCTGGGCCGGGCGCCTAGCTGCAGCCGCTGTGCTGCGCCTGTGGTGACATAGCATGCTCAGTGGGCCCAGCCCCACATGCAAGCATGCCCACTCCACTGTATTGGGTGCGTTGCGCTCCATTCCATCTGCGCACTTGCCTGCCTTCCCCCACTTCGATTCGAATCGATGGCCACCATTTTCTCCTGCATCATTGGCGCCTCTTTCTCCTCTCCGCGCTCTATTGCAGTTCCGTGTGACTTCCTTTGCAGCAGTGACCTTGAGCACCCGCCCACAGCCCACTGACCACCCATGCTGAGAGAGAGACGGAGGGAGCAGGCAGCTGCGTGCGTCGCTGCATCTGCGTCGCTGTCGTCGCCGAGCTAGGCAGCCTGGTGCGCATCGTTCGTCAGTGCGCTGGCTTGCTGGGCCACGGCGGATCAGCGGTGCTCTGGTCTCCTCTGTCAGATTCAAGCATCGGTTCGCACGAGTCAACGGCTCCATCGATCAGGGCACAGTCCGGGCCGGGGCCCCTCCAAACGAGCTGAGCTGAGCCTGAGCTAGTCGGGGACGCGGACAGGCGGACAGGGACACAGAGCTGGCGCGCGACGTCGGCGCCCCATACGACGAGAGATACCATGTCAGTCGAATCCTCCCTCGCCCGCTCACCACCCGTGACGTCGTTTTCCGGCGAGTCGGAGACCCATATCAACGGATCGTACGTCGGCGCAGGCTCGGCCGCGCGTCATGTATATATGTCACTGTACTGCAAGCAGTCTACATCAATGGCGTGCACCTGCACACGCCATTTTCCTTATCCCAAAATGAATGAAAGAAACCCAAGCCTGCGGATCTGTATTGATATGCTACAGCGCACTATATATGGATATCAGGATATTATAGCATCGCCCGCCTGTCGGGTGTGAAAAATATGACGCCATGCAGTGTGTAAACACTGTAACGTTAGCTACCTAGGGAGGCCTTCTTCAGCTAATAATCTTGAATTGGGAGGGGCTGAGGGAACTAATTCTTCAGCTAATCTTGAATTGGAATGGGATTAACCGAACCAAGCCTTAGGATTATATTTTACCTGATACTTCCTCTGTTTCAAATTGTAGATCATTTTTGGTAATTTTCCTCTGTTTCAAATTGTAGATCATTTTTGGTAATTTTTAAGTTTATAGTATATATCTAGATGCATAATAATATCTATGAACTAAAAAAATTAAAACGACCTACAATTTGGAACGGGAGGAGTACATTCACGTATTGGATGTAGAGCTATGTGCGCGGAAACCAGTTTTGCCAACTCGTGCGACGATATATATCACCAGAAAATAAATCTATTAACTAGTGCAGACATGAAGTCGCAAGAAAGTAGTTTATTACACGTGCTAATTGCTCATGACAATAATGACTGGTAGTGGAGTTGGCTAGGCTAATACTCCATATATGCTGGGGATATGCCAACAGACGGTTCATTGGAACTTGTTACGAGTGCGGAGCTTGGCCTGTCAACGTAATTAATACTTTCAGTAGCGAGTGTTGTGCAGAGCACCATTCCTAAATCCTGTGGCAGACCATGACGTTGTCTGATCTAAAAGGCGTTTGGATATTTTCTTTTTCACCTAACTTGCATAATCACCTCTTATGGTGTTTGTACTGCGCCACAGCACTTGTTGCCCACTCAACAAGTCATCCTCCTGTTATCCGCTGCTAATTAAAATTTAGAACAAATATGATGTCATGTAAAAATTAAAACTTGTCCTTTTCTTTTCGTGACTATATATATTGTTTGCCCCAAAATTGTAAGATGTGGGCTGCAGTCACATTTATAAAAATGGTGTGCCAAACAAATTATAACTCAAAAATATATTTGGTTCTTCTCTCCTATAGTCGCGTCGGTTCTATTCGCCAACCGGGAAAGATGAGCAGAGCATTGCTGGTAGTAGTGGAGATATATAGAGAGCTAATACAAATGCTGGGTGATATGCCAAGCAAATTAGTACTCAAAATATATAGTGATTTCAATACGCCAACCGGGAAAGGTAAGCAGAGCATTAACACTTTTACATTTGATGCTCTACATGGTATTGGTATAAACGCATGCCCTACCAACAGATATATACCATCGACATCTTTAAGACCTTTTTACCAATGATAACAGCTGCTACATTTTGTTTAAGTTGCAGGGTCTTAGATTCTTAATTTCTTCGATTAGAAGGCCCCTAGGTTCCTAGCCAAAGCATATGTAAACATATCCCTATACGTAGTTGATTTGAACTGATCTGCTTGCTACTCGATCGAGCTCAAATGCAGCCCCATGCATTCCATACTAAATCATTAAAGCTAGCTAGCTAGCTAGGGCAGATCATTCGGACATCACGATGCAATCACCACGGGCTTCATTTGTGGACACAAGCAGCTGCCTGCAGTTTAGCGAAGAGGACTGGACAATCACACAGCTAGCACACTGCAATCAAGCGGCAATCGCGGCGCGTGATGTGTAAAGAAGAAGGCGCGCGTGCAGCAGCCAGCAAGGGAGGAGGGTCCCCCTTGGCCTTTTTTTTCTAGCAGTACAATGCCGATCGATGGCGACAGTGAAGCTCCATGATCGCCAATGGATGGATGCAGCAGCGAGTAGGGCAAATAATAATTTGGCATGCTGGTTGCTGAGAGCGACGCAAACGTTTATCCTCGTGGCTGTAATGCGATTGGCGTGATGGGTATACCGAAACTGCTGTCGGCATATTTGGGAGTACGTACGTGTTGATGCCCCAGGGCACTGGATGGATGCAACAACTAATGTTTAACACAAGCAAAAGCATGAATGTAGTAGCGCATGGCAGACACATGCACCAACTCATCAGAAGCTAAGCAATGCCGTATCACCTTTTGTCCTTGATGTGAATTAACGTTAAGCGCTGCCTATACGCCTCCTGATTGCAGGGAAAAGGAGTGGACCAACAATCTGCCGCTCATGGTCACAAGCCGAGTCACCAACATCTTCCACTGCCGATCAGCATCCAGCCATAGCGCTCCGTTCGCAAAGCTTTCGTGGTGCGAATGCCAGGACCAAAGCGACACGACGACAAAGTCTGCTGGGCGGTGCACACAGCTCCTGGACCCTTCAGTTGTTGCCACCAACTCGGCGCCAAGTCAGCTGAAGAATCCATTGAGCTGACAGCAAGAGGGCAAGCTGATTGAGTACGGTAAAGATGAAAAGGGTGCTTGATTAAAAGAAGCCCATGTCTTTGACATCTCGATGCACTTTAAAGATCTAGAGACATATCCCTTCGGAAAGAGAAAGGGAAGCAAATGGCGGTCCCTGGTGACCGACACAGTTCCTCTGACAAAATTCACAATAATAGAGGCCGGCAAATCTATGAACAACAACTGAACCACTCGTTACAGAAAAAGGGCTTCAAGGCATCCACATTTCACAAGAACTAATGTAGTACATCAAGGCAGAGGCCTGAATATCATTGTCATGTTTACAAATGAGAACTACATCCAGGAAGAAGGCAAGAATGTCAAAAATGATTGGTGACAAGAAGTGCCGTGAATGGTGGCAACTAAACCCGAATCACCATAACATAATCTGGCTACTTTGATAGGGTAATCAAGTCTGCTATGAACTGCAACTGAACCAGAACCAATCATTCCAGAAAAAGAGCTTCAAGGCATTCACATTTCACAAGAACTAGTAGTAGTGTAGTACATCAAGGCAGAGGCTTGAATATCATAGTGGTGCTTACAAATGAGCACTACATCCAGGAAGAACGCAAGAATGTCAAAATTGATTGGTGACAACAAGTGCCAGCGCCATGAGCGGCGGCAACTAACCCGAATCACCATGATAAGTTCCTGGGTAATCTGGCTCCTCTAATAGGGTAATCAAGTCTGCTATGAAGACTCCAATTTTTTGAGAAACTCAGGCACCACCTGGCTGCAGTTTGCAAGAAGCTCAGCCAAAGGTTTCGCAACAGGAGCATCAGTGTTACAGAAGATACTATGGACCTCCCCTCCAATCGTATGACGAGCAACCCCAGTGAGGATGTCAACATATTCATCGACTGAAGGAGGGAAATCAACCACCAATACAGTCTCAAACCCCTCTACATCTGTCATCACCAGGTTCTCCCGGTCTTTAACATGTACATTCATCAGTCCCACACTGCACAAATACAGATACGTTTAAGATGTCAAAGTTCCTGGGTATTCTTAGTCAAAAGATAATGTCCTGGTCTAAATTCTCTATGACTGAAACTCAAATTCTCATTTGCAGTATGTTATTAAAGTAACAAACTAGCTATGCATGCTGCACAAGGTTCAGTCCGCATGAAGATATTGGAAATTGCAAAAAAAAAATGTTGTTAGGTTCACTGCACCTGCTGCATATGGTAAAAGAGGTGCCATGTGAGCCATCAGTTACTGTGCAATTTTCCAGTTTAAGTGATGATGATAGGTGCTGTGCTTTTTTATCACTTGCTGCTACTAGCAGAACCTTTGATGACTTTTTAGCATGACTCTGCAGAATCTGCTCAAGAATTTCCTTAACCTGAAAATAGAAAGTGTTCATCAGAACATGAAAGTGGTAACGCACCACGATCATCGAAACATTTGAACAGCTCCTGTTCAATAAACCATCACCCATGAATTCAATACAGAAATGAGATGCATTAGAGTAAACTACTAAATAGCATGCAGGTCCAAATGCTTGTTCAGGTTATCAATGTCAGACCACATCACTGTTTGAGGTATGAGTATGACATCCTAGAAACAACAACCTCCAGTATGCAGAGAAACACATTGTGTTGCAATTACGACTGGAACTTCTGAAGAAAATTACAGTAGCTCACTAGCTATGCATTAATGCCCTCCTGGATAAGTTGCGCAACACATAAAAGCAAACCAAACCATGAAAGGTAGCATAAGATAGGCAATTGAGAAATAAGAGATGCAGTTACCTTTGATGTTTTCAGCTTCTCCGATGGACAGAAATGTACATGCTGCGTTACAAAAGCACTCCTTGAATAAACCGAATCATTGATAGAGAGCTTTGTAATTCTTTCACGGAGTAGAGTTTTAGCCATAGTTGCAACATTTTTGTCAGATGAGTCAGTGAAGATAGTTATCGGAGGACTGCTTGATATGGCGTCTCTAATAGAAAAGATTTTGTCACTGACATTGAGGTCCAGAAAATATTTCAGTCCGTCAATGACCTGTCAATTGAAGTTGTCAATCTTTAGATGAAACTCAGTACTGTAGTAGGATAGCTAACTATATGGAGAAAAGCAATACAGAAAATAGAACAACCAAGCATGCTAAGAGCCAAGATAAAAGAGTTGCTTAACTTATTGCAAAATTCATAGTTTGTAACGTGCAATTGCATAGAACACCGAAATTGATAATTTCAATCAAACTACTACATTTGATTACCAGCATATTTACTTACCAGCATTGATACATTTGATATGTCAATTGCCTTTAGCGAAACAAGTTCAAGAAGCCTCTCAGGGGTAGCTATAAGAAACTCCGGCTCACAAGTTTTTAGTCTGGTAGGGCAGTCAAAACAAAATGAATTAACACCAATATATCAGCTGCCATTTGATATCCATAAGCACTACGCGTCTAGGTTATCAGATAACACATTTTCCATTTGCAATAAACAAAGGATAACACAAATAAAAGAACAAAAAACATACCCAGAGATCTGATGTTCAACCAGGATAACACAAATAAAAGAACAAAAAACATACCCAGAGATCTGATGTTCAACCGAAGCGCCAGGATGCAAGCTCACTGAATGAATCCCAAGAGGCTTCAGGGGTTTGCATATCGATCGCACCTGCCCAAACGACACCAAATTAACTAAATCATTCACATTTGATTCATTAAAGCTATACAAATAAATACACAGTAAGCATCAAAATGGCAGTACCAACCTGCGCGGCCTTCTCCTGGGACGGGACGAGGTACAGCAGGAAGGGACAAGAGACGACCATCCCAAGCCTCTCCTTCCTGGCGACGATGTCGCAGGCAGTGGAGACGAGCCACGCTGTCTGCTCCATCGTGGCGCACGCGCCGCTGGTGTCGAGCACGTCGGACGGCGCCGGGGAGGAGCAGGACCTCCAGAGCTCCACGCCCCAGTCGCCGGCGCCGTGGATGCTGCTGCCGCCGCCGTCCTCGGGCGCCACCGCATCCCGGATGGCGTTGAGGCAAACCACCAGGAACTTGGACGGGCGGTCGAAGTCCACGCGGCCCTCTTCCGTTTCCGTCGCTCGCTCGCGTACAGCCTTCGACTTGGCCTTGGCCCCGGCCTTCGCCGGCGGCTGCTTTTTAGTGTTGGCGTCCTTCTTCTTGGGTTTGTCGTCCTTGGCCACGGTGGCGGCGGTGGCGTCGTCTTCTGTGTCGTCGGTCGGCTCCTCACCCTTGCGCTTCTTCCCGTGGCGCTCGTTGAAGGGGTCGTCGGGCGTGGGGAGCGAGAAGCACATGCCCTCGCAGCCCCGGCGCTTCCCGGACTTGCGGCGGCGCTTGGAGGCGATGATTGCCGCGACCCGCGCGGAGACGGCGTTCTCGCTGCTGCGCAGGCGCTTGCGGCGCACCCGGTTGCGCTTCCGCGCCAACGCGTCGTCGCCCTTCGCCATCTCGGCTTCGTCGGCTGGTCAGCTCCGGCGCGGCAAACGGACACGGCAGCCGCCGGGAGGGGGAGAACGCGAGCGGTTGTGCGGCGGACGGACCGGCGGTTGTGCCAAAACCTAGCAAAAGCCTCTCTGACAGGACTGGGCCTTTGGAACTGATTGTGGCCCAGTAGTGTTCATTTCACGCTGCATATGCGGCCCAAGTGAACAGAAGATATAGGCCTTTCCCTAACTTGAAAAGTAATGGGCCAAGTTGCTGGCATAGTAACTCCCTTGCAGCCCAAACTGAGCTTTGTACCGAGTTGATCGTCGTCTCTCTTCTGATCGACTGGCCATTTCTGATCGAGGAGAGTTTATAGAGCTCAAGAAACTGAGAATGGCCACGAAATTGAAGCTACAAGGATCAAATTTTGCAAATAATCACGATAGAGCTTGAAATTTAGTTGGGAGTTTGATTCACATTCGATTATTGATTGATTTGTACACCAAAACACATCAGTTCACATCCAAGCTCATTAGCTCAACAAGGAGCAAACCCACACCACAAGGATGAGCCTTCAGAAGCAACCAGAACTAGCTACTGCTTCTGTTCCTGGAGGAGCGGCGGCGCGACGTCGACCCTGGCGACGCCGTCCCTTTCCTCGGCGACCTTGGCGACCTCCACCTCCCCGACGACCACCTCCTTGGCCGCGTCGTCCTCATCCCCAGCCGGTCCTCCCTCCTCCTCCTCCTCGTAGTTCGGATCGTTGGGGTCGATGGCGGGCGGCGCCGGGTCGAGCTCGTCCTCGACGAGGCCGCCGGGGCCCTCCCAGGTGTACTTGCCGCCGCGCCCGGACTTGGGCGGCGGGGTGCCGATGCCGACGCCGCGGGGCGCGTTGGCGGGGTGGCGCTCGAGGCGGTGGAAGCCCTGTTCCTCCAGCTTGCGCTCGAAGTGCTTGGCGGTGTCCGGGCGGCGCGTCTCCGGGATGGGCATCTTCTCCGTCACCTTCTTGCCCTCCTCATCGCGGTGCGTCACGCGCATGTACGCCATCTCGCCGACGAGCTGAGCGCGGGCTCCCCGAAGAACAGAGAAGGATGGATTCGAGAAAAGGGATCAGAGAATCAGAGATGCTTGCTTGATCGAGTTGCCTGATGAATCGAACTGTACTGTTGGTTCTCTGCTTGATCGGCCGATGTGCCGACAGAGATTTATAGAGAAAGTGGACGAGGGATGAGTAAGCTGAGGTGGAGGAGAGCAGAGGAGTCTAGAAGGTGAGGGAAGGTGGCCGAAGCTGAAGGCGACATCTAGAGGGGAAATGGAACTGGAAATATCCGCAAGTGACGTGGAGCGGTGGAGATGCTCGTGTCACGACACGACAGGTGATCAGGTGATTCAGTTTCGTTTTGGTACCAAGCAACAGTTCGCCACCAAGCACAACCAGATGCAGATGACCGAGGTCAAGTGCATAAAGATCATCACGAATCCACGTTCATCGGATGTGTTCGGCTGGACTTATAAACCGGCTGAAAAGCTAAAACAACTGATTTGTTACGAGAGAAAAATACTATTTGGTGGCTGGTAAGCTGAAGCGAACAGATTTACCAACAAGTCAACAACGGAACAAGCTGCACTCTGCAGGGCACAACCCAACGGGTAGCAGACTGATAAAAGGACTAGAACTAATTTAACTGCCACAGTCATGGCCAAAAGCAACGGAGCAGTAACCCAACAAATTTGACATCTCTCTCTAAAGAGACACTCAGATTAGTTCATTAGAGCATCTACGCATTCTACTGATCCTGGCTAAATTAACCTTACTTCACCATTCTAGCTTAGTTTCTCCCCACCTGGTCGGCTAAGTATCACACACGACAGCAAATGCCATGCCTACAAAATGTGTCAGGGATCAGGCGACAAAAGAATGACAACCACCATACCCACTTCTTCTACTCCTGGGGAGTCAAGCTGATGTTGATGTCAGGTGAAGCCCTGTGCGCCATGGGCGGTGAGCTTGCAGGCCAGCCAACCATGGTGAAGCCCGTCGTGTTCAGGTTCATCGCGCCGTGTTCCACGGTGGCATGGGGTTGTGGAGATGCTGCGGACGCTGGTGGCCCATGGTAGCCGTTACCTGGAGCAGCCTGAGAGATCGGCATTGCCGCTGTGAGAAGAGGAGGGGGAGCCACAGGTGCAGGGAGTGCCGGAGCAGGTGGTGCTTGTTGCTGCAAGTTCATCCTCCTCTGATGCTGCTTCAGACTGTTGGGCAGGAAGCTCCCCACAATCACCTGAAGTCCACAAGGTTTATGTTAGATGATAGAAAAGATAGCTACTTTCCATCAATTTACGACATAATTGTACAATACAGATTATGATGAAGAATGAAATAACTCTGTTATGATGTGTTCAGTGTGACTGCAATGGTAATTTGGTACAGGTTTCAGTCGGATTTTTACCTGTATAGGACTGGCAGCACGCAGCATCCCAGCCACGACACCGCCAACCACACGGCCATCAGGGCCAGCAAGAGAGACACTCAGCCCACCGGTTCTCCTCCTACCTTCCTCAGCCATTGTAAAAGAGCCCATCAATTGCAGAATCTCAAAACGGCCCTGAACAACAGAAACACAGCAGTTCGTTTAAACATGAGCAGCATAAATGCAGACATCATGGACTCATGGTGTATGAAATCTTTGTGATCCTACAGCAATAAAACAACTCGGAAACTTCTGTGCTCATTTCTCATGCAGATAAGATATTTTAGAAGTCCCATCGCCATTTACAAAACTTAAACAAGTTTCTTGCATTTTAACAGAGTCTAAGTTACAATTAGGAGACTTACGAATGCTGAAATAAATCAAACCTACAATGCGCGAAGAACAAAATGGAAGAGACATAGAAAAAGGTGGAAGAGACAAAGGAAAAAGTGGAAGGGAAAGCTTTTCCAACACAATAGGCCTACCAACTGCTGAACCTATGACAGTGTGTGTATGTTTCATGAGGTATCACAATCAAGACAAAGAATGTGACTTGCATGAATGAATCTTTCAACATGGGTGGTTGACCATTTTCCATAACAATGTAACATGATATATCAAATTAAAGCTTTATACATCTTTTGAAAAAAAGAAAAACATCGCAAGGATATCACTGTGTCTGATGTGAGTATAAACAATGCTACTAATACTGAACAGAGCAAATTTGTGCAGTGACCAGGGCTTCCAAGTTCTCAGAAGTTCACAACAGCCAGTAGATTCTAAGTCCTAACTCAGAACATTACAAGGAGAATAATAGGATGCAAAGGGTCTTTAATTACCTCATAGGTGAAGGTGCTACCAGATGAATCCGGCTGCCTCAATGTTACATTAGAGATTGTCCCATTGGCAGAGAGGATGCAAATCGAGCGTGGACCCTTCTGAGAAAACGACATTATGCGCGCCGCGACATCCTACCAACAAATTAGACAAGAAAGCTCAGTGACACCGTTAAGGCAAGCACTGCCCACTAGTCAAACAATGCCAAACTAGCTGCAGACAAACACGATGCTGTGATGAGATGGAATACAAGTCTTACCTCCCCAGTACCCACGATGATAACATGAGGTGTGAAACTCCCTCCGGCTGACAGCGCATACCATTCACCTTTTGCATTTGAAGAAACCAGTCAGATAGAGAAATGAACAATTTTTAAGAAACTAAACTACTACTAGATGATGATAAAGATACCGTAGTCACGGCTCATCTTTAAAAAAATTAACTAAATCATGCCAATTGATTAGGTAATCCACCCAGGAAAAAATATCCCAAGAAAGAATGCGCGGGCAAGATTGGTAGGAAGAAAGGGGATGAAACATAAGAATTGGTACAATTTTTTTTTTGATATACTTCAATAATTGATACTGAAGACGAATGGGACAATGAACGGCAGAACCGTGGTAACGGAATAAAACAATATTGACTACTAGTTCAGTGGGAAAATGTAAAACTACGTGTGTACACGTGACTACACGGTTTATCTCAACCATTGATTTCTCTTCATCTACCTACCACGTATACTTCTCATCTACCTATGATCTATCTCACCATTGATTTATAAAAAAATGGCTTCTCATGTGGTCACACTTACGTGTGAAAAATCCATGTTCTCGTGTCCAGCTAGGCTGCTGTGTATGTGCTTTTCAATTTTCACCAGCCCCAATGTAACAGAAATCAACAAGGGGGGAACATAGCCAGAAATTATAAAGCAAAAATGGAAATTTCTAGTTGCTCAAGAAGAAAGAGGAAGCTTTGCATTTCAGAGGGAGCATACTGACCTAGAGTGGCTAGGATCTGGCGCCTGCCGGAGCCGCGCGGGCGGCCCCTGCGCCGTCCGGAGCTCAAGTTGGATTGCTCACTCTGCCCAGCCGTCTGCATGCCGTTGTCCCCTGCGGCCTCGCTTGGCTTGTCCCCGCCCAGACTCCACGCAAGTGGAGTTGCAGTGGCATCCCCTCCGTGGCCAGCTTCGGCCGGTGGCGGGGACGGCGTGGGGGACGTCGACGGCGAGGGAGAGGACCGGTACCCCTTTGCTGCTTCTTGCGCCTCTGTCATGGTTATGTCTGCTCTGAAGAGACCATGACCGGATTCATGGCCTCCTGCCACTGCAACGCCCTCCCTTCCCTCCATTACAATGTGAAGGGCTCTTCTTGGTTGGAGCTTGGAGCTTGCTGGGCAAATTTCTTGTTCTTGGTTTGCTACTTTGCTTGCTTGGACTCAAATGAGGAGGAAGACAGACGAGGGAAGACACCGGCTCTAGTTTTGGTTTGTATCCGGTTACTACCAGGCACCAGCAAGCAGCTGCTGGTTGTACCAGTATTATACCGAAGTCATCAGGGAAAATATTTTGAATATGGGAAGATGACAAATAAAATAAAGGAGATTTGGGGGCAGAAACTGCACAAGAATGGCGGGGTTTCCTGCTCTCTGTAACCTTCTCTCTCTTTTGACCAGCCATATGATTGGTTGGACTGCAAAAGTGTACTAGAGTCCAACATAACTTCCATTTTTTTCTATTGAACAGTAAAGTAGCGAATGAGACAAACAATGTCTTCCGAAAAATGGATAAGATAAATTAAAGACAGTTAAAGAATTGCAGTGTCTTAATTGAGTTACCAGTACTAAATAAAATGGAAATGTATATTTAAACTTTTTCCATAAGCATGGAACTAAGGTTTGAATAATCTCTGCTTTTCCTTTAAGTCTTTTCTTGCATGTTGATATATTAAAAGATCCAGCAGGTGAGAGAAAAGCAGCCACATTGGGGATTGTACCATACAGTTCATTACTGCTCACTCCATCTCCAACTGATACATTACTATGTCTGCACTACACTGCACACTTTTGATTGCCACATTTTTCAATGACGTTTTTAAAATAATACAAATATGCATAAAATGATGAAACATATAATTACTATTTTCATGTAATAATCTAAAATTTGTGTAAGAAAATGAGATTAAAGCTTAACCTAGCATGCATTTCTTTTCTTTTCTTTTTTTGAAAAGTGCTAGCATGCATTTCAGATATTAAAACACAGAGGGAGTCGTTTGGTTATTCTACTATTTGTATTATTAGTACTACTAATACCTGTTCCTAGACCTAATAAAGCATTTCGTTTCTCATCTTTCTATGCAGCTTTCCCAATGTGCCTCTTCTTTAGAATCTTGAGAATCACACAAAAAAGTCATATTCTTGTTTCATCCCTCTTTTCTCCCCCCACAGTTTCAAGAGAGCTTTAGGACAAGACGGGAAATACTGATGCAGTAAACTTATAACAAGCACGCGTACCTAAATTTGCAGCACCAGCACCTGTACCTGTTTTGCTTGGCCAAGCTGCCCTGCACATTTCACAGCTGTCCAACTGAGGGGATAAGATCGAAGCACGGGCCTTTTGGGAAATCACTAGCAGGAGAGTAATTCAAATGGCAAATAAAAAAGGCAGTCAAATCCATGATGTGCTGTAACTGTAAAAGCTTGAATTCCTCGTTATCATAAAACTATGGATGCTTTAATAAACAAGACAATAGTTTAATATGAGCATCCCCAATCAGAAAAACAAAATAATGTTTCTTGACAATAAGACACCAACCAGAGGAAGGCATAGACAAAAGAGGATGGGGGACCTTGATAAAACAGAAGAGCGCGGTATGAAGAGGAAAACATCTTTCAGAAAAAATCTTGAAGAATATAGGCTAGTATATCTTCATGGAAGTTTTACACAATGTATAAGGGATGATGACAAGTAGAGCAGGAAAGAGATCTGTCCATTGCCTTGGAAACATCAAAGCTTACAGTTTCAAAGCTTACACTCTGAAGGTGCACGGCCGCTAGAGCAAATTTCCGCAACATCCGCTGCAAAAGATGGAAATGTGTGAGCTGCGGATCAAAAGCTGTATACACGACGTACTCCTATAGCTTTGCATTTATTGCATCTCAGATACTGAAATGGAGAACAAGCAACTCATCAGAATGTGAGCGGCAGCTTGGTAGAAGAAACAAACACTACTTGGGACACTTCACAAAATCTATTCAAGAACATATGTCATCTGCTTATTATTTTTCATTTTAGGACATAGCGTTTCGAATTGGTCCACTCAACAAAAAATGTTGATTCACCAAGATTACAGCATATTTGAGTTCTAATATAACCTGTCACCCTGCTCCTGGCGCTTAGTAGTTCAAGTGAACAAGAAGACGGCAAGAAAGACAACACCGAGAGATTTAAAGTGCTAAATTTTTTTATATCAAGGAACTTAGGAGATTATTTTTGCTTCTTCAAAGAATATCAGTTTTTTTCTAGGGAATATGTAGGATTGTGCTTTCAATTATCAGGGAGGAAAACACAACGTTAACAGCAAGAAAATGGCAAAGAACACAAGATACAAAAAAAAGAGCAAGAAAGTAACAAATATAACAGCTTACAAAAAGTGAATTGCAGCCAGCTTACATTATCATAGTTTCAAAGACTAAAAAAATCAAAACACTCACAAGGTGTTGCCAAATGGTGTAATTATTTATTACTACAGGTGAGATAGTGGAATGCCATTATTGTTACCAGGGAACGGTTTTTTGTTAAAAGGACTGAGTCTTGTTCCATAGACATCATGGTGCAGAAATACATGGTCAGATAAACTGGAAGTATAGCTTTATTAACATGGTCAGATAAACTGGAAGTACAGCTTTATTAACATGGTCATGTTGGCGATCGTTATTTGAAAGTAATTCCCCTTATCTTTTGAATCAGAGAAAATAGTTCTCCATACCATTCGATTGGTTGTCATCTTTTACCTCAAACATCCAATCTCAAATTAGAGGCTTGGGACAGCCTGTTCTCAACTGGTGAGCTCAAATGCAGAAGGTTGATCTAGCTGAGCCATGCATACATAAGTGGGATCAATAAGATAAACATCAGGAAGAAAACAGTGCAGTTGTTATTAGTCCAAATCCTTCAGTTATGGTTAACAGATACAGGACAAACCATGACAAAGTACTTGAAGATTCAGCAGTGAGAAACTGAGAATCTTTAATTATATATTCTGAACGATCTTGTGTTCAAAATTCAAACATTTAACAATCATAAAACGATATTGTAAATATCTTGATGAATCCATATTTTGTACTTTGTGGACAGAGAAGGGAAAAAACAAGTTTTATTAACTTCCATTGGAGATCTTTTGCAGATACTGAGTATGAATTAGTGGACAGCTGTACTTGCTTCAAGTGTACCCACAAGGAACCAAAACTCGCCTCCCAAGGATTAATTAATAGAGTTGATTATTGATAAGGCTTTGATTAAAGAGTAACAATAATGGTGCCATGTGATTAAGCCAAAAAAATGTCCATTCTTGTATCAAACGTTTTTTCAGGCTTCTTGTAAGTATAAAACAAATGGAAGAAGGGAAAGCATCGCACGCGCCCTTTCTTGCATCACAGCTTTTAATATGATAAACAGGTAAAAGCAAAACAAGAGCAAAAAATTAAAGCTGCCAAATAATAATTAAAGTAAACAAACAGAGAGAACTCAGAGTCTCAGACCTAGAGGGCCTTTTCTATTCTTAGACTGCTAAATAATCCGATACCTAATCTACCCATGCACATGGCCTTGAAGCACCCTTTCAAGGAATAACCTACACAAACTAGTAGCACACTGGACAAGCAAGCTGCACCATTAGCAGAGAGGAATGAGAACAATGGCTGGTACTATGAGTTTCTTGCCGTGTCAGCATTGAGCTCCAGTGTGAAGATTTCATCAACTGTTGCATGGTCACTGTTAACAGGAAAAAAAAATACTATGCTTAAAGATCAGAATATGCATACCTGCCTTAGTAATGTACTGTCTGGGTCTGGGGAAAAAATATACAAGTCCTGTTGGTTGATCTTGCATCATAAAAATGGACACTGGTGATCTTAACTTATTAATTCATAGCTCCCACTTCTCCTACAGCGTTTGATTGGGGGAAAACAGTTAACAACAGAATAAATCTGGAAAACTTTTCGTGACCCCTCAAGATCAATATTGATCAAGCTAATGTTTTGTAACCAGACTAAGTATATTACAGAGTGGGAGGACTAGTGAAATAGAATTCTGCAGCCGTTTGCCATGGGCTTTTCCCTTCTATAAATTTGTGATTACTTACTATAAAAATATAGAAATTGTGGAATTTTGTCCAGCTTGGTGATTTCTTTCCAAGTGATTGCATCATAATTACACAAAACTGTCAAACTGTTGGGGCTTGAACTATATTTCAGTAAAGGACTAAAAATGTATTGGAGCATATATATTGCTGAATGGACTTGCCAAAAAACACCATATGACGTCTTGTCTCCTAAAAATACTTCTTGAATACTATAGTAAAAGAAAGGAGTGTTACCACAATTAAACTATCAACTATGACTCTTAGGCACACCAAATTTTAATAGCTACTTTAGTCCAGAATGAATATCTAAGAAAAGTCCATTGCGCATAATCATCAAAGTTTGCTGGAAAAGCTATAGTTAATTTTTCCAGAAGATGCACATAAAGGAATGACAGAACAGGTATGACTCAATGTGCGCAATAAGTACTTAACTTCCAGTATCTTTACATATATTCGCGCAGAAGCACAAATTATTATGCTATTCTATTGACTTAAACGTTGAGTCAACAAATTACTACTCGTAGAGTGGCTTCAATGGAGCAAGAGTCCTTAGATTCAAATTGACAGCATATTAATATGAGACTGATGTGTTGAGAACCATGTTGCAGCATTTTATTGACTAGCTGTGGAGAAGGGAAATTACATACGGCAACCGAGTTCCATTTTAACCCTTACTACAATTAGTTGTCACTTTGATGTCAGAAAACAGTAAAAAACTTATGCATTAGTTGAAGGGCAATTTTCGTAGCAACTCTTTATACCTAGGCCATCAGGTTGGGAATGAATTCTTCAGGGATAATATAGATCAAGACTAAAGGTTCTCTTGGATCTGAAGCAAAACCTGAAACTGAACTACGCTTTAGACTGTAGTTGAGGTCTGAAGCATGAGGGTGGCCACTGAAGTGATACTGTATTGCACACTACAAGCAACATGTGAGAAAATATAAACAAACTGAAGTCATGTGATTACCCCATCTCTAGGTTAGTAGAAAAAAGTGAGGATACATTTGTTGTCATCATGAATAAAGTATTGGTCCATTCCCTAATTATGATCCAGGAAGTAACGACTAATAACTACAGGCTAAGCCACACGTCTCGACAGGAAGGCAGGGCATTCTGTGCAGCACGGCACGAGATATATGAGCATACTGCTCGAAGATTTCAGAATGAAGTGCATGGATTGCATTGCTGATAGCATTCAGATGATAAAACATACGGACAAGGGCATAACTCCTACTGCGCGCGTCCCCATCAACCTCTAATAAATTATCAAGGGTTCCACAAACTGAAGCACGCAACAAAAGAAAAACAAAAAAATTATGGCTCTGTGTTAGCATCAACGGGGTATTGTGTTGGGGAGCTTGGAGATACACGCAGAAGATGGGGATTGTGGAAGGAGCACCCGGGGAGTGATCGGGAGATGGAGCCAGTTCAGACGAACAAACGGGGAATCCGCGAGGATTTGCCGATATCGACGTCGCCGGCGGCGGCTCGTCGGCCGGCTCCGTGCGGTCAGCCGTCGTTCGCAATGACACCGGTTTCGGTCCAGTGGCTTAGTGGGCCTCGACACTACTGATCTGGCCCATAGCGGTTGCAGTGGGCTGAGGTGATCGGTGTACTGCCTCGGCTCACATAGGCAATGGTTTTTTTTTTTTACGAGACGTAGGCAATGAATGGAAGTGGCGCTATCTATCATCAGAGGCCGAGCTCTGTCCATTTGAGACAAAGGGGCTCTTACGGTCGAATACTGGCTACACGTCAGACAGCGGAAATTGAAGGCATTCGCGTGTTGGCAGCTAGCCGTATATATGGACGATGGATCATACTAGCTGCTTAACTGCCGGCAGGTCCAACATCTTTTTGTAGCTTGTACTGTATATCCAGCTTCGTCCTCCTTCCGGCACGTGTCGCTCGGTCACTCGGAAACTCCCCATCTCGAGACTAGTACGTAAGAGACACGAGACGGCTTACGTGTGTTTGCCATAAGACACGAGGAAATCGCCAAACGCGCTGCGTCCCACTCCATCGAGCCTTGTAACCTCCCTACGTGTCGCGGGCAAGTGAGCTCGTGACCCATGGACAACGTAGGACCAGCTCAGAATATAGCAACCGAGAAGAGAAAAACGCCCGCTGCCGCTGGCTGCGCCAATCATTGGAAGTGCCGCGCCGGCGAACTTCCCGAGCCACGACACCCGCACGGAGACACGCCGGGTCCCGGACGACGCGCCCCCTTGCTTCTCGCGCGCCTCCCGACCCTCCCTCCATCACCGTGGCCGAATAATCCCCGGGCGATGCCGCAATTGCTGCTCGGTTTCAACTCCCAGCAGCCACCACACTCCCCACTGCTCACCCCGTGACAGGGAGGTGACACTACCGATGCCAATCCACTGCAGCTGCAGCTTTCCAATGCTCCTTGCCCACCCCACCAAAGCCGTTGGCGCGCAGATGCCTTTTGACCTCACGCCGTCACGCGCGCCGCGTACATAACCCAACTGCCGCCCGGCCATCCACTTCGCGAGCGACGAGCGGGATGCGGAAGCTGCGAGAGCCGAGGGGCGGCGGGGAGAAGGTGGGCGTACTGGCCTTCGAGGTGGCCGCGCTCATGTCGCGGGCCGCCGGCCTGTGGCGCGCGCTCGGGGACCCCCACCTCGCGCGCCTCCGCGCCGAGGCCATCCGCCTCGAGGGCGTGCGCCGCCTCGTGGCCGACGACGACGCCGCGCTCCTGGCCCTCGCGCTCGCCGAGATGACCGCCGCGTGCCGCGACCTCTCCCGCGCCGTCGCGCGGCTCTCCGCGCGCTGCGCCGACCCGCTCCTCCGCCGGTTCAACGCCCTCTTCGCGGCCCTCGTCAAGGGCGGCGGCGGCGCCGACCCGCACGGGCTGCGGTACGCCGCCGAGAAGAAGATGGACCGGAAGGCGCGCAAGATGCAGCGCCTGGTGGCGTTCACCGCGCACCTGTGCCACGAGCTCGACGTGCTCGCCGAGCTCGAGCAGGCCGTGCGCCGCGACATGCAGCGCGCGGCGAACGGAGGGGAGTGCGCGCGCCGCGTGGCGCGGCAGAGGCAGGAGGTCGAGCGCCTCCGCGGGGCCTCCCTCTGGAACCGGAGCTTCGACTACGCCGTCCGGCTGCTCGCCAGGTCGCTCTTCACCATCGTGACGAGGATCACAGAGGTGTTCGACCTGGAGCCCACGAACATCTCCATCTCCTCCTCCATGGATGACGACTCCAACTCCAAGGTCTCGCGGCTTTCTTGGAGCAGCTCGTTCGTGAGCAGCAGCATGCAGTCCATGGTGTACCCTTCCGACGTCGTGGCCGCGGACACTCCTGGGAGGATGCTGCGTGCAAGATCCAGCAAGTCTACCAGCGGCGACGCTCGTCGGTTTCTCATGTCCAGGAGCAAGAGCTTGAGGCAGCTCAAGTGGCCGGCGGCTGGCAGGCACCTCGTCGGCTGCGTGGTCACGGGGAGCAATTCTCCGGTCAGAAACGGGTGGACCCATAGCGACGCTGACCTTCCACTGAGCTTCAGCTACATATCCGCAGCCAGCAACGACGATTATTACAGCAGCATCAACTTCCAGCACCAAGCGGATCATCACACGAACGCGAAGCCTTCGACGGCCGTGTTCGAGTCCACACACGACGTTCTGACCAACGCGCCGGCGACGTCCCTCGGCGGCGCCGCCCTGGCGCTGCACTACGCCAACCTCATCATCTTCATCGAGAAGCTCGCCATCTCACCTCACCACATCTGCTCCGACGAGAGGGACGACCTGTACGGCATGCTGACGGACAGGATCCGGGCGTCTCTCAGAGCGCGCCTCAAGCCGTTCGCCGCCATGAACACGCCCTGCGATCCCGTCCTGGCCGCCGAGTGGTCCGACACCGTGCAGAGGATTCTGGGATGGCTGGCTCCGCTCGCCCGCAACATGATCCGATGGCAGGCCGAGAGGAACTTCGAGCAACGAAACGTCGCGTCGAGCGCTGGCGTCCTGCTTCTGCAGACGCTCCATTTTGCAGACCAGAGGAAGACTGAAGCTGCGGTGACCGAGCTGCTCGTTGGTCTGAATTACCTCTGGAGATTTGGGAGGGAGCTTGATGCAAGGGCCAAATTGGAGTCAGCAGGTTAGCGATGGTTGTGTGAGATTACTCTGGGTGACATGTGTCAATATCATATCTGTAATTGCGGTTGCAGGAGGCTGTCAAGTGTCAACTGAACTGAACTAGATGGTCTTGGGATATTAAACTTGGGAGATAGCATCTCTTAGACAGAACAACACCTTGCTAATTTTGCTCCGTCAACGATGCTCCCAAGGAACAGGCACCAATCAACACCTCGTCACCCGTCAGCTTGGATGCTGCTGTTTCTGTACATCTGATCTGCAGTTCTGATAGTTCAACAACTTTCCATGTAAAGATCTACTATGTACTAATAAAGGAGACACATCAGATTTGCAGTGCTTCATGAAATTTTTTTAAGGTCATTTAAACACAACTGAATTCATTATGCTTGTATTTGTACATAATGCGTTTCGAGTGGCCTCGTCTTAGTGAACATCTGTAGTTGAATGTCGATTTACCAATTACTTCGTACTTTGTGTATTGGTATCGTGACGAACTAAACAGTTATGACTCCTAATATTCTTTTCTAGCAACTCTTGCAGATGATTTGAAGTACTTAAAAGGCACTGAGATTTTGACATATGCTCCACCAATCCAGCGGCATCCTTATAGAATTCAGTTTTTCCTTCCTTTTTTTTTGAAAGAAATTCAGTTTTCTTTGCAATGCAAAGATTTATGTTTGCAAGGTGATGAACTGGGCAGATCTGTAACAAGTATATAAATCTGGCCTGAGGAGGCCCGGCCTCTTCTGGCCCAACTAGCATTGCAATCAGGCCCAACTAGATAATTCTGTCTGATAAGCTGTTAAGATGATGGGCCTTGGTATATGTTTTCGGCCTGAAATGAATTAGACTTTTCCTTATTAGCCCGGTCCATGAAACGCCATGCCTCAACCCAAACAAAGAGGACCGCACACAAGTTTTCTTTTGCAAAAAATGACAGCAGGAGAAGTGAACATACCTTCACCCAAACCAAAGAACCAAAATAGCAGTTAGCATTAAACTAAAAAAAAATAAACATGTGCTTCAGCCTTCCCGAAGTTATGCTCCCTTTGTACTTGTCAGGTTAAATAAAATTATTACATAAGAAGAATGTAGAGAACACGTTCTCAGCTCATGAGAGAATCTCTTGTAACTGAGAATTTATGCATTTTAAAACTTAGTTTCAAATTGCCTTTAGATTTTGTGTTATTAATTTCAATCATTGTGTCTTATCATGCTATTCAATTCACCTTTGAAGTTGACTACCGGCATGTTTGAACTTCAAATGCTTCATAGAACCTTGGTTGGGCTATGAAAATTCCCTTAAGATTCGAAATTCTCATATAATCCTCATGGGTTTCACATTTGCTTTCTTGTCGATGATTCAAGAAAGCCCATGTGACAAGTAAAACACCTGAAATTGTTGAGAGGCAGTTGTCCGAGCCAAACTCTCACTTAGAAACAACAACAATGCACATTTTTATTAGAAAATTTGCATCCAATTGCTCCAAAATAGATCCATAGCCTCACCTAGTGTTCAACCAACGTCCTGGTGACACGAATTGAAATAAAAAAAATGATTGGCTAGTCGACTGAGCTTGGGAAGATGCTATGCTACAACATAGCAGTTCCTAGGGCTTACATTTTAGCATCCAACATATCATAACGGCAGACCACACCGGTTCATTACATTGTCAGATTCTACACTTCCAATCATGAAGGTTATTATGGCTGAAATAGTGAAATGAATGCATAAACAAGCAATTCGAGAGAGACACGGCGACAACATTTTGCCTAGTGCACGTACGGGTGTGGAGACGTTCATGATAGTTCAGTGTAAGCCTATGTGCAAAGATAGAACTAGAAGCACCAAAGGGTACATACACAGGTACCTCGCGCCTCGTTCACCAGTGGGCACACCGCACACAAAGCAACCGCGGGCTAGGAGCGAGAGTGCCGAGGGGCACCGCAGCGCACCAACAGGCAAGTCCGGGACTTGGCGCGAGCGAACCGTTGCCCCCCTGCCCTACCTGAGCAAGCAAGCTGACGGCACCTCCCTCCACCGTTTTGAATTTGAAAAACTCGGAGCACCTCCCTCCCTCCTTCCCTCCACCGCCTTGCGGCCGTCGACCAGCGGCCGTCGTACGTGCAAGACCTGGTGTGGTGGAACGCGCGCAGGCTGACCCGGTTCAGCCAGCTCGCGCGCGGACACGACGAGGCTACACGCTCCCACAAACGGAACCGGGTCCGCCCCCGCCCGCCCGCGCGCCCGCATCCGCCCACGAAGGAACGAACGAACCAGCAGCTCTCCCGAACCAGCCGGCAGCCAACCGTGCGGGTCGGTCCGCACACGCGCGCCACGACCCGAACCCGCTCCCCCGAAAAGGGAACTCGAACCGGAGTGCCGCGAGCCAGGCTGGTGCGAGTCGGGTGCGGCTCGGCCCTCGCCTAGTGTGCTCGCCCGTGCTCTAGTTCTCTTCTCTTCCCCTTTTCCCCTTCCCCTCCTCCCCCATCATCTCCACCTCTTCCCCCAACTCCTCTCCGCCGCCTCGCCTCCCACCGCCGCCATCGCCATAGGGTTGGGAGCCCTGCAGCCGACCTTCCCCATATCCCGTTCCATTCATCCACACAGGCTTCTCGCTGCCCCCTTCGCCGCAGAAGGACCCAATCGGCGGCTTCCGCAACTCCCAGATTCGTATCCGGCCACATCCATCCCCGCATCCGCGCCGGCGCCGCCTCCGCTTCACCAGTACCGTCGGAATCTGTCCTGGAGGTCCCCGATTCGCGATGAGGATGGTTCTGTAGGGCGCACTCGCTAGGGTTTTCGGGCCCGGTACCATGGACGCCGTGGAGCCCCGGGAGGGTTCTGATCGGGTGCTTGACGCCTCCTCCCCTGCGGCGGCCCTGGTGCCGGCTGCTGACGAGGTGAAGATGGAGGCCGCCGATGGCGGCGCTGCGGTGGGAGAACCTGCTGCGGCACGCGCGGCCAGTGAGGCGGAGGCGGGTGAAGGCGTCACGGCGGAGCATGGGTGTGATGTGGGGAACTCGGTGAGCGAGCGAAGGATGGAGGTTAATGAGGGCGGTGCAGCGGGCGGAGAGAACTCCGCGGCGCCTGAAGCAATCGAGGTGGACGAGGGCGGCACTGCGGGCCGAGGACACTCTGCCGTGCCTGCAACGAAGGAGGTGGATTTGGGCTGCATTCAGGGGGAAGTACAAGATGTGGCTCCTGTGGTCTCTGAAGCGAAGATGGACGTGGACGAGGGTGGTGCTGCAAGCAAAGAGAACTCTGGATCTTCCACACTGAGCGAGGTGAATGTGGGGAGCATCCCAGAGGCAGTGCAAGATTTGGCTCCCGTGGCGTCTGAAATGAAGATGGAGGTGGATGAAGGCTGTGTTCAGGAACAAGAGTGCACTGCAGCGGCTGCGGAAGGCGAGGTTAAGATGGAGGAAGGTGATGGCAGAGTGGTGAATCAAGGGCCTGCTACACCGGCTGATGGCCTTCAGGTGAAAGAGGAGGTAGGGGAATGCTTGGTGGGCCGCTACATTGGCCGGAGTGCTCCGGGGCATGCGAGGATTCTGATTGGGAAGGTTGCATCCTACGATAGCACAACTGGGGTCTACAGTGTGGTGTTTGAAGATGGACATGGCGAGGATTTGGGGCTTCCTCAACTCCTGGAATTTCTCATGTCCTATGAGAATGGTGCATTAGGCATGAAAGTGAGCTGCAGGAAAAGGAAGCTAGACTTGCTGGTTTCATCAGGGAGTGCCTCGGAGATGAAAGAGCCAGCAAGTACTAGGCAGAGGGTTGATGGATGCAAGTCGTCTGCCAGGCCTGATGCACTGCAGCATAGTGGATCTGGCTCAGATATGTCTGAGGATGTTGAATCTTCGAGTAATTCATCAGATTTCACTAAAGAAGGACCATCTGAGCCATGCCCTCCTGTACAGGCCGTGGAGTTGCCTCCGTCATCGGGAGACATTCCTGTGCCAGAAGAGTCCATAAGTTATCTCTTTTCTGTTTATAACTTCCTGCGATCGTTCAGCGTGCAGCTGTTCCTGAGTCCATTTGGGCTGGATGATTTTGTTGCGGCCATTAATTGCAGTGCGCAGAATAACTTGTTGGATGCTGTACATGTCTCACTATTGCGTGCACTGAAGCGGCATCTTGAATCTAAATCTGCTGGAGGATCTCAGCTTGCTTCAAATTGCTTGAAGTAAGTACTCTATATTTCAACCCCTTCTTAACTACAATAACTATTTTGTAACTGCTGTGTTTCCTTACTTAAAATTCTGATAGTAATTTCACTTCCCTTGAACTATGTGCAGGTATCTGGATTGGACATTATTAGATGCATTGACCTGGCCAACTTTCTTACTAGAGTACCTGTATGTGATGGGTTGCGTTAAGAATCTAGGGGGGCGGAGTTTTGGTAGAAGCCTCCTAGCCACGGAATACTATAAACTTCCTGTTGCCATGAAGCTGAGGGTGCTGCAAATACTCTGTGATCATGTCATTGAATCAGATGAGCTCAAAACTGAACTGGAGGACCGAGAAGGCTACAACGAGGAGATGGAATATGAGGTGGATTCTAGCGCCTTTTTGGAGGCTGGTTCAAGAGCAGTCTCAACCAGAGCCTCAAAGGCCTCTGCTTACAAAAATATGAATGATTTGCAGAACGTGGAAATCACTCCAAATGTAACAAATTCAGAAGGTACTGTAGCGGACACTTCTCAGGATGGCAACAGTGATGATTGCCGAATATGTGGAATGGATGGGACTTTGGTATGCTGCGATGGCTGCCCATGGGCTTATCATTCGAGATGCATTGGTCAAAACAAAGCCTTCCTTCCTCAGGGAGAATGGTTTTGTCCAGAATGTGTTATTAACAAGCTCGGACCAACTTCGTCAAGAATTGAGCGTGGTGCAAGAGGAGCTCAAACGTTTGGCATTGACATGTGCGGGAGGCTATTCTTAGGAACTTGCGACTATTTGCTGGTGTAAGTTCTTGCAAATTGATCATACAATACTTCAGTTTTACTAATGATTTGTTCTGCATGACCTGCTACGGTTTGTCCTATACTTCCTTTAATATTTGCTCCATGAAATACTGCAGGATCGGAACATCTTCAGCTGCGGAATCTTATTCAAGATATTACAATCGTTATGATGTTGTCAAGGTCCTCCAAAGACTTGCTCTCTCAGATGCATATGTGGATATATGCAGTCAAATAGAGGAATACTGGAAGCATTTACTTGGTATAGCTCAGAGCGAGAGATCAAAAATAGGTAAAGAAGTTGGTGTGAGCCATACTCCACAATCCGGTATGTTGAGTTTTACTCCTATCAAAGCAGGAGATGGAAGTGTCTGGACAACTTTAAAAGATGGTGGGGACAGTAAAACAGTAGCACTTCCTCAAACATATATGCAGCAGAAATTTGTGTCTAATGAGGAACAAAAATGCATGCCCAGCTTAGTTGCTGCCGCCGAGAAGAATGCTGAAGTTTGCAATCAAACTCTATCGGCTCAGTACAACATACACGATGCACCCAGAAATGGAGCTTTTGGACCATCTGTGGTATCGTCAATTTCTCATCAGAATGGATCCGCTGTAAAGGGTGCGTATAACATAGCGCACGTACAGCCAGCTCAGAGTATATCCCGTCCAGACTTACCCACCAACGTTGGAAGTAATGGCATGCCTAGGCAAGGTACCGTGAGCACCATTTCTGCAAAGGCAGAATCATTTTGTCCATCTTATCAAGGTAAACAACACCTTCAGCTGTTTGCTGAAAGATCTGGAAACATGAGTGGTGGCAAGGCAGCAAAATTGTCGTATTTTAAACCACAGGCTTACATGAATCTCTACAATCATGGCAATATTGCAGCATCTGCTGCTGCCAATCTTGCTGTTATTACATCTGATGAAGGTAAGGTTTCAGCATCCAAACAGACTGCAAACCCAAGGAAAAGAATGGCTGCAGACAATTCCCTACAGTTGAAAGCATTTTCCTCAGCAGCCGCACAATTTGTTTGGCCAAGTACTGAAAAGAAGCTTATGGAAGTCCCAAGAGATAGGTGTGGTTGGTGCCTTGCTTGTAGAAGTTCAGCAATCGGAAATAAAAAGGCTTGTTTTCTTAACATGGCCACTGCAAATGCTGCTAAAGGGTCTGCTCGAATTCTTAGTGTCATGCATGTAATAAAAAATTCTGATAGCCATTTCCCCAGTATTGTTGCTTATTTAGCCAACATGGAGGAAAGTTTGCGTGGCCTATTAGTTGGTTCACTACAGGACACGCAGCAGAAAGAACGATGGCATCAACAACTACGAGAAGCTTCCGACTGCAGAACTGTAATACCCCTATTGCTTGAGGTGAGTTATAGCATTCAGTTATTAACTTTCTGTATCCTTTGATACTCCTCAATATTCTACAACCAAGTCATGATATAGTATATAACCCTGAATGCTGTCAGCAAGCAGTGGCATTAAATAGATTACTAATTTCAGATTTCTCATGCAGCTTGAGCTAGATACATTATATTCCTGCATGTATGCTTTTAATAAAGGAAATTACCTCTACATACAATGTTACAAACTGTTAAAGATTTAGTATGCAATAAAGGATATTGAAAGAAAGATAAAAGTTACGATTAAGAACGTTATTGTCATAAATGGTAGTCACAGGAAGCGAGCCTAGCTCAACTGGTTGGGGTTGGAGTCCTCTTGAACGCGAATTTGTGTGCCCATTTCTTCTTCTTAATGAAAAACCACATAATTTCTCCTAGGTTGGATCTCCTTTTTTATATAAATGGTAGTAAAAATGACTACAATTGTTATGTCATTAAAAATTGTTACTATCCTATGCAGTTGGAAAGCAACATCCGTGGAGTGGCATTTTCTGCAAGCTGGTTGAAGCCAATAGATGACTGGCCTGTGGAATCTCCTGGTCTATCAGCTGGAGCATCTCGTCCTGCACAATACCAAAAACGTGGAGCTGGTGGAAGGCGTGGCAGAAGACGTTCGTTGGCATCTGAATCTGGTACCACTACTGCTACTGCTACTGATGATGACAACAGCTGGACTTGGTGGACTGGAGGAAATATTTCAAAACGTACTTTGCAGAGGGGGGCTGTTCTATGTTCAACCATAAGAAAAGCTGCTCGCCAAGGTACTGTGCATTTTAACTGTTACTAGCCTTATTTCATCCTCTATCAGTCTCCAGGGCATGAACAAGTTGGCGTGTTTTGACTCCTACTAGGTGGTAAAAAAAGGATAGCAGGTTTACCTTACCATGAAGCTTCCAATTTTCCAAGACGATCCCGTCAATATTCTTGGAGAGCATGTGTTGGACTAAGCCAGACTTCATCTCAACTTGCTCTGCAGGTTAGCACTTCTGTTCTGGTGTCATAAAAGAGTACTATCAAACCTACTTTAGCAATGATCCTAATATTCATTTCTCACAGGTTAGATATCTTGATGCCCACATTAGATGGAAGGAATTCATCCCTCCAGATCAAATTCCTTCAGATGGAAAAAGTTCTGATGCTGACTTTTCTGCCCTCAGAAATGCTGTAATCTGTGATAAAAAAATAATTGACAATAAGATAAGATACGCACTTAAGTTTCCCAACCAGAAGCATCTTCCTGTGCGTGTGACAAAAAATATCTTGGAAGCAGAAGGTGATCAGGATGAAAATAGCAAATTGTGGTTTTCCGAAAACCACGTGCCACTGTACATGTTGCGAGAATATGAGCAGAATTCTGGGAGTAGCTCCTTGCCTAGTCCAGGAATTTCAAACTCTATCTGTTTCACCAATTTTTACCCAAGGCAAGTAAAAGCATATACCGGAGATGTCTTTTCTTATCTCTTTCACAAAGGAGATGTTTATCCCTGCACCTCATGCAAGAAGGATGTTATGTACAGGTTTGTTTTTCCACTTCGCTCTATATGTAATAAACTGATCACATTTTTTTTTGAGATACTAACTTCTGTATTTTTGTTGATTGCATGCAGGGATGTTGTTAAATGCAGCTCTTGTCAAGGTATGGGTCTATAGCATGCGCTTTAGATAATCTGTTTTCCTTTTTTATCCTCATAGTATCCAAGAAGATTATTGACCGATTTGAGCTTTCCAATGCTTAGTCTCACTATTGCTGTCTAAAAATAACTTTCAGGTAATTGTCATAAAGAGTGTACATCAAGATCTATTGTTAGCAAAGGAGTCAGTGCTACTTCCAATTTGACATGCAAGCTATGCCTCCAGAAGCGGAATCTTATGCTTACAAGTTACAATACAAATGCAAGTTATATCCGGCCCCAACAGAAGAGTACTGGCCAACAGCAAGTGACCGCTCCCAAAATTATCTTCAAGGTTAGTTCTTCCCATTCTGCTGAACCTACCCTGAAAGTTGAAGCGCAGACAGTCCCAAAGGTTAAAGCACAGCCACTTGCAAATGTGGAAGCTCAGCCAATTATGAATGTGAAGGCCCAGCCAATCGCGAAGGTGGAATCCCAGACACTTGCAAAGGTGGAAGCCTTGCCAATCACAAATGTGGCAACTCCGAATATCACTAGTGTACAAGCTGAGCCAAAGACAAAAGCTAAAAAGTCAAAGTCAGAAAAATCTAAGAAACCTAAAAAAGTTCAAGCGATAACATATTTTGGTCTTGTATGGAAGAAAAATAAGAATGACAAGGATGATGGAAGTGATTTCAGGGCGAACGATGTGATTCTTAAAAGTAAGGATGGTATAGGTTCGTCAATAAAACCGACTTGTTGCCTCTGTAACAAAACTTATTCTCCGGAATTCCTTTATGTTCGCTGCGAGAGGTGCAGAAGTAAGTCTATTTAGTATTGTTGCAGCTTAAAGCATTATCCTTTTGTGTTATGTTGTATTTTTTTAACATCTTGGTATTCCCTGCACACAGATTGGTTTCATGGTGATGCCTTACAACTTGAGGATGAAAGGATAGATGAGTTGGTTGCATACCGATGCTGTAGGTGTCGAAGGAGAGCCATACCCCAATGTCCTCATTCAGATGATTATATAAAGCCTGAACCAGAATGTAGTGAACAAACAGTTGCTACATCATCACAGTCAACAATGCTATCTAGTGAGGGAACTTTCGCTTTAGTAGATCAGGACCCACTGCTCGCTTCATATGGAATCGTTGAACCGACTGGGGAAGAAACAGTGGATGCTGATTTATCAACCAACATGGTAAGCTTTGCCCCTGGAAGCAACAAGAAGCTGTCAATAAGACGAGCACAAACTAAAAATTGTGAATACCTTGATCAAGCAAGATCTGCGAATGAGTATTATATCCAGAATCAATCTCTGGGGAATGGGAACATCAATTTCAGCCACATGAATGAATATTCCTTTTCGGAGGCTGACAGCGTGCATGCTTCAGAGCTATTGGGGTGGGATTTTTCCCAAGGAACTGCATATGCTGCCCCTCCTGAATCCACTGCTACTCACCAAGCAAATGACACTAGTGGTGGCAACTTTGCAATTGACCAATATGAACCCCAGACTTATTTCTCATTTACCGAGCTGCTTGAAGCTGATGATACGCAGCTTGATAATGCATTTGGGATGTCTACTAGTCTGCAAGACGATGGCAACTGCACAGGAAACTTCGATCAACAAGGAGCTGGTTTTGATGAAATGTATTTTATGATAGAGGATGGAGCTTCAAATATGAACTTCCCAACAGATGATCCCTCCCCTGATGTGGTAGCATGTTACAAGTGCCAGAACACTGAGCCACCACCTGATCTCAAATGTGCAGTCTGTGGCCTGCACATACACCGGCAATGCTCACCTTGGGATGAAAATGTGCTGCCTGCTGAGAGTGGCGATTGGAGTTGTGGTGGTTGTCGAGAATGGCGATGATTACTTCTGAACTTCATTGCATCTGTTGAGAGTGGCAGCGCCAGCTGTGATAGCAGGTAACCACCTTGATATTCCATTTTTATACGGATCAGGTTTCTGTTAACGATAACTAGGTTTTAGTTCCTGAACATGCTTTCTGTTTAGGTGGAAGGTATACAGTGAAGTGCGCCACGGATCTGGATGAAAATTTTCCATCAAGCTGTTATGATGCAGTGCTACTGAGGGTTGATTATTTGACATACAGTTAGACTAGCAATGACTGCTGCGGAGTTTACACTGTAAATACTAAAGGATGGGTCACGGAGACCATTTTCCATTCTTTAGAGTTTAACTTTATTTTTGGGGAGCTTTAGAGCTAGGAAATGCTGTTGGCAACATGATATATGGTTCTGAAAAACCATGTTCGTGTAATTGTATTACTTTCTTGCAACCTTCATTTTCTCCTCGTCTTTTTCAGAGAGGCCTTTGTCAGAGTGGCCAACTGGCCACTGCCATTGCTATGCTTTACATATACTGCTTCCCTTCTTTTTCTCACTATGCGAAAATGCATCGCATTTGCCCTTACATCTTGGTGCATATGCTGCTGCGATGTGGTGAATGATTTTTGAGAAGATAGCAATTGTGGTGCTCCATTTAGCTTGAGAAATTTGAGTGATGCTGAGAATGTTTCATCACCTTTTTTTAGGGCAGAGAATGTTTCTCTTTTTTTAGGAAGAATTTTTCATCGTTGTATTTATGTTATTGTTCTTGTTTCGTTTTTTTGAGCAAATTTTGTTCTTGTTTCGTGAGAAATGAACACGGGAACTTGGCATTGGGCTAACACAAGTCGATCTGCCATCTCAAGCAGGTCTCCGGCCCAATTCCTCTGCACCGCCCACATTCATTACTTGCATAATGTGGGTTGGTCTGTATTTTCGAAAAGGCGGGCCCAGTCGTGGAGAGGGCCTTCTTCTACTTGTTCCCTTTGCTCCGCTCCGGCAGCTCTCTCCACCACCGCGATCTGTCGTCCTCCATTTGCGGCGGCGATGGCGCTCTCCTCCTCCCGGCCGCTCCACCTCCTGCGCCCGCTCCTCCGCGGCTTCCACGCCTCTGCGCAGGCCCTGTCGCGGGCGGAGCTGCACGAGTTCTCCAAGCCTAGCGGGCATCTGGGCAGCTGGGAGCCCGCTGGGGAGCCCCGGCAGGCGTGGGCACAGCTGGACCGGCTGCGCAAGGGGTACGCGCGAGACGTGCGGCAGCTGCGGCAGCAGTACGCGTACGAGGTGCAGCTGATGGAGGCTGAGCGGCAGCGGAAGGCTGAGGCGCGCGCCGAGGCCGCCCGCGTCGCCAACGAGGAGCGCAAGGCAGCCAAGGCCGCCGCCGCGCAGACGCGTGCGGCTGAGCGGCGCGCGTTCGAGGAGGACTTCCGCCAGGCCCTTGTACGTTTCCTTTCCCCGTCTCCTTCCCTCCCTTCCCCATCGTTCTCCCAGTTCGCCATTGCACACAACTTGTTTGGTGAATTGCCTCCTTAGAATGCGAGTCTTAACATTGTGTAAGTTGCTATGTTAGTTTGGGATTAAGAGGGCATTTAATCCTATACCTGCCTGTTTCATCCATGTTAGCTTCAGTTCGGACGTATGCATAACAACAGCGTCTTTAGCACTCAACTGTAAAGCTACTTGAGATTGGTGCCGTAAAATGTTTGTGACCGAGATGAGATAACTTGCAGATGAAAGAAAGAGCTGAGAAGCTGGAGAGCTGGCGGAAAAAGGAGAAGCTCCAGGAGCAGAAGAAGGCGGAGCAAAAGGAACTCCTGCGCAAGAAGAGCAGTGTGTGGCTTGCTGAAGATAAACTTGAAGATCAAATACTCAATGCTATCAAGAATACCACTCCTCTATAAGTTTGATTATGTGAGGTGAGTTGTACTCTTTTTCTTTTTGTATTGTTGCTAACTTTTCTCATCCATCTAGTTTTGCTAACTTTTCTCATCCATCATGTTAAAATTTTTAACGTGTTTGTGATCAAAATTTAGAAGAATGCAGCCTAATGAAGTGGACACCTTAAAATCAAGTTGTCTTAAATAGATGAAGTGCCTATACAGATTGCAAGTCATCATTTAAATTGTATGAGATTTGTAGTCTTTGATCCTACTTGAACATAAGTTTCCATGCAAATATTGAACCCACAACTTAAATGGATAATGCTTACACTGATCGAATTCTTCTTTAAGTCGTTTTAGTCTGTGAAGCATCATTCTTATGAACATATGGTTCTTACACTGATTGAAGTCTTATTTAAGTCGTTTTAGTCTGTGAAGCATCATTCTTATGAACATATGGTGCTTACACTGATTGAAGTCTTCTTTAAATCGTTTTAGTCTGTGAAGCATCATTCTTATGAACATATGGTTCTCCAGCTTTCTGAGTATACTTGTTGTGGCCACGTTTTGATTTTTCAGATTGAATCCGTAGCACTCATTTCTAGAATGGAATGTAGAGTGGACTTTGCTCAAATTAGTAGTATTTGTTTTTGTGATACAGCTTTGGATGAGAATTGCATGGCTAAAACTCTGATTAATAGATACAATGTATCAATGTATGCATTTAAGCATTTTGGTACTGAAATTTGTAAGATATGCTCCAGACGACCGGTGGGTTTTCATTTTCTTACTTGCATTCCCTCAGCATGGTTTTGGGGTTGTCACCTTGTTGACAGGCTTTATATTCAGTATAAACCTTCACTACATTATCCACTATTCTACTGCAGTTGACACTTGATGGGCAAGTGATCTATCTTGCTGAGTTTAATAAAAAAGTATTAGATTGTTGTCTGTCGAAGAAGGCAAATGCAAGTTTCTTCAAATACAGTACAGTTTTTTCTTTTGTTGTGACCATTTCTTCTTTTATGATCCTTTGGTTGTTAAGATGGTTATGAACTTAACATGTCTTGAACTCAGCTATTAGTCTATCTGTCCATGCCCACACTCTTCCAGATACTGACTAGCATCATATTTTCTGTTATGCAGGAAGCCAATAGTAGCATGCGAATCAAGAGGAGAGACATCACACATCTTTCATTCTCTCTGAGGACTAGTTTATAGCCAGCAACCAGACTCCCACCCCCTAAAGTTTAGTCCCGTCACATCGAATGTTTAGATACTTAGGAGTATTAAACATAGACTATTTACAAAACTCATTGCACAGATGGAGGCTAAACGGCGAGATGAATCTATTAAGCCTAATTAGTCCATGATTTGACAATGTGCTGCTACAGTAACTATTTGCTAATGGTGGATTAATTAGGCTTAATAGATTCGTCTCGCCGTTTAGCCTCCATCTGTGCAATTAGTTTTATAATTAACTCATATTTAGTCCTCCTAATTAGTCTCCGAATATTCGATGTGATACGGACTAAACTTTAGCTCAACGAATCAAACACCCCCTAGGCAATAAGAATCAGTTTAGGTTTGAGATGTAATGTCATATGTTTGTTAGTTATACTGGATCACATCAAGCTGCTTGGAGAGGTGGTTTTCCTCGATTCTTCACGGAGCAGAAATGATTTCCTGCACTCAGAACTGCTGCTGTCCAAAGTTTGCTGCCCTCCTTTTCTTCTTGTGGATTAAAGATATAATGATTCGCTATTTGTTCTCGTTTGTATAAACTCTTGGCACGATCTGGAAGAAAAGGACGTCGCTCTCGAGTCATGTGATTTCCCTTTGGCAATTTTTTTTCTTGTTAGTTCGATGAATAGCTACATCCATACTGTTAATGCTTTTTTTATTCCTTTTTGATTGTTGAGGCATCATGCATTCATGCTGCTACTATTTTGTCCTAATTGGCGCCCCCGCAATGGTGCAATCAACTCGCGAGAGAAACGGGATGTGATGACTGATGAGAAGGTGAGCGTGAAAAGAAGAGGGGCAAAGCAACATGGAGCAAAAGCCCCGCATGATGAGTCCATTACCTTTCTTGTCACGCCGAAAGAGGATCATGATTTCACCCTCTGCCCTGTTTCTCATTCTCAAGGTAAACTTGCATCTTGATGGTCCATGGTTCATGTCCCAGACCTGAAGCGTAACATTATTTTAGAGCACTAGAATTTCTGTAAAGGATCATGTAGCATGCAGACTAGTCCAGGCCTGTTTGCAACAAGAGTACTTTTCAGATTTTCAGGGAAAAAATAAAACTGTTTCTTCTGCAATTCTTGTGAAATTATTGCATTTCCAAAATGGCCTTGTCCTTTTGAAATTACTAGCACTATGTGCTGCTGTGCATTGTGGAGTGATGGAGAAGCCTCCTCTCCTACCTAGGCCTAGGGGACCTACGAGCAGACAGAAACAGATCAAAAGCGAAAAGTGGAAGCCTCCAGTACTGACAAGCCTGCCACTGGGCTTTGGCCTGTCCAAAGAAAACAGTCGAGTGAAGACGTTGAAGAGGTTCCAGTTCAAACACCTCCCGATTTCAAAAATCAAAAGGCACGGTTGTTCTCTTGTTCCAATGCAGATTATGGAGCAGCCAAGATTACTCATGGCTCTGATTGAGTAATTCCTCCCTTTCCTCCATGCCGATCTTGTAATAGCCCCAACCACACTCGCCGTTGCGAACAGCAACGATGGCTCTGCAGTTCTTGGCGCGTTCCATGGGGTTCCTGGCGATATTGGCGTGCCTGAGCTTGGCAATGCCGGCGGCGGCGGCAGCAGCGGCCGCGAACCTGCCGCAGCCGGAGCCGGAGGTGAAGCCGAGCGACACGGACGCGCTCACCATCTTCCGCAACGGCGCCGACGCGCACGGCATCCTGGCCGCCAACTGGAGCAGCGGCGACGCCTGCGCCGGCCGCTGGACGGGCGTCGGCTGCTCCGCCGACGGCCGCCGCGTCACCTCGCTCGCGCTGCCGTCGCTGGACCTGCGGGGCCCGCTCGACCCGCTCTCCCACCTCGCCGAGCTCCGCGCGCTCGACCTCCGCGGGAACCGCCTCAACGGCACCCTCGACGCGCTCCTCCGCGGCGTCCCCAACCTCGTGCTGCTCTCTCTCTCCCACAACGACATCTCCGGCGCCGTCCCGGACTCCATCGCGCGGCTCCCCCGCCTCGCCCGCGTCGACCTCGCCGACAACAGCCTGAGCGGGCCCATCCCGGCGGCGGCGCTCGGCAAGCTCACCGGCCTCCTCACGCTCAAGCTCCAGGACAACCTCCTCACCGGCCTCCTCCCCGACGTCACCGCCGCGCTGCCCCGCCTCGCGGAGTTCAACGCCTCCAACAACCAGCTCTCCGGGCGGGTCCCCGACGCCATGCGCGCCAGGTTCGGTCTCGCCTCTTTCGCCGGCAATGCCGGCCTCTGCGGGCCCGAGCCGCCGCTACCGCCTTGTTCCTTCCTGCCGCGCGAGCCCGCCCCGACGTCGCCTTCGTCCGTGCCTTCCTCCATGGTGCCGTCGAACCCGGCGGCGTCCTCTTCCGTTGCTTCGTCCTCGCCGGCACTGGCCACACCGGAGTCGCTCGGCGGGGCTGGCAAGGGGGGCTTGAGCCCCGGCGCAATCGCCGGGATAGCCGTCGGCAACACCCTGTTCTTCTTTGCTCTGGCGTCGCTGCTTGTAGCGTGTTGCTGCTGCGGCCAAGGGGGCGGCGGCGAGCCTGCAGCCAAGAAGAGGAAGAGACGCGGCCGCGTGGGCCTCGAGGACGGAGACGGAGCGCTGTTCGGCCACCTCAAGGGGGAGCAACCGGCTCGTCCGGGCAGCGCCGGCAGGTGCAGCGACGGCGGCGACAGCGACGGTGCGCGCAGCAAGCTCGTGTTCTTCGGGGCGGACGGCGAGGGCGAGGAGGACGACGGCGGCGGCAACAGCGATGGCAGCGCCGGGGGAAGGCCAAGGGGCGGCGCGCCGCTGACCTCGCACCTGCAGGAGAGGCGGAGCAGGTTCCAGCTGGAGGAGCTGCTGCGCGCGTCGGCGGAGATGGTCGGCCGGGGCAGCCTGGGCACCGTGTACCGCGCGGTGCTGGGCGACGGGCGCATGGTCGCCGTGAAGCGGCTGCGCGACGCCAACCCCTGCGCCCGCGAGGAGTTCCACCGGTACATGGACCTCATCGGCCGGCTCCGCCACCCGCACCTCGTCCCCCTCAGGGCCTTCTACTACGCCAAGCAGGAGAAGCTCCTCATCTACGACTACCTCCCCAACGGCAACCTCCACGACCGCCTCCACGGTACCATCTCCGGCGATCTTTTTGTCGAGCATCGCCATTGCGTCATTGACCTGAATCTGACACGAACAAATGAACAATGTTGTTGCCATCGTCTGCTTGAATAATCATTCAGGACACAAGATGACAGGCGAGTCGCCGCTGGACTGGACGACGAGGGTGAGGCTGCTGCTCGGGGCGGCGCGCGGGCTGGCGTGCATCCACCGGGAGTACCGGACGTCCGGCGTGCCCCACGGCAACATCAAGTCCACCAACGTCCTGCTCGACAAGGGCGGCGCCGCCCGCGTCGCGGACTTCGGCCTCGCGCTCCTACTCAGCCCGGCGCACGCCATCGCCCGCCTCGGCGGCTACATGGCCCCCGAGCAGGCCGACAACAAGCGGCTCTCGCAGGAGGCCGACGTGTACAGCTTCGGCTTGCTCGTGCTGGAGGCGCTGACCGGCAGGTCGCCCGCGGCGCAGCACCCGCACCCCTTGCCCGACGCCGCAGACGCGCAGAGGAGGGAGAAGAAGAGCAACGCGGCGGTGGCGGCGAGCCTCCCGGAGTGGGTGCGGTCGGTGGTGCGGGAGGAGTGGACGGCGGAGGTGTTCGACGTGGAGCTGCTCCGGTACCGGGACATCGAGGAGGAGATGGTGGCGATGCTGCACGTGGCGCTGGCGTGCGTGGCGCCGCAGCCGGAGCAGCGGCCGTCCATGGGCGACGTCGTGAGGATGATCGAGAGCGTGCCGGTGGACCAGTCGCCGATGCCCGAGGAGGACAGGGACGTCTCGGTGACGTCGCCGTCCATCGGCGTCACCACCGACGACGGGGGTGGCCGGCTCAGCTACTAGCCTGCTAGTTCAGGCAGCCTCGCCGTTCGTGCTTTGTTGACTGTAATGTAATGGTGTGATGTTCGTTAACGTAGTAGTAAGGTTTTGGTATTAACATTGTGCATTTGTGATGCTCAAGGCCATACAATATATTTGGGCCGATTTGATGGAAGAACTGGATTCAGTAGTGGCAACCCGCAGTCGCACTCTTCCTCGATCTTGGATTGGTTCTTTGGTTGATACCTGATAATTTGCACTTGCCTAACTATGTCCCAAGCGCTTGCATCTGTGTTTTATTCCTTTTCTTTTAAACGACTTTCCCTTTCCTATTGATAACGTGAAATTAATATCTGTATCTTCTTTTTCAAAACACCATATAGATTCTACTCATACGCATATGCACCCACCTTTGTAATGCTGCTGATCTTGAGATTGGCGAAGTCTATAGGTACATCTCACTACTTATCGTATGCGTTTACTGTCGAAAGATAGCAAAAATAATCAGGCATGTAACCGTGTTTGGTACCTTACCACATTCCAACTTTTCATTTGCCAAATGTATGGTAAGCCATAACTTCTATAGCCAGCAAATCATTCACTATACTTGTGGTAAATTTTGGTAAAGAATACAGCAGAGCTCTTCTAGGGGTTAAGAGACACTGGCATACCACGGCCCACACACCTATGGACATGAACCAAACGGCATCCATACTTGATCAAACTTGTGGCAGATTTACTCCACCCCTTTTAACCTTTCAAAAAAGATTCACTAATCTAAAGAAAAACAAAAAAGGCAATTTTGTGTAAAATTGAAGACGTATATACACTATGGACGATTAGTGAGAGGTTTTCTGTTTGCAACCAGCTACGTTTAAACGAGATGCGTTTCGTTGGACAAACAATCTGGTTTGATCAGAAGATAATATTGGAGGTGGAGCAATTGGAATTGGAATCTTGAAAGCACGGCGTCATCATTCCTGATGACAGTGACAGTTACCTGAGCATTTTCTAGTTGACGATGGACATGCTCCCTGTATCCCAAGCCAATTTTGTGCTCATCTGGATACCGAAGATAGAAAAGGGTTGATGATCAGGATTCTTGTAATCCTTTCTCTTGACCACGTATGTTTGATCTACTGCTCCACCTTCAACAAGGCCTGAGCGGGTCCCTCGTGGCGCTCTGCGGCGCCTTCTCCTCCTTCACCGACAGCTACGTCGGGAGCGACGGGCGCGTGTACTACGGCGTGGTGACGCGCCGGGGCCTCCGCACCTTCTCCCCGGACCCCGACGCGGCGTCCCGGGACCTGTCGTCCACGCCGCGCTGTCGCTGCTGGTGTTCGCCACCATCGCGCTCCTGGACGCCGACACCGTGGCCTGCCTTACCCGGCGCTGGAGGTCAGCGAGCGCACCATGATGGCCGTGCTCCCCCGTCGTCGTCGGCGCCATCCGGCCAGCCTTGGCGGCCTCCCGCTGCTCGCCCGCCTCGACCTCAGCTTCAACAACCTCTTCGGCTCCATCCCGGTCAGGCTAGCGCGGCTGCACCGCCTCGTCGCACTCGACGTCAGGAACAACCCCCTCACCGGCAGCGTCCCCGCCGGTAAGTATTTCTCTCTCTCTCTCCATCGATTCATTCATCCGCGCGAGCTTAAGCTTAGCTGTTTAATCCGGCCGCATCGATTCTCGATAGAAATAAGAAATAATAATGCTGATTGATTCTCTCTGCTTGCTTCTTCCCAAGAACTGGCGGCGAAGTTTCAGGCCGGCTTCCAGTACGGAAACGACCTGTGCGGCGCCGGCCTGCCGGCGCTCCGCCCGGACCTCATCAACCTGGACAGGCCGCAGCCCTTCAGCGCCGGCATCTCGCCGCAAGTCACGGCCCCCTATTCGCGGCCACGGTGGTCGGCCCTACGGTGGCAGGGGGAGGGGACAAAGGGTGGGTTTGGTTTGGAGTCTAACTGGACTCGAACGAATTCGATCCAATAGGTTAGGTTGGACCTAAAACTTGACCTAAGTTAACGCCGTCCGTTCATGCGGGCAGGTGAGTTGGCACGGGGAGGGAGGGAGGGGGTGGCGGCCGGCACGAGGACAGGGAAGAGCGACAGCCGGCGTGGGGAGGGAGAGAGTGGGCGGCGGCCGGTGCGGGATAACCTGAAGTTCAGGCGGCCGCGGCTGAGAGCCTAAGCTCTAGGTGACTAACGGCGGTTCGGGAACCGGAGCTTCGGGTGATCGCGGTGGCGGCTAGGGAGAGCCCGAGGTCCGGGCGGTCGTGGCCGCGCGGGAGAACTTGAGCTCCGGGCAGCCACTCCATCTCCGTCCAGGCGGTGGCGACGTAGAGGTGTGGAGGAGGAGAGAAACCCAGGGCACGAGGAGGTGGCGGTGTGAGAGGTGAGGAGTGCGATGAGAGGAAGATAAGGTGAGGTAAAAAAAAAAGAGAATGATAGATGGATCCTGCAGCTAACGGGTGGCGTTGATAACGGTTTTAAAACAACATCCATCCCATCCTTCTAAATCCCTTCAACCAAACAAAAAATTGGAACGAACACATTCCTCTTGTCTAAACACGAGGTGAGTTGAACCCAATAAAAAAAAAGAATGAACCCAACCCCTTCCACCCCATCCAAAACCAAACACACCGCTTTTTTTCGTCCATGTCAGTGACGCTCAGGGCCCACAGTTCCATCCATCACAAATAACGGCGACATCCAACAGAATGGCGATGGAAACGCAAATTCTAGTCGCAACGAAGGGATGGCTAAATTTTCAATGGCACACAGAGGACATACAAGGAATTTTCTCCAAAACATCCTTGGTCAGCACGACGGCAAGAAAAGAAGGTCAAGAATGGAGCGCAAAAATTGGGGACTGGGGACTCGAGTTGACCGAGGAGAGAGGCATGGAGCTTTGGAACACGAGAAGAAATGCGTCAAACCCAACAGCTTTCGCTAGGCCCACAGGCTCACGGTTTTGGGCCGTTCCGTCGGTTTGGACGCCGCGACCCAACAAAACATGTGGCAGCCGAAGTAAAACCAGCGGCCGTGATGCGCCGTCCGAACCAACCCGCGTGTCACCATCCACCGTTCGCGGACCATGGATTCGGAAACCTTTCCACAGCATATGCCGCCGTCGCCGTCTCTAATTAAGATCGCATCGGCTTAATCAAGCGTCCAGCAGCGGAGGGGGACAGCGCACTTGCCATTCGCATCGCATCCACCACAGCCGAGCTCCCTTGCTTTTCTTCCTTGGAGAGGAAGAAGAGAAAGGGGGGACAAAAGGGGAGCCGCCGTCCCCAAGCCTGCTCAGCTCTCTCCGCATCGCCACCCGCCCGCTCCCGATCTGACCCGAAGCGCGAGCACCAGCCAGGCAGGATGCATTCCACGAATCTGCTGCTCGAGGAGCCCATCCGGATGGCCTCCATCCTGGAGCCGTCGAAGACGGTAAGCAGTAGATCACCCCCTTCGTCCTTCCTTCCTTCGCTTTGCTTAGATTCGTTGAATTTGGGCGGGGTTAGCGAACCCTAGCTTAACAGATTCTTAACATATTCCTCCGTCCCTGATTTTTCTTTACCATGGATCGTTCCTGATTTTTGATCGTGTGTGAAAAAAAAATAGAGCTTCTTCCCGGCTATGACGAAGATCGTCGGCACGCTCGGGCCCAAGTCACGTTCCGTCGACACCATCTCCTCCTGCCTCAAGGCTGGCATGTCTGGTAACCACACTCTGACTGTTTCATTGGGACGAGCTCTTAGTATTACCTTATTATAGTCTCAGAGCTGATTTTTATTCCCCCTCTTGTTTTCGCCAGTCGCTCGTGTCGATTTCTCGTGGGGGGACGCCGCCTACCACCAGGAGACGCTCGAGAACCTCAAGCTTGCCATCAAGGCCACCAAGAAGCTATGTGCTGTAAGTGACTCTCTCGATTGCATCATCCTCAACTAGTTGATGGCGTCACTGCGAAGCGATGTGATTTGTTTTTCTCTTTTGTGAGCGAGAGCTGACTGTTGGATCCCGTGGCCAGGTCATGCTTGATACCGTGGGCCCGGAGTTGCAGGTGGTGAACAAGAGGGAAACCACGATTTCCCTTGAGGAGAACGGTACTGTTGTTCTCACACCTCATCAGGGCCAAGAAGCCTCCTCCAGCTTGCTGCCCATCAACTTCTCTGGGCTCGCCAAGGTTAACACGTTCTCATGCTGTTTTTTCTTGTCATATCTCATATCCTATGCTGTATTTACTTCTAGGCGATCAGCTGCAGCAACTGCTAGTAGATCATTCTCTGGCTATCTGCTATAATTTTTTTTCCTTTTTGCATTGCGCGTCACATAGAGGTCAAATTAAAACAAAATCTTTGGCACTTGTAGGCTGTGAAACCAGGTGCGACAATATTTGTGGGGCAATACTTGTTCACCGGCAGTGAGACTACTTCAGTTTGGTTGGAGGTAAAAAGGCATTTGCTCTGATGTACATATGAGGAATGCGTTTTGTTTGTTTCACATGCTATTCTGTAGGATTCGGTTTGCTTTCTAAGTTTTCTGCTACCAAAAATTCTCATCTGCCTGATGTAGGTTTCTGAAGTTAAAGGAGATGACGTGGTTTGTATAATCAAGAATACAGCTACCTTGGCTGGGTCACTGTTCACACTGCATTGCTCCCAGATTCATATTGACTTACCCACACTGTCTGATGAGGATAAGGATGTAAGGAGCTACCCTTAAAATTGCGATTTATATATCCTTATGTAACTGCTGTGTTGGTGTCTTTTTCATTTATTTTAGAATGTCATCTTTAACAACATAAAAATTTTGGTCGGAATTAGGTTTATTATTGTAAAGTTGCAGCCCTGTCCTTTACCCCAGCTTAAAACTTACATGCATGAGCTCCTTTCAGGTTATCAGAAAGTGGGGTGCTCCGAATAAGATTGACTTCCTCTCTTTGTCTTACACGAGACATGCAGAAGATGTGAGGCAGGTATGTGACTAATGACATCATTGATGCATTTTGAGTTATTCTGTTTTTGCCCTCTTTAATTGATGTGCTTCCAGGTTCCAAGAAATACCTATTTTTGTTCAATGAAGGCAGCATTGCTATATTTTAAAACATTATCTCTTGTTTGTTTGCATTGAGTACTTGAGAAGAATGTTGTCAACAGTGCTGGTATTTTTCCTTTACAACACAGGCACGGGAGTTCCTCTCAAAATTGGGTGATCTTAGCCAGACTCAGATTTTTGCCAAAATTGAGAATGTTGAGGTATTTTCAAGATGGCCTTTTTACTTTACTTTTTTCTCGAAAACATCTTTTTACTTTATTAGCTGGCTATCATTTGTTCTACCATCAACCCACTATTATTACTTTGCAGGGCTTGAACCATTTTGATGAAATACTGGCTGAGGCAGACGGTATCATTCTGTCAAGAGGAAACCTGGGAATTGATCTTCCACCTGAGAAGGTTGTCTATCTCATATAACTTTTTTGCAGTTCATCTCACTTAATTTAGGCATGTTAATTTCTGGGTAGCTTAGTGTTGAGATTCATGCAGCAGCCAATTCACCCAAAACAAACATTCATGCACCAGCCAGTTCACCCAAAACAAACATTCATGCACCAGCCAGTTCACCCAAAGCAAACCTTGGTGGCCATATATAGGTCTTGCAACTTAAGTGATCCCCTCATTTTTGGGCTTCTACTACCACACATCACGCTACATGGACCTGAAGTGGGTCACAATTATTTTTTCTTGAAATTGCCTAGCGAGGTCATTACCACTAGAAGTATAACCTTGACTTCGTTACCAGATTGAGATTCATGCATCTACCAGTTGACCATAATCCTAAGCTGTTGTGGGAAGGTGGACAATATGAAAAAGTTTAGTGTCAGTCTTCAATATTTTTAGCTCAATTTCTTTGTTTCATTTTCAGATGCAATAATTGTCTTTGCCCCTAAGATAACTGTAAGGGCTGTTTTTTTTCTTTTCAATCTGCAATATAATGACGCACAGCTCTCATGAGTGTTTGAGAAAATTTTAAGATACAGAATTGTTCCTGTTTTGCTGCTACTTTATTTGGTATTTGATCTTTACCTCTCCGTATCGCAGGTCTTTTTGTTTCAAAAGTCTGCTCTGCACAAGTGCAACATGGCTGGAAAGCCTGCTGTTGTCACTCGTGTTGTGGACAGTATGACTGACAACCTCAGGCCCACTCGTGCGGAGGCAACTGATGTTGCAAACGCAGTACTTGACGGTAAGTTATCAGTTTTTATTGCTTTCTGAAAAGTATTGGGTAGACTTGGGCTTTGTTAGTCTGACACACGCCTGCTCCTTCGTGCACCAAAACAAGTCTGTTGAAACAAATTTAATCGTGAAAGCCAATTGTTTTTATTTTAGGGAGTGATGCCATTCTCCTTGGTGCTGAGACTCTCCGTGGTTTATATCCAGTTGAGACTATTTCAACAGTAGGGAGAATTTGTGCTGAGGTGAAATCCCTATCGAGTTCTGTGTTTTCTGTATAATTGAATGTATTTTCAACAAGTATACTTAGTTCAAATCTGATGCCTGCTTTTTCATTCTCCATCTGACTTGTCTCCCATCAATTGTTTCACAGGCTGAAAAGGTCTTTAATCAAGATTTATACTACAAGCGAACTGTGAAATATGTGGGTGAGCCTATGTCCCACTTGGAATCGATTGCTTCATCTGCGGTAAGGTCTTCGTTTCTTCTCAGGTTCCAATCTTTGTTTACTGTTCACATGTGAATCAATTTTCTGTCATTTATTGAAGTAGTATCACAAAGTCTGTAAAACATGAATTTCTAAGTCGTTCCATAACTATTTTCTAGGTACGGGCTGCTATCAAAGTTAAAGCCTCTGTCATCATTTGCTTCACCTCTTCTGGACGAGCTGCAAGGTAGGGAGGAATGGGTATTGCTCGTACAATTTTGTGGTTTAACAGAAATGAATCTCATATATTATCTGTGTACCTGCAGGTTAATTGCCAAGTACAGGCCCTCCATGCCTGTTCTATCTGTGGTCATCCCCCGTCTAAAGACAAACCAACTAAGGTGGAGTTTCACTGGTGCATTTGAGGTACATGAATAGCCTTTTCGTCTTTTGTTTTTGATCTGTACATGTATCTATTTGTGGAATCCGGGGGATATCTAATATTAGCATGCTGATAATTGATTTTGTAAAAATATAACTTTGGGATTACAAGGGTTTTCTTATTGACATCCAACATTTAACATCATTGTACAAGTCAATGCGGAGGAGCAACATATCAATACATGCAATACAATACTGGGGAAGGGGACAATTCACATAGTTGTAGCAATTAACTTTTCTTCCTGAAAGCTGTACTGATAGACACTGGTTCTTTATTTCCCCCTGGTACTTAGTTCTGTTCGGTTCAAGTTAGTTCCTTTATATGTGGATATTTACTCAATGTATTATCTGTGGAATCTTCTGGTTCTATTGCAAACATGTCTATGTTAACATTCTATGGAAATAGTAGGGAATAACCTTACAATTTACCTTTTTGTACTTTGTATAAAGACACGTGCTCATTTTTGGTGATGTAAGCTCATATTTTTGTATTCTTTTTCTGCAGGCAAGACAATCCCTCATAGTTAGAGGCCTCTTCCCAATGCTTGCCGATCCACGCCATCCAGTAAGTTTCTTTTATTGGCTACAAGAATTGTGAACATGCACTACATATTTGTTCACCTTTAAAGTTCTTGGGGGCTTGGGCTTTTTTTTTTCTCTCGATACTTGGGGCTTGGGCTTTTACTGGTTTCTAAAATGTATCAAGTCTAGTAGACCCATCCATCTTACAACACAGGGCTAGAGTAAACCTATGAAGCACGCACTTGAATTCTTTATTGCTGGTTTGGAGCTTCTATGTTTATTCCGACAGCTTGAGTTTATTACTACTCTGACTGGGTGGTGACTTGTGCCTTACTGCTGATCCTACTTTACTGTGTCTTTCAGGCTGAATCTACCAGCGCTACAAATGAGTCAGTTCTGAAGGTTGCTCTTGACCACGGCAAAGCTTCTGGTGTAATCAAGTCCCATGATCGTGTAGTCGTTTGCCAGAAGGTGGGAGATTCATCGGTTGTGAAGATTATCGAGCTGGACGATTAGACAGGCAGCCTATGCTTGTCGGCTACGGCATGTTTTGCCGATTTTTGAATAGGCCTAAACTTGTTGGCTTTGTATAATCCTATAGCTTCGCAAAATGAGCAGTTTTTCCTATGGTGTCATCATAGGATTTGCTTTGCAATCTAAAACTCCGATGATGCAGTTTGGAAGTTGTCCCACCTAATGGGCAGTTGGATGGAATAATGAAATCATACTGGATGTCAATATGTCTTTCATGATGAAACCAGTGCTTTCGAGGTAGTTTTCATGATCTTTCGTGTTTCCTATTTGTGCAATATGGGCATTGCTTCATTGTTATCAGCATGCTTTTCATTTATTTGTGAATGGTAAAATTGGTCTTGTGAAGTTTCTCTTGTTTACATTGAACATGTAACCGTACACAATTGAATAACTCAGTATAGGAGCATGTCAATATGTCCCATGTGATACACGGAAGAGGCAGAAACGAAGAGTCACCTGACGAGGTTCCCAAGAAGGCACCGGTTTGAGACGCTTGACATCCAGCCATCCATTGTCATCATGCTTCTCTTGCACCGGGAGGTGACGCTTTCATCAAAACCATCTTCCTGCCACAAGATATGCAAGATCAGATGTCCTATAGGTATTCTATAAAATGCACAAGATTCAAGCTTGCAAGACAATTGTTGTAGTCATATTAATTCCGTTTAGTCATCTTAGCATTTGTCCAAAATCAATTTTACGCACCTGGTGCTTAAAGTTATGTTATAGATAAATTTTTACTCCCCAGTGCTTAAAGTTAAGCTGCTGTAGACAAAATTTTACTTCTTTTCAAGTTATGTAAGCAAAAAAATTAAAGTGACATCGTACATATTTTGTTTCTCAATTCAAATTAACCTGCATACTTTTGTTTCTCTGCCTCAAGAGATGTAGATTAATCAAGTATATGATAGCTACGTTTCTTTTATATCTGACGCTGCCTTAGGTACGATAGCTTAGTATCATGTTTCAATCCAAGGCATAGTTGTATTTGAGACACATCAGGTAGTTGCTACCTCCACATTTCTGAAACCTTGCCTTTGCTTAGCTTAGCTTCTACTGAAAATCAAGTGTCTGTCTAACTGAACATAAATTTCCAGAGTTGTAACCATTCCTAAGCCTAAGCTTTCCTTTTGTTTTTATTTCGAGGGAATAGAAGTGATACTAAGTGATGAGTAAAAAAAAAGAGAATATTTTTTGTTGCCGTTATCCACTGCCTACGTTGGTGTTTTTCTATGCCTTTCTACATCAGTTACTTTTTTCCATTGGAAATAAGCAATTGATTTACTGAGCCTAATAACTTGGAAAGCCCAATGCATTTGAAGTTGAAGAAAACATATCATCCATTGCTCTGTATTTGTTTCCATATTATAAACTTCCCAAGAAACAGTCATAGATGGTTGCTTAAAGGAAATTAATGGGTGACTGATGTACAACAGTATTTAATCAATGTAGCATGGCAAGCTGCTCCTCAGAGGAAAATACTGTGTGAATGAAACATATACATGGAAAAAACAAGAAGAGCTCTGATCAACTAGTTTCTGGAACTAGCAACGTGGAACGTTGATCTTATTGGTGCTCACTATACCTTTATAGCTTTAATAACAAAAGATCAGTGTGGGGGCGCGGCAAGGTCGCTCTGTGTTTCTTGTGATAAATTAAATTTGGAGGAAGGCGGTTAACCTTAGTTTAACCAATCAATAGGACTGCACAGCCGGTTACTCCGACTACATAGCGATAGTACCGTGTCATCAGGTGCAACATCTTTTTTTTTTCTTTGTGTTCCAGTTTCTCAAAGCTGATGATCCGCAAATCTTTTCGACCGAATGGCCCGTGCATGCTCCAACAAGAACAACCTGCGCACCTACAGCATCCTCATAGGTTGCTTCTGCCGCATGGGCCGCCTGGAGCTTGGTTGCGCCGCCTTTGGCCTCATCCTTAAGACAGGCTGGAGGGTGGAAGCTATAGTCATCAGTCAGCTTCTCAATGGTCTCTGTGACGCTAAGAGGCTGGGGCTTTATCTCAAAATTCCAACTTTGACACTATGCAAAAGAAGATTCCCCATCACATCTAACTTACGGAACATGCATGGCGTACTGAATGTAGACGAAATCAAAAACTAATTGCACAATTTTGTTGTACTTTGCGAGACGAATCTTTTGAGCCTGATTAGTCAATATTTGGACAATAATTCACAAATACAAACGAAACGCTACAGTATGCTACAATGCTGGCACAGTAATTTTGGTTGTCCAAAATCGGGCAACTGGACAAACCCTGAACCTGGGTGAGGCCATCCGAGTTTGGCTGCACGCCCGATGTAGTCATATACAACACGATTCTCAAGGGTTTCTACAATGAAAAGAGAGCTCAGGAGGCGCTTGAGCTGCTGCTCCTACTTTTTTTGCGTGTCTCTGTTGTTGTGCAGGGAAAAAAGAAGAGGATAGTAATGGACTAATGGGCTGCCCAGCATTAGGCCCATGGACGATAATAGCCCACGACTGACCATGTGTCCATCACGGCCCATTCAACTGATGGTGACGTCATCGATTCACCCACTTCCCCCAATTCGTAAATTTCCGTCCAAATGGATGGATGCGAATGCGACGCGAGCGAGGACCCCCGCCCCGCCGGCGAGGTGAGAGATGACGACCCTCACGGCGGCCTTCCGAGCCGCCAAAATCCCGCGCACCCTCCCTCCCAAACGCCGCGAGGCAGCCGCGTCCGGGGATCCGTCCGCGAGGGCCGCGAAGGGGAAGGCGCCGCCGCCGTGGTGCGTCTACCTGATAGCTTCCTCCCGGATCCCCCGCACCTACGTCGGCGTCACCACCGACTTCCCTCGCCGGTGATTCCTCTCTCTCTGCCTACCTCCCTGTTCCTTTTCCTTCCCCGGTTCCTGGACTTGTCAAGGATAGTTGCAGCGGCTGCGTTTGCGTAGCATTTGGGGAAAGCCGTCTGAACTCTGAACTTGGCTTGTGATTGCAGACACAAGAAAGTGTTGCCCAATGCCCAGCACTATGATTGATGATGTTATGATCGAAATTCTACGGCTTTGCATGAGTTTAGCGCTGCTTTGTGACTTGTGATTGTTGGGATAAACAAAACTACAAAAGGAAGCTCTGCAGTTCGCCAGTTCCTTTGTTGACGATACTAGGAAAACGAAACTACAAAAAGAAGACTAGGAGCAGCTAGATTCAAGGTTCCTTCTTTGCACAGGTGTTATCTGCGTAGTAAAAAAGAAAACTATATAAAAAAAAACTATACCCCTAAAATGGATGGAGATCTGCAGTAGTCATACAAATAGAAGTCATATTTATGTATTAATGCAGGGAGTCTTTTTGCAGTTTGAGACAACATAATGGTGAATTAAAAGGTGGTGCAAAAGCTGCCTCTGCTGGAAGGCCTTGGAATCTTGCATGCCTTGTTGAAGGCTTTGTCAGCAGAAGTGAAGGTTAGTAGTAACTACCAGTTTTTGGTTCCCTCTTCACACATGAAAATGTTAATATCATCAATAAATTGGAATGCTTCAATCCATAAACGTTTCTTTATATAATCTACTGCTTATGGTACTTACTAGCATCTGAAATTTCTGCATAAAAAAGGGAAAAGGTCAATTGCTATTCGAATTTAAACAAATACACAGGATGTCCTGTTTATTACTCTATTATCCCTTTTGCAGCTTGTGAGTTTGAATCGAAGTGGAAAAACATCTCCCGGAAAATGGCACGGAAAAGGACTGAGCATAGCGTGGAGTCGGTGTTGCAACATCGACAGGCAGCATTGAGCAAAGTGGAAACCTGTATGGATTGTAGCCACCTACAAATCAAATGGCACTCAAGTTGAGATTAGTTATTTGCACTGTGCGGGCTGTGGGCATCGAATTGTATAAAATAATTCCCATGTCTTAGCTCATAGTGCATGCAATACTTTGGTTTGCTACCAGTATGATGAGGATGGGGCTACTGTATTTGTTCTCAGCATGAAGACGACAGAATAGGCAGCTCTAGCTTGCAATTGTACGTTTTTTTTTATCTGTACGTGCAATTGTTTCAAAAATCAAAAGGATAGATAGTCTTCTATTCTAGGAGCCATCTACATGATCTACTGTGTGATGGACCTCTGTCTAATTGTAAATGAAATTTATGTGCTATGTGATTACTTATAATTGACCTTGAAAGTAGGGAGTACCAAAGCCATTGCCCATTTCATTGAGGCATGTTTGCAGGGATTTCTGATGATGCCCTTGGAATAGGAATAAAATGAATAGTATGTGCCTCCAAACACATGCTGAATTTTGCGGGATGCCATGTGAAATGTAGGCTAGACTTCAGAAACAGGTAGGTCTTTAATGCATTTTTGCATTTTTCCTATGTAATCTCACTATAACGTTCTTGTCCAGCACCCGAAGCTAGTTTTGTTCTACAGGTAAACTACTGCATGGGGCTATGTTAAGAAGAATTGGCATACGAATAACTGATATGATGCGTTCTGTTACTGTATTTGTTTGACAACAGTCCCGAGCATTGCATGCATGTGAGCATATCGAAAGGAAACCAGACAAATATGCAATGCGTTCTGTTAAATAGTAAATCAAATAAACATCTAATTAGTTCTATCAATCACAAATTCACATCGCATGCATATCGGAAGGAAACCAGACAGATTTCACAGGTGCAGAGATACTTGCAAAGACCCTTTGGATGGCTTAAATCACTGGGATGGAAAATGAATATAAATGAGGCACATTTACATGCAGATGCTATTCTGGCCATACAAATCCTTCCTGAGCAGTGAAACTCCCAGCATAAGGTTTCACCTGCCGCTCCACCAGAACACCACCTCCACCTCCCGTTACCACTCTTCTTACCACTACTGCAGCATGCCAAGTGACAGATAACACCCTCTGGTTGCTATTACATACCATCACCGGTTCACTACTATCTGGCAGCACACGATAACATCATCACCCGGCTAAACGGTGACAACATAAGCATACAATCTAGTCAGATGCAACTCCAGCGGCCAACCTCACCATGGTCTAGCCATGGGCCTGTTTGATGTTTACACAGGGACACAGGGGTATTCGATACAGCTAAAACAGAATGTTAACTACACTAGCTAGTTTTTTCAGCAATACCATTTTCAACGGGCCCCTCTTTCTTCACCTCAACTGCCTGATAAGGCACCTCACTCATTGGTTGAGGGATTGGCAGGTCACCAAAATCTTGAGGGTAGAACTCGAAGTCTGGCCCAAAGTTGAATTTGACTACACAGTTTTGCTCGTTAGGGAGCGTGTACATTGACGCAGCTGGGTAATACCTCCCTCCAGGAATGTCCTTGAAGGCACTGCCTTGGCATACCCCATTCTTGAAGTAGCATATCTCACTCCCTGCATATGCAAGAACCACGGAATATTTATATTGTCTGAACTCTGAACAAACAAAATAACAAGCGAACATAAGTGTAAAAGAGCCATTGTTGGGACACATCCTTTTCTATTCATGCATGTAATGCAAAAAGGCACACCAACAAATACATATTGAATACACAACATCCAAACATTTTAGCACTCATGGGATAACTAAAACCTCTATGCTTAACCAATTGGGACTTCTGATTAGACCATACAAAAATCAATACTAAAGATGCACCTTATTCATGTATGGAAGCTACAGCTACATACTTCAAGAAATAAACATTCGAAGATGTACCTTCTTATTCATGTATGGAAGCAACTATAAGGTGCAAATGTGCTACTATGACAGGACAAGTAAACTGTAAAGTCCCAAAGGAAAATGTTATACTGCAAGATGAATTCCCAATTAGCATTCCAACGCTAATAGAGTAAGGATTTACTTATGCAATACACGTTAAGTTTAGGCTTTGGAAATTATTAAAAGATGGATAAATGGAAACTACAATCTAGTGCGTGTCATGCCATGGACATATGGTGACTTCATAGAAATTTAACTAGTCTATGTAACACCTAAAGAGGGACCAGGATTTTGTGCAATTGGGAAAACACCATGCCAATCTAAAATCAAATGACAAGTATGTACCGACAAACTCATGAAGCATGAGCAGTTCATTTAATTGTTTAATTCAACATCAGTACACGATATATGCATATGATTTATAAACTTTCCTCAGTCCTAACTATTTGTTGCATAAATAACACAACTGTAAAAGAAAGTATTTACATGATTACTTGTTTCACAAGACATTCTTTTCTTGAATCAGTTATCTTGAAATCTCAATACTCCATTTACAAAAATTTCTGCTAGTAGTTGTCTACATCATTTCACTAACAGAATGAGAAACAGTTCACCTTAGATGTTTCATGAAACTACATCTTATTCGTGCAATAGCTACTTCATAGCCATCTCATTGTAACAACTGCATGTGCTTTTTAATTTGGCACAACAACCTACAACTATTTACAGGATTTATTAAAACAGGCACTCACCAGGAACTGGATCCGGTATCTTCTGCTCCTCCTTAGGGACATGCACATGAAAAGGCATTCCCTTGTACTCAACCAGGTCGCGTTGCTTAGGCTCATAGCGCTCCCCATCAGGCAGAGAAATGTAGAACCCGAGGACATCTCCTTCCCCGTACCCTTCATCAGCATACTTGTCTCTCCAAGCCTTATGCACCTTGGCGCCATCGATGTCGCGGTACCCAAACCCATAGGCGTCATACCCAACCGGCGTCTGGAGGTCCGCCTTGTTGGTCACCCATCCGAGGCGCGTGTGGCCAGTGGCGCCGAGATGCACGACCTTGATCTCAAAGTACCACGCCCCGGCCGCGACGCCGCGGGTGGCGCGCACCATGCGGTAGCCCTTGGTGCTGCCTGCGGTGAGGCGGTCGTCGGAAACCTCGATCCTCTCGGACTTGAAGAAGCGGGAGAGGAGCACGGGCTGGGTAGCTGCGTCGTCGTTGCGCTCGGCGGCGAGGCGGGTCGCGGGGACGAGTTGGCACAACTCGTCTCCGCCAGCGTTGGGCCCGGGGTGGGCGCCGGTGGTGCTGCCGCCGGGGCCGGGGCCGCCCGGCTGCCTGGCCTTCTTCTTGCCCTTGCGGGAGGCTGGCCGGGTCCAGACGCTGTTGCCGCCCTTCTTCTTCGACTTCTTGCTGGGCGGCGCCGGCGGCACGAGGGTCATGTGCTTCCTGGAGCCGCCGGAGGGGTTGTTGATCCCGTCGTCCTCGCCGTCGACGGGGGCGTCCGAGGCGGAGGCGAGGGCGCAGTCGGGTGTTGGCGCGAGGGCCGGGGTGTCGGCGTCCGAGGCGTCGACGGGGGCGGCGTCGGAGAAGGGGGTGACGGGGGCGGCGTCAGAGAAAGGGGTGTCGGGATCTAAGGAGGCTGGGGTATCGGCGGGCGGAGAGGAAGGTGGGGGCGGGGAGAGATCGGACGGAGGCTGCATTGCGGGCGGCGGCGGCGGCGAGGCGACGGCAATCGGGCGCGTAGGGGATTAGGGGTAGGAGAGGATTTGGGAGGACGGCGTGGTGCCCTTATGTGGTGGTGGGTTTTTGGGCTCCGTTACGCTTGGAAATTTCAGCTCGTGCTTCCAATCCACAACACCATTGGATTTCGGATTTATTCACATCTCTATGCATGCTTCGATTGACTCACCAATTTTCATTATCGCCGTCGTGTTTTCTTTAATCAAGTTAGAAATAAGCAACTTTTGATGTGCAGGCTGTAATTAGCAATATGATCACGGCGGCGGTCTGGTTCCAACCTTCAGGCGTGTAACACGTTTTGCACACAAGAATGTGCGTCGAATGAAGCTCATGGACAATCAGAACAAAGGACACATTATCGCATGACAAAGATGGCGATTACTGCAACCAAATTTAAGCACCAAAATTTATAGGACGAGTAGCAGCACACCAAGTTTGCAGGTTGATCACACAACAATATATGCGAAGCTGTCAACAGTCACTGATAGTTTGGCACAACCATGTCTTACATAGCTCACCGAGGTTGCTTATATGCATGTGAGCTTAGGAATTGCACCCATGACTTCAGAATTCAGGTTAACCTGCATGGGAATGAAACAATGATTAGTGGAGGACTATGTCAAAAGAAAATCATAAACAGAAACGCCAAAGCAAATTACTCTAGAGAAAGTTACGCAAGCACATGGCCACATATTAATATCAGGGAAATCGACAAGTTCATGGCAGCCTCCTCAAATTCAAGCACACAAACAAACTTGCCAGTAATATAAAACGTTCAGACAATGCCCACAAGGCAACTATTTGGACAGAACATATGAACCGGCATTGAACTTATAAAAAGCTTTCCATCTCCAGAGCAAAGATGCATTGCTTCAAGTTATAAATAATTTTCCAAACTTCAGTGCACAAAATGCTGCACTGCTCGATGAAAAAATATCTAGAGTCAAATGTGATATCTAAATAGGTCAAGTACTAACAATCAATCCATGGCACCCACATTAGGACACCATCACCACCATGTTCAATTGGCACAAGTGGGATGCAATGCATCTTACTCGCGAACAACTGAAAGGAACAAAGATGGGAGAACCAAATCCTTCAAGGCCCAAATCTTACTCAATCCACCTTTCATTTCATTCCAACTCACAACTTTGCCAAACAGAAACTGATAATTGTACTACAGCTCAACAGGTTATGATAATCTAATGGCGTTGCCAATGTTAGTCAAGCTGAAACTAAACAACAGGTAGAAGCTAATCTATATAATAGAATCATGTAGACAGACATTCTCCTGATAGAGTGATAATCTTTCAAGTTTTCAGTTTTTACTTTCACTTTGTGCATATAAAAATAAGCCACCTTATGAACTACAATATCCAACGAAGCATGATTTGGTAATCAAGGTTTTCTTGGGCAGGGGCAGGCTGCCAGGACTTGTTCTTGCTGGATGCTTAATAGACTGTCACTAAATGCCATGTTTTTTGGTTACTTTCTTCTGCTTGCTCCACAAATTCAGGTACTAAAAACCAAGTTCTGATGGCTTGCTTGAATTGGATAACATTCCACGTAGCCAAGAAACCACAACCACAACTAACAAAGACTCATTCAAACCTCTCTCAAAGTTAACTCTAAATCAGAACCTACAAACATTTCTTTGATCTTCCAGGTAGGACATACCCCAAAAAAAAAACCAAGCAGAGATTATAAACTAAACTGTACATGTAAAAGCTGCACACTAAGCAATCAAATATTCGGCAATTGCTAGACATTATACGGTCAAAATATTCAAGATAATAATACTAAATTGGATCACAGCAGCATTGTGTCTCCATAAATAAGCAGTCTCATAGTTTCATGGTTTAAAAAGATAGCAGACATCAATGGACCAATTAAAATTTCATGCTGGTTAACAGTTTTGAACATATCAAGAAGCAACTATTTGAATATGATAACAATGAAAAACTACACCATCTATCACTTCTCTAGGAAATTATAAACAAAACGCCACTAAGGTAAACATCAACAAAAGTATGACAAGCATAACAAGAGGCAACAATAACTATAACCAAAATGGACATAGCAGTATAGCAAGACTTCAGAAAATTTCAGTAAAATGATGCAATAATAGTAAAATGATCTGCAAATACCTTGTAGCTACCAGTAAAATAACTAAGCCTAGGATTAAATGTTTCAAGGACAGCCAAGCATTGGACACTGTTCGCCAACATCTAGTTGACTGAGCCTCAGCTCCTCATAGGTTTCATGGATCAATAATGCAACTGGACATGGAGACCAGAGTCAAATTGGACATAAAACAGCTGCAGAACCTGCTACTGAACTTTATCATAACAGGTTACTTGCCCTCAATCACCAAACATTTGCTGTTACAGGTACCCAGTTTGAAATTCAGAGTAGCAAATTACAGTCATGTACAGATGTACTCATGTGCATAGCTGAATATTCTACAACTAAAGCTACCCAAAAGCTAACCCTATCAATTGCCGTATCCATAATCAATCAGGATTCAGACCATATATATCCCACCGCCGAGAAAATGACAACTAGAAGAATTAGCACATCAGTACTCCAAATCAGTCAGCAATGGCTAAATCAGAAGAACGAAGTGAAATTATACGCCGCACCCAAAAATTAAAAATTCAGTCAGCTAAGCTGAGCGATCAACAGAGGATCTAACATACCAAAGGAAAACCAAATTACGCGCGCAGGAACGAAGAGGAACAGCTCCGAATCCGGGGAGGGATTCTTACCTGATAAGAGGGACATGTGGAGTCAGGGCAGCTAGTTGTAGTAGAGCTCGAGGCCCATGCCGTCGTGGATCTCGTAGTCCTTGAGGGTGATGTGGTCCTTGTAGATGTTGTACCACTTCTGGATGCGGATCTTCTCGGGGCGCGTCCCCGTCTGCGCCGCCACCAGCTTCTTGAGGTCGCCGATGGTGTCGTCCTCGTTGCACTTGACCCGCACCTTCTTCCCCAGGCGGTCGTTCAGCACCACCTCGATCATCTTCCCCTCCTCCCCGCTGCTCTTCCGATGATCCTCGACCCCTAGCTCCTTGACCCCCGCGAGACTCTTTCCTCGATCGCGAACTGAAAAGGCAGACGGGCTTCGGGGAGAACCGGAGAAGAGGAAGACCGAAGGCCGACCGCGGCCTCTGCTTTTTCAGGGAAACGGGAGGTTTGCCGTTCATTCACAGTTGGATGGCCCAGGTTCCACCGCAGCCCAGACCACAAGTCTAAAAGTTTGTTCTCTGAAGAATCTCATCTGGATAACCAGGACAGCCAAAAGAATACCAACTCTTCACTTGCATCTCTATGTTCTTGTGCACCAAAGCTGAAACGATTTGTGATCCAGTTGGGTTTGGGATGCGCACAGCTCCTGCCAGCAGTTTAAGAAAAAAACAAAGAATAATATGTGTCAGACAGGACAATGGCACATACCCTTTTTCTCCTTTTTCCTGCCTAAAGTGGCACAGGCACAAACACGAAAGGTTAATGAAACCTCTCGCCATCCGGCCGGATTATGATCAACATCCAAGCACTCAATTAAGGCCAATTAGCTGCACTAGCTGACCTGCTAGCTGCTACTAGTACTTCGTCTTACAAGGTAAGCAAGTATGTTCAGATGTCACTGCTAACGTCACGAACAAGTGTCTGCATGTCTATCCTTGGAATCATTGAGCAGAGCAGATAAGGTCATACAGGTCACTACAACGGATCGAGCATGGCTTCACGTCACCATCAATCAGACTCCTGCCTTCCTGAGTCCTGATATATGATATTATCCCATGACCATCGACCACACATTATCTTCGCCCTTCTTCTCAAGTTTCCACCCAACCCACATACTCTCTCTCTACTGTTGTTATACACTCCGCGATCTCCATGGCCGATTATGAGGGTCGCCACCATTTCCTGCTGGTGGTCTACGGCTTCCAAAGCCACCTCAACCCGGGCCGCGTCCTCGCGCACCGTCTCGCCCGGCTCGGCGCCGATGGCTCCGTTCTGGCCACGCTCTCCGTGCCGGTTGCCACCTACCGCCGCATGTTCCCTTCACCGGACGCCGCCGCGACGGCGGAGACCACCACCACCGATGGCGTCATCTCGTACGTTCCCTACTCCGACGGTGTCGACGACGGCTCCTGGCCCAAGGACGCCGACGACAGGGCGCTCAGGCGCCGTGCAAGCTCCGAGAGCCTCTCCGCCATTGTCGCTCGCCTCGCCAACCGCGGGCAGCCGGTGACGTGCATCATGTGCACTATGATGTTCCTCCCGGTGCTCGACGTTGCACGGGAGCGCAACATCCCTGTCGCCATTTACTGGATCCAGCCGGCTACTCTTCTCGCTATCAACTACCACTACTTCCATGGCTACGACGACCTCATCGCCTCCCACGCCACCGACCCCGCCTACGAGGTGTGCCTGCCCGGGCTAAGCCGTCCTCTTGAGATAAGTAACTTCCCGTCCTTTCTGACCGACATGTCAGGCAGCGAGAGCGCCAAGGCCTTCATTGAGGTGTTCCAAGAACTGTTTGAGTACATGGATCAATGGCGGCCTAAGGTGCTTGTGAACACATTTGGCGAGCTGGAGGCGAACGTGCTTAGGGAGATGAAGCGGCACTTGGACGTGTTTACCGTTGGTCCCATGGTTGGGTCCTCGACAGAAGCACGGATCCATTTGTTCAAGCACGATGACGTCGACGAGAAGAGGTACATGGAGTGGCTTCAAGCTCACCCGGAGAAGTCGGTGGTGTATGTGTCATCTGGGAGTTTAACCAAGTACACAAAGCGGCAGATGGACGAGATAGTTGGAGGATTGCGACAATGTGGGAGGCCATACTTACTGGTCGTGCGCAAGGATGATGAAAGCCACAGCTTGGAGGATCATACCCAAAGCCAGGGGATGGTTGTGGAATGGTGCAACCAGTTGGAGGTCCTCTCGCACTCGGCGGTAGGGTGCTTCGTCTCGCATTGTGGGTGGAACTCAACAATAGAGGCGATGGCATCGGGTGTGCCGATAATTGGTGTACCAAACATGTTTGATCAACCAACAAATACATATTTGGTTGACAAGGAGTGGGAGATTGGCATCAAAGGAGAGCGCAACGGTGATGGTGTGCTGACTGGGACAGAGTTGGCAAGGTGCATTGAGTTAGTCATGGGTGAAGGTGCAAAAGCAAAGGCGATAAGGGAAAGGGCAAAGGCACTGAAAGAGATGGCGCAAGCATCAGCAAGTAGAGGCGGGTCTGCTGAGAGAAACCTTCGTGACTTTGTGAAAACAATCCAAGTTCATGATACATTTTGCATGCGTCAAAATCAATAAAGCTATAGATAGCAGAAAATTGGATCCGGTCCATTCATGACAACGACTTATTTTGGTGTTGTGCAGTCCTAAACCATAGTGCATGCATGGGCCCATCAATATAGTTTCACTGAAGGCTCAAAACTGATCCACATTATCTCCGGTGAAAAGTTTCATTTTAGCTAGAGAGTACACATAAAACAAAAACAGTTTTAGCTTTACTGGCAATATATATTTCTTACGCATATTTGAATAATGCTAGGTAATTAAATTTTATCTCAAACAACTATTTTGCATACTAATTTGTGGCGAAATATATAGTCTTTTGTCTGGGACCCTAATGTAAAGCAACATCTACTCTGTTATGAAATGGACAGAAATATTTTGCATGCGAAATATATGGTCGTTTGGATGATGTGCACGAAAGGTCATAATTAAACCTCTTGCCACATGGAATTTTGGATGACTTACTTAACATCCTAGCGCGTGGCATTGGTTGTGGCCTTGTGGGCTTGTGGGTTAGCTGCAGTACACGCTACTTGCTGGCTTAGCTTGCTGCTACCACAGTTTGCCTTTTTTAGATTAAGTTATGGCTCCGTCCTTGTCACTTTGATTACGATTCTCACTCTTATTTGACAAAATATATCATTCATCATTATTGGCCTTCATTAATAGCGCAATTTAAAGGTTGATCTTGCCAAGCTTGCAGAGGCAGTGGGTCTTGGCGACGCCACTGTGCGCGCCCTGGACAAGGTTGTAATGCCACAACTCGCCAGCTGGATTCGGTGCTCGCAGGACCAGATGCATGAACTTGAGATGGCCACTACGCGCACTGCTTTGTTCTCTTTATTTCGCAGTAGCGTCATGCCCCCCTGCTCGCTCCTTTGTCTCTGTAGTTCTGTTGTTCTTTCTCGTGTTGTCCTTCCTGGAGCTGGAGCTGTTCTCTTTTGCTTCTTCTTCCTTTTCCTTTTATGTACTGTAATCCTCCCCATGTTAAGTGCTGGTGTACTCTTTAACATCTATGAATTCTGGTAACGTTTCCTTCTCCCTGATCTCCTGGAATGTCCGAGGATTGGGTGACACTAACAAACGCTCCCTAGTACGCGATGCTATTTCTTCTTCTCGACCAAACTTCATCTGCCTCCAAGAAACAAAACTCGATAATATAGATTGTCTCACTGTCAAAAGTTTTCTCCCCGCTTACCTGGATGCGTTCCAACATCTTAACGCCGCAGGGACTCGGGGAGGGATCCTTACTGCCTGGGACTCCTCTGCCTTCACCCTCTCCTCCTCCTTCTCAGGCCCACACTCCCTCACGACACTCCTCACCTCATCTGCGTCTGACTATTCTTTCTCCATAACGAATGCTTACGCCCCCTCAAACCATCACGATTCCCTCGCTTTCCTAGATTCTCTGGAGGATACTGCACGTCAATAACCTGACCCGGGATAGATCAGAAAACAACAATGGCGCTACCCACGCCAACCTGAGTTCTGCGTTCAACTCCGCCATTGAGCCCTTGAATCTCCTCGATCTCCCCCTCCTCGATCGCCTGCTCACTTGGTCCAACCACCGCCACACCCCCCCCACCCTGGCCAGGCTCGACCGCGTTCTCTTTAACACTGCCATGAGTTGCTCCTTCCCTGATTCCTCTCTCACATCCCTCCCCAAGCCCACGTCTGATCACACTCCGTTACTACTCAGAATGTCCACTTCTATCCCGAAAGCAAACCTGTTCCGCTTCGAAAATGCTTGGCTCAAACACAGTGATTTCTTGCCCTCCATTCTCCCGGCCTGGCACACCGACACGGCCCGTGATGCGGCGGCGGTTATGGTGAGCTCGCTGAAAGCGATCCGGTATGCGTCCAAGGCTTGGGCTCGACGTAAGCGAGCACCACCCACTCTAATCCAAAACTGTAAATTCGTGGTTTACTTGTTTGATGTCCTTGAGGAAAAGCGTTGCCTATCTGCAGGAGAACAACTTTTGCGACGTGATTGCCAAGACAGATGGGCGCTCGCTGTGCGCGAACGCGCCGCCTATTGGAAACAACGCGGCAAGTACCGGGAGATCCGTGAAGGCGATGCGAATACCAGCTTCTTCCACGCGCAAGCAACGTAACGCCTTCGCCGCAACACCATCCGCTCCCTCTCCGTCGGCGGAGCAGAGCTCTCCTCTCACCACGACAAAACGACGGCGCTCACCATGCACCTGCGCGACCTGCTGCGTTCCCGCCCGACGGACGCACGCTCCGTTGACCTGGAGCTGCTCTATGCCAGCACTGAGAAGGAGCACACGGCGCCGCTACTATTGCCGTTCACAGCAGCGGAAGCTCACGCAGCCGTACGCTCCATGAACAGGCACAGTTCGCCTGGCCCCGATGGGTTCGGCCCCGCCTTCTACACGGCAACGTGGCAGACGGTCTCGCCGGCGGTCATGAACTTGGCATGGGCTTTCCAGAACGGCGACGCAGAACTCGAACGCCTCAACCGTTCGTTCATTGTCATGATCCCGAAGCTCACCACGGCAAAGGTACCTGGCGACTACAGGCCGATTTGCCTGCAGAACTGTTCACTCAAGATTATCTAAAAAATGATGACTACAAGGCTGCAGCAACAGATCCAACGCCTCATTGACCCTGACCAAACGGGTTTCATCAAGGGCAGGTCGATATCTAAAAACTTTATCTATGCACTGGAATTAGTTCAATGTTGCCATCGCCGCAAACTTCCCACCTTAGTGCTGAAACTGGACTTTGCAAAAGCCTTCGACTCTGTCAATTGGGCAAGCCTGGCTGCTGTTTTGGAAGTCCGGGGATTCCCACCAGCCTGGATCAAATGGATCATGGACATGCTCGAAACAACAAAATTGGCAGTGCTAGTAAACGGGGTACCGGGACCGTGGTTTGCCTGTGAACGTGGTTTGCGCCAAGGCGACCCACTGTCCCCGTACCTTTTCCTCCTTGTGGCTGATATCTTGCAACAGATGATCAAACAAGATACACGGATCTACCACCCTGCTGCCATGGGGCAACCATGCCCCGTTCTGCAATATGCAGACGATACCCTGTTGTTACTTCAGGCGGATGAGGGAGGTGTGTCTACTCTCAAGCAGGTTCTTGATCGATTCTCTGCTACAACAGGTCTGGCAATCAACTTCCACAAGAGCACAATGGTGCCCATGCACATTACAAGTTCCAGGGCAGAAAATTTTCAAGGAATCCTCGGGTGCAAGCTTGAAAGTTTCCCCAGACCTACTTGGGACTACCACTGTCACATGAAAAACTCAGGTTGTCTGCTTCCAGTCCGTTGATCGCAAAGGTGGATAAATAGCTCAGTGGTTGGCGTGCATCCCTACTCAATGCAACAGGCTGGCTAGTTCTTGTTAACAGTGTGATAGACAGTAGTTTTACCTACATCATGTCAGTGCTCCTCCTTCCCAATGGCACAATTGAATCCCTGGACAGCCGTCGCAGAAGGTTTCTGTGGTCGGGGGAAGACAAGATCAGCGGTGCTCAATGCTTAGTAGCATGGGAAAAAGCCTGTCAGACAAAGGAAAATGGAGGATTGGGGCTGAAGGATATTGCTATGCAGAACAAAAGCTTACTTCTCAAATCACTACACCGAATGCACCATCCCAATGGTTCCTCCTGGGCGAACTGGGTTCGCAGCCTTGTCAACATATCTGATCTCAATGGCGAAATCACGGGGCCTCACTGGAAAGACCTGCACGATCTGCTTCCAATATATCAAGTCCTATCCTGCTCGTTGGTGTCAAACGGGCAAACTACAAGTTTCTGGCATGATCGGTGGCTCGCCGCAGGACGGCTCCGTGATCTGTTCCCTATGCTTCACAGTCATGTCCTCGATGAGGTCATGCCATGGCCGGTGACTTGGACCTGAACCTGGCGCCACGGTTATCAGCTCAAGCAGTATCAGAGCTTGGTAGCCTGCAGGACCTGCTCACACATGTCTCGCTGAGAACCGGGGATGACCAGAGAATTTACCCCAACAGCAAGCAGAATGTTTCTTTCTCATCAAGGGACGCCTACCACAAACTCATGGCTGCAGCAGGATCCACCCCCTCACCCTTCTTCAACTTCATCTGGCGCAATCGCGCCCCCCAACCCCCCCCCCCCCCCCCCCCCCCCCCCCCCCCCCCCCCCCCCCCCCCCCCCGTGTGCAGTTCTTCGGATGGCTGCTAGTTCAAGGGAGAATACAGAGCCGCGAAAACCTGGTCAAAAAACACATCCTAGATAACCCCCTGTGTGAGTTGTGTGGTCAGATTGAGAGCTGTGACCACATTATTTTCCAGTGCCACTTTGCTTCCCAAATTTGGAACTCCATGGGTTTCGACACAACAAACACAACAATGCGCCGACTGTGGACTGTAGCCCGACCGGCAACGGTTCCTGTCCGTCAGTTCTCGGCTTTTCTCCTTCTGATTACCTGGATGCTTTGGAAGGAACGGAATGCACATGTGTTCCGACAAATCATACCATCACATACACAGTTCTGGCTCTCCTGCCGTGAGGAAGCTCGCCTTTGGAGCGCTAGGTTCAGACAAGAGGAGCGGGTTGTAATAGAAGCTTGGTGCTCTCTATTTAGCTCCATGTAAACAGTTTCATGAAATTTTCAGTTTCCCCTCTTCCCCTAAGTTTTTAATGCTAAAATGCACAGTGTATGACTTTGGCCAGACAATGGCCCCAGTAATGAAAATTCAGGTGGGGATCCCCACCCCCCTTGACCCTCACAAAAAAAAATAGCGCAATTTATAAATGTGGTGACATATAAAAGTACGCAAACCATGGCAACATTATGATCAAAACTGGAACCTAATTTTTGTTTTAGTAAAAGTGCAGAACAAGATCGGGTCATATCCATATGATAAACATTAAAAATAGAGCACATATATATCACGATTCCCTTTGTTGCCAAGGAGGCTATATATATGTGTATGCCAGTCTCTTATTTTATCAAGTTGGAGATGCCGATAGATTCATTTTCTCCATTGGTTTAGATTTCGAATGCTCTTGATAAAGTTCCGAAGACTTGTCTCCAACGGACCATCTGTCGCTACCGCCTCATGTGCTCTCTCCTTAAGATTCTTAGCATTTGCCCTTATCTGCATTGCTTTATCACTGCCACCCATTAACAAATCCAAACAACTTGTAAGTTCCTCTCTTGTTAGCACTCCCGTTTCATCACGTTCTGCCCTAATACCCACCCTCCATTCCTTGTCTACTAAATATGCATTCATCGGCTGGTCTGACCAACTTGGCACGGCTAGCATCGGTACACCAGACACTATGGCTTCTAATGTTGAGTTCCAACCACAATGAGTGACAAAACAACCTATTGATGGATGAGACAATACCTTTTGCTGGTCACACCACTCCACGACCATCCCCTTGCCTGCCTTCACCTCCCTCAAACAAAAATCCACCTCTTCCGCACGCCCCTCTACGCGCACCACCCACAAGTATGGTTGCCCATGGTCCTGCAGGCCATGCAAGATCTCTTCTGCTTGCCTTTTGGTATATGACAGCAAGCTCCCAAAAGACAGGTAGACAACAGATTTCTCGAGCTGTGCGTCGAGCCACTCCATGCAGTTTTTCTCATCATGTTTAAAGAGATGGATTTGTGCTTCACTTGCATTTTTGTGTTTTGGTGCACCAACAGGAGGAACTGCTGGCCCTACGGCAAATACATTGTCCATGTATGGTTGGATTGCTTTTAGCGCTACATCTTCTAGTGCATCAAATGTGTTCACTAGAACAGTTATTGGCTTCTCTTGGTCCATTAGCTCGAACAGTTCACGTAATGCTTGGAGGACCATCTTAGACAAATCGTCCAGCGTCTTCTCAGTGAAAAATGTTGGCATGTCACGGATTCTAAGGGGGTGTAGGCCTGGAAGATTTACCTCATTTCCTGGGTTGGTGCCATGTTGAACGATGAGCTTGTCATGCCCGTGGAAATAGTGGTAGTAAGCGGCAAGGACAGTTGCAGGTTGGATCCAATAGATGGCCAATGGAAGCCTGTGCTCACGAGCTACCTCACCAACTACTGGCAGGCTAAGGGTGCACACCATGCAGGTGACTGGCCGGCCACTGGTTGCAAGATTGCTGACTATAGCTGAGAGGCTTCTGAAGTTTGCTTCACGGCGTTGCACCCTATCTTCGGACTCTATAGGCCAACTCCCATCGTCTTTGCCATCAGAGAAGGGGATGCAGGAGATGGATCCATCTCTGACCTCATCATCACAGGAGTTTTCATGGGATGGGAACATGCGGCGGTGCCCAGAGATCGGGACGGAGAGAGTGGCGGTGCAGCCATCAATCTGAGCAAGACGTTGGGCGAGAGTACGCGCAGGGTTGATGTGGCCTTGGATGCCGTAGGCCACCACGAGGAAGTGGCTACAACGACCCTCCCTGCAGTTTCTGGGATCTTCATCTTTTGCAAGGGCCATTACTACTGAAGTAGCAGCTCCTTGTTGGTGAGGCACTTGTTGTCTTGTTTCTTTTTTTGCTATCCTGTTATTTGTACTACACACCGCTCCCTATAGTGCACTTGGTTAGTATGTATGAGTGTACGCATACCATTATATAGAAGTTTTCACTACCATACAAAAGTTGGGCTGAAATTCCAAGGTAGCAGGCTCGTTTATACTAATCAACATTGTTGTATTTATGCGCGATGTCATTTAGTACCCCACTTTGCTTGTAAGCAATATCTACCTAATATAAGACAACTTGGAAAATCCAATCACAAGAAGTCATCTACCAATGTTTATGGTTTTGTCAATTCCTATGATATAGCTTGAACCGGCTCTTGGATTGCATGATGTTATATCAAAAAGGGATATGAAAAAAAGACTCCATGTGTGATGTGTGGGTGTTGCTGAGGGAGGATAGAATTGGTTAGTTCATATTGAGTTGAAACTAGCTAGGCACACATGCTCAATTTTATTTTGAAACCGGATTTATATTTCACATAAAGTTTACGATTGCAGCTCTTACAAAGAGACTCTAGAAGAAAAGAAAATTACAACCTAATCCTTGCAAGATCCTTCCGGTCATCCTCGTCACCGGCGGTCAGAGCAGGCACACGACGCACTCCCGTCGCACCGAAGGTTGGAGAGGAGACGCTCCGAGTTTGCAACTTGAAGCCAACCTCCTTCCTGACGATGGAAGTTCACGGTTTTTGATTGCCTCCAAGAATGGGACATCGAATACATCGACATGCTCTATAATCGTTGAACGTCCTGGCTGAAGAAGATGGCCGCCGGCTTCCTGGCTTTTCGCCTCCTCTCAACTGTAGCAGAGGAAGGAACGAGAAGAAGCACATGGTCAATTGTTTAGCTTCCAAACATTGGGCCAAGGCCGAAAACATTGGACAAAGGCCCACTAAACTTGCAAAGCTTAGGCAGGCCGAACAGACCAGGCCGTGGGCTATATAGCCTAGTTAGGAAAGCAAAGTATCCAGCAAGCAGTAAGTGGACAAGATGGACTTGGACCATCTCCCCTCCGACGACGGCGACAGCGCCGCCGCCGCCGCTTCTCCCGGCCGCTCCATCTGCCACACCGGCTGCGGCCGTCCGTCGCGCGTATGCCTCTGCCCGTACCTCCCTCGCTCCCCCCTCCCCACCTCCACCACCGTCGTAATCCTCCACCACCCCCACACCCTCCGCCGCAACCCACTCTCCACCCTCCCCCTCCTCGCACGCTCCCTCTCCAACCTCCACCTCCTCCCCGGCCGCCGCCTCGTCTCCTCTTCCACACCTCTCCTTCCGCCTCCCTCCCCGAACCCCGTCCTCCTGCTCTACCCCTCACCCGGCGCCGCCGACCTCGCCACCTGGTGCCGATCCACGCCGCCGTCCGCGCGCGCCAGCCCCACCCTCCTCCTCCTCGACGGCACATGGAGGCAGGCCAAGGAGATGCACGCGGCGAGCCTCCCGTTCCTGTCATCGTTGGTCGTGATCCCCGTAGCCCTTCCCGTCGACAGCGGCGTGGACGGGGACAGCATGTTCGAGTCGGAGCTCGTGGTGAGGAAGGAGCCGCACAAGGGATGCATGAGCACTATGGAGGCAGTGGCGAGGTCGCTACGGCTGCTGGAGCCGGAGGGGAAGGGCGAGGAGATTGAAGAGGCAATGCTGCGGGTGCTCCGAGCGATGGTAGCTTTCCAGACAGAGCATTTGCAGAACCGGACGGTGAAGCCGAGAGTGAAGATGAGGAAGAAGAAGGAACTCAAGAGGGAGGAACAATGCTAGACTGATGTGACCTAAGGTGTCAGCGATTCACGTTTGCTCATGGTGCTGGCTGGAATTCCTAATCTTGGAGGCTATCACCAATTCACCATCACCAGCAGTGAAGGTTTGATTTTCCTTCGGCATACAGCTGAGTGGTTGACTTAATTTAACATTTTAACAATGTATTGATGTTTGGCATAAGGGTACAAGTACACCTAACATTGGGTTTATTTTAAATCTGCTGGGTCAAAATATTGCTTTAACCATTAGGCGGTAAAGCATAGCTGCATAGGCAGTGTAACATGAACCATTAGATATACTCTAAGGTATCTGATAGATAGAGATTCTTATGTTGTCCTTTAATCATTTGTTCACTTTAAACCAGAGAGTGTCAATTCTCTTGTTGAAATTTCCATAGACTATAGCCTTTTTATTAATAAGTAATGAAACCCAGGGAGTTTTCATCTCTCCTGTATGTACTATGATAATGATTGTACTGAAATTAGTGCAGTGAGGGCCTTATACAGTTATACCTCAAAATTTATACGCAGTTCATGAATTCAAAGTGTGCTAAACACCTCTTTTCTAATGTTCACTTGATACACCATCTTCACCAGTCACCACCCCCTAAGTTCTGCCTTTTGCATCTAAATAACTACCTTTACTATCATCAATGTGCTTGAAGGACCTATTGACATTGCTGCTTACCCATGCTTGTTGTACGCCTTAAATCCTTAACCCTTAACTGTTCTTTTCCAGGTCAAGAATCAGTCACTCACTTATTGTTCCCCTGACCAGTAGTTCTTGCACATTCTTCTTGTGCATTGTTCTGGTTTTATTGACCAATAGTTCTGTACTCTTCCTGTGCCCTTGACCCTCCTCCAATCGCTTTTGATGTTTGGACATATGCATGCTCACTAGTTCTTACAGGCTCTGAAGTTCTGATTCCTGAACATGTTTTGCCACAGACCATTTTTCAGTAGTTCACACTTTAGATGATTATCAATGCTTATGGAAAGTGTGCCCTCTTTTTCCAGATCATTTGATGGCATATCTTCAGTTCTTCCCATACATCTTCACGAAGCTGAAGCCTTATGCTAAGTTCTTGATAATTAATTGACAAAAACTTGATGTGGTGCAGATATCTAAGAAGGTATGATGACTGAAGACCCACTAAGGAGGTATCCACAATGATGCTACTTCAAATTCTACTAGGCAGAGCTTGATTTGAAATGAGAAACCTGAACCGACACATTAGTTTGCATGGAGTTTAATAAGCCCAGCAATGTGTTTGTACTCACCTCACTTCCTGTATCACTTCACTGGCTGTTTCCAAGTCCTGCAGCACTCACACCTTACCCATAGATATGATGCACCGATATCAGGTGCAATCACGCCTTACCTTAGCTTTCTAGTAGTTACAGTGAGTCCTTGACAAAGTTCATGGAATTATGCAATTCTAAATTTGTATGGATGGTTTAGTCCTATCTGTGGATCACAGTAATTTTTGTTTTTCCTGTCAACTGTTTGCGAACTTGGGAACCGTCAAGTATGCAAGATTGAAAGCTGGAGATACCTCTTGTTGGAGGCAAATGTCCGACTCTGTAATGAAAGGCTGAACCTGGCAAAACTAAGGTTAGGCATATCTGAATATTTGATGCAGCTAGTAGTTAATATGCTTTTTTTATTGTTGTGATGCACTTGGGGGGCCTGTAAACAGCACATTTTCTTCAGGTATAAACAAAACAAGTTGAATTTTTGCATATGCAGCAAAGATTTGTCGATCTGGAACTTGTAAGCTGCTTAAATCGTTCTGTTTATGATCTACTCACTGGTAATATTTCAGTGTAGGTGAACATTGTGCTGTCGGTCAGAGGTCTGATTGTGGGTGAGTAAGGTGATATTTGCTTTTCATATTGTGGTGTAACAGGGTGCCGTATATGTGGTATCGAATGGTAGTCGGAGACGGAAACGCGTCGTGCGGGCCTACAAATATATCTGCCTCCGATCCTGATCGCCGCTGCCATTCTCCACGAGGACATCTGCGTGCCTCCTCCGAGTCCGAGGTCGAGGACAAGAACAATGCCTGCTAGATGAGGAAGAAGAAGAAGCGTGCGCGAGGGATGCAGCAGCAAGCTACCAACCCATGATCGTCGACTGATAGTCCCCTTTTAGTCATGATGATGCGCTTTAATTTTGTGCCTCGGTGTATGTAATAAAAGTATGCGTATACAGTTTCAGAATGACCTCAATTCCTTATGCAACTTTGCACAAGTTGTAGAGACACGTAATCAGTAACAGAAACGAGAAATACTTGCCCATGACCATATCTCAGTATGCTGCCACAAACATCGCAACACTAATTTCATATCGTATCTCGGACAAGACTAGAGAAGATGCTTTACAGACTTTACAACGCTATGAATTGATAAATGGCTATCACAGAAAAAGAAAAGGAGTTTGAGGACTTGTACAAACTCTAATGCTACAAAACTATGCAGACCATGTTTATAAGCAAAACAAGCATCTCCTCTGCTTTTCCAGACTATTGGACCCCCTTTTTTCATGCCACGGGCATGTGTACTGTATGTATCCATTTTATTCTTGTTACCATCCACGGTCCAGGCTTCCGATCTCATGAATTCAAAGCAAAGAATCATTGATTGTTTACTTCTAACTACTTCTGTGCAGAAATACAGAATCATTGACAGTTTAGTTCTAACTATCCTTTCCAGATTACAGGATCATTCCAGTGACGAAGAGAAAGAAGTAACCGTTCAAAAACACTTAATTTCCTCAATCATCAGACAAGCCCATCTCGCATTTCACAACAGCACTAGTAGATGCCCGTGCAATCTTGTCAAGATTGGTGTTAGCACGAATGAATATAGTATCATCTTGGGAAGAATCAGCCTGCAGGATCAACTGCTGCAGATAGGAGGCGTGTTCAAGGATAGCTGAGGAAATTGCTATTTCAATGTCTCCGCCTTTGTAATCTTGGACAACCTAGTAGTCTAAACGCAAGTATTCTTAGTTTTATGCTTCTCCTCTTCCTTTTGTTTTTTTTTACTGTCACTCACTCACTTTGCTTGTCTTTTTTGGTAACACCTGTCATTTTTTTTTCTCAGTGATTAGGAAGCACTCCTATATCCTTTTTAACCCCACCGGAAGCAACTGGACATTTGATGAGTTTCCATCAATAACCAAGCATAAAGAGTAAAAAATTTGTGAACTCACATTACTTGGACAGAAAACAAGAAATCACATTTCAGTGTCGGTGAACATTGTGCAATCGGTCAGAGGTCTGATTTTTTTTTGTGTGGGTGGGTAAGATGATATTAGCTTCATATTGTGGTGTATAGTAACAGGGATCTGCATATCTTAAACATTTCAATTGTATGGTTCTTGGTACCTTGTAGCATCACAACTGAATTATCGGAGGATTGATTTTAATAGAACTAAGCCTCTGATTCCGGCAATCAAATGCCCAAAGCTGAGAGCACAATATACTAGCCTTTTGCCACCTGCGTTTTGCACAGGGCTAACCCCAAAACTCTGGTAAACGAGCTGCTGGTCTTGGGAATTTTTGTTAGGTGACATCATTGACATTTTGTCGTAGATAAACCCTTCAATAGCGTAGAGGTAGCATTTTGTACATTTTCAAACATTTTGTTGTGCAATTAGAGGTAGCATAGCTTTAATCACGTCATGAAAGGATGTATACAAGATTTTATTATTCAAGTGACAATTCTTTCACTGTTATCGACTGCACATATGCATTAGCAGTCGCTGGCATGTGGGGCAGGTGGGTACGTGGGCTCCTCTGTTCGCTCGCGAAGCACCGGCCCACCTTCTGACGGGTGGGGGCAAGTCGGTGAGCCGCAAGCCGTACGAACTGGAGTAGTCGTTCCCGGCCACCGCCGGGCGCCGCCGAGCCGCTGCGCCCCCTCGCTTCTGCTCCCCACGGTGGAATCCGCAGGGACGGAGAGGCCTAAATGCCGAAGCAAAGCGGCGAAGGGCACACGGCGCCGACCGCGGCCTCTGCCGTCGCCGAAGCTGGTGGAGGCGAAGCTTTCCCGCGGCCTCTATCCACCGCCGATATGGACGCGATCGGACCTTTCGCGCGGTAGGTTCCGTTTCCTCTAATCCCATTTCGGAATCTCCGTTGTTGAAACCCTAAGCGAGAGATTTTACGAATTGCAGCCTCGTGAGATTGCTGGGGCGGGGCTTCTACACCGATGTGATCATCAGGGATGGGGAGGTGACGACTGCTGCGTGCGACGACAACCGCGGCTTGGCCGTCGTCGTCCTCGACAATCTGACGCGGTAAGGCCTCTGTACGATTGCCGGGTTCTGTGGATTTCGTTTCGGTTATGAACTGGTGAACTCCCTGCGCGTTGCTGTGGGGACTTGAAAGATAATTTTTGGATGAAGCTGAGTACGTAGGAACATAAATAAAAATCCCAATGACTTCAGCGATTCACTCTGAATGATAACAAAAGGCATGTCGGAATATTACAGTATCCAATATGAGTTGAGTAACATTTCTATCAATTGTATGGCTAAAAGATTTTTTTTCACATTCTTAGCAATTGATATACATAGCAGGAATTACCTGTACGAAGAGAGATGCTAAAGAAACCAATCACTAATGTAGTCAATGTCAATTGCATGAGGTAAGCAGACTTTGAAGCCTTTCTTGAGGTCTAAACTCTAAAGTGAATAGAACATCATGTAGTAGATTACATTAACAGCTGCGTCTGCTGGATGGGACCTTTTTTTTCTTGAGGAATTGTGAAATAGCACCACATGTCATTATGAGACCTTCTTCCATGACTGCAATGCTGAATTTCACTACGTTTTTCAGGCTTTGTGTTGACCTGTGCATTTATTTTGGCCTTCTTTATTTCAGATTTGCATGGATAAAGGAAAATGAACTAGCAAAGTTGTTGAAGATGAAAGAGAAAAATCTGATATTGCTTCTCCAATTTCTGGAAGAAGAGAAGTTACTGAAAAGAGAATTGATAAAGGTATTTTCATTGTGGTGAAGAAAAGACATTTACGGAAGATAGACTTTCTTAGCAATTTAATTGCTAATTCCATTTATGTTTGTTAGCTTTGTCAAAATTCGTATAATTTTACCTCTCTTATGGGTTGTGGTCCTACTTGAGGGTGGATTTGTGATAGTGGTATGCACTTCAATGGAGTTGTCTCTTATTTCATCACTTCTTGCATTTTCATAGTGTTGATGTTGTACTATCTGTCACTGCAGGGAACACAAGTGAAGATCAATGATGCTATAGCAGAGAAGGAAGATGGGAAGTTCAATGTTTTCACAGGGTCCTACTGCTGCTTGGACTACTCACAGGTTACTTATTATAAATCTGATTTTGCAATCATGATTCCGTAGCAAGAATCCGTAAGAAGCATGTTTTAAATGCTCACGTGCACAAAACTTCTGTACAAGAAAAACCAGGGAGACATGGTTCATTCAATGGAAATATGGACGCGCAATATTAATAATATTTAGTTAATGACAATAAAAACTTGTATATGTCTGCAAACAACAAACATAAGTTTATTTGGTCTTTCATTGTAGCTAGGCTTATGCAGTGCTGTTGACAATAGGCATGCCCCGTTATGAAATACAGGTACTCGACGTTACCAGATATCGGCTGAATCATATGAAGCAATCCATTAAAGACAAATTGGATTGTGCAGCAATGATTCAGGAGTACATTTGTTGTATTTGTGAAAGAAGGTACCGAGTTTGCTGTTAGAGTATTTGTTCACTTGCACTTTCACTTTCCTTTTAATTCGCTCTTCTGGTAGAACTTTATTGACCCTGCCATGAAAAATGGACTTGTAATGCTATGATGCTTGTATCTGGAATAGTTATCCTGTTTTGTTCTAAATGGAATAGGGGTATCCCCATTTCGGAACAAATTGAGACATTAAACTATCATCTTGTGTTGGCCTGCAGTTACTCCGCACTTGATGTTGTTCATCTTATAAGCAACAGTGGGAACACTTTCCGCTGTGAAAATTGCAAAGGAGAATTATCTGCACAAATAGGAGATGACAGTGCCAGAAGGGAAAGCCGTGCAAAGTATGCGAATATGCTAAAGAGATTGAAGGTTTGTTCAAAGTATCTATCTAAAACTCCTCAAGTATTTTTTCAAGCATACTTAAATTATGACCTGAGCTGAAAATTTCCAACTTGATTACAACTTATAATGACGAGAGATTGCTTGTTCTTTAGTTTGGCATCAGGCAAGCAAATAAGTTCTGCATTGATTGCTTTACTTTTGTATAAAAATCATTTTGTGCTTCCCACTCTTTTTCTTATTTAAAATATCTTGATAAGTATGCTGAGATATTCTAGGAATAGATATCTAAGCACATAAGTTATGGTATGAGACTTATATCATGCTACTTAAAGCTGCATGCCTTTTTTTATCGTCATACATCATAGTCATTAGCATGTTTTGTTTTAGCATCAGCAAGAAAGATGAATGGAAACGTTAACCTTGCCATATACATGAAGCAATATCATCCACACAATAGTATTTGTTTGGTTTACAAATGTCTTGCTTGTAATTTGCAGGTATATCTGGTTATCTGCTTAGTGCTCAAACCAAGTGTCATGTAGTTTTAGTTCTGGAAACAATAAGTGATAAGGCTGCAGTGCTTGGGTCAAGCTCTATACATGGTTCTATGTTTCATAAAAGCATTGGAAGATTACTTTTTCTGCTAATTTTTGGACGTTGTTTGCCTGTAAAATGCAAACTTCTAATGAACTTACTGGAATGTGTTCTTCCATTAGTTTGTAGGTAGTTTGTTGGTGTATTTTCTAATATTGTTCGAACCTATATGAATGCAGGAACAATTGAAACCAATAGAATTGCAACTCCATATATTGAAGAACCTGTCTGTCCCAGACTTCAGGACTGTAGAACAATGGACACAGACAAATATGGTCGAATATGTGGCTGATTCATCAAGCAACAACATTTGTGAGACCAAGGTAAATCCCATTTTTATATATACAACATTAAGTTCAATAATTTAAGAAACACTTATATGCACAAACAAATTTCAGGACATTCAATAAATGTTAAAAGCCATGGAATTATGTCATTTTATTATGACTCTTGCTTTCCAAGATTGTTTATAGTTTGTACTTGGGAATTAGATGTTTGAATTGTCTGCTTGTATAACATGTGACAATGCCAGGAAATTCAATTTACATTGTGTCCTGTTTTCATTAGTTTTTGGGTTACAATAGAAAATTTTCATTAGCTTTCCAAGAGAAGCATGTTGGAGACAAGAAAACTCAAGCTAAGAATTACTGATAGGGCCCTTTTTTTGCAAGATGAACAACTTTTTTATTAAGAAAACTTTATTTTGTTAAACAATGTTATGGACTTGTGTTGTGCCTCATCAATCATGTATCAACGGCAAATGCCCTTGGACAGGCTAACTAGTATATTAACACTAGCTAGTTAGTACTACTTTCTATTAACCAGACTCATCCTTGATTAATGTAATGTCACTTTTCCAGGTTGAAATTCCTTTACCAAATATTTCTGCAAAACTGGATGACACTGAATCTGACTGTCTTGCGGGAGTGAAAGTCTTGCCCATGTGGATAATTCAGAAGGGAATGTGCTCACAAGAGAAGGATCAGATAAAAGATGAAAGGCGGGTTGGATTGAAAGCCAAGCGCAGGGATGGCTGTTCTGGTGGTGAATTTGGTGCGAGCTCAAGGAGGACTTAAGTTTACTGCAAAGAAGCAAGTATTGTAAAGCTTGTTGCTGCTAATGAGAATTTTGCCTTTGCTAGTGAGCAAGTATGTGAAATTAGGAATTTGCCGGGTACACTACTTGTAGATAGTAGTACAGTGCCTAGTGAGTAAGTGGGAGAAATAGAAATTGTGGTTGTACTAGTGCAAGTTCACAGGAGAATTGTGCCTCCGCTGGTGAATGGTAGTTCTGTAGAGTACTATAGTGACTAATTGTAAGAAATAGGAAGCACAGGGTGTTCATACAAGTTTACGAATGATTTACACGAGGCACATCATGGTAACCTACTGGCCGGTTTTGATGCTATAGCATTTTTGATCACTCATGACATCGACGGAATGTAAACCTGTTTGAACACGGAGCAGGAGGACCATCCGATCAAGTGAGAGATTTTTCTTTTTTTCTATCTGTCTTCTGTAGCGAACCACTTGAGGTTGAAACTGTAAGAGATCGACAATGCAATTCTCTGAACACGAAGAGTAATCACAATTGTGAGAAGTTACCATAATTATATTAAAAAAAGAAATCAGCAGAGCAGATCGTGTTGGGCTTCGGGGTCGTCGGACTGTCGGAGCCGAGCATCCAGTCGGATTCGCATATGCCGTGCCGAACGGCCGCGTAGCGTAGGGTATCGAAGTCGAGTCGGAGTCGCTTCCGGCCCGTGCGCTTCCCTCCGCCGGCCTCTGCCTATATAAATGGCATCCTGCTTCTTGTTCCTTCATCGTCGTCACCCCGCGTTCCATCAGCTGCCTTCTCCGCCGCCGTCGCTCGTCTCCTGCGTCCGCGCCTGCTGCCTTCTCCGATCCGCCGCCGCGCGCGCGTCTGCCTCCTAGCTCCGAGAAGCGCAGCTAGCCGCGCGCGGATGGGGCTGCCCTTTCAACGAGGACGACGGCCGACGACCGAGGAAGAAGATCAAGAGGCGAGGGCAAGGAAGCGCCAGCGGTGGGAAGCCTGGCTCGTCGTTGAGAAGCGCATCGAGGCGCACTGGTGCGAGGTCGAGGAATTCATGAACCGCCCGTCCTACGGAGTCCCGGCGTCCAAGTGGGCCATCGTGCGCCTCTACATGCCGAGGTGGTGTGACCTGACCAGGGGGGAGCACCGCTGCGCCATCTGCCTCGAGGACCTGGAGCCACGCGACAGGATGAGGATGATGCCGTGCCGCCACTCCTTCCACCAGGGCTGTATCTTCGAGTGGCTACAGATCAACCGCCTCTGCCCCATCTGCCAATTCGCGCTGCCGTCAGACGAAGAGCAACGCCTGTTGGACGAGAAAGCAGCCAAACCATGATAGTTCCTTCCTTCACACTGTCTTTTTTTTAAAAAAAAATTCTTGCTTTATTGAGACCTGCCATGCTGAAAGGCAGCCCAGGAGCATCACAACTGCTGTAAACAATTTCTTTGAGTATTCGTGGTCAGCGACCTGCAGTTTAGAGAATATAATAATTAATTAATTTGTTTCACTGAGCAAAAGTAGCTAAATGAGTCCAATGAACAACAAACTCTTCTTGAAAATTTCAACACAGGAACAACTTTTGTGATTTCATCATACTGTACAGTGCATGAATTAAGCATGCGGTATGTATGACAAAACATCCCAATCTAAAAAGCTAACATCTAATGAGATGGTCGTACCTGATTCGTCGGACTAAAATATGAACCTTTGGAAAGCTATCACAGATGTGAGTCACTCCCATGACTTGCACAAGAGGGTAGAGCCTACTTCACTCATGCCATCGTTAGCAGGCTCAGCCCCACAACAGGTTTCAGGGCCCTGCCGTGCAGCCCCTTCTAATGCACAGAAAAAGGGAAAAAATTTAATCTAAGATTGAAATGTGCACCGATGAAATTATTTTCATAACAGATATAAAAGCCCTTTTTTGCAAGGGGGCGATAAAGATAGAAGCTGACTAATAACCATATCCTGATCTCACAGTTTTACAGTTTCAAGAATGATAAAAGATCACTAGGAGTTGTTGGCATCAGTTGGTCCTGCAGGTCACTATCAACAATGCAACTGTCAATCAACGATCGCCTTCGAAGGCTTCCTCATCAGCCTTCCTTTATTGGTCAGGATCGCCATCACCATTTCCTTCGTAGTCGGAATCATCACCATCTTCACCATCACCATCTTCATCATCTTCATGGAAGCTGCTTCCATCATCATCTGTTTCATCAATGTTCTCACTGTTGCGCCTGTCATCAACTGAGTGGGAGCATCCACGTGGGGAAGCAACAGTCTGCAAAATCAGTAAAATCCTGTGGTTATGTACAGAACCATGATAAAGATGGAACTAAAAGCAGAGACAAGTGTTCAACAGAAAAAAAGCTTTTTGCTGACACGATAGCTGAGGATGGTGAAAGCAACATCAGATATCTTGCTAGATTAAGCTATATTGGATCATAGGAGCCTGGTGATCTGTCACAGGCAAATGCTTTTGATGTTGTGGATAGGTTGATTTCAATTAATGGTGGATTATCATCTCAAGAAACAACCCCAAATAAATTGGAAATGGTAAAGCCACGTGTTTCAACTAAGAGAGGGACTTTAATGTTGGCTGAGAAGGTTGACATTTGTAAAAGTTCCAACACATTCCAAAAGAAGAAAAGTAACTGCATTGTGGTAGGAATGACCCTTCTAAATTTACCGAGTTATGTTCTAATAAGCAGTTGAAGAGAGGCAAGAAATTAACAGGTGATGGCTCCACTGTTGGGGAAGTACAAAAAAACATATCAGATGAGTCAAACTGATTTTGGCTACCTTACCATGAACTTAAATCCAAGGTTGCCATTTCTAATCAGCAAGAAGCCACCTTTTCACTGCTGCAACTCAAATTGGCATTTTGGCAGCAAACAATATTAATTCTCTAGATGAAATGTACTGCAGATACAAAATATAAATTGTGCAAGCATTCGATAAAATTTGTAACCTGTTGACGACGCGCATCAATACTTTCTAGATGTCGCAACAACTCTGCAAATGGTTCTCTTCCAAAATCAAAATACATGGCCTGTAATTAAAAAGGCACAGGAGTATTACATTCAGATGCATGCATATGGGTATTACCCAAATCAGAACATGTTATTTGCTAGAAGCAATGAAAAAAAATATTACCATGATCAACGCATGATTAACACTATTTTCTTCGAAGAGTATCCCATTAGTCTCTTTCAGCTGCTCATTTTCTTTGAGCACTCTATCATAATCAGTAGGATTGATTGGCTTAAAACCTATTGATTTACTATGTATTAGAATAATTGCCTTGTCCACAGCACCATCGCCTATTGGAACACGCCCATGCTTCATCCCATTTCCTACAATGTGCAGCGCCTTTCCATCCAACTCTTGTGAATTCTCATCTGAAACTAGCTGTCTGTAGTCATCCTAAAATAAGCAAAAAATCATGACATATGTCAAATAAGCAGATTTTGAATTTCATGTTGTTGGAATGAGTATATACTCTAACAATGCCCATGTGCACATAATCAAATAAGCATTATATGATTAGTTGCTACTGACAAGGACATTTACATTGGAGATAATCAAGTAAATAATGCAAAGCACACCAAGCATTTTTGCGCTTTCTGGCTGGGGATGGGAGCAGCCCTTCCATTGTTATCTACAGTTTTGAATCTAGATTTCATTACAGCGTATGTATTTAAAGTGCCACTCCTCTCGGGATCGAAAGTATGTTCCTACAAGAAAAGAAACATCAAATTATGCAAGGGAAAACTTTGTCGAGGCCAATGGTTTAATTAGGCAAGATAAGGAATTCTTATACCTGTAGTTGTTGTGTCTCCAAAAAATTCCTTGAACCTCCTCTTTTTGAGGATTATCTTCAGAACTCATGCAACAATCTTGGGCTTTCTCTTTCTCTTGTACTCATCACTAGTCCAGTATTTGGAGGACCATGCCCAAGCTGATTTACTGCACCATTCCAACCGACAAGTTAGGTACTGTTCTTCTATAAGGTCAATGGTGCGTGCTCGTGTATCATCACATGTCTCATCCCTTAGGTGAAAGTACATCTTGACAGCCTCCAGACGGAGTTGGTACACCATATTGCTTACTCTTCTCACTAGATATGCTTCTAAAATTTTGTCAGCAGCAACCCTATGTCACGGATGAACTATAAACAATTTCTGCATATGTATGACAAGGCCAAGTAAGACGGTCAGATTGGTATGCATGGTATCTAGAGTGTTTCGCGTAACAAGAGCTACTTGATTATGTTGCTGGATAGCTTTTGTTTGGCTGGGTAAACACAGTTTCTTATATACTAAACAAGATAACACTTTCTGGTACCTTGTTCCTCCTGCCAAAGGTACCTGGAGTCCTGGACATGAAATGGTCTGACCTCTTGAGAACCACAACCAAAACAGGGAACAAACAAATGATACTATCCAACCAAATAACTCCAAGATCATGGTACTTAGAATATCTTGGTGTTACTTAGAACCACAACCAAAATAGGGAACAAACAAATAATTAGAAGTTAGATTAGTAACCCAGAACTCCTGCTTTACTCTTCTGGCATAACAAATTCCATCTCTATTCTTTTTCCAATAATAGTCATTCCATGACAATGCTGGGTGTTGTTTAACAACATTGCCCGGCTCATCATATACCTTGATAGTGCCTGGGTACTCCCGTTTCAGAATAGCTCCCAGTTGTGAGGGATACTTGAGGCCTTTAGGGTTATAAGCAACATAATTGAACTGACTGTTACAAAGAAATTCATATGTTAATTGTACATATTCATGATTCCAATTAGTAGCAGAATGACAAGACTATGGTACTAAACAGAAATGAGCTCATTTGCACTTACCGATGACCTTTAGGTGCAAGCTCCACCCTCCCACTGTGTGGGGCCATTTTCAATTCAGTTGAGAGTTGACACCTTCGCTGGCACAATTCAGTTGATAGTTGACACCATGGCTAGCACCATTAGCACTGTTCCTCTCAGAGTGTTCACAATCAGCTCCAAGTATTGTGGAGTTAACAGCACCTTCAGCAATCATTATGGAGTTAAGACCATCAGCACTATTCCTTCCTGAGCTCTCAGTATGAGCTGCAGCCCTTCTGATGTTAACTCTTTTGAACTTACCACCATCAGCACTGCTCCTCTTAGAGCTCCCAGCATGAGCTCCCTTGCTTTTGTTGAACTGGACACCTTGATTTCCCTTGCTTCTGTTGGACTGAATACCACCATCACTAAAACCTGTTTGATTGCTCCCACCCCTTGCTGCACCCTTCTTGTTTGTAAGCTTTTTGTGCCGAAGGAAGTGCATCTCCTGCATTATCATCAGCAAAACAGTAAGTACATTATATATCTCATGCACATAAGGTTATATTTTCAGGAATATTCAACAACACATGGATTATGCAGCAACACATGCAAAGGATGCATCAGCAGAAATCATGTTTAGTTCCAAAATGTACACAAGTTGTTAAAGGCATACAATGGCAGTTACAACAAGAAAGTAACCTCAAAATGTTCAATAATCATTTGGATCATAAGCTGGATGTTCAGGCAGCTCATCATGATCTTCATCTTCTTCGTATGTATCATCAAGTACTTCTTCATCATCACCTTCAATATTCAATTTTGAAAAAAATTCCAAATCCTTAGGATCAGTTATCTCATCTGAAACAACAGGAGTTGTATTATCTAGCTCAATATCCAAATCAATGACAAATGCGCCTTCCAATCCCTCCTCTTGAAAAAATGACACTTCTTGTACTAGTCCAGTGGGAGGGTTTGATTCATCACTATTGTCATCTGGGGAAAAATAGCCACATGGAGTAACCAGATATGTGACCCACCACTCCTGTAGATCTGCTCTACTCTTACAGGCATAAGGTAAATAATAGACTTGTTTAACTTGACTTGCCATAACAAATGGTTCAAAAACAGAAAGCCTAGCAGCATGCTTAATTTCCACCGTACCCAACTTTTCAGTACGCCTAGTTCCATTTGGTGTTGGATCAAACCAATCACAATCAAGCAAAACCATCTCTAGTTGCAAACTCATTTCCCATTTTATTTTTATGATGTCCTTAATAACACCATAATACTCCATCTCAGTCATCATCGACACAGGAAACACAAACACCACTATTAACTGTAGCTAATCCTGATTTAGTTCCCTCATGTTCCTTTGAACGGAATCTGTACCCATTCACATCATAGGACCCATATCTTGTTACTCTTCCGCGAAAACCATAAGAAATATGGCATAATGCAATATCAATGCCAGCTGTCTGCATGCACTGCAAATTAGTGATAGTTTAATATGTTAGTTTTAGTTAGAAACAAAATGTTACAATACTTAATATGAAAGGTTTTAGTTGGATTACTTCTTCCTTGAACCAATCAAAGAAATTAAGCCCACGCTTCCCTCGGCTAGCCTTCCACCCATTTAACCTCAAATCCCTAAGCTGTTCAGGTGTTGGTCTATTTTTGCTCTTCCATTGTTCCTTCTCAAATTTACTAGGAAGAGCAAAGTAAGTTAAAATACAGCCACTAATAATATTTACAGAAAATATATTATAGTTTGGAGGAAAAAAAGTGTATATTACTTGAAGTGTTCGTCCATCTCCGGCATGTTTGTCAAAACATATAGGAAAGCAGCCTCATACTCTTCTGTTGAGAGCGCACGAACACCCCGAGGGCTAATGCACCGGCTAGGGTATTGAAAGATTTGAAGGTTGCATGAACTTTCAAAGGTACCAGTACCATCATCATATCTAGGAATTTTGCTTCTAACTGATCGGACAGTGGGCTTAAAATAAAGAGATAGGTGATTTGTGGCTTCCTCAACTAATTCAGCCTCAACGATGCAACCCTCAACACGAGCCCTATTTCGTACCTTTTTCCTAAGTTGTTGGATTTTTCTCTCAAATGGATAGTTCCAATGGGCTTGGACAGGACCTCCTAGTCTAGCCTCATAAGGAAGATGAACACTCAGATGTTGCATAGGATTGAAGAAACCTGGAGGAAATATCTTCTCCATTTTGCAAATAAGAACAACAACTAGCTTTCCGGTGAGCATATAGTGTCATGGTTCAGCTCTTTGGCACACAACTGCCTATAGAAAAAGCTTAGCTCCGCCAAACACATCCATATATTTTTTGGAAGGAAACCGCGAAATGCAACAGGAAGTAAGCGTTCCATGAAAATGTGATAATCATGGCTTTTTAGCCCAAAGATCTTGAAGTCAAGTTCACACCTCTTCTAATGTTAGCTGCATAGCCATCAGGAAACTTGAGTTCTTGAAACCACATAAGGATTATTGGCTTGTAATTCTTATCAATGCAAAATGGGGACCTAGGCTTGTCCCATTTTCCATTTGGCTTTAACTTCAAATGTAGTGAGGGACTCTTGCAAATTTGAGCTAGATCTCTCCGAGCCTTAGCATTATCTTTAGTCTTCTCAGGTACATCAAAGCATGTATTCCATATAGCTTCAGCCATGTTTTTCTCATTATGCATCACATCAATGTTGTGCCGTAGTAGCAATTTATCAAAGTATGGAAGTTGCCAAAAGCAACTAAGATGTATCCAATTGTGCAATATACTAAAGTTATCTGTATTAGCCACTGATATGTTAATTTGGGCTAGGACTTCCTCCCCTGACAAATGTCTTGGAGGCTCATCATACACCACTGTGTTCTTTCTAAATGCATTAGCTTGAGATCTGAATTCATGGTTTGTAGGTAAGAAGCGCCTATGGCAATCAAACTAGCATGCTTTGCGACCATTATGTAGTCGGAATGCTTTACTATCACACAAGCAAACTGGGCATGCAAGCCTACCGTGAGTGCTCCATCCAGAAAAGTTACCATAAGCAGGAAAATCATGGATCGACCATAGATAGGCTACACGCATGTTAAAGTTCTTCTTGATTGAAGCATCCTGAGTTTTGACACCACCCCAAAAGCTCAACAGTTCATCGACTAAAGGTTGCATCAATATGCTTAGTTTCTTTCAAGGATGTTCAGGACCTGGCTATACAAGGGCAAGGAATATGTACTCTGATTTCATGATTGTACTAGGAGCAAGATTTAATGGAGTAACAAAAATTGGCCAGCATGAATAGGGGGCTGCATTTGTAGGTGTAAAACCATCTGTTGCCACAGCAAGGTGCACATTCCTAGGGTCCCTACCAAACTAGGAAGTCTTTGTCAAACTGTTTCCATGCTTCCCCATCACATGGGTGCAACATCTTACAAGATCTGGACTGCTTGTGAGACTGCATCAGCTTTGTTGTCCTTTCATGTGCATACAATCTTTGTAGTCTATCTGTGATAGGAACGTACCGCAAAACTTTACGTGGGACTCTACTTTGGCCTTCCTCGTAGCGTGAGGTACCACAAACATCACACTTGGCTTTATTTTTCTTTTACTTGTAGTGAAGCATGCAGTTGTTATAGGAGACATCAATTTTCACATATGACATACCTAGGCCCTCCAATATTTTCTTTGACTGGTACAAGTCCTTGGGAACCTTAGATTCTGGAGGCAGCAGTTCATTGATTAGCTCTAAGTTTGCTTCAAAGTGGGCAATTGACATATTGTACTGTGATTTCAAAGCTAGCAAACGTGCCACGGCAGAAAGAGATGAGTGTGTTGTGTTCTCATGGACCAGTTGATCAGCACTAGCAACCATCCTATGAAAGGCCCGGGCTGAGGGTGTGAGCTCATTGTCACTTGTAGGTTCACGGTTAACACCTAGGTCAACTAACATATCATCCATGCGATCAGCTTCCTCAAAACTCTCATCATCCAACTTCAACATGACTCTCTCCATGTGATGTCCATATTTTGTAGTCCTCCCTAAACCCATGTTTACACAAGTGCATCTCTATATCAAACCTTTTATGCCTAGCATAGTTTCCACACAAGGCACATGGGCACTTAATGGTGTCATTTTCAACAAGACTCAACATAGAGAATGCGCGGTCTAGAAAGTTGTTTGTGTTTTCAATCCACTCATGAGAAGGAGGCTGCCCATGAGACCAACCACTATACATCCATTCATGGTCTTCCATAATTCTTGTTCTGTTTAAAAAAATATGTTTCAATGTCACAACAATCTGACACAAATAATAGTCACAGAACAAATAGGCAAATAGAAATAATTTGTCACATACCAACTAAAAAATTTGAAATAGAAGTAAGATTCTTTTCTGCCAAATTAAGGATTGAGTATGCAGCTTAACAAATAGGTGCATTCTAGCCAATGTCTAAAACACTACTGCTATTCAATCGAAATGCATTAGTCAACTGATACTTACTGCTATTCAATCGGAAAGGTCTGCAGTTCGTCGGAGAGGGAAGTAGTGCCTTCTTCAATTGTCCTCGAATCTGATCAGCAAGGTCCCTAGTGTATAGTGTGGTGTCACTTGTGAGAAAACTAATCCAGCCTCTATCAACAAAAATCAATCAAGAATCTATCTCGAACAAATAATAGTCAACAAATGAACAAGATGATCACAAATAATCTGCCATTCATTTTTTCTCAAATCGCAGGGAGCAAGATGAACAAACTAATTCAAGGAAACACACCCAATTTTTAGTGACACGGATGGTAACTATAGAAGCATTCAGCAAGTTTGCTCAATGCTTATCAGAGAACTATTGGTGTGTCTATTAGAGAAAAGACTATTCTCTTGATACACTCAAAGGGCTTCAGCCGTGAGGGAACTTTAGAAAGTGCACAGGGACAGAGTTTTACTTTAAAAGTCAACTAAGTTGTTATAAAAAAAGGCAACTAAGTTCTGTTCACAATCCGAAAACAGGCTTCTCTGAACTTACTTAAACTGCACTTCATCCGACTTGATGTTCCTAACAAAGAAGGAACAGCAGCGAAGGGCATCCGGGACTGAGTGTCTGCTAACGACCAGGAGCTGCTGTGGCACCATGCCACCACCTAGCAGTAATCTTGCGCCAAGCAGGAGGCATCAGGACGTTCGGATGAGTGACACTGATAGGAGTGCAACTAGCATCTGGATGAGAAGGATTGAGGAAGACTTACTATAGGAGGTGTGAGGGAGGGGGCGGCGGCGGCATCCACAGCACTGATGCGTTAGGGATGGGGGGCGGCCGCGTCCACAGCACCGATGCGTTAGGGATGGGGCGGCGACGGCGGGAGTGTGGCCGATGGCGGGAGGGAGGGAAGGGGGCGGCGCCAGGAGGGAGGGCAGGAGGCGAGGGGGGCGGCGGCGGTGGCAGGGGGGGGAGGAGGCGGCTGCAGGACTGTGGGCGGCGGCGGGTTGGAGGGGAGGGGGCGGCAGCGGAACTGTGGGTGGCGGCGGCGAGAGGGAGGCGAGGGGGCGGCGGCGGCGGTAGAGAGGCGAGGAGGCGCCGGCGGTAGGGGGCGGCGGCGTGAGTCTGGGAGGGGGCGGTGGCGGGAGTCTGCAGGAGGGAGGGCGGCGGGAGTCTGCGAAGGATGGGGAGGGTGGCGGGAGATAGGGTTCCACCTTATCCAGACGGGTATACGCGCATGGTACTGAATTTTTGGCACCGTTGGGCGGGAGTGCTGGGGCCATTGGGCGGGAGTGCGGAATCCATCATTTCTTGGCGGTTCGTGAAAACAGCCTAGAAAATCCATCTTTTTCTTGGCGGTTCATCAAAACAGAAGTTAATTCATCCTTTGCTTGGCGGCTTCCATAAACAGCCAAGAAAACCCACGTTTTCCTTACCGTTTTATAATAACAACCAAGGAATTACATTCTCTTAGCGGTTTCCTTCCACCGCCAAGGAAACGTTATATTTCTTGGCGGCCAATTTTGGCCGCCAAGTAAAACCTTAGACGCTAAGGCAAATCCAATTGTGAGAAGTTACCATAATTATATTAATAAAAAAAATCAGCAGAGCAGATCGTGTTGGGCTTCGGGGTCGTTGGACTGTCGGAGCCGAGCATCCAGTCGGATTCGCATATGCCGTGCCGAACTGCCGCGGAGCGTAGGGTATCGAAGTCGAGTCGGAGTCGCTTCCGGCCCGTGCGCTTCCCTCCGCCGGCCTCTGCCTATATAAATGGCATCCTGCTTCTTGTTCCTTCATCGTCGTCACCCCGCGTTCCATCAGCTGCCTTCTCCGCCGCCGTCGCTCGTCTCCTGCGTCCGCGCCTGCTGCCTTCTCCGATCCGCCGCCGCGCGCGCGTCTGCCTCCTAGCTCCGAGAAGCGCAGCTAGCCGCGCGCGGATGGGGCTGCCCTTTCAACGAGGACGACGGCCGACGACCGAGGAAGAAGATCAAGAGGCGAGGGCAAGGAAGCGCCAGCGGTGGGAAGCCTGGCTCGTCGTTGAGAAGCGCATCGAGGCGCACTGGCGCGAGGTCGAGGAATTCATGAACCGCCCGTCCTACGGAGTCCCGGCGTCCAAGTGGGCCATCGTGCGCCTCTACATGCCGAGGTGGTGTGACCTGACCAGGGGGGAGCACCGCTGCGCCATCTGCCTCGAGGACCTGGAGCCACGCGACAGGATGAGGATGATGCCGTGCCGCCACTCCTTCCACCAGCGCTGTATCTTCAAGTGGCTACAGATCAACCGCCTCTGCCCCATCTGCCAATTCGCGCTGCCGTCAGACGAAGAGCAACGCCTGTTGGACGAGAAAGCAGCCAAACCATGATAGTTCCTTCCTTCACGCTGTCTTTTTTTTAAAAAAATTTCTTGCTTTATTGAGACCTGCCATGCTGAAAGGCAGCCCAGGAGCATCACAGCTGCTGTAAACAATTTCTTTGAGTATTCGTGGTCAGCGACCTGCAGATTAGAGAATATAATAATTAATTAATTTGTTTCACTGAGCAAAAGTAGCTAAATGAGTTCAATGAACAACAAACTCTTCTTGAAAATTTCAACACAGGAACAACTTTTGTGATTTCATCCTACTGTACAGTGCATGAATTAAGCATGCGGTATGTATGACAAAACATCCCAATCTAAAAAGCTAACATCTAATGAGATGGTCGTACCTGATTTGTCGGACTAAAATATGAACCTTTGGAAAGCTATCACAGATGTGAGTCACTCCCATGACTTGCACAAGAGGGTAGAGCCTACTTCACTCATGCCATCGTTAGCAGGCTCAGCCCCACAACAGGTTTCAGGGCCCTGCCGTGCAGCCCCTTCTAATGCACAGAAAAAGGGAAAAAATTTAATCTAAGATTGAAATGTGCACCGATGAAATTATTTTCATAACAGATATAAAAGCCCTTCTTTGACGGGGGCGATAAAGATAGAAGCTGACTAATAACCATATCCTGATCTCACATTACTAAGTGTTTCAAGAATGATAAAAGAGCTTCTTTCCTCTTGCTCAGCTCTCCACAATTTTTCTTTTTTTCTTTACCTATATTAATATATTTACCACAGAATGGGTCTCCCCTACTGTATTTACCTAAAAAAGTTTTTCCTGCCTCATTTTTTATGTTTCTATATTAGTGTCATCTATTCCCCAACAGAGAAACATGAATTGTCATGATTGCAACAAAAGGTCATCTAAGATATCATATTCTAAGCACAACCCTGCAACAAAAAGGTTTATAAATTTTTAGTAGGAAAGTGCCATTATGGACTTAATATGATTCTATCCCAGCAAAATTCAGAGGACACATCATAGCATTCATAATTTCATACCGCTAATTTACAACCTGGTCATTGTCAGCCAGTAATGTCATATATTTGACATGGGAAGAACAGATGCATTACAAACTTCAAAGCACTATGGAGTCACTACCAGAATCCGGAATTACCTTGGCGGCCTAAAACCGCCAAGGAATATAGGTTTACCACCAAGGTAATTGTTCTTGGTGGCCGACCGCCAAGCAAAGCCCGCCAAGCCTAGAGCGCTAAGGAAAAACGATATCCTTGGCAGTTGACTGCCAAGAATTGTTTCCTTGACGGTTTGGCTGCCAAGGTAAATAGGACGCTGGTAAAACTTACCATGCGCCAAGGAAAGGGTACATCCGCCAAGGAAATTTATTTGCTTGGCTGCCATCTACCGCCAAGGAAATTTCTTTACTTGGCGGATTTGGACAGCCAAGAAAATACCTTTCCTTGGCAGCTTACAACAGCCAAGTAAATTTCTTTCCTTGGCAGCTCATCCGCCAATTTAAACTATTTGCTTGGCTGCTATCGACCCGGAACAAAATTTCTTTACTTGGCGGCTTTGGACAGCTAAGAAAATACCTTTTCTTGGCAGCAGCATTCGCCAATTTAAGCTATTTGCTTGGCTGTCCAAAACAACCAAGTTAATACATTTCCTTGGCAGCCTTCATCGGCCAAGGAAAACAGAATACCAGCCAAGACAATTCTAATTTCCTTAGCAACTTACTTTGCCAAGGTAATACAAACACACTCAATATTTTGGTAGCCACAAATCTGATAGCAACAACAATACAAATCATATGTGTCCAACATCCACTTGCTCACCAGTACGTATTATCCACTTTACATAGGGCAAACATGACCACATGCATCCCGCCTACATATAATCTAGATGGCAGTATGTTATCTTGCCTACATGTCATCACCACACATTCACCACACATTCACAAAAGACTTTGCAAAAGCTCAGCCACACATCATATGTTAGCTGTACCAAAATAGACCAAAAGAAGTCAGCATCCTGAGTTTTAACACCACCCCAAAAGCTCAACAGTTCATCGACTAAAGGTTGCATCAATATGCTTAGTTTCTTTCCAGGATGTTCAGGACCTGGCTATACAAGGGCAAGGAATATGTACTCTGATTTCATGATTGTACTAGGAGGAAGATTTAATGGAGTAACAAAAATTGGCCAGCACGAATAGGGGGCTGCATTTATAGGTGTAAAACCATCTGTTGCCACAGCAAGGCGCACATTCCTAGGGTCCCTACCAAACTAGGAAGTCTTTGTCAAACTGTTTCCATGCTTCCCCATCACATGGGTGCAACATCTTACCAGATCTGGACTGCTTGTGAGACTGCATCAGCTTTGCTGTCCTTTCATGTGCATACAATCTTTGTAGTCTATCTGTGATAGGAAGGTACCGCAAAACTTTACGTGGGACTCTACTTTGGCCTTCCTCATAGCGTGAGGTACCACAAACATCACACTTGTCTTTATTTTTATTGTCCTTGTAGTGAAGCATGCAGTTGTTATAGCAGATATCAATTTTTACATATGATATACCTAGACCCTCCAATATTTTCTTTGACTGGTACAAGTCCTTGGGAACCTTAGATTCTGGAGGCAGCAGTTCATTGATTAGCTCTAAGTTTGCTTCAAAGTGGGCAATTGACATATTGTACTGTGATTTCAAAGCTAGCAAACGTGCCACGGCAGAAAGAGATGAGTGTGTTGTGTTCTCATGGACCAGTTGATCAGCACTAGCAACCATCCTATGAAAGGCCCGGGCTGAGGGTGTGAGCTCATTGTAAATTGTAGGTTCATGGTTAACACCTAGGTCAACTAACATATCATCCATGCGATCAGTTCCTCAAAACTCTCATCACTTCCAACTTCAACATGACTCTCTCCATGTGATGTCTATATTTTGTAGTCCTCCCTAAACCCATGTTTACACAAGTGCATCTCTATATCAAACCTTTTATGCCTAGCATAGTTTCCACACAAGGCACATGGGCACTTAATGGTGTCATTTTCAACAAGACTCAACATAGAGAATGCGCGGTCTAGAAAGTTGTTTGTGTTTTCAATCCACTCATGAGAAGGAGGCTGCCCACGAGACCAACCACTATACATCCATTCATGGTCTTCCATTATTCTTGTTCTGTTTTAAAAAAAAATATGTTTCAATGTCACAACAATCTGACACAATTAATAGTCACAGAACAAATAGGCAAATAGAAATAATTTGTCACATACCAACTAAAAAATTTGAAATAGAAGTAAGATTCTTTTCTGCCAAATTAAGGATTGAGTATGCAGCTTAACAAATAGGTGCATTCTAGCCAATGTCTAAAACACTACTGCTATTCAATCGAAATGCATTAGTCAACTGATACTTACTGCTATTCAATCGGAAAGGTCTGCAGTTCGTCGGAGAGGGAAGTAGTGCCTTCTTCAATTGTCCTCGAATCTGATCAGCAAGGTCCCTAGTGTATAGTGTGGTGTCACTTGTGAGAAAACTAATCCAGCCTCTATCAACAAAAATCAATCAAGAATCTATCTCGAACAAATAATAGTCAACAGATGAACAAGATGATCACAAATAATCTGCCATTCATTTTTTCTCAAATCGCAGGGAGCAAGATGAACAAACTAATTCAAGGAAACACACCCAATTTTTAGTGACACGGATGGTAACTATAGAAGCATTCAGCAAGTTTGCTCAATGCTTATCAGAGAACTATTGGTGTGTCTATTAGAGAAAAGACTATTCTCTTGATACACTCAAAGGGCTTCAGCCGTGAGGGAACTTTAGAAAGTGCACAGGGACAGAGTTTTACTTTAAAAGTCAACTAAGTTGTTATAAAAAAAGGCAACTAAGTTCTGTTCACAATCCGAAAACAGGCTTCTCTGAACTTACTTAAACTGCACTTCATCCGACTTGATGTTCCTAACAAAGAAGGAACAGCAGCGAAGGGCATCCGGGACTGAGTGTCTGCTAACGACCAGGAGCTGCTGTGGCACCATGCCACCACCTAGCAGTAATCTTGCGCCAAGCAGGAGGCATCAGGACGTTCGGATGAGTGACACTGATAGGAGTGCAACTAGCATCTGGATGAGAAGGATTGAGGAAGACTTACTATAGGAGGTGTGAGGGAGGGGGCGGCGGCGGCATCCACAGCACTGATGCGTTAGGGATGGGGGGCGGCCGCGTCCACAGCACCGATGCGTTAGGGATGGGGCGGCGACGGCGGGAGTGTGGCCGATGGCGGGAGGGAGGGAAGGGGGCGGCGCCAGGAGGGAGGGAAGGGGACGGCAACAGAACTGTTGGCGGCAGCGGGAGGGAGGGGAGGGGGGCGGCAGCGGGAGGGAGGCGAGGGGGCGGCGGCGGTGGCAGGGGGGGGAGGAGGCGGCTGCAGGACTGTGGGCGGCGGCGGGTTGGAGGGGAGGGGGCGGCAGCGGAACTGTGGGTGGCGGCGGCGAGAGGGAGGCGAGGGGGCGGCGGCGGCGGTAGAGAGGCGAGGAGGCGCCGGCGGTAGGGGGCGGCGGCGTGAGTCTGGGAGGGGGCGGTGGCGGGAGTCTGCAGGAGGGAGGGCGGCGGGAGTCTGCGAAGGATGGGGAGGGTGGCGGGAGATAGGGTTCCACCTTATCCAGACGGGTATACGCACATGGTACTGAATTTTTGGCACCGTTGGGCGGGAGTGCTGGGGCCATTGGGCGGGAGTGCGGAATCCATCATTTCTTGGCGGTTCGTGAAAACAGCCTAGAAAATCCATCTTTTTCTTGGCGGTTCATCAAAACAGAAGTTAATTCATCCTTTGCTTGGCGGCTTCCATAAACAGCCAAGAAAACCCACGTTTTCCTTACCGTTTTATAATAACAACCAAGGAATTACATTCTCTTAGCGGTTTCCTTCCACCGCCAAAGAAACGTTATATTTCTTGGCGGCCAATTTTGGCCGCCAAGTAAAACCTTAGACGCTAAGGCAAATCCAATTGTGAGAAGTTACCATAATTATATTAATAAAAAAAATCAGCAGAGCAGATCGTGTTGGGCTTCGGGGTCGTTGGACTGTCGGAGCCGAGCATCCAGTCGGATTCGCATATGCCGTGCCGAACTGCCGCGGAGCGTAGGGTATCGAAGTCGAGTCGGAGTCGCTTCCGGCCCGTGCGCTTCCCTCCGCCGGCCTCTGCCTATATAAATGGCATCCTGCTTCTTGTTCCTTCATCGTCGTCACCCCGCGTTCCATCAGCTGCCTTCTCCGCCGCCGTCGCTCGTCTCCTGCGTCCGCGCCTGCTGCCTTCTCCGATCCGCCGCCGCGCGCGCGTCTGCCTCCTAGCTCCGAGAAGCGCAGCTAGCCGCGCGCGGATGGGGCTGCCCTTTCAACGAGGACGACGGCCGACGACCGAGGAAGAAGATCAAGAGGCGAGGGCAAGGAAGCGCCAGCGGTGGGAAGCCTGGCTCGTCGTTGAGAAGCGCATCGAGGCGCACTGGCGCGAGGTCGAGGAATTCATGAACCGCCCGTCCTACGGAGTCCCGGCGTCCAAGTGGGCCATCGTGCGCCTCTACATGCCGAGGTGGTGTGACCTGACCAGGGGGGAGCACCGCTGCGCCATCTGCCTCGAGGACCTGGAGCCACGCGACAGGATGAGGATGATGCCGTGCCGCCACTCCTTCCACCAGCGCTGTATCTTCAAGTGGCTACAGATCAACCGCCTCTGCCCCATCTGCCAATTCGCGCTGCCGTCAGACGAAGAGCAACGCCTGTTGGACGAGAAAGCAGCCAAACCATGATAGTTCCTTCCTTCACGCTGTCTTTTTTTTAAAAAAATTTCTTGCTTTATTGAGACCTGCCATGCTGAAAGGCAGCCCAGGAGCATCACAGCTGCTGTAAACAATTTCTTTGAGTATTCGTGGTCAGCGACCTGCAGATTAGAGAATATAATAATTAATTAATTTGTTTCACTGAGCAAAAGTAGCTAAATGAGTTCAATGAACAACAAACTCTTCTTGAAAATTTCAACACAGGAACAACTTTTGTGATTTCATCCTACTGTACAGTGCATGAATTAAGCATGCGGTATGTATGACAAAACATCCCAATCTAAAAAGCTAACATCTAATGAGATGGTCGTACCTGATTTGTCGGACTAAAATATGAACCTTTGGAAAGCTATCACAGATGTGAGTCACTCCCATGACTTGCACAAGAGGGTAGAGCCTACTTCACTCATGCCATCGTTAGCAGGCTCAGCCCCACAACAGGTTTCAGGGCCCTGCCGTGCAGCCCCTTCTAATGCACAGAAAAAGGGAAAAAATTTAATCTAAGATTGAAATGTGCACCGATGAAATTATTTTCATAACAGATATAAAAGCCCTTCTTTGACGGGGGCGATAAAGATAGAAGCTGACTAATAACCATATCCTGATCTCACATTACTAAGTGTTTCAAGAATGATAAAAGAGCTTCTTTCCTCTTGCTCAGCTCTCCACAATTTTACAGTTTTTCTTTCTTTCTTTACCTAGTATAGGATCGTGCCCGTGCGTTGCCACGGGCACACAAATTTAAATAAAATAGTCATTATTTCAAAAAAAATAAGAAATAAGAGAGTGCAAGTTATAATGACAAAACATAATGGTCATATCATCCATGATGGTCATTCTAGGAAGAACTGATCAATAACATTGCACAAGAGGAAAGGCTTATTTCACAAAGAGCAACACATGTATGTCAATTACAACGCCCACCACCACGACTGTCATGATCATGATCAATGCTACGTCTGTGTCCGTTACAGTAAAATTTCAATGCATTCATGGTAAAGACCCTTTGTATACTCAACAAAAGTTACCCAACTGTTAACAAAGTGTGTCTTTGAAGACAATTTGTTTAAGGATGGAACCCATTTTTCTGTTAGCGCATAAGAAATTCTAATGGCAGACAGACAAATTAGCCCGCAGACTTCAATTCAGAAGAACTTAGGAGTTGGTAGGCACGGCTCCTTTGCATTTATAATCGTTTTCCAAAACTGTGTCATCACATCACCACAAACTCGACCCTACATTAAGATTCAAGGTCATCACATCACCAGTCATAGAGAGGCAAAAGGTTCAGCAAAAGGTGACATCTCTCAGAACTATATATGTTTGCAACAATCTAAAGAAGCTTTTGATGACCAAACTCCACAGGTTAACAAAGCACACACATCTAGTGTTAGCAGCCCTCCACAAAACTGGTACTCTGAATTTGCGGCTCTACACAAAAAAAGAGAGGAAAAATCTTGAAAATATACACACTGCCGTAGAGCTCCAACACATCGAGTTCAATGACGCACTGCAATGGCAACTAATACAACAGGTCTTATGCTGTGTGATTTCTAGGATAGCAAGGCTTCAGGTAGGAAGAGAACTGGATGCTGTATGACGCTTAAACACTTCATGTCCGGATGCAATGGGGCTGACAATAATCTTTTGAGCCTGTAAAGAATCAGAAACTAACAATAAACACGATGGCTACCTTTTTGGGATGAAGGGCCGTTCAAAGCATGGCATGGGTTGGGCTTTGGGAATAAGCTCTGTCCTTCTCAGTTGCCTTATCCTTTCTTGCTCCTCCAACTCCTGTTGTCTCTCCCACTCCATCCTTTGCAGCTCTGCGAACTTATTCCTCTCCAACACCTAAATTTTCAATAAAAACATGATTAAATAGATTAATAACAATTAATTCCATTGATATTAGACCTCAGAAAGCATATTATGTTTTAAAGAGGCTTACGTGTTGATCAAATTCAGCGTGTTCCAGTGCACGCATATCGGTATGCAGAACAAGGTCTATCGGCTCAGTTCTTTGTTTAACTGCAGGCTTTATCAAACACTGAAAAGGAGACAGAAGAGTAAAAAACTTTGACATTATGTCAATTTTCCTAATAAGCTAATACCAAGAGAAGAGAAGAACATTCAAGAAAGGGTTAGTAAAAACACCTCAGGTTCACCTGTAGTAAAAACACTTCTTCTCTTCTTCCAAAAGCATTTCTTTCACCGTTTGGGCGAGCTGTTGTTCCTTAAATCTTCCTCTTTGCTTCCGGAAGGGACATAGTGATTATTTTACAATTAGGTATCTCAAGTCAAGCCATATGTTTAGGTGCAGCATAAAAGTAAGTACCATTTGACAAATTACAACATTCCATATTAAACAATAAGTTATATCATATTTATGATGTTCCAAGCAAGATAATCAGAAGGACATTTAATCAATCACTATGCTACACAGTACTATTTACTTAAGGTGAGGCTGTAAATATTTAAGGTGTCTAGCTTACATACTGTTTTTCTAAGCAACGAATCCATCACAATTAGGAAGCACCACCCCGCAAGTGAAAACACGACAAGAGAGCAGGCGTCGTTTAGATGCAAAAGCGTAGAAGGCGCTACTCGCTAGATGGTGCACAAATATATGATGGGGCAGAGCATTTGCCGACCTTTTAGATGAAAGAGCATTTGCCTACATACAATATGATGTGAAGCATTTGACTACTGAAACTAATGAGCAAAACCATACAATAGGATCTTCTGGATAAATGAATTATAACTTATAGGACATGACTTTGACAGCATTGAGGATGCGTTATTAGTTATTACCTCAGTCCTTAGCTTGAAGGGATGCTGGCTTGTGACCTTAAGCTTTCTGTTCCAGCTGCTCCTTAGTGATTCCGATGACTGCCGGTCAGAGTGCAAGATTCATTGACATATGAGAACACGCTACAACAATCCCGATCCAAATAGAAACAAAACTATGTCAGGCTTACGGTTCTCCTGCTCCTGCGCCCTCCAGCCGATGTTTTGCTATCCCAGCTGAACCTAAAAATGAGCAGGAAATTATGATCAATAAACATTGTGCAAGAATCATGAAACATGTCCTTCCGGTTGTTTGTCAATGTCAACTAACCTGTCGGCCTTGCCATCAAGTGACGAGCAGAGCCTATTAGGCCAGGAAATCAGATGACAAGAATACTGATACCTGTGGGAGCTCCAGGTCACCCTCATCCTTCAACGACTGCAACCCGGGCAGGGCCCATGAGCCCTCAGGTTCATCTGGGGGCCGCTCAAAGCATGGCACAGAAACCGGAAGCGAAGTAGAAGCCCAGACTGCACAGATAAGAGAAGAAAATTTTAAGTAGTAGAATTTAACAATGTTTGATGTTCATTTGTCATATCAAATTCCATAGATTGTAGGCACATGAGCAGACATGAATCCATATTCTAATATAAATTATGCAAAACTGCTCTCATATTACCAGTGCCTATGATGCATAAATAATTTTGATAGTTTGTGTAGCAATCAGTACAATCAAAACAGAAATTCATATATGATGATTACTGCACTTTTATTAGCCACAAATCTGGGAACCGAAAAAAAAACACTGAGAGAGAACCTCAAAACCACTGCAGATTGGTTTCCACATCAATAAATATGATGCAGGGGCCTTTCTCCTTGGTCAGCTGAAAAGCATCTCGAACAAGCTTGGCTCCATCACCGATGAACATCTACAACAGTTCACAAAAATGTTGTTATTTACTGGTGCTTGATGTTTGTGGGATTTTCTTTTCTTAATTGAGTGATTATCATGTTTATCTATTGTGTGCAGCACAAATACCCTAAAGAAACATATGCTTATAGACTTGATTGCAAAGGCAACTTACATAGATCTTATCAGAAATCAAATTACTTGCGTTTGGATTATAAAATATTAAAATCAAGAAATGGTCTTTAGATTTGAGATAGCCTATCTGGAAACCATTTTCTTCTCCCTACTGGTGATCATTTAATTGGCAGATGATACTTTATGAACAAGTCCATTGTGAGTAAGCTGAGCTCAAATTGATTGGTACAAACCTGAGACTGGGCTTAATGGAGGTCAAACTATCTGTGCAAAAGGCTAGCCTACCAGGATACTGTATCCAGTCCTATTGATTACTCAAGATGAGCTTAACACTATTGTGGAAAATTAGCTGTGGGTCTTGTGGATGCAGGATACTGTACTAATACTGCTTCTACCAGCTACTGAGGAATTCTTGCTTGAAGTCTAAATAACTTATTTATTGCCAATTTAATGGGAACACAGTAACAACTAAAGAGTGTAAGCTGAACTAAGCCCAACAGTATTCTAAACACAACCCTGCAACAAAAAGGTTTATAAATTTTTAGCAGGAAAGTGCCATTATGGACTTAATATGATTCTATCCCAGCAAAATTCAGAGGACACATCATAGCATTCATAATTTCATACCGCTAATGTATGACCTGGTAGCAATGTTTACTGATGTCATTGTCAGCCAGTAATGTCATATATTTGACATGGGGAGAACAGATGCATTACAAACTTCAAAGCACTATGGAGTGAATAAATGGATATCATGAAATGATATCACTAAAATTCCAAACTGTCAGGCAAATACTACAAAAGCCAAATCCCCAAAACATCTTTATAAAGCAAGGCAACATCTCTTTTCTTTCTTTTCCAAACTCAACAACTGGTACTCTTCAGACTTCCTCAAAAAAGAAATTTCCGCAGTCACTCCTCCCAGTGATGTAGTTCACAACAGCATTGACGGATGCCTGAACAGTCTTCTGCAAATCTGTTTTAGCACGATCAAACACATCATCGTGAAAACCCACATCAGCTTCCAAGGTCAGTCGTTGTAGGCATAAGGCATTCTCAAGAACAGCTGTGGCAATGATGATTTCAAAGTCGCCACCTTTGAAGTTTTTTATGTTGAACACTTCTAGGTGAAGCTTCAAGCAGGACAAGTCCTTGAGCTCCACAGGCCAATCGTCAGCTATGGCATCAACAACCTCATCATCCAAAGGGGTATCGTTTCTCTGAAAAATAGTTCACGGTCAGTAAAATTATGTAGAAAAATAAAACTGACCATTATATCAGAGCACCTACCCAAAGAGTTAACTCCTTAAGCCTTGTGCAACTTTTCATTAAGTTTAGCAATGTCAACCTTTCCTTTTGGACTAGTAAGGATATATTCAAAACAAGCCTTCTAAGACTTTGCAGAGGAGCAATATCCTACAGCCAGTGAAACAGAACATCATCAGATAAATTAAATATAAAAATCAACCATGCACAGCAATACGAAGTAGAATGATCGCTTACCATAATCATGCTGATATTATTCATTGTAACTGATTGTGTTGAAACATTCAGCCATACATCTGTCAATTCATGAGCATCACAGATGAAAACTTTAACATAGCAAGATGTTTTTTTTGGCCGTGCTGCAACAAGGATTTTTCGCAGTTTCATAGCATTTTGGACAGAAACACTTTGTACTGTGCAACTCCAGATGATAAGAATTTCAAGGCTATCGGAACTTATTCTGATTGCATCACCTTCAAAATGACCAATGTCCAGTTCCTTCAGATTTTTGGCCTGATCAACAAGTGCATATAAATCCTGAGAACTGATAGTACAGCAGGAAAGATCAATTGCACTGAGGTTTTCACAATACTTCAGGACAGTGCCAGAAATCCTAAAGAAGCATAACCTAATCCGTGTTAGACTCTCACAGTCAAGTTCATTGATTGGAAAGTCGATCATCTGATGGGGCCAACTACAGTTCACAATCACTACTTCCTCAACTTCCTTCTTTCTCAATAGATTAAACCATTCTTCCAGTTGATCCCTTCCATTTTCAATTTGAGATGAATCGATGCGAAAGTACTTCACAGGCCCTGGATGGTTTTGTAGAATAGATGTAATCATCTTCATCATATCCACTTTGACTCTAATGGCCTTAGCAGCACATACAATGGCAGCATCATAGAGAATGAGGGGATCCTTTTCCCATATTGTTTTCAACTGGAACGATCTGATGAAGCCAAATCTTGCAAGCTCAATACTAATATCATGTGTGGTCACCTCAGATGCAATGGATCCTGTGCTTCCTCTTTGGGTGTGAATCAATGTGCTGGTGTTGGTCCCATCACCACCAGGGTCACCTCCACCTAGGTTCTGATGATTGTTGTCAAGGATTGATCTAGGGGCCTTTGGGAGGACCATGAGCACATCTCGTATGACATCCAACTCGTCAGACTTCGTAGTGGAAAATGCAGCAAGGGATTCAGTGATATCATGCTCAGTAGGATTGGATATGTGCCATCCTGCCATAGGCTTCCTTGGATTTTGAGCATGTCGATCCCTAAAATCACACATGGGCAGGTAAAGAACAATCAGCACAAAAACTTCAAATTATGCAGCAATCCTAACCCAAAAAAACTCCATCAAGGTTGATCCTCAAATCCGGTCACAACCCTATACCGTATGTTGCTAGAATGCTAGGGGAAAAACCTAAACAATTGGCACCCAAAGCTCACTACCGGATATTTGATGATTTCCACTAATTTAATAACAATCGTATTGAATGGTATTTTTGTGAAATTCTGCCCCTATGACACACAAAAATAAGAATCGAAGTGCCTCCAAACAACATGACCAATGCAATGTGAGCAAAAATATCGGGGATTCAGGTCTCAACGGCACAATGTGTCCTTCATATTCAACTTAACAAAGGCAAGAACACAACCTTACTAACCTAAATTCCACCCTGAAACAGAAACTCAGGAAACAGTAGCCACTTGTCCCAATTCCCCAATTAGAAAAGCAAAATTGCAGAGCAAAACACCTACTCAATATGTAGAGAACACTGCTTGGAGATGAGAAGCTGATTCTCCCCCCTTCTTAATGGCAATTGCAGCTAAGATACCAACACAATGTGATCCAAGAAAAAAAAAGAACAGGCAATTTATATCTCAACAGCACAACGGGTCCTCCATTCACCTTAAACAAGTCAAGAACAGGCAATTTATATCTCAACTCCCCCTCCTGTTCCTTCAAAAAAAAAATCCCAGCGCGGACTCCATAATGCGGGAGGCAAATGCTACTCTACGGTCTCTCTCTCCCCGATTCCCCAATTGAAGAGCAAGGGTGTGGAGCAAGCCCAACCTGATTCGGGGAGGACGCTCCTTGGAGTTGTGAAGCAGCACCTCCCCCTTCTTGTGCCCCACAGCCGCACGATCCCCCTCCTTCGTGCACGGCAACTGTCGCTGAGTCTGCGCCAGCACCGCCTTCGCCGCCGCGCGCGTCTGCTGCTGCGGCTGCATTCCGGGCATCGTAGGCAACATAGACGCTGGTACATACGGCCTCGGGAACAGCAATGATGCACGAGATGCGTAGAGCAGCGCGGGAGCGACGGGCGCATAGTAAGTCGGAGTCGTCGCATACTGCCGCGGACAGGCAAACCCGAACGGTAGGCGTGACGAAGGCGCGGGGCAGGGAGAGGGGGCCGCCTGCTTCGTGGCGTCCTCAGTGACCTCCTGATGAGGCAGCTGCCTCCCGTCGGAGCGAGGCGTCGTCGGTGGCGGCAGCGGTGCCCCACCCGTGACGCGATGGAGCGTCGAAGCGGTGGGCGTCGGCCGAGCCAGCGCGCGCGGCGCAGGCGCTGCGCACGGCGAGGGGGAAGCGCGGTTCGCCGCCGCCAACTCTCCGGGGTCCTCGTCGATCGTCGGCTGCCACCCGGCCGAGCGAGGTGCGCGGGGCGGCGGCTGCTTCGAGGCCGCGGGGGCGGTGGAGGAAGCGGAGCGGGCGAGAGGCCTGGCGGTGGCCTCCGGGTCCAGGTCCAGGATGAGGCCCGGCATGGCGGAGGTATTCCCTCCCAATCGCGGGAACCCGAGGAGGCGGTGGCGGTGGCGGTGGCGGTGGCGGTGGCGTCGTGGTGGTGCGGCGAGCAGGTTGGACGGTGTGTCTCTCCGTTCCCGTCCCTTTTCTTTTCAAGTGGGAGGCGGTTCCGTTGCGGCACAATTCGTTACGCGGCGTTTCCGTTCCGTTGCGGCACTCTACTTGGGCTCGAATCATCCATCGTTGCTTAGGCACTCTACTTGGGCTAGCAACCGGGCCAGCGCATGGTCGCAGCGCTGCCGGCCTGCCGGGTGCCGGCCCATCCCGCTGCCCCCAAAGCTATCCAAAATAGCAGCTTGATTTGCAATTGGTACTTTTGAGATGAAAATCTTTAAAAAATGCTGCAATGTAGTTGATAATGATCGCATGCGATGTGCATAGCTAATTCGCAACAACGATGGATAAAATGACACGGACGATCATGAAAAAAGAAATGAGTGTTCAATGCCAACCTGGAAAACAGAAGCAAGCGATCAGCGTGGAGAAGCAAAACCATCAAGGGTTAGGGAGTAGGGACTCAGCGGAGAACTAAAACAAACACGGTGACAAGGGTTTTACTTTGCCATGAAAGATTCTCAATTTCTCATTCAACATCCCAAATGAAAGTCCAATTCGTGAAAAGGAAGTTGAAATTCCGAAACTGAAAAAAAGTAAATGCCCAATTCAAATATAAACCAGCAAAGTTCAAAAATGGAAATGCAGAAATTCAAAGTCCCCAAAACATTCACTTACCGTTTTCTATTTTTTTTCCTTCCTTGGCCGAGGGCGTGACTACTTGAAAGTTGAAATTAGGTAAATAAATAAATAAATAATATACTAATACAAAATATAGTGGATAGATGCGCTTTACTTTTTTTTAATTAGAAACACGGGTTTTACTTGTCTCATTAAAAGCTACAGTTGGCATGTTGTGGCTCATTAGCCATCACAGATGCCTTCTTTAACCTGAAATGTGTTCCATCTCCACAGCAAATTAAGTACTCCCTTTGATCACAAATGAAAATATTAGATTTGTCCTAAGTTACTTATTTTTTAACTCTGACCATCAATAGCTAAAAATCTGAATAGTTTTACAATACGGTTGATGCAATTAGAAAATTATCTCTAATATAAATATATATTTAAAAATATTTTTATAGAAATTGGCTGTCAAAGTCTCACTTTATAAACTGCGAGTTTGTGACAATATACTAAACTGCTTATATTTGTGACAGGAAGGAGCTCCTCTTTTTCTCCCTTCCCATTGGTATATCTCTCATCCCGCTATGCACAATCTACATTTTCTAAGCTTATTGATGCAATATTAAGGATTATTCTAGATTTGTTTTCTCCTAACAATGTGGGTGGCCTATACACATGGGACGATCTTTATTCTGTGGAGATGAGGTTTTTAAGAGCTTGTGCGCCATATATTCGTACATTCGGTCAGCAATATTAAGAGATGATGTTTTGACAGGACAGTTTGTTTTGTGCTATTTTTCTTGGTCTGAACGTCATCCTTGTTTAACTTGAAGTAGTAATAGATCTTCTATTTAGTTAATAAAAATACAATATCCTGCATACTCACCTGATCAGAAGTAATACCATAATCACTAGAGACGCCATGAAGGAGGTCGCGTTGCAGTAGAGGAAAGCCTTGTAATTAACAATGTGGATAGCTGCTTCGAGAAACCAGGTCACCGGCTATGTGGCCAGTTTGGCCATCATCCTCCCAGAGGCCACCGGGCCGGTTCATGGTGGCTTCGTAAGTGACAGTCGCTGCAAGTGCAGCGAGCTGCAACAAGTATTTGGTCAACTTTTCACCCCAGAGATCTAGCACCTCCAATGGTGGTGGTATTAGGCATATGCCACTAGATTCTTCGTCCAGTACGCCAAAAAGGACAGAAGTCTCTTGTCCTCTTTTTTGAAGGTATTGTGCTTGTACAATTTCCTTAGCCATAAATCCCTTACTAGCTCATCCAAATTTTCTGCTCCTCTGGTTGGATTTCTAGTTTGAACTTGCCGAGGTACTAGCCAATCAATAAAGCCACATCTCGGTTACACGTAAAAGAGTGTGCTAGCTCAAATAAAGAACAAGAATGAGAGTATAAAAAGGACATCCACTTAGGGCTTTCTCTTGCAAAAGAGTAACTTGGAACCATATTTTCAACTTGACAATTTGCATTTTCCAGTAAATCACGATAAACATACAGTTTCATGGTGTAGCTTATGCAGCATTTTACTTTTAATTGGATCTCTCCCATTTCCATCATGCGGGGAAATATCAGTCTTACATGTTAACAAAAAAGGAGGTAATAGAAAGAGGGGGAGGTATAAACAAGTTCAAGATAGAACAAGTTCCTACAACCTAACCAACCAGAATTTGCCGTAGCCGAAATAAGGTGACAGAACAAGAGCACAATTAATCTCTGGACAACAACCTGTTTTCTGTCAAATTGTGAAATTGAGGATGCATGAAGTAGTCAGTTCTAGGCATTGTAGTTTCCTTGAAGTTAAGTGTGAACAGTGGTAGTTTTATGAGATGGACTCTTAAGGGTTTTTTCTATGCATAGAGCATTCACCTTTTTCTTGAATATAAAAAGATGGTGAGTAAAATATGAGAATACGCAGAAGGTTATATTGACAATAAGAAATAAACAAATGTGAGTCAATGGGACTCATTTTTCTCTGAAATAACACAATTGGTTGGTCGAATTACAATGATGGTTTACAAAGAAAAAATATTGACAGAGAGATTAGGCTAGATTCAGATGTCTTCCTAATGTTCTAAAGAAAAAAATATTTACAAAAAGAATTAATACCATCACATCTATGACTTGGACCCGTCGATGCTCATGGTTCCAGGTTCTACAAATCATATAGGGTGACTACTTGTTCCGCCATCTTACTCATGACTCTTTCCAGCCATTTGGCAACACCTATGGACACAACGACAAGAACAGCAATGTATGCAGAAACCCCGATCACCAGTGCCAAGATGTAAGCAGAGGTCCTCACTCTCCTGCAGCTCCCGGCAACATATGCACCCATCAGGCCAAATAAATTCAGTATCATGGCAGTGTGCAAAGCCAAGACGGCCGATTTTGCTCTGCATACTCGCTTGATCAGAAGCAAGACCATAATCACTAGAGACGCCATGAAGGAAGTGGCGTTGCAGTAGAAGAAAGCCTTGTAACGACGTGGATAGCTGGTACGAAGAACCGGGTCACCAGCTATGTGGCTAGTTTGACCATCATCCCAGAGGCCACCAGGCGGGCTCATGGCGGCTTGGTAAGTGACAGCCGCTGCAAGTGCAGCGAGCAGCAACAAGTATTTGGGCAACTTTTCATCCCAGAGATCCGGCACCTCTCCAACGGGGGCCGTATGTGGCAATATGTCATTGGATGCTTCCTCCATTATGCCAAGCAAGGATAGAAGTTTCTGTACGAGACGTTGAACTGACTCTGATACAACTAGAACAACTTGAAGCGCAATGCAGACTAGAACTGCAAAGACCAGGGTGAAGATATATATGGATGTTGATACCTTCCTGGAGCTCCCGGCTGCGAACGCACCCATGAGCCCAATCAGGTCAAGGATCACACATACCCTGAGCGCGTGGGACTGTATTCCTCTTGCCGAAAGCTTTCTGTTCACCAACAGCATGATGATGGCCAGAGATGCAACGAAGGCAGTTGCGTTGCAGTAAAAGAAAGCCAGGTAGCGGTGTGGGTAGTTGTCGTTGAGCACTGGATTGCCGACAACATGGCCTGTCTTGTTCTCTTGCCAGAAGCCGCCCGGGGGACTCATGCCTGCCTCGTAGGTGAGGCTTGCTGCAAGAATGGCAAGGAGCAGCAGAAGCTTGCGACTCTTCTCTAATTTCCATTTCAGGTTCTCATCTCCCTCCTCGGCTGGTAGCTCAAACAACTTCTTGAGCCATTCGGGCATGGACTGCTCCAGCTTCTCCTTCACCATTTCTCTCCACGTAGCATGATTTGGGAAGACTTCTAACATGAACACCAGAACATGGATGCCAACATAGAGGAACACTGGAATGACAATCACTGAGATGTACACAGATTTGGATACTTGCCTGCAACTCCCGGCAGCATACGCCCCAATCAGCCCAAGAAGGTTCATGATCATGGCAATCTGCAATGCACAATACTTGATTCCTTGTGTGCTGAATACGTTGCTTAGGAGTAGGATAAGAATAATCAGCGACGCAACAAAGGCCGTGGCATTGCAGTAGAAGAAAGCCAGATATCTCCGAGGATATGTGATGTGAAGGATTGGATCACCGGCGAGGTAGTGATGCAGGCCATCAGTAGAATTTGCTTCCCAGAAACCACCCGACGGGTTCAGTCCTGCTTGGTATGTGACGCTCGCCGCAAGAATCCCGAGGAGAAGCAGGTACATGCGAGATTTCTGGAGAAGCTGATTGGCATCGACAATTTCTTGTGGATCAGATAGTGCACGAACCTGGTGATCTTGCGATTCAGTTTGGTCCAGTTTCAGATATTTATGCAATGTTTCTTGGACATCGTGGACCCAATTCTCCACAGGCTTGCACAAGAACACCAGAACCTGAAGGCCGATGTAGAGGAGAATAGCGATCACCAATGCAATGACGTAGATGGAAGTCTTGACGCTTCGGCTGCTTCCAACAGAGAAGGCGCCCGTGAGGCCAATCAGAGCCGCACCCGTGCACACCCAGAGCGCGCACGACTGGAAGCCGTGGCGCGTCACGGTCCTGCTCATGAGCAGCATGATGACAACCAGAGATGCCACGAACGCCGTGGTGTTGAAGTAGAAGAAGCCCATGAAGCGGTCCGGATGGTGACCGCGGAGCATGGGGTCCCCGGCCAGGCGGCCATTGCTCTGGCTGTCCGACAAGAACCCGCCTGGCGTGCTCAGCCCAGCTTGGTACGTCACTGTCGCAACGAGGGTTGCGAAGATGAGCAGGTACTTGCGCGAGTGCTTCACAGTGTCCGGCGCTTCTGCCGTCGTGTTGTTGGTGGCGTCGTGCCTTGTCAAGGCCCACAGTGCGAAGATGAGGACATGGGCGCAGACGTAGGTGGAGACCAGAGCGACAAGAGCGATGACATACGCGGACATGGCCAGCTCCCTGCAGCTGCCGGCGGCATACGCCCCCATGAGGCCAAGCTGGTCGAGTATCATGGCAGCCTGGAGCCCCCGGAGCCACCAGCGGTGGCGGCTCAACTTGTGCACGAGGAGGAGGTTGACGGTGACGATGGAGGCGACGAAGGCGATTGCATTGAAGTAGAAGAAGACCTCGTAGCGGCGTGGGTAGGTGACCTGGAGCACGGGGTCGCCGGCGAGGCTGTCGCCGTCGTTGTCGTCCCAGAACCCGCCCGGCGGGCTCAGCCCCGCCGAGTAGGTGACGCTTGCCGCAAGCGTTGCCTGCAGCAGCACGTACTTGCGCAACTCCCAGAGGAAGTTGGCCTCGACGGCTGCAGCGCCGACTCCAGCCGGAGCGATGGCCGACGCCGGAGCTCGCCGGTCGGGGTGTCCCTCAACCTCAACAGACATTGTCTCTCCCCGTCTGGAGCGTGGGGATTGTGGAATGCTTTCTTGGGAAGCTCTTAGGCTCGGAGCCCTTTAAGTAGCAAGCGCAGTGATGCAAGGATGAGCCATGCCGTGTGGAAAATTGGTGAACGCGTCCGGATCGCGTCGCGTGCGAAGCGGAGCAAGAGTCTCGGGCGGCCCTACTGATTTCGTCCCGGCCTGGTGGACCCGTGGCGCTTGTCACTTGACCTTGACCTCGCTCGTTGACTCCATTGTTTGCAAGTTCCTGCGCATCCCATTGCAAGTGCTGTGTTGTTTCTTGTACTTGTTCAGTCCCTGTCTCCATCTAATGCGTGTTCTTTTCATCATCAGATCGATCATATACTAGTGCCATGTGCAAGCATTTTCCTTTCCTATATTCAGAAATAATTTCCACTTCCGGCGTTCTCATCAGTAGACCACAGTGCTAGTAACTCAGTCACACCACTTAACGAGACTGAAAGAAAAGGATTGCTTTGTTTACTGCTGACGTTGGGCGGACAACTTGCTTGCCGGAGTGTTTTCTTGGAAACCTCCAAGTATACTTAGGTAACAAACACAAAATCTAGGTGGTTTTGTGGCGAGAGCGAGACACCGTGTGGAGAATTCTTGATAAAAACAAGTGCAGAGAAATTGCATCTGGCGTTTGTCGCTGGCCTTGCTGACTTGATGGTTAACCCTAAGTGCTGGATTAGTCAGGCCCACATGTCATCGACTACGTCAGATGAGCTAATTCCATGTTGTTTCAAGCTGTCCTCTTTCCTGTTTGGACCAATTGCAATTAAGCGTGAATCTACAGATTGTGGCAAAACACCTGCTTGACTTTTCTGAAGAAATAGTGCTCGTCCATTTGCCAAAGCCAGGAATCTCTTTCTAGTTTCTCCAAATTCTCTGCAGCTCCTGTTGGGCTCCTACTTATTAACCTAATACTTGGCATTTGCAGTCGTACTAATCAGTCAATGGAGCCCAAATCAGACTGAAAGAAACGCCTGCTTCCAATAAAAAATAAAGACAAGAACGGAAAAAAAAATGACTGCTATCATAATGGATGCGCCGCATGCTGGTGCTCGAGGGGCAGCGCTTCTTCGACGTGCCGGCCTCGGGCAAGGCGATCCTGGCCCTGCCGGCGCCGAGGGTGGGGGAGACGGCGGAGCAGGCTGCGCGGTGTGCCGCCAGGCCTTCAAGGAAGGCGACAGGCTCAGGATGATGCCGTGCTCCCACTCTTTCCACCAGACCTGCATCTTCCGGAGGCTCAGCATCAACGGCACCTGCCCCTGCTGTCGCTTCGCGATGCCTGCCGACGACGACGACTAGCGCCACGCCGCCGGAGCCGGACCGGATGAAAATTATGCCTTATTAGCCCATCGATTTGGATTGGGCCGCCTCAACATCAGTTCGTGTGTAGAATGGGCCATATTAGGCCTAGTTCAGTCTGGTTTTTTAGCTGGCCCGCTGGGTCATTGGGTTGTATGGGCCATGAGCCCATCAACCACAACTAATCACTCCGCCAACGATTGCAAACCGCATTCCTAAACAGCTGCAAAACCCATCGCGATCTGGTGCGGTGGCCGCTCCCCTGCGCCCCTGCCGGCGCCGCCCGTCCACCCCAACGCCACCCCAACGGGACGAGCACGATGCGGCACCTCCTCCTCTCCCGCCTCCTCCTCCGCCGCGGCAGTAGCCCCTCCTCCCACCACCACCTCCCGCTCCTCCGCGCCCTCTCCTCCGCTCCCTCCCCCGTCTCATCCGACGCCGACCTCCGCAAGTACGCCGGCTACGCGCTCCTTCTCCTCGGCTGCGGCGCCGCCACCTACTACTCCTTTCCCTTCCCCGCCGACGCGCTCCACAAGAAGGCCGTCCCCTTCAAGTACGCACCGCTCCCCGAGGACCTCCACGCCGTCTCCAACTGGAGCGCCACCCACGAGGTCCACACCCGCGTCCTCCTCCAGCCGGACTCCCTCCCGGCCCTCGAGGACGCGCTCGCCACCGCCCACAAGGAGCGCCGCAAGCTCAGGCCGTTTGGCTCCGGGCTGTCCCCCAATGGGATCGGTCTCTCCCGGGCCGGAATGGTCAGTCTCGGGCTCATGGACAAGGTGCTCGACGTCGACGTGAAGAAGAAGACCGTCACGGTGCAGGCGGGGATTCGTGTTGCGGAGCTAGTTGACGCGCTCCGGGAACATGGCCTCACGCTGCAGAATTTCGCGTCCATTAGGGAGCAGCAGGTCGGAGGCTTCATTCAGGTCTGTTGCTAAAAAAGATCAACCTTGTTGTTTCCAAGTTCTAAAGATATATTTATCTTTTGTCTGATTGATTAAGAATACCAATAAAGACTAGATAAGTTAGCACAAATTTGTTCCAGGTTGGCTTAACCACTCCAATGAAATGTTCGAAATCGTCTAGAACCACTAGGGTGTTAACATAGTAGATAAAATGGCATCACTTAGCATGCTGAGAAGATTGAAATGAGTGTTCCAGAAGCGGACAGTCATTTTACCAGTAGTTCCGTAGGATTGCTTCACGTCTTTTTTCCTATATTGAGAAAGCTCTTCTTCTCATCCTAATGCCTGAGAGCTCCTGTTGTAGTCGCTCCTAGTATTCCTTTGAAATTGTATAATTGTAACTTACATGCTGAGTTCAGGCCTAATTAATATATGGTTCTTTTCATGATTGGACGCAGGTTGGTGCCCATGGCACTGGTGCCAGATTGCCTCCTGTTGATGAGCAAGTCATTAGCATGAAACTGGTTACCCCTGCCAAAGGCACCATAGAGTTATCGAGGGAGAAGGATCCTGAGTTATTTTATCTTGCTCGCTGTGGACTCGGTGGCCTAGGTGTCGTCGCAGAAGTTACTCTTCAATGTGTAGAAAGGCACCAGCTTGTGGAACATACATTTGTTTCCAATGCAGATGAAGTCAAGAAAAACCACAAGTAATGTTTCGTTGTGTCAAGTTTTATGTAGCTATGCAATTGGTTTGCCTGTGCAGTTGTAAAATCCTCAGATTTCTTCCTTTCTTGCCTTTTGCAGGAAGTGGCTCTCTGAGAACAAACATATTAAGTACTTGTGGATTCCATATACTGACACAGTTGTTGTTGTCCGATGTAATCCTCCCTCAAAGTGGAAAACCCCAAAGTTGACTTCAAAATATGGAAAGGATGAAGCTTTACAGCATGTTCGTAACCTCTATCGGGAGTCACTGAAAAAATATAGGTACGCACACTTGTTCTGGTTTGATAACCCAAATTTTTATGCTACCATGTTGTTCTATATGCAAATGCATCTTTACTTGCTATTCTCTTACCAAAGAACCAGATAAATATTCTCTTGCTTAGAAACTGTTGTGTCAATTTAGATTTTAGTTTGTCCTACACAATTTCAGTGTGAGTCTGTCCAGTTCTTCCTTAGGTTTTCTTCCCTTTATTCAACATCATGCAGAAATAAGAGGTGATTCCAGTTGGATGAACTGTATTTGTCTCATGAATGATACAGGTGCAGTAGTACCTAGGCATTATCAGTTGAAAAGATAGTAGTTTGTGGGTGCACCTGCTAGTTTTGTTTTTCTCTTAGGAGTTTGCTTTGCTTAATTTACTCTCAGAGGAATATTTCATTACTATGTAAGACTTGATGGATATACTATGAGTTTCTATAATTGAAATTAGTAGGGGATGTTTCCCTTGCCTTCACTAAAAAAATGGTGATGCAAGAAGTGTAAGGTGGTGCTTTTCTGGCTGCTATTTACATAATTAATTTACAAATATAGAACCTTTGAGCATTCAATTCCTTTACTTTTAAAGCCATATGCACGGAAAATCAAGTTATTGTTTTACGCAGTCAACTGGCATACACAAATGATGTTGGAGTCATTTGATCTACTCAAATGATGTAACTTGTAAATTATGTAGTTTTCAGTGGAATTTTCTAGCTGTATTCAGCAATAGTATTTTTTTTTTCTTACTCCACCTTATAGATGCTTTTCAGAACTGAAACAGAAAGTAATGACCCGGAAATAGATACGCTTTCATTTACTGAACTGAGAGATAAGCTGCTTGCCCTTGATCCGCTGGATAAAGATCATGTGGTGAAAGTCAATAAAGCAGAAGCTGAGTATTGGAAAAAGTCTGAAGGGTATCGCATGGGCTGGAGTGATGAAATACTGGGCTTTGATTGTGGTGGGCAGCAATGGGTTTCTGAAAACTGCTTCCCCACAGGAACCCTAGCAAAGCCAAGTACGAAGGATCTGGATTATATAGAGAAGTTGCTGCAGTTGATTGAAAAGGAAGATATACCCGCACCTGCACCAATTGAGCAGCGTTGGACTGCCCACAGCAAGAGTCCAATGAGCCCAGCATCAAGCTCTGAAGAAGATGATGTGTTTTCATGGGTACTTAATCTGTTCTTGTTCCATAGATTTTTTTTTAACTTTTGCATGTCTAATCTGTGCTGCTTACCTACCTAAAAGCTCTTTTGCATATCATACTAATTTGTTTACCATTGATTTCGGTGCTGAATACTTGGTTTGAAAAATATTTTACAATTCGGTTGTGCTCTCTTGCTCTCATTTCTGCAAAATATAGTAGTAGAACTTGCTCTATTCTTCCTACTTTGACAAATATATGGGAAAATCCTTTATTCAGTGGACAATATTACCAAATTGTTCCATTGTGATTGTTATCTTTCCCATGTTTCTGAGACAATCACATACGTACCGAAACAGATGCACGTTACAACTCTGAACTGCTTTGGAAAGTTCTGCAACTCCTGCATCTTCTAATAAATCATTAGCGATGCGCAGCCTGTAAAACCTGGTTCTCTTTTGCACCTATGTAGAAACTTCAGTGACCAACTTACTGGGATCTATGCAGGTCGGTATTATAATGTACTTGCCAACATCAGATGCTCGCCAAAGGAAGGATATTACGGAGGAGTTCTTCAATTACAGGAGCCTAGCGCAAACTCTCTGGGATGATTATTCTGCATATGAACACTGGGCAAAAATTGAGGTACCAACTTCTACTGCTGGTTTTAAGATCTATGGAGACATTATTCCAGTTCTTTAGCAGACTTTGTTTGAATGTATGATTGAAAATAACATCAGGCTGGTTAATTTCAAGGGAATGACCTCATCACTTGCATTGCACCGTACCCATACCTTGCTGAGCTATTTATTTGCAACAATTTCATGCCTGGTGATTATTCTGTCACCATTTCTGTCTAGGTTCCAAAGGACAAAGACGAACTAGCTGAACTCCAGGCCAGGCTGAGGAAGCGTTTCCCTGTCGATGCATATAACAAGGCACGCATGGAGCTGGACCCCAACAAGGTTCTATCAAATGCAAAGTTAGAGAAGCTGTTTCCGGCGCTGGAGCCAGTGAAGTAAATGTGCTGAAGTGCGAAGACATAACTTGCCGTTCTGTTGTTGACCCTTGATCAAGAGAAAAAGGACCAAAACTACCATTCCTGCGCTGTTTGTGGTTTTCAGACATGCAGATTTCTGAGGTTTTGTTGGGTTTTGGAGTTTAAAGTGCTCCATCCCGTTGTCAGGCTCTAAAGTAAATGCAAGATACGTTTGTTGCAGGAGGTCCTTCACAGTTTGTAACTCTATTCCTGTCATGATGCTTTGATCTGTCAAATGAAATCGTGATTAAGGATCTGGCAGTCGAAATGAAGTGAGAGGAGACAAATACTGATGATTCAATCAATGGCAGGAACAAGTTAAAACTTTACAGCACATTTTCTTCAACCCTATTATTACATTTTGCAACTGTGACGAAGTTAGCACTAATCCTGTTCTAAATCTTGGTATCGTTATTCTCGCCCCCATCGTTTGGACTTTGAAGGGTGGCAGATCCAGCACGCTGCCGGTTCATCCATTTCAACACGAGAAATGGACTCCGCGGAGAGCACGGCCGCCATCGCCGCGCTCGCGGCCAACGGCGCTGCCGCCCCCGACCCCGCCCCGGCCGACGACGACGCCGACGCCGTCCCCGAGGTACCCGCCTGCATCTCGTCGATGATCGACCGCGGGGGCAGCGTCGAGAGCCACCGCCTCTTCCTGGCGCGCCGCACCGCGCTGGAGATGCTCCGCGACCGCGGGTACAGCGTCCCGGAGGCCGAGCTGGCGCGCACCCTCCCGGAGTTCCGCGCCTGGTGGGCCGAAAAGCCCGAGCTCGAACGCCTCGCCTTCTCCACTACCCTCGCCGCCGACCCGTCCAGCACTGGAATCCAGTTGTGTTGTGCTGAGATATACATTGTGGGCAAGAGGCGCTGCAAAATTAAAGAGTTTGGGTGAAAGAAGGGTATCATTTCTTCCATACCCATTCTCACCGATTCATCCATCCTTGCTGTTTTGTTGATGTTGGGTGTGATTGTCTGTATGGTCTACGAATACTTTTATTCTTGTGGTTGTGATTGTCAGGGTTGGCACCACCCTGCAATTAGAGTAGTAAACTTTTAATTTATTGTGTATTTATCGTGACATCACCAGTAGGCTTTCAGATGTTCTTCCATCAGGGTTCGATTCCTGCTCTACTAGCTCGCGGTTTGAACTGCATTCTTGTCCTGACCATCAGGCCAAGCTTTATACTCATGATTAGGAAACCTACCTTGATTACTCATTTGTACTGGAATCCAGTTGTGCTGAGATACGCATTGTGGACAAGAGGCACTGCAAAACTGAATAGTTAGAAAGAAAGAAAGAGGGCTATTGTTTCTTTCATACCCTTTCCCACCATTTCAGGTGTGAATGTGTCATTGTCTGTATGATCTAGGAATATTATTGTTCTTGTGATTATGATTGAGGGTTGGCCTCTTCTTGCAAGTAGAATGGTAAACTGTTTAATTTATTGTGTATTCATCTAGAGAAGTTCAATGACGGCATACATAGGTATAGTACGACTGTATGAGTGCTTTTATCTCTTACCGTTTCATGCATAAGGTGGTTCTATCGTTCTTGTTACGTATGAGTAAATAATAGATCTTAACCATGTGTTATGCAGGTGAAAGTTGTGTTCTGTCCACCTGAACCTGTCAAAATTGCAGTTATCCGGGAGATATATAGCAGAGTCCAAGAAGAGAACTTGTCTAGATTGATTCTCATATTGCAGAGCAAAATAACGTCTAAATCCAGAGAATCTATCAAGGAGATCTTCCCATTTAAAGTTGACACATTCCAGGTTAGGTTTTATCTAATCTATTGGATGCTCTTGACATTTTGTTCAGTTTCTGGAAGTGAACAACAACAGGGAACTATCAGTCTTTTTGTTGTAACTACAGTACCCATCCCCTAAAAATAACAGCAAGTAGCTTCTGTTGACTTTATATGCATTAGTAATGGTAATGGCTACAATATGGAATCTTAATTTCACTTTATGTTCTAATGCAAGTTATGATCTTGATATCAAGTGTCCATTCGCAGCATTATAACTCTCATCACGTAAAGTTTATATTTTTCTGTTTTATCTTATATTAATATTATTTTTCCCGAAGAGATATCTTAGATCAATATTATCGTTCAAATCAATGTGCTCTTCAATGTAGATCACAGAATTGCTGGTGAACATCACTAAGCATGTCCTGAAGCCCATCACTAAGCATGTCCTGAAGCCCAAGCATGAAGCGTTGACTGCAGAGGAGAAAGCCAAGCTCCTGAAGGAGTACAATGTGGTGGATTCACATGTATGTTCCTCTATAATTTGTTGAAGTTACTCTATAATTTCTTACTGCTTTGTTGTACTGGCATTGTAAGTTATGGTGCTATGTTAGTTTTGTAGCCTTCTTTGTTAATCTTGTGGAGGCAACGATGCAGCCTTTTGCTTTTCATGATACTTGCTGTATGCAACACCATAATTTCAGCACTTGATATTGTTTGCCACATGGTCATGGCTATAATGGAGAGTCAAACTCTCGGTGTGCTTTCTGGATGTGATGATTGAGATTGTTGATAAATTATGAATTTACCGTACTTAGTGCCTTGGTCACATGGAAATATTGATATTCCACCATTTATATTGTGCTCATGATGTTGTATTGCAATGTAACATGATGGCATTGAAACTGGTGATCCTCCCTATTTCCATAGTGGCAGTGCTGCTATCATATATTAAGAAAACTTGTTTGGTTGCAATGTCAAATTTATTTCAACTTTTATTTGTGTGGGTTCTTAATTTCTTATTATATATCGTATGCTCCGTACATAATGGTATGTAAATCATAAATTAAAAATGTGTTCAACAATATGTCTATAGTTGTTGACTTGTCGTGGGTACTGCATTTCATTTCTTTTGGCTAGTGGATTCTTAGCATGCCTGAAGTGCAAATTTTCATTTGTTATAAGCTTGGGTTTTATCCTTGGATGTTTCATTTGTTAGAGCTAGCTCAACTTCTTGCAAAGTAAATCCATGCCTCTTTACTGAAATTGTTTCCTGTATTGAATATTTCAGCTACCTCGCATGCTGGAAACTGATGCTGTTGCTCGCTACCACGGCCTTGGCAAGGGAACCGTTGTTAAAGTTATAAATGACAGTGAGCTCACCGGGAACCATGTGATACAGGTGTATTTTCTGAGGCCCTGGTGCCTTTCGATGGATGGTCTCATAAGCAGTTAGTAAAAATAACTTCTTGGCAGATGATCCCTCCCTTCTAGTTCTAGGCCTGTGTAGGATGAGTTTGCTGTAAGGTATTGGCAGAAAATCATCTTGTGGCTAAGTTATTACTCCACTATATTGTCCCATGTGAGTACTCGTTTAAAGTCTAAACTTAAAAACAGTAAGAAACTATTTTGGTAAGTAGGAAACTAATTTCGTCGTAAGCTATCTGACTATATGAGAGTCAGCAGATGTTCTTTAGGAAGTATGGTGCACGTTCTGTCCACTGGCCTGTTAAGCTGCTATCTCAGCTGTCATCTGATACCAGAAATTTGCTGCAAAATTTCTTGATTCGATCTTATCAGTATCCGTTTACGGATTCCATTATATTTTGCAAATCAAGGGCTAACATCTGTGTTGCAAATTAGTTTGCCAAAAGCTAAGTAAAACAAAGAATAAAGGGAGAAAAAAGGGGGTTAATTCTCCTATAATCAGTTTGCAGCTAACTGTGCCTTGATCTGTTTCTCTGGGGCAAAATTTCTTCGTTGTCTTCTGCCTCTCTCTTGCGGCTGTTGCTGTTATCGCTGCTGCTGCTGCTGCTGTCGTCTGTGGGGTTACTGCATTCGTTGCTGTTGCTGTCGCTTTGCTGGTGCTGTTCCTGGTAGTGCTCCTTGCATCTGCTTTTCAGTATGTGGGGCTTCAGCTTGCTCATGTCTGATAGCCTCACTGGTTTTAGGAAAAACTCATCGGCTCCTTCTTCCAGGCATCTGATTCAAAATATCATGAAAAATGAGTCAGTGATTTTACCTAGAGTCCTAGATCAAGATGCACTTAAGTTTTTTTTTTTACTTTTTTTTCTATCTGTACGTTTGTTTACGGATATCATATCTTTCGATTCTTTCTTGAGTTTGACTTTACAGCCCTCTGAATATTTTTTTCCTCCACTTGTGTATCGTGCAACTAGAAATAGAATAAACCCAGATAAAGACGAGTGGTGCAAGTGAGCTGTCTGCATCAATAAACCTGTTTCATGGGTGCGGCAATATGGAAGATCTACAAGATCAGCATGCGTATCATTCCATATCTTTTTTGTTATTTTACACCAGATATGTCGAGATTATAGTAGGACGGTGTGAGTTGTGTCATGTGTGGGGCGGTTCCTCTATTATACAACACATGTGACGCCAAATCACAAAGGATTCGAAGAGATATCCATATCCAGTTTGGTGCTAAACATATTCATTTCTATGCCTCCATACAGAAGAAAAGGAACTTTAACTCTCTAAAAGTTTTCTAACCATGAAACAATTTTCTAATATTTTTCTTAAACGGTAAATTTGGTTTCTTGATTTACTTCTACTCAGCCACTGATTAGTATATCTTGACATTTGACTTTGATTTGTTCTTCAAAAATCAGGAGATAATCCGAAAAATATTATATAGATCCATAAGAATTCTCACCTATTGATCCTTGAAGGAATGTTCTCGGATGACATGATCACCACTGGGATATCTCTTAGAGACGATGATTCCTGCTTGAACAAAACAAGCATATACATGTTTCTTTAGGTCCTATCTTCTTCAGCGGATCATACCAAGAAACACTAGAGAGAATATGGTAGTCACCTTGATCTTCTTGAGCAGATCATATCCTGTCATGCCAGGCATGCAGTAGTCTGTGATTATCAGATTCACCGCGACCTCCTGATTATCAACAAAGCAGTAGCAGGACCAAGATACATCAGAAACCTTTCTTCAGATTAGGAACACAACTACACATGGTTTATTGATTTTATCAAGTCATATCATAGGAAGCCGTCTTCTTACCAGCTGATCCGCATGAACAGAAACCGGGCTGCTGTCCTCGCCATGGATCCCCAGGAACTCGAGAGCCTTGCTCCCGGAATCGACAGTGGTGACGTGGAATGAAGAGGTCTTGAGGAGCCTCTCGATGAGCTTCCTGTCTGGGAGGCTGTCGTCCACGGCCAGGACATGGAACGGAGTCTCCGTGGCCACCGCCATGGAAGAAACTCCCCCTGCTCGTGTTCTTGTATGTGACTAGGAAGGAGAGGATGCTGTGAGCAGCTGCAGAGAGGAAGAGCTGCAGAGGAAACTAAAAGCAGAGAGGCGCGTGTGCGTGCTTGGTATAGCATGGAGATGCTTTGCTTTGCTTGCCTTTTTGAAGGGTGTGGTTGAGTTGGTATATATACAAGCACTGAGGCACATGAAAGGATTCCAGGAGGGAAAGCGAAGGGAGAGAGGAAAGATGTGTGGTGACTAAGAAAATCCCACCGCATGGAAAAGGCAAGATCCGGGGGCGGATTTGCCCCAAATCTTGCCACGAATTGACTCCATCCGCAACAGAATAGAATAGAGATCCGGGCACAGCAGCAGCATCGTGAAAGGGTCCACCCACCATTTCCTCTTGTTCCCTCCCTCTTTTCCTACTGATATCATATCTGGCTTTATTAGTTTTGAGTTGTTGGTTTGTGCGCTTGCCGTGGTGACCTGAAAGGATGAAAGATATGCTTTCGCGATTTGGTGTGTCCGCTGCACCAAGTTGTCGTTATAGTAGTTAAAAAAATAACTCGCCACTTGCTTGTAAAATTGTAATCCCAAGAGATTAGAGCCACGGTGTTTGCACAACTCACACGATGGGAGTCGTCTGCAGCTACAACCTCGAGAGATCCAGCTGATGACGGCGATTCGAAGCGACCAGTCAGTACTGCTGGTGATGGAGATACGAAAGAAGAAGAAATCAGGGGCGTGGATTTGGGCGACGCGATCCGAGAGATCCCGTCTCTTTCTTCGTTTCAGCAGCTAGCACGAGCGGCAGGAGGAGGATGCGATCGCTTGGGTCGAATCCGCCACCGATCGCCTTTCGCTTTCCTTGCAACCCACCTCCGATCCTAGCCTAGCCTGTGCTGCTTCGACGTGGCCGCGTGGGCATGTGGTTTCGATCGGCGTGGAAGATTCTGCTCAAACAAATCATCGTCGCGGGCGATTCTCTGTCATGCATCTATCGTGCATGGGTGGCCAGTGGCCTGCGGATTTCCTCATCGTGGACGCGTCACTCAGATCACAGTAGACGCTACCTGTTTTGAGGCAGCCGCTGCTCACCAGTCATCATCATCCATCACTCCTCCATGCTGCTTGCTGACTACTGACGGTGCACTGGGCCAGGCCCAACTACTGACGGTGCGCTTCGAACGTGCTTACAAGTATGGGCCGACATATATATGGCTGTTCTTAAGTCACCCACCATCTCCTCCTACTTATCCTAGCAAAAAGTCCTATTTACCTCCCTAGAGTATGAGCCGAGTCCTCCTTTTCACCCTAGACTCCTCAAACTTGCTAAACCGGAAATACAACCACCCACACCTGAATCCAATCCGGTTTTTTCCAACGTGGCGTCACATCACCTATCCTATCTAGCAACATAATCATGGGCCCCGCATGTTAGCCTAATATGGACTTCTTCTACCCCTCTCTCTGAGCTGCCATAGCTGTTACCTGACTTACCTCCCCGACCTCTCGGCGTGGCCCGACGATAGCCGCGCCAGTGAGGACAAGCGGATCCCCATCGTGCAGCACTATCGCGGTCAACTCGACGATTAACGCCCTCCCTCCCGCGCACCACTATCGGCGCGGCATAACACGGAGGCGCAACCGTGTAGGGGATGGACGTGAGGCCTGGCGTTCCATCGATGTGCCAGCCAACCTCCTAATGGGTCCTATCCAACCACAGCTCGAAAACTTATCGTTGCTCAAGCTGTCCAGCACTTCAACCCTAGAAAAACAATACACTCATGGACTCCATTACGGCGAGCATGTGTCAGCCGATAAAGGACAAAACAAAGAAAAGAAAATACGAGGAACGTCAGAGCATGCAATTGGAGTAGGTCCGGGCAGAGGAACTAAATTCTGATAGCTAAAAGTTTGATTCGCGTGGAGATTAGATGAATCCTTGCGCGGACTTGGAGGAGGCTTGGCCGCAGCTCTGGGCCGGGACGGGGAAGTATTGTGGCAGCCTGGCAGGGGTGGAAGGGGTTAGCAGCATTAGGGCTATCCAACCCCCTGCAACCCTGCGCCTGCGGCCTGCACCCATCCTTCGATGCCTAGCCAACCTTCGACCATGCCACCCCCGCGTTGAGGGAGGACCGCGGAGCCGCGGCCGCGAGCCCGCGACGCTGTTGCCGCCCGGGTGGTACGAGGTGGCAGCCATGGTGAAGCAGCAGCAGTAGGCCGCTAGGCGGAGGGTGTAGTGGAGCGACGATAGCAGAGGCAGGTCAGCGTTGCCGTGGAGAAGGTCGGCAGGAGGCGCCTACTCAAGGTTGGGTGGCGCCGTCGGTTATGGAAAGGATCGGGAAAAATTGAAAAAGGATGGTGGAGAGAACAGGGAAACTTGCCGGTGGGTCCAGGCAATCAGGGAGACAGAAGGGACTCGTTGGCATGTTAACACTGCCACATCAGATGGTGATGTGACGCAACGTAGGATAAAACCGGAGTGGATTCGAATTGAGGGGGACTGGCAACCGGTTTTGTAAGTTTAAGGAAGCTGAACGGACAGTTTTCGAGTGCAAGGTGAAAAGCTAGACTCGACCCATAGTCGAAGGGGGTGACAGGACTTTTTCCCCTATCCTTAAAAAGAAGGGAAAGCTACATCGCTAGGCCCGTGGAAGCCCAGTTTTTTTCACTCCATCAGAGCAGGACGAACGAAGCAGCGGATCGAAGCAGGCCGGAAACTGACATAAAAACTACAAGTGGAGCCCAATTTCTTTTCTCCCACTAGGCCTGAACTGATCCGGACCTGTTTATGGGCCGACTGTTTTTCGCTGTCAATGTCCTCCTGGTGGGCTTAACCGCTTAACTAATCATCTGCACCAAAAGTTTTTGAAAAAAAAAACAAAAGAAAAGAGGGTCTAGTTGCCGACTTGCCATGTGTGCCGCGTCGTTCTGTGTGCTGCAGCTCAGCCAAGGTAATCAGCGGGCGGCCTTCACGGTGTGCGCCCATCCACATGAACAAGCAAATAAGGTTTGCATACAAAAATGTATCTCCACCACAGACCATACCACGTATGCAGCTCTACTAATTGCTAGCGATACATAGATTTTTTTTTCTCAAAAACAAAAACTGCAAGTCTGTTCAAGGTTCATGACGTGAAGCATCACTATTGTCCACCATTCTCAATGATTCTGACACACAAGATATTACTCCCTCCGTTCCAATTTTTCTAAAAAAACTATGCATCTAGATATATATTTATATCTAAATATATAATAAATAATATGAATATAGAAAATTCAAAATGACCTATAATTTCAAATAGAGACCCTTTCATTCCCCATTTTCCAAACACCTTCGACAAATGAGTATAAAACTACAACAACACCATCTTGCCCAAGTGCTTCTTCAAATTTAAAAAGAAAAAAGAATCTAGTGGGTCATGGTTTTCTACCTCCTACTAAAAAACATTCATTCCTCACATGGACTGTGGTTTCCTTCAAAGAGAAGAGGAAACTTCAAGTGGGCCCTACCCCCTATTTCTTATTACTCAAAACATTCCTCACCCCTTTTTCACCAACATGGCCACACTGCCCCGTACCGTGCCATACATTCCCTTTTGGGCCAAAGCAACACTATTTTATAATAACTTTATTATCCAACTCCCAACAACTTAATATTAAACCACAGAATATCCAATTAAATAAAATCTTAACAAAAGAATTATCAAATGCCCCCACCTTGGTAGTGAGGGAGTATGGTGTCAAAGATTCTCGGGGCGTCGCGGCAGCGCATCACTCGTCGATCTCAGTCACTCCCCGACACCCGCACGCACGCGCTCTCCACTGATCCATCCACTCCCCACCCCACCCAACCGAAGCCAAACCGCGCACGGCCACGCCCCCATGGACGCGAGCGGGGCGCCGGCGCCGCTGCTCCTGGCCGCGGCGGCCTTCGCCGCCGCGCTGGGATGGCTCTTCGCCGTGCGGTCGTCCAGGCGGGGCTCGGCGCGGCTGCCGCCGGGCAGCACGGGGCTGCCGCTCATCGGCGAGACGCTGCGCCTCATCTCCGCCTACAAGACGCCCAACCCGGAGCCCTTCATCGACGAGCGCGTGGCGCGCCACGGGAGCGGCGTCTTCACCACCCACGTCTTCGGGGAGCGCACCGTCTTCTCCGCCGACCCGGCCTTCAACCGCCTCCTCCTCGCCGCCGAGGGCCGCGCCGTCGACTGCAGCTACCCGTCCTCCATCACCACGCTGCTGGGGCCGCACTCGCTGCTCCTCACCAGGGGACCCGCGCACAAGCGCCTCCACTCGCTCACGCTCACCCGCCTCGGCCGCCCCGCCTCGCCGCCGCTCCTCGCCCACATCGACCGCCTCATCCTCGCCACCATGCGGGACTGGGAGCCCGCAGCCACCGTGCGCCTCCTCGACGAGGCGAAGAAGATCACCTTCAACCTCACCGTCAAGCAGCTTGTCAGCATCGAGCCAGGGCCCTGGACCGAGAGTGTTCGCCGTGAGTACGTCAAGCTCATCGACGGCTTCTTCTCCATCCCGTTCCCCTTCGCCCACCTCCTCCCTTTCACCACCTACGGACAGGCCCTCAAGGTGCTCGCCCGTTTGCCTTTCGTTCCCACAATTTATTTTATCCGATGCACATTGCGTTTGCCCTGAAGGTGTGATATTTGATCCGATTCAGGCGAGGAAGAAGGTGGCCGGGGCTCTGCGGGAGGTGATAGGGAAGAGGATGGACGACAAGTTGGAGGATCGTGCCGCGAATTCGGAAGACGATGGGAAGCGGGAGAAGAAGGACATGGTGGAGGAGCTTCTTGAAGCAGAGGATGGGAGCTTCTCAGTGGAGGAAATGGTGGATTTCTGCCTGTCTCTGCTGGTGGCTGGCTACGAGACGACGTCCGTGCTCATGACGCTTGCTGTCAAGTTCCTCACCGAGACACCCACTGCGCTGGCGCAGCTCAAGGTAGGAACCGTGAGAAATTTGTTGGCAATTAGCAATTCTTCGTTGGAATGTTCGGTGGTAATAGCTCAATCCTTGTGCACGTGTGGTGGTAGGTACTGTCAGCAGTCAAATTAGCTTGGACATTGGGGAGGATACGTCAAATGATTTCTTAATACTTTATTATAATTGAGAGTTAGATTAACTTAATCTGTCATACATCACTTCTTGCTGTCTTGTCCAACAGAAAATCTGCTCCCGCCGGCTTCTGTTTTTAGGTCGAATTATAGTGCTGCTTTTTAAATTCAGATAAACAGCTTGTTCACTGCAAGGTTACTGTCCAATTTGTTTGATTCTATATGAGCATCCTGCAATAGGTACTGATGTGATGTTGCCTATATTCTTATCTTATTGTTGTCTAGGAATGAATATGCTATGACACAACTCCTGATTTCTTCCTGGAACATGTATTTTCTTTTTGCATAAAGGTGCCTTCCCATTTCTGTACTTGGAACTGTGCCAAGGTTATCCAACCAAACAGCGGAAAGTGAGAATAATAGCATCATAATGGGACCGGATCTGGATTTTGAGCTACCTAGTGGAACCTTTGTTTTCATCAATATTTTAAGTTACATAATTGTGCCTATGGTCCAAACGTTATTCTGCTTCACAATATGTGTATTTGATTCCAGATATCTGCTGAATTTACAGGAAGAGCATGACAATATCAGAGACATAAAAGGCAAAAACCAACCTCTGGAATGGAGCGATTACAAGTCGATGCCATTTACACAATGTGTAATAATTTTGGGATCCCGATTTTCTTGAATTGCCTTATTGCTATACCATGCCAAAAGCAAAAAGCTGTCTCGCAGTTTCATTTTTACAAAATATACTATATCATTTAAAAGGAACATTTGAGCACCGTTGGACTTAACATTTTTGCAGGTGATAAATGAAACACTGCGTGTTGCTAACTTAATTAGTGGGGTATTCAGGCGTGCAAACACTGATATTCATTTTAAAGGTATTTCCACATAAGCTATCTTCATAACATTTAACCAGGGATATTCAGTCGTTCATAACATTTTATTTTGTTCATCAGACTACATTATTCCGAAGGGCTGCAAAATATTTGCTTCATTCCGAGCTGTGCACCTTAATACTGAACACTATGAGAATGCTCGGACCTTTGACCCTTGGAGATGGCAGGTACTTGTACAGTCTTTTTTTTTTTGAAATAATTTGTACAGTCTTTAGATTGCTACTGTTCTACACATTGTCTGTTATATGCTGGCTTAGGAGAGTAAAATATTGTTATTCTGAGTTGCGTAAATGCGAAATGATTTCTCTAAAATATTCATGAAAAATAATTTATGGTTGTCATTGTGCAGAGTAAGCATAAACTTCAGAACGCGGTAGGGGCCAGTTTGTTTACTCCCTTTGGTGGTGGACCTCGTCTGTGCCCAGGCTATGAGCTTGCCCGGGTTGTTGTCTCTGTTTTCCTCCATCATCTCGTAACGCGCTTTAGGTAAGGCATCCTTGTCTACCAAGTTTCTACACTGTTTTTAGAGCCATAGGATGTTGATAATCATAAGATGAAATATCAGCCTGTCCGTGTCTTCCAAACTGGACGCCACTTTGATTGAATTGTGCTGCGCTCTTGAATCTGCAGCTGGGAAGAAGCTGAGGAAGATAGGATTGTCTTCTTCCCCACCACACGAACTGTCAAAGGATACCCCATCAATCTCCGGCGGAGAACAGATTCTGTTTCCTAAGCTCATATTAGGTTCCAGTTACCCTTATCGTCAAACCAAGAGTAAGCATAGATTATAGATAAGAAAAATATTCCTAGTAGTTAGTGAATTTCCCCTTCCTTTTTTCATCTCCTTTACCTGTAACTTGGTACGAACAGCTGTCAGCAAACTCTGTTTTGCTTGTAAAAAAATGGCCCAAGCTGCTATGCAATGCGTGCTGGTTACAGATAACATTTTGCCGTGTATTATTTGGCTATCCCTAGATCTAGCAAAGATGTTGCTAGTCGTTTATATCGCTGTCCTAATTCAGAAATGATGTGATGAGTCTGTACGATTTGGTGGGCAAGCAAGGTGCTGTTCTATCAGCAAAAGGAAGGACTGGTCCCTCAGATTACTAGCGACCCCTGTCAAGCACACATCATCAGCATCATGATTTCATGAACTGTACCTTGTGTTAGTCCATAAACATTTTTGTATCTGCCAGTAGCAGTAGCCCTGTACCCAGGAGATACAGTGGTCAGTGGGGGTGTTGTGTGCTCTGTTCAAGTCTTTAGTGCAGCCCTGCACTCGTCTATTGCTACTAGTAAGATGCTGCTCTACGACTGTTGGATTGCAATAGCATCATGCTGTATGCATTGAGAGGAGCTAACTGTGCAGAATCAGTAGCCATTGCACGCTTCAAGGGCCTACATAAAGCATTGCTCAGGCTGCCCAGCAAGCAGTGATTCCCTCTTGACGAACGGTCGCGCATCATCTGCGCCGCGCCCATCACCGGCGTACGTTCAGATCCCAGATCCCAGATCTTGAAAACGAGACGCGCGAGTCATGGGCCATGGGGGCTCTCGCCGCTCGTGCACGCCCCTCCCTTTTCGTAGTCTGTTAGGCTGTCGCGGTCGCGAAAGGGACTGTCGGAGCAATCATGCGGCCGCCATGTTCGTCCGGTGATCTGCTTTCACTTCATCAGGGGAGATCGATCGAGGATGCTGTCCGATCCATGCGCGCAAGATGCTGATGATAGGAGTAGCTAGTGTGCAGTGACCACAGTATGGTTGTGCCGCCATGACACAAGTCGATCGCCAATAGTCTTACGTGCTCTCAATCATACCTGCAACTTACTGGAAGAAGCTAATCAAAATGGCCCGATCCGTGGCAAAAAGCAATGAGCCCGGCCAGTGCGCAATGGCTGCTGCTGCTCATCCACATGCATAGGCAGACAGCCTCCACAAGCTATACTTGTTGATCCATCACGTAACATGCACGTTCATGATGGCAAATCGTCGATCGGAACTGTACCGTCTCGGCAACGACAACCACTCATGTGTTGCCGACATTAATCTGCAAAAAAAACTACCCTGCACAGTAGTGACAGTACACTCCGGCGTCAACCTTGTGTCAGATTCAGACAGGAGCCGATGACAATGATCGCACACAGAGAAGAAAAAAGAACAGAGAAAGCGTCCATGATGGGACTAACAGAGTACAGAGTAACAGGCGTGGAGCAAAGCTGCCATAATTGAAATAATCCGGTCAGCCTCGGTACGCGCTTCGAGGCTAGCTCAGGAACAACCCGCACCATTTTACATGAGCCAACTGTCAAGAATATATATTTCAACCTTATTTACAAGTCTTAATCATCTTACAAAAATTCACAAATTAGGATTATAATATATAACAAATAGAACATGAAAATTTTCACCGGTTCTTAACAAACGATGTAAACTAAGTCTAGATGACTATTAAATGATATAACCTAAGTCTAGATAGTTATTATATCGTGTTTTCCCTTAGATTAAGAGCTAAAACGTAGCGGGAAGTTATAGAGTAATAAGGTGCAACAATGATGTCTTTGCCCATAAGACACCACATGCACAAGCTTAGAGCGACCTCCACCATCCATCCACTTTGCCGGCTCCGGCGGGATGAACGTGGCAATCACTCACAAGAAGGAAACCTGCAAAACAACTTAACGGCAGCACCGTAAGTACATTGCGTACTTGCAGGACTTATCCATAATACTATACATTTGGTGGATGCATGAGGCTTGTCAAGTTTTATCATTAAACCATAAAAATGCGAGCATAATTTATCAAGTAAATAAGTAAAATACATGGCACCTACTTTCTAATTCAAGCACCAATACAATTGCATAAGTAGTAAAGTGAATCATGTAGTCATGAGCTCAATCTTCCATAAGCTCTTCACGGAACTCTACAATGAAGCGGGATATCAAGAGCGTGCTCAGTGACCGAGAGTGTGGCTATTGCAATAGATTAAAACCCTACAGGAGTGTACAACTTTTTCCACACGAGGCTCAAGACCAACGACATACCCTTGGCCTAGGATAAGTGTTGATTCATGCCCCCGACCATTCACATACCTACACCCGGCTATGACTGAACGGCCGGAAATGTATAGATGCACCGGACACGGCCGATCACACCTCATCACATCCCGCGCCGAATCCGGTCAAGGAAAGGTGCGACTTATGCTACTTAGCTTACCATTCTCATATTAAGTATGTGGTTTGTACGGAATATTTCTCAAGAACTCAGCAACATGGAGACATGCCTTAATCAACTCAAGCAAGTCTAAACCATTTGGATTTCACTCCCAATATGGTCCTACACACTTGGTCAAGTCTCGAATCATCATTCGTGGTTGCTAATCTGTTAATATTCATCATCTACTCAAGTATAATTAAGCAAACATCCAAATTCTCGCGAGTGGTGGTGACCTTGCCACCCCTCGACTTCTACCGAGACCTAAGCATGGCTAAGCAATTACTCTCTCCGTTCTTAAATATATGACGTTTAGTACAAGTAAATTAGTTCATTTTTGAACTAACTAGCTTGTCCTAAACGTTGTCATATATTTAAGGATGGAGGTGGTATGTCGAGATTTCTAGCATCCATACTATTACTAAATAAGTTGAGCTAATCCCAAGAGTTGACATGTCTAATAGCTCATTGCATATGTCTAGATAGAGCTAAGCCCATGCACAACCATTAATTAAAAAAATAGCATTTCATATTCACAAAATAGAATTGAGATACATATGTGCCTGCCTAAGATTGGTGCACCAAGGATGCAACACTCCGGAATGTCATCCTCTACGAAATTAGATGAATGCATGAATTAGAAAGGATGACATGAATGTATATGCATATGAGATTCAATGACTCATGAGAGGTAAAGGCTAACATAGTTCGAGGTTATCAAGCAAGCAATCAAAGGTTAGAAGTAGGGCACACAAGCACAACATAGAGAGAAGGCTCTAAAATAATGAGCCATGCACATAAAATTCTAAGACAAGTTGTAGTATGAGAAGGTTATTAACACTAGTTGTGCTACTTTTAATTATCGTATGAGCTAACGTAATTAAATTGTTACAACATAAAGCATCGACCATGGAAGTTATCTCATGATTGTTATCAATATTAAATAGTTGAACATGCTCATGCAAGATAGTTAGCCACACTAGTTAAACAAGTTTAGACAATTCAATAATTAATGGATAGCTAGCATATCACACCTTAGTTAAGAGTAAGAGCATCATTTTCTAAAAGAGAATCTAGGTTTGTACTTAATGAAGATAAGCATCATTATTCTAAGTTATATCAATGAGGTTTCTAAACATAAGAAGCATAGAACATTTATTTTCATCTAACAAAGGGAAGCTCATAGGTAAATAACAAGATTGGTTTCATAGTTTTAGAAGCATCTCTGTATAATTGATCATGTATTTTAACAAGGTAAGAAAGCTTATAAATCAAAAAATCATAAACTATATAAAAGTATGACCAATTCATAGGTCATATTGATTTTAAACAACAGTTGAAGGTCAAAGGAAGCTGACAAAGTTGGGTCCATAATTTTATAGAAGCACATATGAAGTTATTATGCATTTTACTAATTAACTAGGTTTGAACATATCTAAAACTGTACCAATATACACATAAATAATGCAAACAAGTACTGCCATTGGATTATACATACTATAAGTGAACTAGCAAAATCGGTTTCATAATTTTTGAACTAATAGAGAATTAACCGTGCAATTAACAAGATAAACACTAATCTAATTAAATCAAATACTTGATTAAATATTTTGTGAGGAAACATATTTTTAACAGGTATTAGCCATCGTTATGAAACCATAAAAATTTGTTTCACATTAATCCGAGCTATATTCAATTTTATATGAATTATACAAGATGATACATGCTTATATATTCAAATAAATAGGGCTGACTAGGTTGGTACTGTGTACCTGCGGACCGTCCGGACTTGGGGGTTGGACCGTCTGCCGGTCAAGTACGAGATGGTCTCTAGAAACACACCGGTCATTGTAAACTTTGGAAATGAACTGCGGACCGTTCAGGGTCAAATGGCAGACCATCTGCCATACAAAGATGGGCCGAGTAGCAGCAATGAACCAGTTCTGTGTGGATTTCGGAAGTGAACCACGGACAATCCATGGGTAGGAAGCGGACCATTTACCATACAAATATTTGGGGACGTGTTTTTGTGCGGAGGCTCGATGTGTTGGGTCACGATTCACGGATCGTCCGCCCCTCCGTCCGTGTGCCGGCCGAGGCTCACTGGTGAGGTCACCGGCGGCAGCTCCGACCACGGTTTTGGGTGCCGTTTATTTCTACATGTTCCTAAGGACATAGGAAACTCGTTGTGGGTGGTAGATTTGACATGCATGGGGTATTTTGAGCTCTAGGTCATCAATGGTGATGAAACCATGGGTGTGCTATGGAGCTTGATTGGGGGCAAAAGAGGGATGATGAGTGGCGAGGGAAGCTCACCGACAACGAGTAGAGCACGAGCAAGGGGTCGCTTGTTGGCGTAGGGCGGCGTTAGAGTAGATCGGGCTGAGTTCATCCTTGAAGTGCTTGGTGAAGATTAAGTAGAGGAAGAAGATGCTTGGGAATGGCGTTCTCCTTGGTCTCCGATGAGGAAGAGGTGGACGAGGTAGTGGAGAAGCTCGTTGGCGACGTCCTCCAGCAGTCCTCCGGCAAACTCCGACGAGATATGGTGGATTTGGTGAAGAGGGAGGAGTTCTTCCTCCATGGCTTGGTTGGAGAAGAAAGCAAGGAGGGAGAGGGTGCTTCTGGTGTATGTGAGGGAGGTAGCAGGGGAGGGGAAGGCGCAGGGGTGAGGTGGAGGGGTCAGGTGGGGTCCAGGGACGCATGGCACCGCATCTCTGCAAGCGCAACACGCACACACGGGTGTCTCGCGGACAGTTCGCATGGGAGAGGCGGACAGTGCTCAGAATAAAATCACGTAACGTTCTACACGAAAACTTATCTCTTTGATCCATACTCCAAATTTGATCTTCCAAGCCTCCAAAAAATCCACCAAAAATTGTGTTGATACAAGAAATCAAGAGCAACCCATTTTGCTTGGAATGGGAAGAAAAGATATTGTAGATTTGAAATGAATTTTTTTTCCCGGAATGCTATTTTTAGGTTTTTCACTGAATTGTTTGGCTTCAAGATGGATTCCTAAAATCCGGGGAAAATCACCTAAATTCTTATTTGAGGAAGAAGTATTTTCTCACGTTATGGCTGAACATATGTCTTATTGGTAAAAAAGAAGTTTCTTCACAAGGCATGCATTTTCACATTATTCAATAAATTCAAATTAAAAAGCAAATGCATTCAAACAAGCACAAAAGAAATTTTGTACTAGTAAACAATGATGCTCATGATGCAATGCTCAGCAATGTAATTTCATTTAGGTCGTTACATCGCAAGACCTCGTATATTCGTATCGACAAAGAATTTAATCAGCACACTTTTTTTTTGCATCTAACCAAATTAGCTAGGAGCGCCACGGGCACGATCGTCTCGTCATCCCAGGCGCGGCGGCTGTTGGGGTTGGGCGGCGTCCTCCTCCGCCTGGGTGGGCAGCTTGAAGCGGCAGAGCGGGCACAAGGGGCTGACGGAGAGCCACTCCACGATGCACCCCTCGTGGAACGCGTGCGCGCACGGCATCGTCCTCAACGCGTCGCCGGCCGCGTACGCCTCCAGGCACACCGCGCAGGCGGACCCGCCGTCCCCGCTCTCCTCGCCGCTCGCGGCCACCGTCGTCTGCGGCAGGCCCGCGACGGCACTGGCCGAGGCCGGCACGCTGCGCGTAGCCATCATCGAGCCGTCGTAGAACTCATGGGGTGCGGTGACGCGGGGTCCTCCTGCTGTCGCCGCCGGCGCGGCGTTCGTCGTCGGCCGCGTCTCGTGGTATATCTGGTGCGGCAACAGGAACCCTCCCGGCGGACGCGCCACCTCCATCTGCATGCCCCCCGCCGGCGGCGCGTATCTGCTCGTGATCCGACGAGTGGACAGGCAGCCAAGAAGATGCAGGGGTCGAGATGTGGTCGATTGGCGGGCGTCGGCGTCGGAAATCCAAGTTTTATTGCGTACGGTGGTAGCATCGATCGGTTGATGTCGTGGCGGTAACGGCAGTTTATTGATCGGACTCGGACTCTCGGAGTAAAAGGACAATGCCCGGGTAACAGAGAACGCGACCCCCTTTGCAAAACTCTAGCCTTTGTTTCTCTAGAGGAACCAGGAGGGGTTGAATTTAAAGAAAGTTGAGAGAGTACAGGAGCTGAGACCAAAAATCAGGAAACAAAGAAAATAAAGATAGTGTTTGATCCGCATACTACTAGTGCGCGGTTCCTCATCAATCCGTTCCGGCTTCAGCTTGCAGCGCGAAGCGGCAGAGCGGGCAGAGGCGGCTGATCCCGAGCCACCTGATGATGCAGCTCTCATGGAAGCCGTGCGCGCATGGCATCGTCCTGATCCTGTCGCCTTCCTCGTAACTCTGGAAGCACACCGCGCACCCGTCCTCCCTTGTCTCCGCCGCTGCCGTCTCCCGCAGGCACGCGATGGCCTCGCTCGACGCCGGGACGGCGCCGAAGCGGCCGTTCCTGTACGCATCTTCCAGCCCGAGGTCTTGGGCTTCTTGGGCGGCGTCGCGCAGCCCCTGCCGATGAAGCTCACTCAAAACCCGCCGTGCGGTCTCCATGGTGCGGTCAAGGTCCGCGGTCGCATCGCCCTGCGACTGCGACAGCAATGGATCGTCTGAGGGCGCTCGCCGTCCCGAGGGCAACAGCGAGACCGGAGCCGTCGTCGTCGGCTGTTCCCGCTGGCCGCTAGTCGGAGAGGCGTCGTTGGTGTCGGCGCCGCCGCCATCTTCCATCTGATATGTACGTAGCCCTAGATCAGGGGAGCGAGCAAGGGACTATTGGGATTGATGCCTCTGGATTTGTAGGACAAGTAGCCGTGCTGCCGATCGGTCAAGTTTTTTTTTTGGTACAAAAGGCACCCTAAACCTAAACATTTATACCTGACCTACGGATTTTAATTTGTACAAGAAAAAAAATTATGCCGCCGAACCCGCCGTTCATGTACGCACCGTCCGCAGTGAGTTCACCGCCGACCACTGTCACACGGAACGCGGGACGAGGGGGTGTTCCGCGTCCCGGGTTCGCCGTACCGAAACAGGGGACGGGATCGATGCGGTTCGATCCTTGGGACGGCAGTTGGGACGCGTCCCGGCTTTTGGTCCTCGTCCCGGCGTGAGCGGCGTCGTTGACGCTAGCTCTTGGCTTTCTTCGTGCATCAGATGGGGCTTTAGAGCACAGTTATCATGACCGAATCGGTCATAGAACCATTAAGGATGTCGTTTCGATGGTTCATTGATTCAACCGTTAAGAACCAATTGAACCGCCGGTTCAATAGATTTGAGCTGTTGAATTGAATTGAGGGTGCGTTTAGTTGAGCTGTAGATTTTGGAAAAGTAGCTGTGAGCTGTGGAAAAGTAGTTGTGAGCTGTGGGCCGTGAGCTGTCGAAAAGCCATTTGGTGGAACAACTGTAGCTTTTGAAAAAAGTAACGAGCGGACCTCACATGTCATTCATAATCCCCCTCTCCCTCTCACTAAATCCAGTCTCTCCACTGCTCCACCCCACCTCCCCTGCTCCTCCTCCCTCTCCACGACGTCGCGGTGGTGGGCGCGGAGAGGGGCGCCGGTGCCGCTAGCCGGGAGGGGAGGAGGAGGGGCGCCGCCGCCGCTGGCCGGGAGAGGAGGAGGAGGGGCACCGCCGCCTGGGAGGGAGGAGGAGGGGTCCGGTCGCTGCGCCGGGGACGGGAGAGGAGGAGATGTCGGGGAAGACCGAACGGGGAAGAAAGAAAAATAAAAACAAATCGGTACAACATAATTAATGGTAGGTGGGTAATTTTTGTGAAAAGTTGGAAGCCACGGTAGGTAAAAGCAGGAGTAAGGGTGCTATGAGATTTGTAAGTCAAAAGCTCCTTTTTTTATGTCTTTAGGTAGAAGCCAACTTCTTTAGTTGGCTTTTGGTTTTTTTAAACCGCAGCAGGTTGGAAGCTGAACCAAAGGATCTTAAACTGGCCACGAATACTTGGAACCGGTATATAATATATTTAATAATTAATGACATATAGTTGATCGTGCTGAGATGAACATTCTAGAAATCACCTCGTGTCTGCCTCTGTCAGACTGAAACGTTGATCCTACTCCGTGTTTGCATTGTATCACGCATCCCCTCAGCCCTCATGGAATCCGTGCGAGCAGGAGCAGGGCATCGTCCTGATCCTATCGTCGCCCTCCACGTAACTCTCCGCGCACTCGTCCTCCCTTATCTCCGCCACCGTCATCGCCGGCAGACTGGCATTTGTTGTTTGACAAGTCGCGCCGCCGGTCAATCGAGATCTTCTTAATTTTTTTTTCTTTTACAGAAGACGCCCTGGGCATATTTGGGCATTGGGGCCTTCCGGCCTTGCATGCAAATATGCAATATCTTCTTGCTTCATATTTTTACATTACAAAAACAGAAATTGTATTGATTCCAATGTATCGTCGTGATCTTCCTCGCCATCGCCATTGTCGTCATCTTCCTCGCCATCATCGTCATCATCTTCCTCGCCGTCGCCATCGTCATCATCTTCCTCATCCGCGAATGACTGCGTTTCCTCGGCCGCCGCCGGCAGCGCGAAGCGGCAGAGCGGGCAGAGGCGGCTGACCCGGAGCCACTGGAAGATGCAGGGCTCGTGGAAGCCGTGCGAGCAGGGCAAGGTCCTGACCGTGTCGCTGGCTTCGTAAGCTCCCAGGCATACCGCGCACTCTTTCTCCCCCATGATCTCGCCCTCGCCCTGCACCGCCGTCTCCGGCAGACCAGCCATGGCCTCCTCCGAGGCGGGGACGCCGCCGAACCCGCCGTTCATGTACGCGCCGTCCCCAGCGATCAAGTGGGTCACAACGATGTAGCCGCCGTGGTCGTGGCGGAGGTGCGGGTGCACCGGGAAGCGCCTGAACGCCGACAGGCGAAGCAAGTGGCTCAGGATATGGTGAGCCTCCTGCGTGTAGCCGTACGGAGACGACTCTGCTGCCTCGGCCAACACGGGCTCCGGATGCGGAGATGCGCTGCCGTCGCCGTCCATCTTGAACGGCGGGTCTGGAGCACATTAGATCGATGATGAGGCGTGCGAGCTTTTCAAGTCGACAAATCCAATCCGATTCGGCTATGGGAGTCGTGTTTCCCGTTTTTGGCAGTCGGAACAGCCGGAAAGGATTCGGGCCGTCTCCAGTTCGCCGTGCACTTTAATTTTGATTCAGGAAGCCAAAAGGACTGTTACCAAATGCTCCACGGCATGCGAAGGTCCGGCGCCGCCGCCGTCCGCCCGCGTTGGCCGCGGCCTGGGCCCCGTGCGCTCGTGCAGGGAGCGACGGCCGCCGCCGTCCGCCCGTGGCCTCGGCCCCGTCCGCTCGTGCAGGGCACGGCCGCACTAGCCGCGGCCTCGGTTCCGTCCGCTCGCGCAGGGCCCGACCGCTCTGGTTGCCGCCGCCGTTCGCCCGCATTGGCCTCGGCCTCAGGCCCCTTCCACTCGTGCAGGGCGCGGCGGCTGCCGCTGGCCGTCCGCTCCGGAAGGGCGGCGACTGTGCCCGGCCACCGTCCACCCCCGCAAGGCCACCGCTGCTGCCGACCGCCTCGACTGCAAGCCCTGTCCTGCTGCTCGTGCGTGGGAGAGAACCAGGGAAGAAGGGGAAAAGGGGAGAAAGAGAGGGTGAGGTCCCACCCAGTGCCATGTCAGCGGACACGTGGATGTTTAATTTAAGCAAATGTGATTTGGACCTCAATTGAATGTGAATCGATTAGCAAGTTCGGGTACTTTAATGTGCATTTTAAAAGTTCGGGGACCTAAATGACACTCGCATGTATCGCTGGTGCATTTTACTCCATGAATAATTTGTCAGACATGCCGACGTCGTGAATTCGTGATGGTAAACCATTTTATCGTAACTCACAAATCTGAAAACACTTTTGCTATTGCCCTTAATTGCAAAATGGTTGATAAAAAGATACAAATTGCACTCACATACACACAAATTTCCTACTTTAATTCTCGGCTAAATTCCACCAAAAGAACAGTACATTATATTATTGACATTTGCCTGACAACATAGATTACATAAGATTTATTTTTCTCATGTACATATGACCACAAGAACACATCATTGATCCGGGGGATGTGATCGTTATGTGTACAAAGGCCATCGTCTACAACACTACAGGTACCTATCGAACAGCTTAAGTATCTTGTTTGTGTTTGTGTGACTTTTTATGTCGTGTCCTACTCAAAGCATTGGTCATATGAACGCTAGCACCAACTCACTCACTGTAGTTTATACCTTCAGCGAATAATCTGTGATTCAGCTGGAAAGCTGGATACAATACGCTGGACACACAAATTTTGTATGGGCAAAGAGATCGCATAACCATACATCCATGATTTATTATATATTTATGCATCATATTTACATTAGAAATGCTTTTCAAAAAAATATTTGCATTAGAAAAGTTAAAATTTGTAAACCGCCAGGGGAAGGAGAACTGTGCCCAGCACTCCAGCAGAGCGGGCAGAGGCGGCTGGTCCCGAGCCACCTGATGATTCAGCTCTCATGGAAGCCGTGCGAGCAGGGTATGGCCCTGATCTTGTCGCCCTCCGCGAAATCATCCAGGCACACGCCGCACTCCTTCTGAACCCCCGTCTCGCGCACGGTCGTCTCCGGCAGCCGCGCGCGGCCGCCTCGCTCGAGGCCGGCACGGCGCCGAAGCCACCGTTCCCGTACGACGCCGCCGCTGATAATCCCAGTTGGCCAATGAACTGCCGTCGTCGTCCAGCGGCGTGGCTTTCGAAGAACGCGGCGGCGGAACTGCCGGCGTCGTCCAGCAGCATGGCTGCCGTCGAGACCCGCCGCTCGCCATCCTCACGCGACGCACCCGACCCCCGCCTGCCTCCCGAGACCCAAAACGACCAAGTCAACTGCGACGGTGTTCCGATCCGGTCTGATCCAACGGCCTACCCGAGGGGTGGACAGTAAATGAGATACCGTCCACCCCCGACCTCCACGACCGCCGCCTCAGCTTCGCACCTCCACTCGCCACGGCGCTGCCGCCGCGTTCCCGCCGCTACTACTCGGCTCCATATCCTTGCACCCGGTGGCCGGGCCGACATCCATGGTGCTGCGCCGCCTGCGGCCACGGCGAGGCTCTCTTCTTCCCGGACAGCAATAGTCGCAGGTAACGCGAGCCGCCAAATGCATTCGTTCAGCTCAGCCGGTGCGGCAGCGACTGCGACCGGCGAGGAAGGCATGACGCCGTTGTTGGTGAGCCGTGGCTCTTCGAGCTCCGCTGGTCACGCTCCATGGCTCAAGATCAGAGAAGAAGGCGAGGGCATCATCAATTCATCATCATCACAGCCATGCCGCTAGCGGCCGGATTTTCCACGGTCGGAGTCGGATTGGTCATGGACATGCGCTAAGCATGCATGCGTTCAGAAGTCATAACACTGAGTACACATAAAAAAACCGCACATCAGTGTTCTTATTGAACACTGCCGACCGCCGTGCCAAGGAATCACCTTTGCGAAAGAAAAAATCGTGTTATTTCCAGAACTGAACGAACTGTTCATCGCCTCATTGACCCTGATCAGCAAGGGCGAGATTACAGGTTGTTGCAATAAGCAACTGAATTACAGGGAAAAACATCCGAGAGAAGCTATTATTGGCAGCTGACTGTTACTGCATGAAAGTGTTCAACCCCGGTTACATGCCGATCGGACTGTCAGAGCATCAGATAGTAGGTCACGGGGCACAACTGAAGCTTAACCACCAACTCAAAAGATCGCTACGTACAGAGTTACTGACTCTAGCATGCCACGTCGTCGTCGTCAGCTTCGCCGTCGTCGTCCGATCCCTCGTCCTCCACATCCAATTCCACCTCGGCTGGCAGCGCGAAACGGCAGAGCGGGCAGAGGCGGCTGACCGCTAGCCAGCCGAGGATGCAGTGCTCGTGGAAGCCGTGCGAGCACGGCATCGTCCTCATCTTGTCGCCCGCCTCGTAGCCCACGAGGCACACCGCGCACTCCTCCGGCACCTCTCCCTCGCCCACCGTCGTCTCCGGCAGAGCAGCCATGGCGTCGCCCGACGCCGGGACGGCGCCGAACCCCCCGTGCACGTACGCGTCGTCCGCTCCGACGACGTCGCCGTCGCCGTCCCGCTCCCCCGCACGCCAAACGTACACGAGGCGATTCAGGTCGACGGTAACAGGCGCCCCGTGTGGACCTGGCACTGCCAGTGCCAGCGTGGAAGGCAAGTACGCCGCAAGGCGTCGATACATGGGGACGAGCCCCGCCAAGTTCGTGGGCTCCGTCGGCGGCGCCACGTTTGGGCCTTGCACCAACGCCGACGCCGCGAGGCGATCATAGCTCGCCAAGGCGTGGAGGTACTCCTCCGTGTTCATGGGCTCCGTCGGCGGCGACGCCGGCTGCGGCAGCTCGGGGTCCGCACGATGAGGCTCTTCGGCGGCCATTAGGGAAACGTCGCCGTAGCCGTCGTCGCTGGCCATCTTCTTGACGACACAAACACAACAGAAGAAAAGCTAGCGCGCCGAGACGAGATGAGCGAAGCGTGCTCGCGGGCATTCTTATTAGATGATGATGAGGCGTGCGAGCGAGGCGCTACCAATTCGGTTCCGAGTCGCGCTCGACCGGGGTTCCCGTTCGGACTCATCGGAACAGGATTCCGGCTCCTACGCAGGGGCCGCCGATTCAGGAAATTCAGAGTTGGTTGCTGGCTTATTGCAGTACAATTTGTATGATGAGCATATATAGCATCATTTTTTTAAAGGAAGTATATATAGCATCATTACGAAGGAGAATTTCATGAACCTTAGATAAAATAAAGAAGCCGATCGATAGATATATCGCTTTACCTTATTAAGCAATAGATGAACAGAAGGGGCAGAAGGAAAAAGGAGGTAAATCCGGTCCATGATATTCCCAATTATCAGAAAAGACGACAGATTTGGGGTTGCGAAATCATCCAACAGATGGCTACATAGACCCTATCATTTCCTTATTGAAAGTATGGTCTATAACATACAAATTGTACACTGCATAGGCCAAAAGCTTCATGACTGTCCTAACCAGACGATCCTCCAAAACGAACGGCACAATCTTCACGCTGACGAAGGGAAAAACCCAATATCAACCCAGCCTATACTGAAACGAAATGTCGCCCGGAGTTGGTCCAGAGCTCTTACATGCTCAGCCCATATGAGAACCAAAGGGAACGCCGAGCTCACTTTAAACACTTGTGCTCTCAGGTACTTCGCTGCTGGCTTTTACAACACCAGCAAAACTGCACATCTTGTTCAGGGCACTCAGGTAGGCTCTGACGCTGGACACAACAACGTCCATTGATGCCCCACTCCCACTGATGTCAACAAGCACAAGAGATGAGGTAACGAATAGCAAGAGAGCATAAAAGACATGAAAATGGATTTGGAAGGGCTATAACCTGAAGGAGCGATTGAAAGAGTGACCAGTCAAGGCATGCTTGGAGTTGTTGCTCAAATCTCCAGTGATAATCACTCGAGTGGTTGCAATTGCGTCAATGCCTTCTGTGACTGAAGTCATACCATATTCTCGGAGAACAGTTGGAATCTGCTGATTGTAAATACCATTAGATTTCTCTTGGTACTGATAAAACGATAGTCAATGAGATACAATTATTTAGTGGTTGCATTAGGTCCTGGATGCACCAGTTAGTCCATTTGTGGTTCTCTACTCCAGACTGATACTAGACAAACCATGTTATACTTAATACATGTTAGATAATTAAACATTTGACATCTTAATTTTTAATACACCAGTTATTCTTACAATGACACCACAAAAAAGTAACACACCCATTTTTCCAAACAAAGTCAGAAACTGTTGTCCATAAAATATCTAATATCACATTGTATGATGCCACAGATTGAAATGGGCCTTGTTACCTTCCCAATTAGCACAATGGACATTTCATGTCTTCCTTACTGCTAAAACTTACTCAGACTTCATGCTCTCATGAATCATAGTAATAAGCTACAGATCATGCCATATGCCATTTCATTTTTAACATCAAACCAGTGTATCGTCTGTCGAAATTTATCACATTTTCATGCAAATCCTAGTTAAATTTGTGCATTTTAGTGGATTATCATGATGATAATAAGCAAGAGGTTCACCAGATATAATTAGTTCTATAATTGCCCCAAAAAAAGGTATTGCATCCAAATATTCCATCCCGTTAGAAATAGTGTACCAGTGCAAGAAAGGTAAAAAAATGTGGCAGCAACAAACCTGGATTATTTCGTCAACAGCCTTGTAAGCTGCATCGACTGGGCCTGTTCCCACACAACATGCTATTTTCTCCTCTCCATCTGGTGCTATCAGTTTCACAGTTGCTGTAGATAAACCAAGTGTTCCACATGTTGCCTGCAAAGGGGTGCATAACATTTCAAGCTTAGCATATCACGTTCCTATTAACCAAGTTTAGCTGAATGCAGCTCAATTATACCTGTACATCAGCAAGGGACCAAATAACCTTAGGCTGGAATATCTGATCTGACAATAATGCTTCTATGTCTTCATCAGTTACACGCTACAAAGGGTGAACTAACTGGTGAGTTTCCATGCATAGTGCGTGTATGAAGCGACAGATGCATATTATAATAACAATTTGATAAACATTGAGCATGGAAGCAAGTAGCCCTCCAAGGAAATGTAATGATCCAATAAAAAGATGTAGGATAACATTGTGAGATGGTGAAAACAAAAGAAGGTGAAAGTTATTAATCAATGCATGCGATGTTTAGATAGATAATAATAAAATGTAGCAATAGAGCAAGTACTTTGGAAAAGCCTCACCTTTTTCTTCTCCGCAACCTCTTTGTAGCGTTTAAAGAAGTCCTCGAATTCCTTGTCACTGATTTCATATCCAAGCTACAAGATGAACAATGATGATGTCATCCGGTAACAGTAATAACTGAAATTGAAGAACTCTAGTTGTGACTAGAACAAAGGAAATATCTAAGATGTACCTCCACTAGCTTAGATCTCACAGCATGCCTTCCACTGGAAAAACCAAGAACAGAAAACATTACTATGAATGAGATTATCAAACTGACCTAATTTATCGTTGTATGCCTGCATAACTGATTTGAGCACAAAATATCCAATTCAGCTAACCTAGAAGTGTATGAAAATATAATGCATTTGAGCACAAAACAATCCTAGAAGCATAAAAATGACTAAAAGTTTGATTAAAAAGCTCTTACACGTCAAACAATCAACGTCCAGTTCAAGAATATAGCATGTCATAGCATAATGATAGAATTATAGAATCTAGGTCGTGACCGTAGTGTAATGCTTTACATCATACCCTACTAACATACTTTTGTAACACTTATTGTACACATGCCACCAGAGAACAACTCCTGTGTTACCGCCCATTAGGGTGTTACTGTGTTACCAAATTCAAAATGCATGTCTACAGTGACCAAAAAATCCCAACAAAAATATGAATGGATAGCTCATGTCATCTTCTACCATCATGCAAAATTTGAGATGCAACGGAAACTTGTACAAGATGCAACAAAAAAGTGAAATCTTTTGAGAAAGTGAGCTAAAGAGGGTAAGGCGTGTTGCATGATACCTGAGTTTCCCAAGAACAATTCCAAATTCATTTGCACGAGTTAAACCAATATCGTCAGGTGATATTATTTCATAAGTTCCTTTATATTTAAGCATCCCATCCTACAAAAAACAAAACAGAAGAACATTGATATGAAGAACCATTCCAGCCTATAACCAACACAACTTATGAAAATAGTTAAATCGTATACCAATGTGATCATCAGCTATAAAAATAATATATCTCAGTCGCAGAGCAATGATGCAAGGTGAAGCCAAGACTGATCCATCACAATGGTGAGAATAATGATTTACAAGTTGCGAACAACTACCAAGGAGGTGCAAAGGAGCAATCCTATGGATTTAAAAACAACCAACCCACAACTACTATAACTCTATAAGTCCAATAAGTTGATGTAGTAAAGGAGACTGCAAATATGTTTACCTGATGGATTCCACTTTCATGAGCAAAGGCATTGGCACCAACAATAGCTTTGTGTGGCTGTACGTGAAGTCCACTGTGCTCTTGTACCTAAAATAATTAGACCATTGCGCCAGAAATTTCACTCATCTGGAAAATGTAAAAGAGACCAAAAGGAAAATAAACAAAAGAAGAAACAATTATTGTACCATTTTGCTCGTCAAAGTAATATGTTGGGAATTGATTCCAGTATACAGACCATTTAAGAGTTCCCCACGACACTTAATTGCCATGACAACCTGAAAACGAGGCCAGAAAATATTAGGCATGTAGAAACAAAAATTCATATTTCTTTTCACAGCCTATCAGACTATTTCGTAAGGTATGTCAGCACATAATATGACAAGTACATGAGCTCACCTCCTCCAAAGATGCATTTCCGGCTCTTTCACCAATACCATTAATAGTCACCTCTAACTGACGCGCTCCTGCACGAGCACCCTAAAGTTAAGTCAAATTAGTAACCCAGTTTAAGATTAGGCCATTGATAATAGATCATATAAAAATAGAAATAAATAAGGAAAAGGTAGTACTGCTAATGTGTTGGCAGTCGCAAGACCAAGGTCATTCTGGCAATGAGTGGAAATGATAGCATTTTCAATTCCAGGAGTGTTTGCCTTTATGTCAGCAATCAAGTTCCCAAATTCATAAGGAAGAGTGTATCCAACAGTGTCCGGGATGTTGAGAGTTGTAGCTCCAGCTTTTATGACTTCCTCTAGTATATGATACAGAAACTCTCTATTTGACCTGGATGGCAAAGTGAAATCTATCATGCCACAGCCTATGTACACCAGAAAATGGGATCTTTTTGTTTGTAAATACTATAAAAAACTGTGGGTGTACTAGCATGAGCTTACTGTTGCATTTGCGACAGTCAACTGGCCAAGGCGAAAAGATATATATAATTCAAATGCGCCAATAAGCAAGCTTACAAGTTTACTTATGGTTGAACATGACAACAAAATTTCAGTAGTCACCAACTATTGCCCTGTTTTGATTTGTTAATAAAGCTGCTTCCAAAATGTAGATAATACTCCCTCCGTTTTTATTTATAAGGCGCACACGCATATCAAGATTCAAAGTTTGCAATCTTTAACCAATAATTTGACTATTAATTTTTTATTTTTATAATGTAAATTTTATATGGTTGGATTCGTAATCAAATATACTCTACAATGATTATAAATTTATAACCATAAATAATATAAGATAAGATAAATGAATGGTTAAAGTGTTATTTGGAAGACCGTGCCAAGTCATACCATGCCTTATAAAAATAGATGGAGGGAGTACCCACCATCTTTTTCCCCACCAAGTGATGCTACTTTGCAAGCTAGAGAAGCTCAGTAGTATTCAACAAGTATCAATCAATTTGCCTCAAAATCAACTTAAATTCCGTTAAATTTGGACCTCTTTGGTGCTTAACTGCCAACAGATTGCCGGCTGATTTGAGAACTCGAGATAAGTCAGATGGAAGTTTAATACCAGATTAAAGTTTGAGGTACCAAATATTTCGATCTTATTCCTTACAGATAAGATTCAAACAAATTTGATAAATAATCAACAAAATTTGCAACAGTTAGTGTCTCTCCAGTGTCAATAGAAATACCTTCCGGCATCCTCGGGGCTGAATTCGACATCAGGGCATCCCAGGCTGCGGGCGTACGCCACCATCTCCCTGGCAATGGCCACCACCTGCTCGGGCGTCTTCCTGAGCTTGTGCTGCATATGGATCTCGCTGGTGGCAATGAACGTGTGTATCCTCGGGCGCCGCGCGTGCCTGACGGCCTCCCAGGCGGCGTCAATGTCCTTCCTATTGCACCGCGAGAGGCCGCAGATGACGGGCACGTGCCCATCCTCCCCGACGGGGGTGTTGCCGACCTCGATGGCGATGGAGCGCACGGCGTCGAGGTCGTCGGGGGATGAGGCCGGGAAGCCGGCCTCGATGATGTCGACGCCGAGGCGGGCGAGCTGGCGCGCGACGACGAGCTTCTCGGCGCTGGTCATGGTGGCGCCCGGGGACTGCTCCCCGTCGCGGAGCGTGGTGTCGAAGATGCGGACGTAGTTGGGATCGTCGATGCGGCCGGGGACGTACTCGGGCCGCCGCGGCGGCTGCTGCTGCTGCTGAGACGACGCCCGGATGGGGCGGGCCAGCGCGCCGAGGCGGCGGCGGGCGCCGGGGCTCGCCCTGACGGCGGCGGCGGAGAGGCCATGGGCGAAGCGGGGGGCGGCGCGGGAGGAGAGGGATGGGGATTGGGATGGGAAGCGGTTGGCGATGGGGGTGGGGGTTTGGGAGGTGGAGCAGAAGGGTTTAGCGGCGGAGGCCATGGTCGTCGGGGTGGGTCTCGTCGGCGGACTCAGGGGTGGGGGAGCACGGGGGTTTAGGGGACGGTGGCGGCGGCTCTGGCTTAATTAAGGAAGGAAACCGCCGAAGGCCCAAATGGAAACGGAGAGGAGGCGGCGGCCGACAAGGCAGAGGCAGCCACGGGCAGCCGGTGGATGACTCAGATACCTTCTTGTATCCTCATCTGGACGGGGGAGGTTTCGTAACCGGCACGGAGGCAGCTAGCTCGGCGGGCTGACTTGAGCAGGTGCCGCCGCGGCGAGCATGCGAGAGTGGTGACTGCCTGACTGGCGAGCGAGGTGGACGGGTGGTGGTGGTGACTGCCTGACTGGTGAGGGTGACGTGCCGTCGTGTGTCTTGTCCACTAGCGTAACAAACTTGCGGGGTCAGCCTGGCCCACAAGATTCAAGGCCAAACGAACCTCATATATTGCTGTTTTTGGGTTTTCAAAAAAATTTATATTGCTTTTGCAATTTTCGAGTAGTTTTAACTTTTCACCGCATCGGGACATGTTTTCAGTTGACTTTTCAAGTTGTCATCTCAAATCCACTAAAGGCGCATGGTAAAGAAAACGAATCGTGAAGTCAGTCCATCAGAACTCTGAAGCTTCAGTGCCCACAAGAGGGAACTCGCGCAGAAGCCCAATGCAATTGTTGTTGGCTTGCTGCAGAGATGGAAACAAATTCAAATCTTGTAATGGACTAGATCAGCAAATTTCAGTATAGAGAAAAGGACCATCATCCTTTCTTCAAAACCTATGGTTCATTCCTAATAATGTCGTCAAACAAACAAACAAACAAAAGTAATGCTCAAACATGCATCCTGATGGTCTGTCAGAGACAATAAATTTTTCAATTTGTCCATTAATACATCCAAATACATTTGGTAAATCAATCAGTATAGTATCTCAAAGAAACCAATAAAAGAACACTTAAAATGCTTGCCTTGGTGATGAAATCATGGATGTTTGGCTGTTTGCCTTGATGATGAAACAATGGATAACTCTCACCCGTGTGGCTTGCATTGTAAGGCCAAATATATTAGCAAGAACTGGAATTGGCTACAGAAATAGAATAGCTTGGCAAAAAGTTGGGTAGAAATATCCAGTAAGACTTGTTGTTCCGATCAGCAACAATTGCGACCCGATCATTTACAACATAAAATACATGTTGGGTAACTGACATGTGAATCACTAGTACAAGACGATATATACACTTAGCTTTGGGTAACTGATCTTGCACACATTACTTTCTACACTAGTTGATCTCGACCTCCGTGTAGTCCTCCACATAGCCCTTTTTGCGGAACTGCTTGATGAGAGCTTCCTCGTACTTCAGGATCTTGTCAGCGGTAGCCTTTCGTTTGGCATAGAATTCGCGGACTTCCTGAGAAAGCTTGGGCAGCTCCTCTTCAGGAAAACTATCAAGGGGCTTGTGGGGCTGCGATTCCGAGACGGTCGTCTTGATCACCTTCTTTCTCTTTTTTTCCGGCGGCCGACTGGGCCGCCTCCGCCGCCGTGCGCTTCATGAGAGTTTTCGCCTCCCTCTTCAGCTTCAGGATCTTAGACCGCTCCTGGGTGCTCGCTTCCTTCGTCTTCAAGGACTGCACGGATCGCCGCAGGAATCGCAGCGATCGAGCTGAAACCTCTGCCTCCTTACTCTTGAGGAGAATCTACAAAATAGCACCGGTTTGAACAACATCCGGTCTTCGTGTATTCGGAGAATAGAATCGTAAGGCAAGTAATGAGTGAGCAAACAACACTATCCTTTCTTTCCCCTTTGTTTTAATTGTTTCCCCTCCTTTCCACATACTACTAGAGTGACGCACGTGTAAAAAAATCACTAAACAAGAATTTATATTTATAGAAAATAATCTAATAAACAATAATTTTATGTTTATAGCAACACATGGCAAGTACTTATTTTAAGAAACTTCAGTAAATGTGCAGAGCTAATCAATTAATAATTAAATTTAAAAACCCTATAATCGGTTGACTCATATGGAAATGATCCCATCTCAAACATGACTCATACAGCATAAGCCCATAAATATACGGATGCTCAATTAATCAAATTAATCAGTTATCAGTTAACTTATTTCTTATTTTTATTTATTTTCTAAATATAGAACCAATCAAGTACATATTGCAGAGTATATCAATTATATATTGCATAGTATATGCACGTTTTTCTAAATACAGAACCAATCAAATACATATTGCACAGTATGATGGATTAATTAGGCTTAATAGATTCGTCTCGTGAATTAGTATAGGGGTTCTACAGTTAGTTTTATAATTAGCTCATATTTAGTCCTCCTAATTAGCGTCCGAACATCCGATATGACCCTCCTAAAGTTTAGTACCTCGTATCCAAACACCCCATAAAAGAAACACCAAGTCTAAAATAAATGGTTGGTAAATTAGGATATGATGTACCGCTCTCAAGTTTTATATTTTTTAAATGCTCTATTCCACGTTCAAGCTCCTTTCACTAATTCTGAACTTGCCTCGAGCTATTGCAATCAATGCTTATTCATGAAGATCAAGAGGTTAATCGATGAATCTAATTGGATTGCAAGAGCATAAGTATGCATTGAACCATTTGGATGTTGTCATGCTACCATTCGGGTTGTACCCAACGTTGCTATTTATATTGCTATCTGCATTGTATTGATACTCCTTCGGTTCTAGATATTTTAATTTTTCAAAGTTTATAGATATTATTATAGATATTATTACGTGTATATATATACCGTACCCGATCGCACCCGCCGGACCACGCTCGCACCTCTCCTCCCGCTGGTTTTTTGGAAAAAAATTCAGTGCGTCCTCCCCGCACGCGGATCCCGTGGGCACCAGCCTCCTACTGATGACGCGTGTCCAGTAGGATGTCCGCTCGGCTCCGTTCCCAGCGCGTGGCTCGCACGTCTTCGGCTCGCAGCGGACGAGTCCATGACGACGTAGCGCTCGGCTCGCAAGTTGGTTTCAGTTTTGCACCGCCCGGCTCATCACCACGTAGTCAGCGCCGTAATCATAGGATAGCTTCGTGAGTTGGTTCCATCCACAGAGAAAGATCGTAGAAACAGGTCACGCCGCTGCCGCCGCCGCCGACGATACACGTACTGCGGCCGGCTGTGCGAGTTGCCGCCGGTTGCCTGATGTCTTGTAGCCATGCAAGCCAAAGGGACTCCACCTTCGGAGATCATTCAGATGGTGAGGAGAATTTTTCCCCATCAAATCCTCTCGTAGACACCATGGAAACGACGAACTCTGCCCTAATCAATGGTGCTGTTGATGCAAGACAGGTATGTGCGGAAGCCATGTACCCTTATAACATTGTAGATCTATTTGTGCTAGCTAGATTTGTGGGCGGGAACATCTCAAACAACTGTTTTTACATACGTAGGGGAACATCACTGCTGTCATCGAGTCTGCGTCTACATCAGTTTCTGAGTTACCAGAATCTATGGCACAACAATCAGATACGGTATGAGATGTCAGTTTGACTACTATAAGCATTAAAAAATCATACTATCTATTCCTAGTTATTAAACAGCTTTAAATTTTCTCTCATCGTACAACAGGTATTAGATAAAAATGGACAGCCTTTGATTGCTCCTGAAGTTGGAATGGCTTTCGATTCAGAGGATAAAGCTTACGAGATGTATAATAACTATGCTGGTAAGGTCGGATTCAGTATTAGAAAGAGCCATACGAAGCGCCGAGTTGATAAAACTATATGCCAGAAGTATATAGTTTGCAGTAACGAAGGACACTGTGCTAATGCGTCGTCACAGAAGGATGTTACAAGGACGGGTTGTGATGCCCGTGTTCAGTTTAGTGTCAGCAGAGAGGGGATTTGGAAAGTGCAAAAGGTTGTACTTGATCACAATCATTATCTTGCTAGTCCTAATAAAAAGCACAAGCTGAAGTCCCAGCGTCGTGTTACAGATGCAGACAGGCAGCTGATTGGTCAGATAAGAGAAGCCGGGATGAAGCCAGCCCAGGTGTATGAGTTCATGAAAGAATTTTATGGAGGATCTGACAAAGTTCCATTTGCAAAGATGGATAGCAACAATGAGATCGGTCGCGAGCGGAAGAAGTACTTAGAGTGCAATGATGCGCAGTCATTGTTGGATTACTTGAAGAATAAGCAGAGAGATGATCCTGGATTTTTTTATGCTGCTCAAATAGACGAGGAAGATGGTCGGATAGCTAATTTCTTCTGGGCAGATGGTCAGTCTATTATGGACTATGCATGCTTTGGTGACGCCGTATCATTTGACACCACCTTTCAGACTAATAAGTTTGAAATGCCTTTTGCTCCACTCCTGGGAACGAACCATCACAAGCAAACAATAATTTTTGGGGCAGCATTGATATTTAATGAGAGTATTGAATCATTTGTTTGGCTCTTTGAGACCTTCCTAACAGCTATGTCTGGCAAACATCCCAAAACAATTTTCACTGATCAAGACGCGGCCATGGCAGGAGCAATTGCCTATGTATTCAGAAATACAAGTCATCGTCTTTGTTTGTGGCACATATGTCTTAATGCAGCAAAACATCTAGGACCCTTAATTAAAAAATTTTCTGAGACATTTTTACCTGAATTTAAGAGATGCGTGTATGAAGAGAGATCAGAGCCGCTGTTCATTCAGATGTGGCAGAAATTGTTGAGTAAGTATAAACTAGAGAACAACCAATGGATGGCAAACCTATATGCTTTGAGGAAAAAGTGGGCTACTATATACCGTGACTCTTTTACAGCTGATATGAATTCAACTCAAAGAAGTGAAGGTATGAATAACGTGTTCAAGAAAAGATTTCGTAGAAAACTTGGACTTACTGAACTTCTTGTAGAATGCGAGAAGGTTTCAGCTAGCCTTCGTGAAAATGAGTTAGAAGCAGATTTTAACTCACGCCGAAAGAACCCAGTTACTTACAGTCCAGATTTACCTCTATTGAAATCTGCGGCTGAATCATATACAAAGAGGATGTATTTGGAGTTTGAGGAAGAATTTAAAGAACATTTTTCATTCTCTTGTAAATTGTTGCAAGCTGATGAGTCAATCCTCACATATATGGTTACACATATGCATGCTAATCATGGAGCAACGACTGTTTTCAACAGTGCGAATATGTCCGTTACATGTTCTTGCAGAAAGTATGAATCCATAGGTATGTGCACACATTTTGAATTATAATATAGTTTCTAATTTGAACCAATAGAAACTTATGTTTTTATTATGTAGGTATACTGTGCAAGCATGCCTTCAAAGTTTTCAGTGTGAATGATGTTTTTAAATTGCCGCCGCAATATATAATGGGAAGATGGACCAAATATGCAAAAAGAGGATTTTATATCGAGAAACCAGAAACCGAGGAAAAAAGTTTGAAAGCACGTGCTGCACGTATGTCACGAAAGGCTACATCCATTACATTGAAATGTTCAGTGTCAAAAGAACTTCTTGAGAATTTGGAGAAAGGCCTAGATAAGTTGGACTTAGAAGCAGATATTGCTATGAGCAAGTTGCAAGAAAAATTCGATGACGTTGTTGTAGTTTCTACTGAATGCGCTACAGACACATTAAAAGGTACAATATCATTTAGAGTTCCACATGTCATAAAGGGCCCAAAGAATAAGCGACTCCAAAGTGCAGTTGAAAAGAATACAACAAAGAAGAAAAAGAAAAGTACTAAGAAGAAAGGTATTCACCCTACCTTGCTGATTTTGTTCCCAGGAAAGGTCCAACTTGTATATTAATTATTTTTGTTCACAGGAGATGGTCCAATTAATGCCGCAGAGAATACATATGAAACTGTTGATCCAAACCAATTGATCGTAAATGACTTAGACTCATTATTCTAGTTTTATATTTTTTTACTAACAACAAATTGTAACAAACAATTTGTTATACATGACACAGGACCTTCATGGTGGCGGTAGCATTGGCGGTTATACTAGTACAATGCAATTTGCAAATGATTCAGCCATGGCTGCGCCACTCATCCATGGAGGAGATACTAATGCTACAGTGCCAAACTTCACAGACTGTGTGTATGGGCAATCTTCTACCATGTCTGCTCCTTTCATGCAAGGCGGATATACAGACCTTTTACATGGTGTTCATCAAGATGCCGCAATGTCCTTATCCGCTAGGAAGTTAAATTTTGATGAGAAGATGTAACTGTGTTGATAGACAACACGCCACTTTGCAGTATTTATTTGTTTCAAGTATGACACATTTGAGATGGATTTTGCTAGTTACATATGATATTTCCTATTTCAGCTGGTTATCAATTTGAAATTAATACATATCCTATTCACTACAGTCATAGAAACATTCACAAAATACTGTGATCATTTTCGGCAAAAATAACCTCGTATATACAAGTTTAAGAAAGGCCAAAATGTCATATGTACCTCCAAAAGGTTTGGCACCATCTGAAAAAATCATGGAGAATAATCCTGATCCTGAAGACTTGGTCGGAGAAGCAACACGTGAAAGCCAGGAGCAGAATATTTTATTTATTGTATTACGAGCCGGGCAGTGGAAAACTGAAACCAACTTGCCAGCCGAGCGCTACGTCGTCGTGGACTCGTCCGCTGTGAGCCGAAGACGTGCGAGCCACGCGCTGGGAACGGAGCCGAGCGGACATCCTGCTGGACACGCGTCATCAGTAGGAGGCTGGTGCCCACGGGATCCGCGTGCGGGGAGGATGCACTGAATTTTTTTCCGGTTTTTTTCCCACCCCGCATCCCCGATCTTTTTTTTGGGCTTTTTTTCCCGAACGTGGGTCGTCAGTTCGCCGTTAAGTCTCCCTTCCGTTCTCGCCGCCACTCCCCATCCGCACCCGCCGCCGCCGCCACTCGCCATCCGCACCCGCCGCCGCCGGTCGAGTGCTGTTTCCCGGTCCGTTCTCGCCGCCACTCGCCATCCGCACCCGCCGCCGCCACTCGCCAGCCACCGCCGCCGCCGCCGCCGCCTGCCGGTGCTGTTCCCCGTTCCGTTCTCGCCGCCACTCGCCATCCGCAGCCGCCGACGCCACTCGCCATCCGCTGCCGCCGCCGCCTGCCGGTGCTTGCTCGCTCCCTGCCCGAGCTGCTCGCCTGGGACGGACGCGGAGCGTGTCGGGCATGGACGCGGCGAGGAGGCGCGGGGTCGCGGTGCTAGGTCACCTCCGGCGCAACCCAAGCTGCTCGCCTTCTCCATCGCTCCCACATGTGCTCCACCTTGCCTCATGTGCCCGCCGCCGGCCGCTGCCCCGGCGAGGCCGTCCTCGTTTCTCTCGTCGCACGCACCGCTGCCGCAGCCGTGCGCTTCGCCACCTTGCGCTTCATGAGAGCCTTCGCCTCCCTCTTCATCTTCAGGATCTCGGACTGCTCCTTGGCTCTCGCTTCCTTCGTCGTCAAGGACCGCAGGGATCGCCGCAGGGATCGCAGCGATCGAGCTGAAACTTCTTCCTCATTCCTGATCTTGCCACCGCCCGCCATCTAGCACCAACCAACCACTCCCTCACGAAGCAAGATCACCAAGCTCTGCCTCTCGAAACAGACGCTCCAACCTTGCCTCTCAAAGAGCTGGGGACTGCGAGGATGCGGCGGCTATCGGCTTGGACACGCAAGGAGATCGAGGAGAGCCCCAGATATACATAGGCTAGCTGGTGAGTGTGCCGTGCCACGAACTGTTGGCTTAATTAAGGAAGGAAACCTGTGAAATGTGATTTGGAAAGGCAGAGGAGTCCCGAGGAGGCCGACAAGCAGTCCGACAGGGAGAGGAGCCCCCGGCGACATCGAACTCTATATTCAGATTTTTTTAAGATAAAGCTCTAGCTATGGCTCGTTGTGATTATTGGGCCTTGATATTTGATCCAAAACCTAGAAACACTGAAAAAGACCCAAACCTGAGCCTGATCAATGCATGCGCATTGTTTATAATGGTAGGACAAACAGTAGCATATACATGTGAATAATCATATATCCGATGCATATTCAATCGTATCATAAGCTTCTACAACTTATATACTCCGAGAAAAGGTGACATAACAGAGCCTATCCATAAGCTCCCATTCCTTTCTTCCACCTCGCTGACCGACTTGAAAGCCTTTTGTACGGCACCGTGAACACTAACCACCTCTATTGTTTTCCCATCCTCGCTCAACCTCAGCGCTATAACCTGACGGCCAAGCCGATTCAGGAGCCATGAGGCACGCTGGACATGACGCATCGGCAACTTGAGTATCAATCTCCTTAGCCAAGGGTAAGAAATCGACCACTCGGCGATCTTCCCTCTCTTGGCATGGAGACCAACCCAAAACCCTCCTCTGGGGCTCATCTTGATGTTGTCTGGAAACCAAGGTAGCTGCACGACTTGTTCTAGGGTCGAAGCTTTCGGTGTCTTGATCCAATACCTTAGAATTTTGCCAGTTGTGGTTTCTGCAAGGAGCAAGTATGTGCCATCCGTGCTCATTGCCAAGCCATTGGCGAAAGATAGACCATCAACCAAGACTTCCACTTGGTTGCTCTTTGGGTCATATTTTAACAATCTACCAGTATTGTCACCCGATATAACAATGTTCAAAAACTCCCTGCAGATGAATTTTAGTAACCATGGTCAATGGACACCTCAGATCATCAAACTGATGTGAAAAGGAAACAGTAAGCACATAAAATAAAACTAAAGTTCCAAGATGATGCATTCACCTTCTCTGAAACCTTGTACTGGTCTCGGTGAAGTAGATGGCTCCGGTTTCGTAGTCGATCTCGATGCCGTTGGCGAAGCTGAACGGGCGGCTCCCTTGCCACTCCGGCACCAGCGGTCTGGACACGTGATCCTCCGGCCCGACCACTCTCAGCCCATGGTACGCGTCCGCGACGTACAGCTCCCCCGTCTCGCTGTTGAACCTGAGGCCCAGTGGGCGCCCACACTCGTGCTCCCGGCCCGGGTCCTGAGAGCCTCTGCAACTGTCCAGCCTGCACTTGTTAATTACAGACATCAGTATAATGAGCTGCGGTGCTTTGCCTAGAATAATCGACTACTACTGCACACTGTTTACTGCATCTCAATCATCAATCCCCTCTCTGTTTACATCACTAAATTGCTCAAAGAAGAAGGATGCTTTTCTTAGTTCGTCCACGTAAAAAATAAGACCTTTTGACCATGGTTTGCTCTCAAAGTATATCTATCATTGCTACAGAATCAACAATGTGATATACCATTTTGAAACATATTTTTTATGTACTAAATACATATAATTTGACCAGGGGTTGGTCATAAAAGTTTGGATTCTCGAGAAAAAATATATGATTTGTATTTTTTTTACCAATGGATATTAGGGCGAATTAAAGTTAAAAATAAACTGCACCAGAAGCTAAATTTTACAAGGCTTGGCCACTTTCACCTCTTCTTAACAGAAGAAAGTAGCTCGAATACAGCTTAGGATCCTTAACTCCAAGATTGCAAAATCATTTAACCTCATTAATTGCAGACCAGTGAGGCAGTGACTGGAGAGAGACAAAAAATATTGGCATGTTGTACTCTGTCCAAGACATGGTGTCCGATGAAGTCGTACCATGAGTTCTTCAGTCATTTTCAGTAGGGAAGACGGCACGATCTGTATTATGTGCACCATTAATTTGACGCCCCAACCATAATCATAGCTTTGAATATTTGAGTTTGCATCGCTGGGAGCGCAACAGAGAGCTACCATGATGGATGGAGATTGGCATAAAAGGTTGGAATAGTATCTTGCTCATTATTGTGCTTGGAATTAGAACATTACTTCATTATCAGCAAAAGAGAGATACTGAAAACTTATAGCATCAGAGGCTATCTGGTTTCTCAGGTTTGATTGACAACTCTCGGCTTAGTATCCTTCGTTCCAAGTCTGGAAAACCCTGAACCTGCCCAACTGAATTGCATCCTACTGCCAGGGGCAAAAAAAGAAGAAGAAGAAAAGTACTGTATGTTGTTGTGCCCCTGGAAATGATGTCAGAATCGAGTCATTTATGCCCAGAGGATGTCGAGATCATGTCAGTTTCAGCGTTACTTATTATACGGCCCAAACGTTAACTTTGCACTGCACATCACAAGAGCTACCACGTACCAGATGAATAGAGAGAGCTAGCATGACGGACGGGCATCGGCAATACTTACAGCTCCGGCGCCGAGCAGGAGTGCTCCACCCACCGCCGCTCCTCCGCCAGCCACCTGAGGACCCGCCCGTCCGACACGCTCGTGTACGGCCCGCCGCCGCTCTCGTCGAAGACGATGCTCTCGGGCCCCGCGGCGCCGTCGAGCGGGACCAGCTCGACGTCGCCGTCCCCTATCTCGAGCCGCCTGACGTCGCTGAGCGAGTCGAGCGACAGGAAGGCCGCCGCGGCGACGAGCACCAGCACCTCCGCGCGCATCGCGAGAGACGGAGACGAAGAAGAAGCAGGGACGCAGGCAGGGAGGCAGCAGAGTAAAGTCTGCACTGTGCAACGACGCAGGCCGGTGCAGATTTGTTTTAGGTGAGCTACCAGCAGTGTGGCATCGCTTGACCTGCGAGCGAGGTCTCTGAGCTATATAAGCAGAGGATGGAGGCATGTGGAGCAGCCACTGACACGGTGCCGGGGGCGTTAATGTTCTCTGCTGCCATCCGATCCGGTCCGGCGTCCACGATCACTGGGAGGGGGCCGGGTGTCCCGTCCGACGGTCCTACTGAATTCGTACATGTTCTGTTGCTGTCTTACCGTTGCAACTGCTAGTCCCCTCTGGTACTCGTCACTTGAATGCTGCATCTGTGTGTGCCTACGCCTACCATGTGTGTCTCACGACAAGGAGCCGCCTACACGTTTTAGCTACGGCTCGACGGCTACATCAGGTCACCGCAGTCACAGATTTGACGACCACAGCTTAGCCACACCCAGAATTTTTACAAATACATGTGCACCTAGTTCAAACAAAAACATGATCCATCACAAATACTGTGCCCTTATCGGTGCGATGACAGGCGCCACTTATCTTCCCTACTAGGATTCGATGCGAGATGAGAAGAGCAGAGCAAACTCCTGACATTCCAGTCAATCCAAGGGCGCAAGCACCGCACTGTACTTGGATCTGAATTGCGTCAAAGTTTAAGAGCAGATTACTGATGGATTGCAGGAACGATATATAAGGATTCAGGAGAAAGATGGACTTACAGTTCCTGAATTGCCCCCCCCTAATGCTGCGGTTTGTCTAGAGATCACCCCTTGAATCTTCTTGCTAATTAAATCGAGCAAGCATGGTCCATCTCATGAACGTCTGCAGTTCTTAGCCCAAGATGAGTATCAGACTAGCCCAAACCCAACAAACAAGCCTTTGCTCCTCGTACCGCTGCTGGTCAGGTGGTGCTTCGATCTCCGGACTCCAGGCCACCGTCCGCTGGTGCGGCCGGCCCTGCAAGATGCAGCGCCAGTAGCCACTAGCCCACTAGGCTGCTAATCCATGGACCTATGCTCCACGCTCCCTCCGTACGATTTTAATCTCCGATTGCAACTATATATGCTTTAGAATTAGATTGAGGTGGGTACTAGGGCTAATTAAATTACGCAAACCATCGGAAGCTAATTGAGTTCAAACCTCCTACGCTACGCTACGACGACGTCGTGCTCGGCTCAACGTCAGTTTCGTGTCGATTTGGACGAACGGTGGTGCCGTTGTGACGTCACCGAGAAGGAAACATCGCCATCCACAGGAGGAATGGCGTGCGCAACGCAAGCTGAACGTGTGCCGTCAGCAGCAATCAGGAGGAAACAACAAACATCTACCTTCTTTCTTTGAGTTGAGCACAGCAGCTCTATTCCTGCACAACCTCCAAGTATCTCGAATGCAGTAGCCTGTAGGTGTGACCGTGTGACTTTCCACATGTTGAGCCAAGCTGAGTTTCACTTCTCTCTACAGATTGTACTTTTCTCTCTCTCTCTCTCTCTCTCAGTTTCATGTGCCATTTACCATGCATCTTTCTCCACTGCTTGCTTCAGCTAACGGCGCCACCATTGTCGCCATTGGACACCCATCAAGTCTGAAGCTCGACTGATGACCTTAATCCCAGCAGCACTACAATTTTACTAAGTTCCTGATATAATTTTGAAAAAAAATATCATGGTCCTACTCATTGTTTTATTTTTTTTCCTTTTCAACATTTATTCGGGCAAGTAAATTATTTTATTTTCCTTGTTTCAAGTTAGCTACATTAATTCAGCACCTTTTCAACATTTATTCGGGCAAGTAAATTATTTTATTTTCCTTGTTTCAAGTTAGCTACATTAATTCAGCAGCCTCAAACCAGCTTAAGTTAGCATGGCCCCTCTTCCATTCTTGAGTTCAACAATTAGGTTGCATTTTTAGTTTTTTACTACCCTAAGCACGGAGCTATGCTGTCCCCTCGTGCAGACGCAGCGGAGGTGACTGAGCTGACTGCTGACTGCTGACACAAAGGGAGAGAAAAAAAAAAAGAAAAGTCTCATCAAAGCATGGCGCAAGCTACTACCTGAGGTAGCAAGGAAAAATCATGGCCTGTCTTGATGTGACACCTCCTCCTGCCCGGCCTGCTTGCAGGTTAGCAGCAGCAGCAGCAGCTACGTACCAGGCTACCAGCAGCCCAGGCTGCCTGCCTCTGCCTGCAGGCTGCAGCTGCAACCTCAGCTCAGCTCTGCTCCGAATTATTTGGTTCGTTAATCGGGCAGAGCTGCGAGTTTAGCAGCTTTACTGGACTGCAGGAATGCATGCCCATCATCATCAGCGTGCCATCTCAATAATTAAATATTATTACAGTAGTATATTTTTTCTCACTCTTGCCACATTATTACATATATATATATATATATATATATAATAAATAAATGGCCCCAGAATCCCAGATATCTCCTGAAACAGTCGCAGCGTCATTTCGTAAGGTAAGATAGTTACATAGATATGAAGTATTACTTCTTTGAAATCGATATTCTCTTTTCAATTACTTTGGACAAATGATTTGCAACTAATGAACGTGCAACATTCTAAGCTAGTCCTAGCAGAGGGAAAAAAATATTCATATCATATACTGTACACAGTACAAGGAACTGAAGACGAGAGATAAGGGTACTAGTAGCTACCAGTTGAAGTAATCGCTGGCCGATACATGAGAATCTGTATGCCTGCTGCAGAAGCATGATATGCATGCCTATATGATCCGACTGCGCACTACACACTCCTATTCCCATGAACTTTTGACACAGGCTTGCATGTTTTGGTGTTCTTGCATTGCTAGGTTCATGGTCCATTCATGCATGGATAAGTCAAAACAGCAGGGCCGGCTTCAAAATATACGCCAAAAGAGCTGTGGATAACTGTTGCAGACAGCATTGAACACGCAAGCGTGTTACTTTCATTCCCCTTCTTCCTTTGCCATGCCTCACTGCTAGGGAGAGTGCCTTCAGTACGGGATCCAAACCCCTCTTTAGTACCGGTTGTGCAACCAGTATTGCTAAGTCGGTATTAAAAGGGATCATTTTCAAATAACCGTACTAAAGGGGGTCCTTTAGTACCGGTTAGGGAGACCAACCGGTACTAAATTGGCCTCGGCTAGTACCGGTTCCGGTTGGTCTCTCAACAACCAGTACTAAATTCTTTTTTCTTTTCTGTTTCTTTACTCATTTTCTTTTCTATTTCTTTATTCTATATTAGTATTTCATATTTGTTTCCTTTACGTATATTAGTTCTAATACGTAATATATATAAAGTTGTGTTTGATCCATAATATTACATTTAAGGTAATATTATACATAGACATATCGTGCATACACATATATGAATAATATTACATTGCATCAACTCTCCAAGTTCAACATTTTGGATCAACTATTCTGAACCCGAGTCCTGACGGTGATGCAGATTTGATCCATCATTATGGAACTCTCCTGCTGGATTTACTATCTCGTCCAGAAGAAATCCACCGAGTTGTTCTTGAATTGCCCTGATTTTTTTCATCTCGAGAAGTTCTTCCTTCATGTGCATAATTTATGTCATTAGCAAAGGTTATTATATTAGATCAATGGATCTGCATGATTAGAACTAATTTATTGTTAAGAAATTTGTATACGTACTCTGAATTCGTGGTCAGTTATACGCTTGGGACGTACAAAGTCATGGATGAACTCACATACGTAGTATCCGCTTAAATTATTCCTCGGATTCTGTCTCAAACACTATGTATATGGCAAAAGAAGTTATGAAGTATTTGTTGTGTTCAAGGAAGTGACATGAGATGTGCAAATTCAATGCATACTGGAAATTCAGAGTGGATATGAAGTTGCTCTTTGAATTCACCTGAGTGATGTTGATGGAAGCGAGCCCATGCTCTGTTAAGCATGTCTATGAGGTCGGTGTATTGATTTCTTGGTATCCTCAGAGAATCCAAGATATATACCATGTTTTGATCAACCACGATAACATGGAGTATCCAGTGGAAGCTGTACATATATGCATAGTGAAAAGCTATTTAGTCTTATTTTTAACTGCTAATTCGAAAAATAAAAGAGATGGAAAATACGCTCACTTGAAGTTGTACGGCAGAAGTATGTACTTCTTGTAATGTTGCTTATCTAAGAAATTATATATATTCTTCAAGATCCGATTTGGTTTATCTCTTACATTTGCCTTGTTTATTACATTCGGGTCCATGAAGCCGACGTCATACAATCCTATCCTCCGGCAAGCTTGAATCTCCTTTATGCATGATGCAAAATAGAATAGGAGATAAGACATCGCACAATGACTAGAATGGGAATTTTGAAGTTAGAGCAAATTAAACACTTACAGAACCTAGGAACTGATGAGTGATTTGTCAAGTACGTCTTGATTGTAAAGGAAATAAAGTTCCTCGAGCGGCACATTTATAATGGCATCACCGTGGAAATAATGCTGATCTCCAATCCGAACTTCTAGCATGAGTAAACCGGTGGCTGAAGCATCCATGTACCATTGGTGCAACTTGTACATCTTCGTTGGAAGACGGTCCACACACTGCGGCCACACAAGCTCTTTCCCTAACTCAAATTTCCATTTACCAGCCCCAGGGTGCTTTGAGATGTGAACAAATTATATTTTTCCCCACAATTTATTTAGCTCAAACATAACATATAAATAAAAAATTTCTCCATTGTAGCTTATTCTAAAAATGACTATTTACATACCTCTATTTCATCTTATTATCTCTATATAGCATAATTTATCTCGCTCATATTTGCAAATGACTAAAATATGAACAAATTATATTTTTCCCCATAATTTATTTAGCTCATATTTGTAAAGGACTAAACTATGAAATTATTCCTCTAACCTCATATCAATTTCTTTGACTAATACGAAACATAGCATCCAAAAAATTGTAGCTTGTTCTAAAAATCATAAATATGAGCTCTAAATAACACATACATATAAATGGAATTTTTTTCCATTGTACCTATTCTAAAAATCACAAATTACTCTAGCTCTAAAGTATGAAACTTAGTATACTAACCATGTATCAAGGGAGGATGAAGTTTCTAACCTTTAGAACACTTGAACGAGTGAAATCCACACGAAATGGTCAAAAATCCGGTAGCACCTCCCCTATTTCGCCATGAATGGATGAAGCCCGAGCTGGAGGAAATGCCTCAGGCAGGAGGAAGAAGACGCCTGATTTATAGGAGGGAAGTTAGTACCAGTTGGAGCTTCCAACTTGTACTAAAGAGGGTCACGGGAGGCTCCTAGAGAACTAGCGTTAGATCCAGCACTGATACTCACATTATTACCTGATCAAAAACTAACCTGATTCCAGTGCCCGAACAAAAGAGGCAACCGTGCCATACGCTCCTGTTCTGCAAAGTCCACTCCACACACACACGTAGTAATAATTAATAAAGAAAGAGGAGATGGGAGCAACTGGGTTTTGGTATGGGATGGCCGATGGGATGGGATGGGATGGTAGCACTGTTTGTGTGTCCGTACGTTGCCATGCAACTGACTGATGACTGCGTGGCGCCTGACCTGGAGACACGGACAATGCAAGCAGAGCTGTGTTTGGATACCGGTGGCTAAACTTTAGTCATGTTATATTGGATGTTCGGATACTAATTAGGAGAACTAAACAAAAGCTAATTACAAAACTAATTGCAGAACTCCTAGGCTAAATCGCCAGACGAATCTATTAAGCCTAATTAATCCATCATTAGCGAATGGTTACTGTAGCACCACATTGTCAAATCATGGACTAATTAGGCTTAATAGATTCGTCTTACGATTTAGTCTAGAGGTTTAATACTCCTAATTAGTGCCAAACATTGTGACGCCAAATAAGTAAAATATCATGCATCGATGATCGATCGATCCATATGACATAATGATCAGAGACAGGCCGGAAGGAGGAGCTAGCGCCATTGAAGTGATGGGACGTTGGATCACTGTAAAGATTCTCTCGGCAACCATGGAGACAGCATGTGCGTACGTGCTGCATGCCGCAACCGGCAAACGAATCGAAACGAAGGGGGGAAAAGATGCGCACGCTTGCTCGCAACTGAACACTACACATACATCGCTGCTTCTGAAAATAAGCTTTCCATGCCAACTGGGATTAATCAGTTCAGCACCTGGTCCAGTGATCATGGCCAAATGGCATCGACCTACACTAGTGGTACCAGCTTTGAGGGGAAAGGGCAGAGACAAAAGAAGAAGATGCCATCACTTCACTGGATTTGCTTGCCCTGCCCACACAAATTACAAGATTTATCGTTGCTCTTGCCGCTAATGATGACTCCAGAAAAGCGTAATGTGAACTGTACATGAAATGAAGAGGTTAGCTAGCGGTCGGGTCATCATGAATCGGAGAGAGGAGAAATGCATATGCAGCAGAGAACACAAAACACATGCAGCTTTAGCCAATGATATCGATCGATGACGGTGGAGAGAGGGTGATGCATTGCAGGCTATAGAGGAAGAGGACTGCGAGCACTGGCGGAGAACAGTAGGATCCCCAAGCGCAGGAACAGTCGGGGAGGAACCCACACCCACGCCCTGCCTGCAGGGGACGGAGACCAAGCTTTCATTGTGAGATGTTTTCAACAGTCTCGCGTGGGGCTCGCCAGTACAGGGGCGCCCTTCTTAGCCACAGTCCGTGGCACAGCGAGCTAGCCAACGAGCTGCGTATGTGCTAGTCTCTTTATGCATGCAATGTTCTCAACCCCGTACTGCTGGTTGGGACAGCGTGATGTGAGTCACAGCTACGGCTGATCTGCATTGTCATGCTGGCCAGTGGCCACGCCGGCCGATGATCCCCTCATTGGAATCTACTGCAGTAACAAACTGCAGAGATGGAGGCAGGGATCGGAGCTTGGTGCCAATATGGTACTGCCATAAGAATGTAGAGAAAACTGTGGTGCGTACATATCCATGATTATTTAGTAAGGCCATACTGACGACAGTACAGTCTTGTTGGAGTTATTTGGACTGCTACAGTTACAATTTTTTCCCCCAAAACATGAATGTTTTTTTTAAAAAAAATTGAGAGAAGCTTTATTAATCTTAGACAATAATGCATGCCTCTATCTACACATATAGCTCGGCATCAATATATATAAAGTAAGATGGAATGCCCAGCATATATGCCAGATGAAATAAGGTAATAAGTAGCTCGTATAAAGGTACAAATGAAGCCGTATATCGATCTCGTATATATAAAGGGACAAATGAAGCCTTATACATGTAAAAAGGTTTCTAGTGCATGTGATCGGGTGGTAGTAGTACAGGTCCTGAGTGGAGACATAATTGTATAAGTGTACTTGTACTGAATACTAGTCATCTACAGAACTATATTGTGGCATTTATATCATCTACAGATCATTTGATAGACAAGTTGCAACCACAGACAATACGGAACATGCTTAAATTTTAGAGTATTGTGGATAAAACATGCACAACCGTGAATTTTTCAATTGTGACTAGATTTAACTAAGTAGTATAGCTAGATTTTTACATGTGGGGGATATGTACTGCTTATATAGTTTTATATCGGTACATGTATTGACAAACCCTTGCCTGTTCCATAATCATCAAGAGAGTTATTACATGCAAAGATAAAAAAAACAATACCATGGAATTCAATCTTTATAATGCATGTCTACTATACACACCTATAGTCATGCCTAAATTATTTTACCATTGACATATGTTTTCAAGAAATAAATATGACTACCACAACTAAATTAAATAATAGAATATTAAAAAATCATAAATAACTAAATTGTCAAATTATCTGACTTCCACTACATAATTTTCCCTATCATAATGCTAGTTGTAAATACATTTAGGACAAAATAAAACATCATGGGGGCTTCTATTTAATCTTTTGGGGGCACATCTATTATTTATATATGTGGGTATATGCTTTCAGTCTACTGTACTACATTCTTTGACTATGCATGTAATAGTAGGATGTTGGGATTCCATGTGAGATTAACTCATATACAATTAACAAATTGAAGTCATCATAATTTTTTAAAAACTATTTCATGAATCCCTTTTTTTATCATCACACTGGCTAATAACATTCGAGACATCCTAAAAAATCACAAATATAGCCTTCTGATATTCTATCATTATAATTTAAGAAACTCATGATCAGAGTCAATATAAGACAATAACTATATCTCTAAACATCATATGTTTGGGAATGAAGGACTATGGGCGTGCATATTTTAGGAAACCACATAATCACCAATTGATCTAGTATACTTTTAGCACTAGAACCTATGTTATATCATCCCCCCCCCCCAAAAAAAAAAAACTAACTCCATCCATAAATATATGATATTTAGGATAAGGTAGTTAGTTCAAAAATGAACTAACTAGCTTGTCCTAATTCCTAAACGTCATATATTTATGGACGGAGGTAGTATATTGTAAGAGGTAGTGAGCATGATAACCAATTGTTCTTTTCTCCCTCTCCTCCTTTTAGGGTTTCTTTTCTTCCCTAGTTAAGGCACAATTAATATTGAAACACTTCCTTCCTATTTTTGTAAAAGGCCTTATGCAAATCAGTGTTTGTACTTTGTCCCTTAATATATATGGAGAGGTCAAGCAATATTATTGGCAACTTCAACAAGAACTATGGTTCATTAGCTATATGCACTATAAATCATGGATTGAGGAAGCGTTTTAAGGAATAACAGCCTCGATCCAATTATCTTGGTGAGAGAGGGAAGTAATTGCAAATTGCACAACCTTGTTAATATGGAAAGTTTCACTGTAAAACTGAGAAGCCTTATCATAAGAAAGCAGCAAGAGTGTTGAGTAACCAATTAACCAATGATAGAATTTATGAGGAAAGCCATTCAAGAAATAGTACTAGAACTCTAGAAGCGCAAATAATTCACAAAATATACTACACGCATGTTGTCCATTGTTTGTGGCAGTATTTTCTCCTAGTGAGCAGACTGGCAAAACTCATGTTTTAACCAGGTTGTCGCTGGCAAGGACTCACGTTGGACCTGTATATTAATGCTGTGCAGAAGCATGCTAATTGAAATGCTATGAATTGATGTTGTGCAGAACCATGCTAATTGCATTGCTAAAATTAAAGCCTGTCCAAGGGGACACTTCAGTTAAACAGGAGAAGTTTATGAGCAACTCCTCCATGGGGAACAATTGGTAGATATCAAAATAGTTGTATAGAATAAATATTTGTGGACAAATTAGCTACATAACAGGAGAAATGTATGTGCAATTCCTGTACCATTCAATCAAACCATGCTTAGATTCGTCTTGTCGATCGAGTGGCAAAAAGAAAAAAAATGTCAGTCTCTCCCCAACCAATATAAATGATTCACATGAGGTTGCACCCCGCTTTCCTACCGTCCAAAGGCTTCTACAGTCTCCAAAAGCTGCACTGCATAAAGACATGTAAAAACACCAGCAGCTAAATCCTCATCCATGCTGTACACTACTACTGAAGCAAGCTCTGGACTGGATTGAAATGAAGCTCCATTACAAGATTATTCATCACAGTAGTGGAGAATGAATTTGAACAAAGCAACAGTTGCTGCTCAATGGATCAATCATGCCAAGATCGAACAATCCACATCAAATACCATGAGATTCTTGCTCATATCTCTCCTAGTTAAACAGTAGCAAGCTACCTACACCATCTCAAATAAAAATGCGCACAAAAGATCCAACAGAGCTCGAGAAAGATCCATGGATGGATATATAAAAAAGACAATGCTAGATAAAGATTACTTCTTATGGGAAGCCATTGGGGAAGTACAAGTTGGAGGGGCTCCCCCGGCCGCCGCTATTCCCTTTCCTCGCCTCGCCGGCGACCGCCGCTTCCATCTCCTGGCCCTGGTACATGAGCGTGGAGTTCATTGTCAGGCTCACCAAGCTGTCGTCGGCGTCGCTCCTCGGGAAGTTGCCGCCGTCGCTTCCCCCGGCCTCACCGCCGGCGCCGGGTGCGCCGCCCTCGTCGCGCGTGGTCACCATGACCGCGGACTGCACGAGCTCGAGGCAGAGCCTGAGCTTGTTGGGCTCGATGTGAGTGAGCCCCGGTACGGCGCCCTTGAAGAGGAACTCGGAGGTGAGGCCGCGGAGCACGTCGAGCGGGGTGACGCCGTCGAGCGTCCTGGCGTTGGGGTCGGCATGGTGGTCGAGGAGGACGGAGACCATGTCAGGGGAGACCATCTCCGCCGCCAGGTGCAGCGCTGTCTTCCCCGTCGGCCCGGCGCGGGAGTTGACGTCCGCCGCGCCGAGCTCGAGCAGCGCCTTGACGACATCGCGGTTGCAGTGCTGGACGGCATAGTGGACGGCGAGGGCGTCGTCGAGGTCGAGGCCCTCGCCCATGACCATCAGCTTGACGAGCTCGATGTCGGCGGCGTCGAGGGCGCGCCGCATGCGGCGGATCTTGTGGTCGCGGTCGGCGGCGGAGGACGGCGCGTTGATGGGGAGGTAGTGGTGGGTGAGGAACGGCGAGCGCGGCGCGTTGGCGGCGGCGACCGGGGACTTGGCGCGGATCTCCTCAATCTTGGCGACCACATCGATGGGGAGGTGCTTGGCGAGGAGGTCGGCGGAGAGGCCGGAGCGCGCCACCAGGTGGGAGCAGGTGGCCCAGAGCTCCTGCATCTCGAACTTGCGCGACGCCATGAGCACCTTCATGACGTCGTCCACGGACGCCTCCTTCACCATGCTCTCCAGCTGCTTCTGCAATGCGCCAAAACTAATCACGGTTAGTACCAGATTCGATAATAATCAGACAGAATTTGCAGGCGATTAGCAGCATAAAATGAAGTGCCTAATGGATCAATCAGAATGTATGTACTGCATATATAGTTCTCATTGCAGCAATATGTGTGCAGCATGGAGCTTGACTGTACTTGCATCGGCATGGCAGTTGTACAGCAAGGTGTTTCGGAAATGATGCACGGCGTCGAGCTGTTGGAAGAAGCTGGATCGATCTCCGAGAAACCCTAACTATGCAAATTGCATTGCGATGAAATGCAGCGCGTGCAATGGGATGTGATGTGAGGAAGGGACAGCAGACATAAACAAGGGCGTGACAAGACCCTTCCTAGTAAAGATGAGTCAGAGGCCTCCATCCATGACAAGTGATGACAGGTGCAGTGCAGACGCGAAGCGGCAGAAAAGCAAGCGAGACTGTGAGAGACTAGAGACGACTCAGTCCCCTCCTGCAGCCCCTGCCAGGAGCCCAGGACACTCCCCCCTCTCAGATTCCACGCACGACGCGATAAAAAATCGATAAAATAATGCGAGAAGAGAAGAGAGAGCTCGATCGAGCACTGAAGCGAAAGGGATTCTGCCGATGATACTGGCGCAGGTTCAGAGGGCACAGTAGGCAATGAAGCGGAAAGGCAAAGTGGCAACCTAGGGATCTAGTCGAGCATGCATGCAGGGGCGATTCTCTGGCTCCATCTTGAATGAATTGATGCCGCACGAAAAGATGCTCCAGCTTCAATCAATCATGGCGGGCAGGGCTAAGCGAGCGACGCTTAATCGATGGCGCCGAGGTGTGGATCGATTAGCTGCAGATCCCGAGACGAAATCCCCACCTGTACCAGGAGCGCGAGCTGCTCGACGCCGAAGGAGCGCGCGGCGGCGAGGGTGTCGAGGGCGAGGTCGACGGCGGCGCCGCATCGGGTGTGCCAGCATCCCCTGGCGCCGCACCCGGGGAGCGGCCCGCTCTTGGGCGCCGCGACGGACGCCTGGCCGCTGTAGAGGAACTGCAGCACGAGGACGAGCACCTCGTAGCGGATGGAGCTGACGGGGATGACGAGCTCCGGCGCGGCCCCCGCGGCGCGGGCGCCGGGGGAGCCGAGTGCCGGAGGCGGCGGCGGCGGCTGGTGGTTGGGGTCGAGGCCGCAGAAGAGCTTGCGGAAGAAGAGGCTGCGGGCGGCGAGGACGCAGCGGTGGGCGTGGACGAGGCGGCCCTCGACGCTGAAGGCGACGTCGCTGAAGGCCTGCCCGTTGATGAGCAGGTTGAGGTAGTCGAGCGAGAGGGACTTGAGCGAATCCTCCGAGCTCATGATCTCATGTGCAGGCCCTTGGCTGCTGAGAGGGAGGTAAAGGCGAGCCGCCGGCCCGGCTTTCTGGAGAGATAAGGCGCGGATTTTGGAGAGATTTGGGAGGGGAAAGCGAGCAGGATGGCAAGAAAGGAGGCCGGGCAACTGTGGAGGGAGGAAGACGATGGAAAAGCTAGCTAGGGTGAAAGCAGGGAGGGGAGGGTGGAGGCATGCGCTCACTGCTATCAGCCTCGGTCCCCTTCGCGCTACAGGGAGGAACGCTGTGGCGTTGAGGTTCGTGGGTGGGGACGCCGCTCTACAGTCTTTGTCTACAGTGCCATTGATGTGTGCACTCTGCGCGCACAATGACACAGGCAATGGTGGCGAGGGATCGGAGGGGGGCAAGGCGGCAGCCATTGACCCAGCTGCGCGCCAATGAGACAAGCTCGCGTGGTGCCGGTGTAAGTGTGTTACTGCGGCTGCCGTTGGGTTATTATCTTTATGTAAAGTCAGTTCGAGTTAAAGTTGAGCTTGTGATTGGTCCAGATCTTATTAGACATGGCTAGACTGGATCAACCTCGGTCAAAAGGTTGGAGACGCAAGTAGAAATGCTACTGTGTTTGATCATGGACATTGAAAAAAATCATATGGACCATCGAACCAAGAATATATTGTCTACAATATGCAGTGTTAATAAATGGAAACATACATGCACATATTGTGTATTGAAGTCTGAAGATAATTTCTGAATATTGCTACTAATATTTTGGACCAAATTAAAGCCTTGTTATTAGCCCATTTTATATTTAAATTATATTTATTATTTTACATGAGCACCTTTGATATTGCATATCTAGCGAATGTCCATGTTTTATTTAATAACCTCTCAATTTGTCTCTTTCTCTTCCTATCTCACAAAGAGATTGCAACTCGTTCTTCATGCCTCTCATCATCACTCAGTGCCACCTGTGTGTGCTCGTCATCTCTTCCCTCGTCCTTCTCGACCACCCATTACACATCTCTGCTTCAGCTGGAACGTAGGTTTACTATTTAGTGGTGCACCACTACTTCGTTACATAGTGGACACCCAAAAAAAAAGAAATTGTATTGTTTGTATTCGTAAAATATTATATTACCTACAACGTTAACTCAACAAGTTTGTCAAAAATCATTAAGCCAACATACAATGCTGAATCAACATTTTTTTATATAAAATAATTGTGAACCAACAAAATAACAAGGAACATCCTAAAAATGAAAGATGCAGGAAGTAGCGGCCGCCCCCAAAAGGAAAGAGGTGGGAGAAAATGTGCCAAAAAAAAAGAAATTGGCCATTACTTTGCGAAGTAGCGGTGCACGTGCACCACGAAATAGCTGAATACCTAGAATCCCACATGGATGTACAAGGGCAGCTATTTTGTATATTCAAATGTTCCTGCTAACTTTGATTCAAAGTTAAAATTTCATTGGTAAAAATGGGCATTCAAACTTTTTGATTTATTTTGAACTCAAAGCAACAACTCGGTTATCTCATATGTTCTTTGGTTGTTTATGTGAGACGCAAATTCCAATTCATACTGGGTAAAATTCATATATAGTTTAATTAACAAATGGAATATATATATATATATATATATATATATATATATATATGAAAACTCTTACTCTATCCTCTAAATTTTTATATAATTGGAGGGACATGCATAACTTGGGTAAGTAATTAGCTACAAGCCTACAAGCACATTATATGGGACAATTAAAGTACTACCATATGCACCTAAACCATACAATATATGCATAAGAGCTTTCCCTTTCAAGTGATTTAAGCAATCCAATCCTCGGTCGTTCTCAGATTATTGTATGCGCAGCTGTACTCAGTTCAGGAGCATGGAACTTTTCCTACTTCATTCAGATTGGCACAGTTCCTGCCTTAGGTTTTAAAAGAGATAATAATTCACATCGTCATGTTGGTCTTGTGACTATTGCTATGTGTGTAAAACTGCGTATAATATAATGCACGCGATCAGCATGCATCATGCAGAAACAATCGTGCCACATACTCACATAGACATAGGACTGGAGGAAATCTATGTTACTTTTGACCCCTTTTCCTTTTTATCTGTCTTCCAATCCTGTTGTTATATTTGCACTACTCTCAGCAGGGTTTTTTACTGTTTGGTACTCCCGTATCGTCGTCAGTACAAGCACACTGCACGCAGGAGTACACTTGGCCATGCATGCCTAGATCTCTGACGCTGCAGCTCTCTGTATATTTTAATCGTCTGAATGATACAAGATCAATGTAGGCATACAAGGACGCAGCAATCAGCAGCGTACGATCCGGTATGCTTTGACCGCTGCACACAGAACAGAAGCTAGGCCAACCAAAGCGTTTGCTGCCGGTGTGGATGCATTTTGTTTTGGCAGAGACCCATAGCAGCATTTGGTGTCAACTGTACAGTAGCTCAGACAAGGACGAGGGCCCGGTATTCCGTTTGCTGCGTGCTGAAAAGTAGAGCAACACGAAGGCTTGGGCTTGGGCTTGGGCTTGGCCTGGCCATACCACTGCATGCATTAATGTTATATAGTACTCCTACCATTATTACTAATAGTTTTGATTTGTCAGTAACTTCAACGTCAAGTTGATGGACTGTACTACAGTACTCGTATTTGTCTGTGAATCCGTGATGCTCCTAAATGCATGTCACCACAGACTTCTCTCTCTTCTTTGTGGAAAAATACCACAATCGCCAGTGTCGATATGCATGTGGTAATGGGCTGGATCACTGAGACTTTGCATTGCCACTGTTTTGGGCCGGATCAGCCTCGCGTTGGGCCCCCACGCCTGCATTTCTGGATTACCAAGCTGAAAGCCCAGACAAGCGCATGTCCGAACACTGCAGATTACTAGTCGTCCTAGTGCAGTACAATGCAGGAAATTTACCTAGCATGGCGGCTATCGAAAATATTTTGTCCTCCGTAGTCCTGGGAGGATGGCCACAAAGTAAATTTGTCCGTTGCTTCCTATGGATACGAAAACCCCAAGGCAACAAACTGGATATTCCAATCCAAAGCAGCATTGCTCCAACGAGGTTAGTTTGTCAGCATCTGGCTCCTAGTTGTCTCAGATGCATATGAGCCCCAATCTGATTTTTTACATCTAAATCCCCATGATTAGCAGTAAAAGAAATCCTATCTTTTCTCACCAAATCCGCCATGACAGCTTAGATTGCAAGCGTCTTCAACTATAAATGCTTCAAGGCCATCAACTTGTAAGGCCTGCTCCTAGTCAGAACACTGGAACTGTAGCGTGTAGGTGACCTTACCTTGCACTGTCAGTCTGTCGGAACAAACCATGCATCCTCCTACTGAGAACGGCCCGGACAGTCGCCTCGCGCATCTGGGCCGGGCCCTTTGCGAGTGCGCGGCCGACGTAGAAGCCGGGTCCATGGAGAAAGCAGCCCGCTGCCTCTTGCGGGCCACGGGCCTCGCCGCCTCCACGGGCGACGGCCCGCTGCCGCGCCTGGTCGTGCCCGTGGCCGACTGCCTGGCGCGTCGCCTGATCCGCCCCATGGTCCCGGGCGTCGCCGACGCGCTCATCGACCCCTCCGATCACCTCGACCGCCGCTGCGTGAGGGCCGCTCACCGCAGCTTCTTCGAGCTCAGCCCCTTCCCCAAGGCGGCCGTCGCCGTCGCGAACCGAGTCATCCTCGAGGCCATGGAGAACGAAAAGGTTCTGGTTTGATGGTCCAGCGAACACAGAGCTAATTAATAAAATAACTCTGCTAAAACCTAGCAAAATTGGCATTACTGCCAATATGAAGTAGTGACACTATCAGATTTACCGTAAAATACTTTGTTCTAAAAAAATGGTGTCGCCTTTACTATGAACAGAACGTCCATGTCATCGACTTCGCCGGGCCTGCCGCGCAGCCGTGCCAGTGGATCCAGCTCTTGCGCGACTTCCGTAGCCGGCCGGAGGGCGCGCCGCACCTGCGCCTCAGCATCGTCCACGACGACGACGAGTTCCTCGCCAATGTATCAGAGTCGCTCACCGACGAAGCTGATGAACTCGACGTGCCACTCCAGGTCCACTGCGTCGCTGCCCAGATCGAGACGCTGGACTTCAACGACCTGCACGGCGTCCTCGGGCTGAAATCCGGCGAGGCGCGCGCGATCATCTGCACCCTGCGGCTGCACCGCCTCCTCGCCGCCGCCGATGACGCCGCGAGCAGCTTCAGCGCCGGGCACCGCTTCAACCAGACGGCGAGCGTCGCGCGGCTGCAGGAGATGGCTTCCGACTCGTGCCCGCCGAGCATCGGCGGCGGCGCCGCATGCGAGGAGGACGACCCTTATTACCGCAGCCCCGCAACGCCGCTGGGCTTCGTCTCGCCGCCGCTAACCACCCCTCCGTTCCAGATGCCGCCGGCGCTGGCGGGCTTCCTGTCCGCGGCGCGCGCCACGGTGTCGCCCAAGATCGTGGTGCTCGCCGAACAGGAGGCCAGCCACAACGGCGTCTCCTTCCGGAAGCGCTTCGCCGAGGCGCTCCAACACTACGCCGCGGCCTACGACAGCCTTGACGCGGCGGCGGCCGCGTACCGGAGGCCCGCCGCCGCCGAGCGGGCGGAGGTGGAGCGCGCGGTGCTGGGCGAGGAGATCAGGGACGTGCTCCTGCGCGAGGGCGCCCGCCGCCGCGAGCGGCACGACCGGCTGCACCAATGGGCTCTGCGCATGGAGGTCGCCGGGTTCCGTGGCGTGCCCCTGAGCTACATCGCATTGAGGCAGGGGGACGACGTGCTGAGGAGGTGCGGAGTGGGAGGCTGTGAGAGCAGAGAGCATGGGGGGTGCCTGCTGCTGTGCTGGAGGTCGTGGCCTCTCTACTCGGTCTCGGCATGGCGGCCCGACAGAGACGCCGCTTATGGAGTCGGCTGTGATTCTGTCAGTACAGCCAGCACCGCCGGCTCCTGCACATGGTTTTGAGGAGTTGATGTGCTAATGGCGGTCTAATCGAGGGAGAGTAAATACCGTGTTACACTTACCTGCATGAGCTGATGAGCTCATAGCAAGACACTGAGAGATGTGTGGGGAGGGGCGTCTGGTTCTTTGTTTATTTTTACCATAGAATGCTTAGATACTAATTAGAAATATTGAACATAGATTATTTATAAAACTCATTACATAGATGGAGGTTAAACAGCGAGACAAATCTATTAAGTCTAATTAGTTCATGCGAGACAAATTTATTAAGTCTAATGAGTTCATGATTTGACAATGTGCTGCTACAATAACTATTTGCTAATGACAGAGCTTAATAGATTCGTCTCGCCGTTTAGCCTCCATCTGTGTAATGGGTTTTGTAAATAGTCTACATTTAATACTCCTAATTAGACGGGTGCTAAAAATAAGTAAAGGAACTAAACACCCCACTACACGAGACTTGACTAGATCTTGCGGGGCATGATTTATGCAGGATGGCATCTTACACCGGACCAACCAATATGTTTTTCTGCGCATCTTTGTTTATGCATAGAGACAGGAGATACACGAGTCTCATACTCTCTTGTCACTTTAACTTACTTCGGCTCACTTCGGCTGAGATACTACTAATCTTTCAGTCAGTTTATGGGCCAAGGCTACGCTGTAGCTGACGGCCCGCATAGCCTGCTTCGTCTCGGGCTCTAGGCCGCAGCCCAAACGTATCTTCGTTCGGTTGAGCCCACCAGTCAGTGCCCACCTTCGTCGTCGTGCGGTCGCAACGCAACAACGCGGCGGCAGTCGGCGGCGCGCCGGCGATAGCTAATCTCCGCCAGGAAGCCGAGGCTTCCTTCATGCAGACCGAGGGTCCCTCGTGCGGCCATCACCCAGGCAGCACCGGCACGCCCAGCGCGCGCGCGGCGCTTCCCGGCTCTCCCCGGACTCTAGGTCACGGCTTCTTGTGGTAAATGAACCTTTTCCCCTGGTTGATTGTTTCAGTTAATGGCTGCGCCTTAGCTTGTAAGGTGAAATGACGCGAAACTACCGTGGATTACCAAATTAGTTGCAGGTTCTTGACCCACCTTTGTTCCAGTCATGGTCTATGATCTATCACACTCTGTAGTCCTTTGTCCATATTACGATTTTGCTATTCATGAATCGAGACCAAACGGTCCTGTTCATATCTAATTAGCCATTTTGAAAAAATTCCAAGTCCCACAACAGTATGTTTCTTAATTATGCTAGCCACGCGGCTAAATTCCAAATTTCCAATGACTAGTGCATATACTCTTATCAAGAGAAAAGATAGTGCATCCAGACATGTTTGACCATGTTTCAGATCAGTGTCTTCCATACCAATTTTACTTGGCTGCACAACTGGATGTTCGGGTGGCCAGCCTGTCACACATGCCTCTGACGATGACTATTACTTAGTGACTCAAATTTCAGCCAAGGACATTTTCCAGAAGATGATAACAATATGCATTGCCTACATATATTTTTGCCATTGCAAGTAGAAGCCACATGAAGGGTAGAACTGGCGACTCTCCACTTGTGGCCCGGAGATCCTGGCTTCGAACTAGCCTCTTTGTAGAATTTTAAAAGAACTTTGCAAAGGTAAGGCTGTCTAGGAATTCCCTTCCCGAGACCCTACCTTGTGTGGGAGCTTTCAGCACTAGATACGCCCCTTTGTCAGTACTCCATCCGTTCCAAAATGTAGGTCGTTTTAGTTTTTCTAGATGCATAGGTTTTGCTATGCACCTAAATATAGAGTTATGTCTAGATGCATAGCAAAACCTATGTATCTAGAAAAGCCAAAACGACCTACATTTGGAAACGGAGGGAGTAGAAGCCACATCTCTTCTGGAATACTACATTTTTTTTGTCTTATTCCACAATGCAGGAGGAATTCTTAACACGTGAGCCATCAACAATGGGAGTTTTGAGGAAGTTTCACAGCATGCTCTTCAATAGTAACTAGGTTCAGGCCATAGTTTGTCTTTTGCTACCTAGTGCCTGGTGGATATGTAAAAAACAAGGGGACAAATCCAAAGGGAACAAACTGAACATTCCCATAGTATTCGTTTTCAATGCGGACCACTCAACATGTCAAACATTGTGTTTTACCATGACTGCTTCCAAATGTCCTAGTGTTGTCCTATACATAACAAAACCCCCTTATCAGGTAATTCATGCTATGGACATGCTATAAATATGGCAGTGGTAACAAGTAGAAAAGTTGCTCAAGCTAAAACCACCCAAACCAAATTACCACTTGAACATACCAAGAGTGATGTACAGGCCACTCTTGCAGGATCAGGGCATAGCGGATCACTTGGCGCAGCTCGGCCCAGTCCTGTATGCATGTGCCACTCATGTAATCGAGGGATCCTTTGAGAAGACTGACATTGATCTTAGTCAGATTAAAAGGCTCACCTCCATAGCTGATGGGCCGCTGCAACGTCTGTCCCTGATCATTGCTGACAGCCTAGCCCGTCGTCTTCTCTGCCCCATCCAGGGCTTTGCTGGTGCCCTCATTCATCCATCCGACTACTTCGAGCAGTCAATCCTTCAGACTGCTCGCTTCAACTTCACTAACCTCAGCCCCTACATCAGCACTGGCTTCGCCACCATTAACTGGGCAATCCTTGAAGCAATGGAGGATGAACAGGTCACAGTATACAATAATATAAAATACAAGTATTCATGCTATGTCCAATACAGTGACTTCCGTATCTACTTTGTGCTTAAAACACTTAGGTTTTCCAGACTTTATTTTCATGTCTAGTTTTCCATTTGTAAAAGGCTGAAACCAAATTGGTTAGTTTGGTGTCAACGCTGCTGCTTGCTTGCTTGCTTTCTGATAATTCTGGTCTAGTAGCAATACATCCTCACAGTTTTCTTTTGAGCAATAGTTAAATGTGTTGAAAATTGATCCAAGTTCCAATTGCAGCTTAGGTTTCAGGCAACCAAATTTGACTGAGCGCAGTTTTAGTTTTTTTATATAATTTTGAAACAGTCATTAAAGTCAAAGCCCATTTAGATACAAATTTTCCATTAATCTTAACTTTTTGATAAAGTAAGTTTGAAACTCCAGAAGGTTCGAACCTCTAAGGCAGGCCTGCATAGTACAATGCTCAGGCTGGCAGTTAATGATAAAGAAATTATATCTCGAGTATATGCATGCCTGTGACCTTCTGATGCCACTAATGACTGCAGGTTGTTCGCATTATTGACCTGTCCTGCTCAACCTCCCACCCAAGGCAGTGGCTCAAGCTCCTTCGTGACTTCCATGAGCGACAAGGGGGACCACCTGAAGTACGCCTCACCGTTGTTCATGATGACAACGATTTCCTGGCTAACATGCGCGCGCTGCTATCTAAGGAAGCTGAAATGCTCAAAATTCCATTCCAGTTTAATTCGGTGATTGGCAGACTTGAGACCTTGGACTTCAGTAATCTTCGCAATACCCTAGACATAAAATATGGTGAGGCAATTGCAATCAGCTGCTCACTGCAGATGCATCGCCTACTCGTGGTTGATGACGTGAGCTGTTCTGGTATTGGTCAGCTCCAGAAAATGGCAAACATCGCACAACTTAAGCAGATGTCCAGCTCAGTGTACAGCCCAGCTTCCACACTGAACTATCCACAAACACCGTCCCCTCAGTGTCAGACACCGAAGTTGCTGGTTAACTTCCTCAATGCCGTCTGTGCGCTCAAACCAAACATCATGTTGATGATGGAGCAAGATGCAAACCACAACGCCTTGTTGTTCTGTGACCGGTTTGTGGAGGCTCTTAACTATTATGCTGCCCTTTTTGACAGCTTCCATGCAGTGATTGCAGCCAACCCGCGGAGGTCCGATGAGCGGGCACGAGTTGAAAGGATGATCCTGGGGGAAGAGATCAAGAACATACTTGTGTGTGAAGGAGTCCATCGGTATGAGCGACATGAAAGGCTGAGCCAGTGGGCAATGCACATGAATAGATCTGGGTTTGATCATGTGCCACTCAGCTTCCGTGCCATTTGGGAGGGTAATCAAAAGCTCATGAGCTTTGGATTGAATGGATGTCAGAGCAAGGTAGAAAGTGATTGCCTTCTGCTCTGCTGGGGTTCCACGCATCTGTACTCTATATCAGCATGGAGGCCACATAAAGGCTCAACTTCTGGGAGCAGAGAGCATATGTTAGTCAGCCACAGTGCCAAATAATATGGCCAGAAAATTAGGCGCCTCTGTTCATCATAGTTGCCTTTCCGTTTAGCTAGTGATGCGATTTGTCTGGCAGTTCTTTTTTTTTTCCCTTTAGAGTAGTATACAACATTTGGTCTGAAGCATGATTATGTATAGATGAAAGGATTGTAATTGTTTCACTGAAAATTCTTAACCACTTGAATGGGAACCAGCAGAGGCACTTAATGGTACAATGCTAAATGTGTTGTTTTCGTTAAGTTCTATTGCACTATTCCTTTTGCTCTCCAGCTGAACATAAAGCAGAGAGCAATATCTGTTTTGAAAGTTGCCAAAGTATACGCCATTGACATTGCGTATTTGTGCTGATAAGCTCCTATAATTGCATATTAAGATGTTAGATGTCATCCTTACGTTGGCCATGTTTTTCCTAGCAAACAATAACATATAGGGCCTGCTCCTCGCTGTCTTCCCCTACATTAAAATTTCTACAAAACAGAAGCAGAAGTTAGCATTATAGGTGGAGAACAATAGCATTTGGTCAAATGCTGATGAGTACTCCAAGAAGGGCCACCTTGCAATCACCTAACATTTTGTAAATCTGACAAAACTGGTGTGTGCTTCTTGTCCTCTGGGAAAATCTACTTTGCGCATGAATGCAAATTTTGGAGCCATGTTAGCACCATATGAACCTCACTGGTTGTTCATGGAAAACAAATACATAGCTTGAGTTTTCTGCCAACCTTTTTGTATCTCTGCGCAATTTTGTATTGTGGATACACTTGTGATGGCCTGGACCGGAGGAGTTGATCACAAAATTGTCTGGTAGCTCATGATCCAAATGTTGCAGATATGTTTCCAAGAGAATAATTCCAATCTGCCTAGTTATTCCACCGAGATGCAGACGACTATCACTTAGCCCTTGCCGCATATGAATCCAATTTTGCCCTGTCCCTTTTGGCATCCCATGACAAGGTTACCACCTAGGAACGTATGAACTCGAGACCTTGCAGTCTTGCAACATTTGTCGCCACACCAAGAACACAACAAGATCCAACAATGGAGTCCTCGATCGCCTTCATTACCGCTACATCCAGTGCAGCAATCCATTGTCCATAGCCACCTCCAAAACTGGAAGTCTGAACATGGACATATTCCCGGAGGACACGGTGTCGTCGGCGACATCGTCGCCGGCGTCGTCGCTGTACTCGCCGTCGCCGCACGGGTACGGCTCGTGGGTGCAGGAGCTGAGCCACGACCAGCAGGGCGTGCGGCTGATTGGCCTGCTGTACCAGTGCGCCGCCGAGGTGGCCGCCGGCGCCTTCGACCGCGCCAACCACTGCTTGGAGCAGATCACGCAGCTGGCCTCCCTGGACGCTCCCCACACGCTGCAGCGCCTCGCCGCCGTGTTCGCCGACGCGCTGGCGCGGAAGCTGCTCAACCTCGTGCCGGGCCTCTCGCGCGCGCTGCTGTCCACAGCCAACTCCGGCGAGGCGCACCTGATCCCGGCGGCGCGCCGCCACCTGTTCGACATGCTCCCGTTCATGAAGCTCGCGTACCTGACCACCAACCACGCCATCCTCGAGGCCATGGAGGGGGAGAAGTACGTGCACGTCGTCGACCTCTCCGGCCCGGCCGCCAACCCCGTGCAGTGGATCGCTCTCTTCCACGCTTTCCGCGGCCGCCGCGGTGGCCCGCCGCACCTCCGCGTCACGGCCGTGCACGACGGTAAGGAGTTCCTCGCCAACATGGCCGGCGTGCTCGCCAGGGAGGCGGAGGCGTTCGACATCCCGTTCCAGTTCAGCTCCGTGGAGGCGAGGCTCGATGATCTTGACCCGGACGCGCTCCGGCAACTCCTCCGCGTCAGGTCCGGCGAGGCGCTCGCCGTCAGCGTGGTGGCGCAGCTGCACCGGCTCCTGGCCGCCGACGACGCCGCGAGCAGGAGGCACGTCCCGGGCAGCAGCTGCCTGACCCCGGTCCAGATCATGGCGCGGTCCAGCCCGAGCAGCTTCGGCGAGCTGCTGGAGCGGGAGCTGAACACACGGCTGCAGCTGAGCCCGGACGCATCGTCCGTGGTCTCGTCGCTGTCGCCGCAGTCCCCGGTGGTGCAGGCGGCGCAGCAGCGGCCGGCGAAGCTGGGGAGGTTCCTGCAGGCGGTGAGGGCGCTGTGCCCGAAGATTATGGTGGTGGCGGAGCCGGAGGCGAACCACAACGCTGCGTCGTTCCTGGAGCGGTTCGAGGAGGCGCTCAACTACTACGCGTCGCTGTTCGACTGCCTGGAGCGGGCGTCGGCGGCGCACCACCGGCAGCACGCGTCGGAGCGGGCGTGGGTGGAGCGTCTGGTGCTGGGGGAGGAGGTCCGGGGCGTGGTGGCGCGGGAGGGGGCGGAGCGGAAGGAGCGGCACGAGCGGCTGGCGCAGTGGGGGCGGCGGATGGAGGCCGCCGGGATGGAGCGGGTGGGGATGAGCTACGGCGGCATGATGGAGGCGCGGAAGCTGCTGCAGAGCCTCGGGTGGGGCGGGTCGTACGAGGTAGTCCACGACGCCCGCGGGGACGCCTTCTTCTTCTGCTGGCACCGGAAGCCGCTCTACTCCGTCTCCGCCTGGAGGCCCGCCGCGTGCCGCCACGGCGCCGGCCGGCTCGTCGGCTCCTAGGCCACGGCGGCGGCGTCGGAACTGACAGAGCTGCTGAGCTGGAGCTGCTGCATGCATGCATGGGCGTATGTACACTTGTACAGCTGCTCCCCTGCCGTATTTGCTTGCATTCTGAACCGTGATTCGATGTGCTTGAATTGACTGTATGGAGTGTTAATTAGAGAGAATTGAGGAGCTTGTGTCATATTTGTTTTAAGATTCTCGCTGTATATTTTATCATCCAGAATCTAAAAGCTCGTCACCATGGGTGATTGCTGCAAGTTGCATTTGTCGGATGATGCATGCAACACTCTTGGTCACTGGAAAGTGGACACCATGTCATTGTTTTTCACTTTTGCTCAGGGCGGGTAAAAGTTAAGTGTATTCACCATCACCCGTATTCTTTAGATATCAGTGTAAACATATACTACTTATGCACACTTGCCTCCTATAAATTCATGCATGCATTAGAACACATCTGAAGAATGGAGCTAGCAGATGTTGAGGTTGATGATGTCAATATATGTATCTCATTGTTAAGGGACAAATGATATTATTTGTTCTGAAATAAATTCAGGAAATACGAGCATCCATGCTGAGTTACCGAGATGGGTATGTTCCATCCCACGAAACACTTTAAGAAAAATATGTAAATGATTTTTTATTGAAAAATCTTCAAACGATTTTTATATTCTCAAACTAAATATTTTAGAAGGTATTAATGGTCAAATTAAAAAATATGACTACATTTTGCTCGAACATCAAATATTTTATGACAGGACGTAGTACTACTTTATTTTGGAAAACTAGTTCAACTTCTAGTTAATTACTTCACGATGATCTAATACAACTTTTAAAACTTTGACCCTCAATATAGGTCTTGAAACATTTAGTTTGAAAACATATAATTCATATATTTGCTAGTCATTATCATCGTATTTTAATGAAAAATAGTACATGGTCAAAGTTTTATTCCAATTTCCAAGTATCATGAAAGTTTAACAATGTTTCTTAATTTTGTTGAACTAAATAGGACCAACATATACCTTTAAGCTAAAGAATTTATATATCTGCAGTCAAAGAGGCGCTTTAGTTTTTCTTCTAGCAATCAGTGTTATCCTAAACGCTAATCGGTCACTCTTTATTTAGTGTTTAGACGGAATTGAACGGTCTAAACAGTTTTGCACTTTATCACTAAATTATACATAATCATGCTTATAAAAGATCAAGTATTCTAGAAAGTATATATATTTATGCATATAAAAGACTAAGTACATATATTCATGCATGCAACAAACCAAATATAAATATTATCATGGAAAAACTTAAGTATACATATTTATGGAAGTAAGAATTCAAGTGGAATTGACCGTGTTCACCTAAACAGTGTGTTAAACAATCATTTAGCCTGTATAATGGTATTTAATTCCATTCTATTTAGGCCGTTTAGCCCGTTTAATCCCTTTTTTTGACCGTTTAAACCCTTTTCCGTTTAATGGACCATTTACACCCTAAACAAAATAGTTGGCCTCCGTTCACTGTTTAGACGTTGTTTAAATGACCGTTTAGGCGAACACTGCTAGCAATAAATATTGTGCATATTTTAGTTTGATAAAAAAATGGCATTGGCCTCGTTTCTTTCTTGGGCTCAAATTGGCAACTTACCTCTATTTTTTCTTTTGGCGACCAAGAAATCCTAGCAAAATCAATCATGAGCAAGCCAAAATAGGCACAATATATGGGGGCACATGCCCCCAAAACTTTTTTTTCCATTTTTCAATAGACATGAAAATTGATGGTCATCTTCATTTTTATGTAGTTAAGTTGGGGGTTGGGAGGACCCTAACATTTCTAAAAATAGAAACATTCTCATCATCGTAATTTGAGGTAAAATCCTACCTAGGCTTGTATTATTTTGACTATTCTAACAACCAACTATATCGATATTAAGGTGCATGTAAAATTCTAACTAATATATTGATAGATAAAACATGCAAGCACTAGGTACATGCAAATTTAAGGTCTAATAAAAATTATGTAAGTAGGAAAAAAATTGGCATAAGAATAAGTAGGAAAAAAATTGGCATAAGAATAAGTACATGTCCAATTGTTTATGTGTGAATCTGCAACCAACTAATTTCCACATGATGATTTCTTTTTTTATCTTCTCGCACAAATGTTTCTTGAAGCTCAAATTTGGCATGTACATACAAAATGGCATGCTTTGGATGTGCATTTTTTGCATGACAACACAGTATCACCATAACCACACTAGCAACTAACATTCTCCCATTTGTGTTGTGCCCTGTCTTCTAGCATATCACATTGTTAAGCAAAAAGTTACATCCGAATAAAAAGGTTCCCCTCAACAAAAAAAAAGGGCTTGGGCTAAGCATACCCTACCTAATAGGGAAGTCATTGGCATAGTCGCATGTCCTCCACTTTTCATCATTATAAACCCGACAAAAACATAATAAGATTGATTGTATTATGAAAAAAAATCTTTTTGAAAACATTGAAAAAAAATCTTTGGATACTCTATTTTAAAACATGTGTGTTCAACAAAGAATATGTATAAAATAGTTTTAAGAAAAGTTCCTCACGATGCTCTAAGTTACACCCATATATACATTGGCTCATAAAGTTACGTCCTGTGTTTTGGAAAATGTTAGTATATCCAACTAAGAAGTATGGAAAAGTTTTATTCTCGTGTCAGACCATATGTATCCAAAGAGTGTATTTATTTAAGTGTTTTCTGAACCTGATCTGTGTGTTTGAATTGACTGCTTGGAGTGTTTGGGTTGGACTGTTGGAGGGAATTAAAATTAATAATCCAGAATCGCAGAGATACTCAAATGCATATCCAAAAGATGGCTCATGGGTTATACCTTCTCGGATGATGCATGCAACGCTACACTTTCCAATGCAGCTCGCTAAAAGAGCAGGCTGCTTCCTATTCTTTTGTACTCACTGAAAAGTGAACACGAGAATGGTGAAAGGCACTTTGCTTTTGACTTGTGAGCAGTATTCAGGGCAGTCAACGGCGAGTGGCTTTAGCCTTTCTCTTGCACTTGGAAACAGACTATAGGGTGCAGGCGTGCAGCGTTGGACCCATGAAATTCAAGTGAAGTTGCGAGTGTGGACATGGAAACTCTGCTCAAAGTTGCTGAATTTCGTGCATTTGCATACGGTGCTGCAGATGTGAGTTTCCCAGTTCGCCATCTACCAGCACATGTTATTGACAGATTGCAGGGCTGCCATCGGTGCAGTCGATGATTGACAGATTGGCAGATGTGAGTTTTTGTGCTTATCTCTCTGATGATTAATAGGCCAATTTCGCTCAAAAAAATTGATTAATAGGCCAAAATCTGGTTTCCAGGAATTTGGCAGTTTTGATCAGTTTTGGCCGTCATTCGATTTCATACCAAACCTTTGGTTGCGTAGACACTTTGTCTTTGTCACTTAGAATTTCAGAGATCAAGTAACAAATTCGGTTGCCAAGATTCTAGCATATCATAATCTACCTTCTCAAGTATCACAAATTTTTACCCTGGAGTTTCTCATTTTCTTTTGACAGATCGGTAATTTTATCACACAGGGAGCATATATAGCAAGCCCGCTGTCGTCTCATGGCAGGGTTGGAAACTATGGTAAGATATTCAGTCGTATCATTTAATTAAAAATGCCCTACCATTTTTTTTTGCTGCTACCAAAGGTGAGCATACCGCACACGGACAAATGTCCCAAAGTTTAAATTCACGTATCATAGTACAATACTAGTACAGGACCTATATTTTTCGACAAACGACAGTCGGTTAGACATTTAGACTCTTGATCAAGAGGCATGAAGATTAGTCTGCATAACATAATTCAATCCATATCCTTGAATATTATAGCACAATATGTTCTTTTTTTATTTTGCAAAATATAGTACGTTTACATACACGCATGACACTCAACCTTGTAAATACACGTACGCAATTCTTCCCTTGTGAATGTGTTTATATGGTGAAAGAATAAACAAACATTGGATGATTTGATTCTGATTCAGCAGAAAAACAGAATAATAAACAGAAATTCTAGAATCCAAAACCCTACCAAGCGATGGGGTGTAATTCAAACTCTAGGTATATCCTTTATTACCACATAATGAGCCTTGAGCCCGGTGAATCCCTACGTGGTGTACGTATCAAAACACTCAATTCGCCAAGCCAAACAAACAAATTATATGACGGCCGATCGAATTTCGAAAAGAACAAAATAGAGGTAGGCACTCCTGTTGGAATTTGGATTCACCTCGCACGACGGAGGACACAAGTATTGACATGGACGTACGATCATCAAAAGAGCAGCTGCCCATAAAAGCAACACAAATATAGATCAACGGCACGTCAACACCCGACACATCAAACCCCTTGCGTCATCATGCGCGTGAACTCGTTGAAGCACACGAAGCCATCGCCGTCGACGTCCACGCCGCCGATCATGCGCCGGCAGTCCTCGACGGAGCACCGGTCGTCGCCGAGCGACGCGAGCACCGCCAGGAGCTCCTCGGCCGAGATCCTGCCGTCCCCGTCGGCGTCGAACACCGCGAACGTCTCCCTGAGCTCGCCCACGTCCTCCACCTCCGCCGCCGCGATATCCTCCAGCGCGAGGCCGGCCGCCTCCGCCTCGGCGAGCATCGCCGCCAGCTCCGCCTCGCTCGAGACCACCCGCCTCAGGGCGATCTCCAGGTCCTCCCTCGTCACGGGCGCCGGGTTTCTCTTGGCCCCGGAAGCCGACGGCGGCAGGACGGTGCGCCGCTTCGTGACGGTCGCACACTCATCGGACGAAGACGACGTGGTGGAGCCGAAGGAGGCGCTCTTGCCGTTCTTCGACCTCGTCGTCTTGCTGACCTCCTTCTTGGCGCCGGAGGAACCGAAGAACGGCACGCCAAGCTTCATGGCGGTGATGCTACCTTCAACCCGAGGGATCGAATCGACGAGATGATCGAAGTAGGACTCTAGGACTCTAATTAGAAGGGAAGGAGGCAGGAAGGTGAGGGGTGGAGAAGACGATGCGTTTATAGCTAGGGACGACGACGCGGGACGACGAAGACGATCGACCCGAGTAAGCTTCCGCGAAGCTTCGCGCCGGGGCGCGGGAAAAAAACGGCCGGTTCGCACGGGGACCTACCTCCGCTGTGCGTGCGATGGCGATGGATGGCGATGCGATTCGTTCGCCTCCTCCGCTTTCAAGGTTTCTCTCGTCTACCAAGCTAGCTAGTACTCCTACGGCGGATGCGATGGATGCGTTTGCATGAGACCAAAGAGATCCATCACTTGCGCTTGCATCAAGGTGATCGACTAGTCCCTCTGTGACGTCAACTCGTGAGGGTTTTTACCTTGATCGAACTCTCTCGACGTCTCCGTCCAAAAAAGAACCACTTGTTACCAAACGCAAATGGCCAAAGCCAAACATGAAACAAGGCAAGACAAAGCTGATATGCACACGAAAACGTTTTTTTTTTTAAAAAAAAAGTAACTGGCAAGAGCTTTATCGGGCATACGTCCACATGTGCCGCCACCGCCGACCGGAAAACGGATTAATTTGTGCTAGTTAAAATAGTGGCTGGACAACGATGTATATGTATTGATCCTGGTAACGATGGTCAACAGTTTGCTGATACAAAAACTGAACTTTGTTAACCACTACGCCGTCCAACACGTACGTCGTAGTCGTGACCTCGTGAACACGGGGTGCAGCTCAGAAGAACTTGCAGTTCAGTGACAGGGACGTCAAGTCGGCAGCGTGCAGCATACTACACTTGAACAGGAAAGTTTCACCAGCTAGCATCATGGTCTGGCTAAGTTTTGGTGCCGTACGTATACGGTGTATCATACGTTCCTACTAGCCAGGGATTTGGTTGGTGCATGATGAAGGTGCCAGGGAAACTTCCGCTTGCGTTTCGTAAAGTTTCAGGAAACTAGTAACCTGATGACAGTACGTGCAAGAGGTACAGATCGACAGCGTGACCTTTGATGAGCGTGTGAGTTGGTTCGGAAACTCATCAGGAATTTCGGCCGCGTTACCGCTGCACTGCCTGGCTCCTCGTCCTTGGAAACAGCAAAAGCAAAAAAGCCCAGCCGTCCCTTTTGTTGCAGCTGCGCCGTGTGATTCCGATGGCTGTGGCATCAGCAGCAGTTGAGCACCCACAGACAGCTCTGCTACTCACTCCGTGAGCTAACCGCTAACCATTTCTCACGGATCAGTAGTTGTTGAGCCCTCAATCCAAGTGAATGCTCGCGGCTTCGTGCAGCGTGTCATGCTGTCATATGCTCCAGGCTCAGCATTTGTTCAGAGAGAGACGCTCTGCCTTTTACTTTTGCGTGAACTTGTGATTGAACCCTAGGCTCATCATGTCACAGTTCTAAAAAAGTGCCCAGGTTGATTAGAGAAAAATGATACTAATTTTTATCCCTAAAAATAAAAAAAAAACTCGATCAGCGGGAAAGACGTCCTCGCTGACTTTGCGGGTCCACCGAAGCTTGTCCGGGGCAGGAACCTCACCAGCGTCCGCTTCTTTGGCAGCCTGGGAACCATCTGCATCCATTGCACAAGGAGGTGGGCACAAATAATGCATCACCGAGCTACACGCTCATCTGCTTTTATCTCTAAAAGTACGAGCAGAACAACTTATGTTCAGCCCAACAACTCTACTCTGTCCAACAAATCGAAACTGCAACATTTTGTGCTGTTCCGCGCACGATTCGAGGGGCACCACTCTACTGGAACAACTCCACGTACCCTCACAAGTCAGAGCGAAGCTCCCAAGCAAGCTGCCATGACGGCGTTGCAACCACCTCCGCGCCTCCGTGACAAAATCTGATTGGAATCCCACACTCATGACTCATCGTGTAATCATATCATCACATGACCTCAGAGCACGAACCTGAAGCCAGCGACGAAGCATTCGGCCTGGTGCTTGACCATCTGGTGGAGCCCCCGTTCACCGCCGGGCAACACCTCCACGCCGGTGAACACCGTCACCGGGACAGAGTCATACTCGTCCCGCTCATTCGGCCTTGTGCTTGACCACCGCGAAGCGAGCCTGCAGGGGGCCCTCGTACCTCGTGTCCTCGAAGAATGGCGGCTTCGGGAGCGGACCCCAGCACCAGTGATCGACGGGGTCGTAGGCGCGGCGAGCACCTCGAAGCTGGACGACCTGCAAGGATTCATGCCCATCATGTACAGGCAGTCTGCGTGATCGTCGTCGTCGACGTCGCCGGACATGGCCTCACCCGGGGCCGGTATGGAGACGGCCACACAGCTGTGCCCTTGGCTGAGTTGAGCTCGGGCATGGCGGTCAGGGATCGCGACTCGGCGTAGAAGATGCTGTTGGAATCACGTGCCAAAAATACATTCCGGATTTTATTTGAAGGAAAAACACATAGATAAAAAATAATGCAAGTATATAAAACATGTAAACAGGCAACGTACTAGAATAGGATTGCGCAAGAAAATTACTCAATGATCCCGCGTAGAACGTAGTCGAAGTAGATGTTGCAGATCACCAAGCGGTCGCATGTAGACGCTGCCCAAAAACCTGATTGCCGCCCCGTGCAGGAGTCTCCTAGCAGTGGTTTCGGAGATTCCGCTTTCCTTCAAGTTCGGTGCACGCCGAATTCAAAGGGCGAGGAGGCGCAGCAACAAGAGTTTCAGCACAACGAGTAGTAAGGTGAGCGTGTGACAGCGTGCCTTTCAACCAGGACGTTTCCTGGTGTTATAGGCCCTCGTAGTGCATCAATTCCCTCATCAAGCAGCATCATCAAGTAGTAGAAACTAACAGAAACTGCTGCCATCAAATAGTAGAAACCGATGCACCTTATTGTTGTTTAAAAAAGTAGTTTCAATCTTATTGAAGTGCCATTAGACTCAGCATAAAAAAATAAAAACTGCACAAATAATAACCTGCTGTACACGTACGCGTCGCGCAAGCCGCAAGTCACGCGATTTTTCACGCGAAAATACGCGTATGTGTAGCAACACTCTCCTTCTCTCTCATTTGTACCTATTTTGCATAGAGAGGATACTCCCATATAAGTAGACAACCTCTTCTTAACTTAGCAGTATAGGATTAAAGGTTGTGCATGTTTTGGAATTTTCAGATTAAGCCACACATGGGCGATCTCGTAGGGGTTAGCGGTCGGCGTGGATGGTTGGTAGTGGATGCTGGGTCCGGCCAGATGGCCAATGGCCCCGATCTTGTCGATGCCATTCTGCTGCAGCTTCTCCGTCATCTTGGATTTGGCCTCAGCTTCGAGTGCTTGTGCCGTTGATGGGTAGAAGAGGTTGGACACGTCAAGGTGCCTCAGCGAGTACAGGTCGCGGCCCTCGCGCAGCACCAGATGCAGAGACTGGCGGCTCAGCTTCCCGCCGCAGCTCATCTTCAACGGTAGCGGCCGGCGGCGTAGGGTTGGATCATGGATGCAGCGGCGGCGCTAGATGGGGAAGAGAGACAGATAGAAACGATAGACACACGGAAGGGAGAGTGGGGCAGTGGGCTGAGACGCGACATGGGTGACTGACTAGTGGGCCCTCCTTGGGCCAGTTGGTTGGGCCTTGCGGACGGATGTGACGTGGCGAAACAAAATTGCGCATTGGAAATTTTTCATTGGACACTCCGACAAAATATTAAAAATTACGAAATGCAACATCAACGATCACTATTTGCAACATGAATAATACTTGCGTCGTTCAACTCTCCCCAATATGAATATTATGTTTTGCAACATTCACTGTGAAATATGTAGAAACAATAGTTGCAATATCAGTATTTAACTATTGCAACCTATATCGAACACTTATGTCGGCACGTCCGATTTTTTTAAAATTTCAAACATCTGTTCTGTAGCATTGCCGAACAAAATTTCAACGTCAAATGCTCAGTTGCGTTCACGGCTTCCTCCGCATCTTCAAAAAAGTGAAACCATGCACTTGCTGACTTGCACCGTCACTGGAATCGTATTATACACAGACAGAACGTTACTGAAAAGGCATTAATAGCCGAAACGTTAGTAAAATCAAACATTCTATAATCTACACAAACATTCGTCACAAGGGGGAATTTCAGTAAATGCAAGCAGTTTAGCCGCAGGGAGTGAGCTTCTTGTTGCCTGCGCCACGAGGATTGTCATCCTTCCAGTCGTCCCATGCTCTCGCTTTGGCCTCCTCGGCATCCTCATCCTCTTGGGCTGAGCTAGTGCCGTCCTTGTGCCACGCCGAGTTTGCTTCTTTGATCATATTTGCAGTCCTTTCTTGCCATTTCTCCATCATTTTCATTTCGCACAAACCAGCTTCTTCTATGCTCATCGTTGGCAGCCTATATAATGACAGCAAGGGTACCTCTCATTAGCTCCAACAATGCTTCATGAAACATCAAATCATGGACCGTATAGGATCAATCCAGAGGTGCATGATCTGATTTATCAGTATGACATTGTAACTTAACAATGTGTTTCATTAGGGATTGTGGTAAATAGTGCTCATTCCATGTTAGCTAATGTTATCATTAGCAGAGATGCACAATACGGAAAATGGCAAATATTGCAGTGTTTGGCTGTATTCGAAGGCATACCTGTAACCAGGCTGAAAAACTTGTGCTGCCATTCTTTCCCTTTCACTGGTCAGTCCTCCACCAACAAGGCTTGCAGGTCCAAATATCATGGGTTGGTGTTTGTGCTCATGAGCTTGCGAAACACTTGCTCTACCTTCAAGGACGTCTTGAGCAAATGTTGCACAGGTGATTGGATCAGCTGGTTTGGAATATGGTGCACGGTTTGCAGCATTATGGTGCCATGCTTCAGCTTTTTGTGTACGTTCATCAAGCATTTCACGAGCAAATGCATTCCCATCCTACATAAATGGAAAGGTTACTCCAGGCAACATTTCTGTTCAATGAAAGTGATTGCTTTTGGGGTAGAAAATCTACTGGATTATATGTTGAGAAAGGATTACTTCTAGACATTTTAATAGCCACGGTTTCTTCATAAATATGCAGAAACTAGCCAACGACCAGATTCAAACCATATGAAATATATATATATTAATTTCCCAAATAAAAAAGAACTCATGGGATGAAATGTTTCCAGTGTCCTGTAGCTGTTCCCAATCATAAGGGAAAAAAGCTATATGAAGAGATGCCAATCAGAAGACATCACATCTTTGGTTAACATTTGGCACATGATATGTTGAGAACACAGCTACTTTAAAATTTTGTGTATTCATATACAAGAAAGCTACTGTAATTCCTGTTCCAACATTTTTTTTCTTAAGGCTGCTTACAAGTTGAAATTTCCCCATTATATAGCTAACAATATATCCCCCATCCAAATTGCACAAAGCAGAACTTATATGCATTTATCATATTTATGTGAGGCCTGATAGCCTGAGAATCCCACATTCTCAGAAGAAAAAAGTTTCCTAAAAATGATCATCCTAAGATGCTACTGACAAGAAATAGCCAAATCACTATCATTAGCATTACCTTTTCCTTTCTTTCCTTTACAGCTAGAAGCATTTCTTCTTCCTTCTTTAGCATGTCGAGAAGATCAAAGGCCTACATAAGGAATCACAACAGATTTATTAGTGCTTAAATATTATGAATGCAAGTACTGCAATTTGAGAAACAGAAACCCTCTAAAATCAGCTTATGTAACATTTGATGCCATAGCAGACTAACCTTGCAGAGAGCCAATGAGGTAGTAGCTAACCAAGCCTGCAGCATGGCAAAAGTAAATCAGAACCAGAGCATATGTTCCAATTAATTACAAAAAAGTGCAAGGTAATAATATAAACTTTGGAAACACACATCAATAAGGTATGAAAACCCTATGTCTAGATTCCGAAAGAATCATTTAGTCATGCCAATTTAAATAGCATAGAAAGAATAAGCATTAAAATTTGAAGACCATGCAGTGAAGATTTATTTCTATGGGATAAATATGTGTCAAGTGTCACTAGAGAGAACAAGATCCTCATGGGCTTGGTATGCACTAAAAGGAGCATCACAGGGTGTGTGGTTGACTTCCTGCAGGTAATTAAGAACTAGCTACATGCATCAAATTCATAAAGCTCCCTACATGCATCAAATGAAAATCCCTTATGTCAAATGGAATAGAGCTTCATCTTCTAGAATATCACAGCTCATGTTAATTTGAAAAATTAAAATAAAATCCCTCCTGTCAAGAGGAGAAAAGCTATATTTTCTAGTATATCACAGCTCATTTCAATGTTTTTAAAAAATAAAACCCCTCCTGTGAAGAAGAGCAAAGCTATATGTTCTAGTATATCACAGCTCATTTTAAATTGAAATATGCTGAAATATAGAAACCAGAATGAACATATGATTCAACACAGAACACCTTCCAGGTGTGGGATGCTAACCTCTCTTTCTTCCTCCCCATCATCCTCCAAGGCATCTTCCTCCCCAGCTTCAACAGGAGCAGATAAAGCAGCTGCCCTCAATGAACGCCCACGCCTTTCTTTTCTCTCTTTAATCTCTTGGAGCTTCGTTTCCGCAGCTTTTTGACGTTTGAACCGGGCAATCTAGTCTCCAGAAATGAGAAATGGAGTAAATTACAGGAGATTAACTGAGTCAAAAACATGTGAAGTGTAAGCAGCCTATATAGCCCAGATTTTGGAGGCTCAATGGAAGGATCATGTCACATATTTATTGTCTTTCTAGCTTTCTATTCTAGACTGCAAACTGTTCGTGTTACTAGCGAAAAAAGTAATTTGGTCTCACCTTCTGTGCTCTTCTGTTTGCCATAGTATCAGGCTGCTTCCGTCTAGATAATTCAAGCTCATCTTGTGGAATAAGCTCTAGTACTTCACCTAGAGCAACGAACTCCTGCAGAACCAAAAAGGAGTGATTCGTACATGAGTAATGGGTGATCTGCTGGCAAATGAATCAATGTGGCAGGACAGATTGCTAACCTTGAAATGGTTCTGTGATGCCTTAAGAATTGGGATCCTGTCCTCCTGAGCAATCTTCTCAGTCATTTCCCCGAGATAGTATGGGACCTAAATTACCAACAAAGATCAGAGATATAACCATAATAGCAATTGTTGTGATCCGAGCTGCGCTGACAACTGACAACCCTTCTAGAGTCATGTATGGCCTGTTTCATGAAGTCATAAACAGAGCAGGGGGATGGAGAGGAGCCTTACCAGCAGGTATTTGAGGTTGGCGGTGGAGACGTCTTCCTTGGTCTCATTGGGGGAGAAGAGGCCGAGCTTGCTGACCATATCGTCGCAGCGCCGAAGCAGCTCGACCCCCTTCCGGATCCCTTCCTGCCCATCACAAAATCCACCAACGTAATAAGCACAAACCTCTTGGTGATTACGAGAAGGACGAGGCGATCCTGAATAGGGGGGAACCTGGTCGAGGGCGGAGCTGGAGGCGAGGCCGTGGAGCCGGGACGCCCTGTCGAAGAGGGCGGGGAGCGGGAGGTCGGCGTCGTCGTCCTCCACCGCCGCGGCCGCGTGGAGGCGCATCTGCGACTGCATCTTGTTCCCGACCTCCTCCACCTCCACCATTTCGACCGGACGGAAGCGAGCGAGAGATCGGCGGCAAAACCCTAGAGGCGGCCCGGCCAGGCGGGGCAGAGTCGCAGGAAGCAGAGGGGCCGAGAGAGAGTGAGAGTCCGCGGCGGAAGGTGGGGAGCAGGGGCTGGCCGTCGTGCCGTATTGGCTAGCTTTGGTGTGGTGGTGGACCGTGGACGTGGAGAGGCCGAGAGCCCGAGACGCCAGAACGTTTCGGGTTACCGAGGGCACGCTTGGTCTGTGCCAAGTATGCTCTACCAAAAATTGGTCATAATCAAATCATAGGCGATGCCAAAACATGGGTTACCAAAGATTGCCAAATATCGTTTAACATATGAGTATGACATAATATTTTTTCTTCTTCTAAATATAGTCGTCAACTGAGATCTTATTTTGTAGATGTAATCGGTTTTTCAATAGGATGCATCATTTAGCAAATATTAGCACTTGAAGCTTCTTAATCCTTACTTTTTGGAGTTCGTGTAGCAAGTAAACTGCTGCCACGTTGCTCCCTGGAGCTCCCGTTGGCTGCCAAAGCGTGGGCGAGCCATTTCCTCGCCCTCGTTTTCGCCTGCGTTGGCTGTGCTGCGCCGTCAGGAGCTCGTTGGCACGCCAATCGTCGGCAGCAAACCAAATTCTGTAGGCGCACTAATTTTTTTTTGGTAGGGTTGCGATTGGTAACAATCCAAACACGCCCCAAAACTCTGGTGCGTCGTGTTCGCGTCGGGGCTGCACGGCTTCCTTTCCCTTCCTCCCGGGTGTCGGCGACCGCGCGGCGTGGCGGCCGGAGACTTGGCCGGCGTCAAGATTTGTGGGCGGATCGGTGTAGCCGGAACACCTGGGCCGCACGCCGGCGCATTGTCGTTGGGACACGAAAACATGGGCAACTGCGTAAGCTTGTCGTAGGGTACTAGGGACCTGGCTGGTGGCTGCCGGACTTTCTGCGGTGAGGAGTCATCGGCGGACCATCGAGGAGGTAACGGATGCCAATTTTTGGGCTATTTCGAAAGCGGCGGCCATAGCATAAAAATCTCAACTTGGAGAAACTAAACTCCTTTTAGAATTTTCCTGAAACGATGAACAGAGCTAATGGAGAGAAGTATAACCAGGTGAACTTCCTTTGAAATAAACTCCTTTTGGGGGCATGCTCCCATTACAGCAAAAGAAAAACAGGACCACAGCTCCTAAAGAGCAACAGCACAACTCAAACGTTTATTTACACGTACCAATTTGCCAGCAGCCCACTGCACTACTTCAAAACAAAAGCTACAAACTACTCATCTCACAACAAAACACTTGGCGATTTTGCCACTGGACCAGCCACCTTCTATTCCCAGGCCCTGTTGTGCAATGGTCGCCAGTCCTTATTTCTTCCTCTATGATCCTGCCAGCCGCTTCTTTGGTGGTACCCGTCATCCTGGTTCCTCTGTTTATTGTTCCTCTGCTGGAAGTACCCGCTGCTGTTCCGTTTTCTTCCAGACGTGTGACTTGGATCCTCATTCCAATGTCTATTATTGTTGGATCCACCATAGAAGCTATCATTCCTGTTGTTTGATGCATGCTGTTCATTGCTCCAGCCACGCCAACTAGGCTTCTCCAAAGCAGCACCCCAACCGGAGTTGCCATTACCCCATTTACTGGAAGATTCATTGTTCCCTCCCCAAATAGCCTTGGATCCTAGACTGGCCTCCCAGTCCCACTTATTCACTTCAGCTGGCTTTTCTATGTAGATGTCCCAGTTTCCAGATTCGTTCTGGGTACACTTGTTAACTGCCCCGGCATTGCCCGATCCAGTAGCCGGGGCTGAATAATCTGAATCAAATGGTAGCCGTACCTTGTCCAGGTCAGCTACCAACTCGGGATCAACTTTGCAGCGGTGGTCGACCTTATCAATGTACATATCAGGGCCTGGCAAAGGAATATCAGAAGGTTGGCCATGATAATTAGACCAGAACCTTGCCTTTGCATTCTGAAAATTCTCAAAGGCTCCTGAATCATCCCACTGCTCAAGGTTATTATATACTGAAACATATTGCTTGTTTTCGCAGAACCTCTGCCAGGAAATGTTGCCAACGTAACTGCAGAATTCCCTTTCCCATAATGGGACTGGGCAGTGCTCGTGTCCTGCGTATATGAAAATAAATGTTAGAATTTTATGAAACCGTCATGGTAATACAGGATGATACAGAATTTGCTAACCTACTGCATTCAGCAAAAGAAAACATAAATAGCTAGATTGATTAATGATTAGTACTTTGCCGTGCAAATTTGGAAGATAACAGACAGAAATTTCAGAATGAGTTCAGTAACCTGAAAGAGAAAAGGCTTTTTATTTCAAATTATTGATATGGGTAGAAACTGAGTATCCCTGTCGCTGGTTCACTGGTGATGGCGGAAGTATTCCCTGCCATTTTAAAATTATTTTTCACTTTTTTTCTATTTTGATCCCTACAAATCCTGTCAGTAATACGGATGGTAAGGAAAATCCTATCAATAAAACCAAAACCATATCCCTAAAGGCTAAAACTTAGCTTGTCCATGTAATCCAACATTCTAGGATTACTAGCATCAGAGCCTATAGCTATAAGGTGCTTCTTTCATAAGCCAAGCCACTCCAGCTAGGATACAAACTCATTAATTGCATGGATGGCTTTCCACTTCCTCTGCATTCATATGAATGACTGCTAAACAAAGGAATTATTCATCATTCCTGATAAAGGGTTTGATCCTTATATGGCACCATTCCTTCTACAGGTAGGTCTCTGTTTCATATACAGTTGGATTTAACGTGTCATTTATTTAATGATAATAATTAGTAAGCAAGAAGAAAGTGCACATGTGTCATCCATCAGACAAAAATTTTGATGTCATATTGCTTGAGAAAAAGATGGTCATATTACTTGATCAGGAAGGGACTAGCGACTAGGCATTTCGACAAAGTGCGCAAAAGGACAAAGTAATCAAAGATGGCGTGCAAGGCGCGAAGTGAGCCATGAATCCAGAAGACCCCAGTTGTTGGACTTATGTAAAGGGCGAAATGAACAGTTGTATTGTAGCCAACTAGAAGGGGGAACATTCAACATCTTAAAATACACTGCCTGATACTACAGATTTGTACTTCCATGCATCTTCAAAATATTTTGTGTTAATTTTCCCTCATAGTCATTACCAATTTGAACCCCAATTATAAATTATTGTTGGGAAAGATGATAAATTGCGCAAAATGGACTGTGGCCAGAAAATACAGCCTACTTTACAAAGTGGCAAAGCTGCAATTGCAGTACACCAATACCCTCCCTATTCCTATCCCCCCTAGGAATTTTTATCTGCAATAGGTGCGATAGTCAAGTAAAGCTAGCATTTTTCTGACACTTCGTTGTAACATTCTGCAGTGGCAAGAACAGACACATGAGGAGGCCTAAAGCAACAGGTTAGTTTACATCGGCAACTCTGATTTTAAGTCCGAATCAATGACCAAGTCACCAAATCTCCGTTCCGCAAGAATGAAGAAGTAAACACCAAGATATAACAAGTTCTAAACCAATCCTAACCCAAGCAAGAGATTACGGGATGATATAACCCAAATCAGAAGAAAACAGGCATTCGTCCGTACCGTAATCAGGCGGAGGGAGAGGAGGCGGGCGGCGGGAGCGGTCGGGCTGCCTCCTCACATACCGCGACCGATTCCAACCCCCCATCGGGAGGAGGAAGAGGAGGAGCACCCAGCACCCAACTCAAGGGTTCGCCGGAGCTCCCGGCGGCGGCGGCACCAAACCAAGGCAGCCCAATGGCAATCAACCAGAATCCCCCAAGAACTAGCTTGTGATGCGGCTACGAATCAATTGCGCCGCGAGATTGGGGCCGCCGACGGGTGCGTGCCCAGGAGTATATCTACACAGCCGAGAGCGGAAAAGGCAAGCAGAGAGCTGCGCGGCGAGTGCGCGAGGAAGAAGAAGAGACGGCAAGCCGAAGCCGGGCCTGAAACGTGCGCTGCTGCCTCGGCCTTTATTCGGGAGGCTCCTGTACAGCTGTACAGCTACCGGAGGTAGCTAAAAGCCCATTAAACCCAATTAAAAATTCAAATCAACATTTTAATAAATCAGATTCAACATTTCAACTAATTAGATTCAACGTTTCAACCAATCAGATTCAACATTTTCCAAAAGTTAGATCAACGTATAAATATACTTGATTCAACATTTCAAAACAAATCAACATTTTATAAGAAAATACAACATTCAACATTTTAACTATTTACGTCAACATTTGAATAAATTAGGTTCGATACTTTTTCAAAAAAATATCAACATTTCTCTCTTTTTTCCGTTTCTTCTTCAACCTCAGGTATGCCCACGCGACCGGCGAACCTAGGGGAGCGGCGATGCATGAAGCTAGCGGCGTGCGGGCCGACGCACCTAGGGGCGGCGCCCAACGCGGCCAGTGGTGCCCGGAACCGCAGCCTCTAGATCGGCGCGGCAGCGCACACAATTGACGGTGCGATGTGCTCGCAGGGGATCAGGGGTGGCTTGTGGGCAAGAGTTAGCTAAGGTTCGGGGAGAGAAAGAATGCATCCAACGGATATAATTGCACGCACGAATCTCAAATAATGGAAGTTGGGTAAGAAAAAATTTAGGGCTCGTTTGGCAGGGCTCCGCCTATAGCTCCTCTGATGAAGTAGCTTCTCTGTTGAAGCCGAAACCGTTTTGAAAAACGTTTGGCAAAACGGCTTTTCGTATATTCTAGAGGATAGACGAAGGTTAAATGTCCAATATGCCCATAGCTATTTAATTTGGATGTGCATATAATTTATATTTTCCATCCATTTATAACGTGATTTCATATTAAAAAACTCAATAAATTGTATACGTTAACCAAACTTCCCTTTCCTTTTATTTTTTATCGCAATTTTCTTTGTTTTTTCCTTCCCACCGTTCCTTTTTCTTTCTATTCGCCGCTCTCCCTTCTGTCTCCTCCCGTCCTTATCCGCAGACCCAGGCCAGCACGCTTCTTCCTCGTCGTTAGGCTCCTCCAGCACCGCGTGAAGCCCCCACCGGTCACCGCGCTGTCCTGCTGTTTCGCTCCGGCCGCGTAGCGCGAGGCTCCACCGCTCCTCTGCTGCTTCACTTCGAACCTACCGCGCGAGGCCCTCGCCGCCCTGCTCCATCGCCATCGCGTGCTGCTTCTCCACCGCTCTTCGCTGTTGCAGGCGTGCCTCTGCCCTTCCTCAACATTGTAGGGGCGCCGTTGCCTTCCCCGGCGCGCCCCATCAACGAGCAAGGTCCGGGTTGGGACATTTTCGCTTTCGCCTAGGACAACAGGAGGTGGGGTGATTGGTGAAGCCACGGGGAGCCAGATCTTTCAGTTCCGCCCGTTTAGCGTGAGCCGTTTCGTAGCATTTCTCCGGCTTCGTTGGTGAAGCCATTTTGAGCATGCAGCAGGGCTTCATCTAAGCCGGTGAAAAAGCCTGCCAAACAGGGCCATAGGTTTCCCGTTATTCGGCGCAGTTTTTTGGGCCAGGCCCGTCCAGGCTCATTATCAACTGGGCCCAGGAATATCTACGCGTTCCAACCAGTATATCGTTGTCGTTCTTCGGCCGTTGCTTGTCCACTCCACCCGCCCACCACCATGCTCTCCGCCATGGCCGCGCGTCCCGTGACCGTAGCGAGCAGCTCACCCCTCCTTCGTCTCCCAGCCCAGGCTGCTTCTGCTGCTTCCGGCACCTCCTCTTCCCCTGGTACGTCTGTGCCCGCCGCTTGCTCGCGCGTCATTATTTGATTATTCCGTCACTTCCTATTTTTTTTTTATGTTTTTGTTTTCCCATACAGTGGTTCGTGGAGTCAAATCGGAGGCGGCGGCGAAGCGCTCGCTCCTTCGTCGGTGCCCCATGCTGCTGACCTCTGTGGCAGGTAAGCTCCGAGCTTCCCTGTTCCCGACTTCCCGGCATGCTTACTTCGGTTGCAGTCTGTTCGATGAAATGGCCGTGACTGACATGAGGGCGATGTCTGGGTTGCAGTGGGCAGTCTGGTTGCTGCTGGCGCTGCAAATGCTACTGAGCTATTGGATCCTATGGTTAGGAGAATCACGTGTGCCTTCAAATATGTTCCATTTTCACTGTTTAATGTCCATTAAGGAGTTGTTGATCCCTGATTACTTTGTGTCAGATTATGATTACAGCGTGGCTAATATGTCGTAAAACTGTTGAATCTGTACCATCTACCACGTACTAGTTATAGGAATGAGCAACAACATACACTTTTGCCTTTCTAATGTAGTCAATTTCTGCTCTTGTATCTTTCCTGTTGCATCAGTTTGTTTAGACTTCCATTGCAAAGGTTTATTTGTTTTGCTTTAATCCCTGCAAACCACTTGCTTCTCATCAGCACGGATCATCAGGACTCCTCTTGGCTGACCTTGGCATTGGAGATTGGTTTGGAGGTTTGCTGTTTTCAGCTGGGCAGCAGGCTAATGAGGCTGTTCAGGATCAGCTATCTGCTCTCAGTTTCTCTAGGTCTGTTTTTCTTTTTCTCTTCTGTTAACTTCTTGTTGGCAATTGTACCTCCTCAGTTTTTCCTTTTCTCTTCCTACTGCGATATCTCTTCCTTTCTAACCTTTACCTTTGATTCTCCAGCTTAGCAGTCATTTTTGGCGCTGGACTTGTAACTAGTCTGTCTCCTTGTACACTCAGTGTTCTACCATTGACTCTTGGATATATAGGTAAGCATGTGTTTATGTTTTGAATAGTTGATAGGTTCACAAGAATCAGTTGTCATTGATGACTCATTGACCCTGGTATAATTCTTTCTTCGTAAACTTTCAGGGGCATTCAGTTCTGGGAAAGGCCAGGCTGAGGTAATTGTGGTTTTGTATGCCATAGAAAAACTAGGAAGAAATTCTCATTTATACTGGACATCTCCATCTGGATGCTTACCTTGAGTAACTCCTGATATGTACTGATTTGACTTTTCCTGCTTATTAGGTTGTTGGAAATTCAATAGCATTTTCATTAGGACTGGCAACAACCTTAGCTATTCTTGGTGTTGCTGCCTCGTTTGCTGGAAAGGCTTATGGGCAGGTTGGGCAAGGACTCCCAGTGGCTGCTTCTGGGTTGGCCATTGTCATGGGATTGAATCTTCTGGAGGTAAATCATGGGAGAAATGAAAAATTCGTAAAATGGAGCATGTCAGACAAGGCTTTTCTTCTACCCTGATTGCTTAAGCTAAATTGTTATGAGTTAATGCCTGTTTCTCTCAGTTTCTCATCATAAATACTTGTATAAACTGATTGTGGTGGTAGTTCATTTTGATGGAATCATATTTCTACTTTTACTCTCGTAACAGTACATATTACTACATGATTTTGCCCTAACTGTTTATTTTCTGGTTATTCTGTATTCAACAGGTAGTTGAGTTGCAACTTCCCTCGTTTTTCAGTGATTTTGACCCACGAACTGCTGCAGCTAACCTCCCTTCAAGTGATGCCTCCTGACACCATTGTTTATTTCCTATTAAGAATACTAATGTGCATATCATCAAGCTTCGCTTTTTTCACAAATAATATTTTTCTTTGCTAATAATTTGCAGGTGCACAAGCATATCTTGCTGGTCTTACATTTGCATTGGCAGCATCACCTTGCAGTACACCTGTTCTAGCTACCCTTCTGGGATATGTGGCCACTTCAAAAGTATGTATAATGGGATGAATTAGTTGCTCAGCGGTCAATAGTTCATTACTGTTATTTAAAGTTCAACACAGCTAAAAACTTCATCAGATTTTTATCATGGAGACTTTGATTAGTAAAACAGTAGATAATTACATTTTTCCTCCTGATACCATTGTTTGAGCTTTTTTCTTTCAGGATCCAATTGTTGGAGGAAGCTTGTTGTTGACATATACGACTGGCTATGTTGCACCTCTTCTTATTGCAGCTTCCTTTGCTGGAGTATTGCAGGTGAGAATATCGTCTTGTTATCTTTTCTTGAGGACTTTGTGGTGGGTGTGAACTGCAGATAAAAACAACCCAACAAGATAGGAACTTTGAATTGCTCTTAAAACTTAATTAATAGCACCACAGCAATAGACCAAATTTGTTATACTACTTTTGTGCCCCAATAATTAAGTTAATTGCCTTCTGCAGAGTTTGCTGTCATTCAGAAGATACTCAGCATGGATAAACCCAATCAGGTATCTACTTCTAACTGGTATCTGAATGTTTTCTGTTAAGTGCCTGGTTAAATGTTGGATTGAATATCCATTTGTATCTTGTGCTTTCTAGTCATGATTCTGAAACTGAAGCCTTATGACATATGACAAGTTTTCATCAACCTTCAGATTTCATATGCACTTGCATGTGATGGCTCTGCAAACTACTGAACTCACCTATTTCCAAAAACATGTTATCTGAAGTCGAGATTATTATCAATCATTCCGTCTTCTAATACTTGCCTTTCCCCCCTTGAGATATGTCCTGAACTAACATTTTTTTGGCAGTGGTGCATTTCTTCTTGGTGGAGGAGTTTATACCTTACTGGACAGGGTGTTTCCTGCAACATCCATGGTAATGTAGTCCTTGCTGGACAAGAACTGCATGGCAACGGTCTGTTGAACATGATCCAAATGTAAGAAGAAAAGTAGCTAACTTATGCTAACAATGTGTATAGTTATGTACAGTGGCTCGGGACAACCAAAACATCTTGACCTTAATAGACTGTTTGGGCCTCGATAATTAGAGCTTGGAGGTCTACTCTGCTAAAATTTTATTCCTGGATATTTTATCATGTTCTAATATCAACTGTGCGAAACTTCAGCTGGCTGTGAGGCTGTCGCATTAAACTTCTTGACGATTGTAGCTTACCCCAACATACTTGTAACAGAAATTGCATATTAAGTTAACAAACAGGTATTTGAGCCCACATTACATTCTCACACATAAATTCCTAGGCGAACTTTAATTCCGACCAGTTTCCACCATCCGTGAAGTCCTGTCAATTCAAGTGGCTAAAAATGTTAGCTCAGAAACAGAAGTACGGAACACATTTAGTTGAACACTTGAACTATCGTCCTAGGTTCTTCAAGTTGGAACAAAAATTACTTGTTCATCACAAAGTTGGTTGCTCCTTGAGTTGCACGCTCGAGAAGCAACTTCCTTGCTTTGGTCGCTATTCCCTCTGGCTACACCACAATGGAATTGACAGATTAGGCAGGCAATGAAATTATATTGTTAACTCTTCAATTTTTCCTCCTGAAAAAAGCACCCTGACGGCCTGACCTCTTCCGGAAACCAGACGCCTGGCTGTGTGTTGCCCTCGAAGAATCGCTAAAACAAATGCAGTTGCTGCATAACCGACCGATCTGAAAAATCCACACAATTTTTAGTAACTGCTAAAACTTAGGGGTACACCTGAGCTTCTAACGTCCGTGCACATAAAACTCATAAATCGAGACGCTTTGAACCCTAAACCCTAAACGTCTGTGTTCATGTTTGCTTACCTTTCTGGTTAATTAGATCTGGCAACATTTAGTTTTATAACAAAGTGAAACTTCCTATGAGTAAATAATGTTGGACCTAGATATTAATTGCTCCCTCCAATCACAAATAAGTAGTGTTTTGGTGTTGTCTTAAGTCAAATATTTGAAACTTTGGTAGCATATTACTTTTAAGTGTTGAGTTTGAGTATTTAAAAATGTTACGGGTAAATTTATCTCAAAATATAGTTTCATCAAAATATACTTTCGCAGTGTTTTGTAAATATTTGTAACAGTAAGGATGAATCAAAAGTTGTATTTTGGCGACCTTGTTGACGTCTGAAACACCACTTGTTTGTGACTAGATGTAGTAGGTATTATATTGAGGTTACTTAATTGTTACTGCTCTGTACAAAGTACAGGGATAGCTTTCTATGAGTAAATAATCCAAGAATATTCTGGCCATTTGAATACTGCAAGTCTACCTGCAGAAAGAAAATGAATTTGATTGGGGTAATGTGATTTATTAGTCCAGGTTCCTGCTTACTGGAGATGCATATTGATTAGGATTCATGTGCTACCACATTTTCTCTGGGGCAACTTTTCTCTTTTATTTTTTTTAAAGAGATGCATAATACATACTCTCATGGAGACACACTCTCCTACAATGCCATCAATGGTTCGAACAATGGGATCGATGACCTCAACTAACTTCATAACATTATTTTTGTCCCTCAAGATATCCTACAAAGCACAAAGATGGAGTCAGGTGTAATGCAAATTAACACCAATGACCTTTTTATTATACTATGCTCATTATTTCAGCCCAGTGGTGATAATTACGCTGGTCAAGTGAGACACAGCTAATGCTGGTTATAATCAAGGTAACTGTAGAAAAAACAAATTCTATTAACTTTTAGTTACCCTCACTAGTAGAATTTATAATTAAAAGGATCAAAATGAATTAACTTCACAATGCATAATTTGGTTGAAGAAATACCTACAATTGGTAAGAAATTAGCGAAATAATGCATTCCCCAATTCCAGAAGATAGGATCAGAACCAAATCGAGCACTAACAGTGGGCACATTTAAATACTTAAAAGCACTCTTCACTTCAGGCAAATTCCTGGAATAGATAACATGATGAATTTATTAGTTTCCTTTATGGCTACTGGATTTCCGGTTTGTCAATTATGCTGCAAGGTAAAGTATTGGCCAAAAGTACTTACAGTAAGTAAACATCTTTCTTTCCAACGCCCTTTCCAAAATCAATGTTCAGAACTCCACTGTAGGGCTTCAGCTTGATTTCCTCTCCTAGATTAGTAATAGCAATGACCAAACTCCTAAGATATTCCTCGACACTGAAGAACACCACAAGTGCAGATAGGAAGTCAAAAGTACCCTTGTTATATGCAATGGCTTCCTTCCCAAGAAGCAAAAAACTTGACGCCAATGTTGTTGGGCCAACATCACCAGAACCTGCAATGTAGTAGGAAAACCTAGAGAAGAGATTTAGTGAATGCATAAGGATGCTAATTTCTAAATTCATAAATCTCGAATCATTTATAAACTTATTAATGCGATACATAGAGATGTTTTTAAAATAAAGAGGGTTACTCAAATTAAGTACCTACTAGGACTTAGGAGTGAAATCATATATATAACGGGAAACAATACTTTACTCCACCACATACCAGAAGAAAACCAAATATTGTAACCACCCTTCTTTGTACACCGAATGATTATTTTGAATTTACTTTTCTAGACCATAAAGAACTCTAACCTTAGTCTTTCAGGTTTGCAAACTTTTTTGCTTCTTGCAGCATGCACAAGCTCAGCAGCCATCACTGTCACAAGAGCAGAATACAACAAATGAACAAGCAATAAAAGACTTGTTACTTTTTTGCAACGAAAGAACTGATTATGTTCACCTCTTCTATACATTTCAGCAGCTAGTACTACTTAACAAAGCACATGCACAACCATCTATGTATACTTTTTTTTTCATTAAGTCACCCAGCAGCACACAGCGGCGGCGGCGGCAGGAGGGGTGGTAGGGAGCGCCATGCATGCTCGGACGACCATGCCCATGGTGAACTATTCCTCTTCCTCACAGCACAGGGGCTCTCCATCCATGTTTTGCATAAAACTAGCCGCTATTTCGCTTGCTTTGAAGTTAATTAGCAGGAGATAAGAAAGAATAATCGATTGCGTATCGTCGGCATTGGTCAACTCAAGTATATACACTATCTAATTGCACACGCCACGCACAAACCACAAATGCATGCGTCACGCGCGAAGATCACACGGTATGTACCTGATTCTGCAATCTCCATACCGTTGACCTCATAATCCCTAATCTCTGTTTTCTAGCTAGAGTTTTAGATGTCACGAAGGCAAATGATGAAGTGTAAGTGATGCAAAATTGAATGGAACTATTTCACATTATAGGATTGACATTTTCGACTACTTGGTTGCTGCAGAGATGTTGGAAACAGAGCACTTGTTTAGCTCATCACATGGTTCGTGGTCCTTGAGACGTGCATGCAATACCTCAATCTTTCAAGTATATATGCCTCATTAATTAGTGATCGAGGTCTAGTCGTTAGAAATTGAGAGTAAATAAAATAAATAATTAGGATCCTTTCACATCCAAAAAACTCAAACAAAAGACAAATATATAGCCAGTAAAACCCCAGAATTTGTAAAAAAAATATTATAGAAGATGAACGTTCGACTATTTTGCAGTGGGCACATATATCACAACATAAATAATAGCTAGTAACATGTATACATGGCTACTCTACAGTCTTACACTTGCATTTACAAAAATATAGGTCATAAAGAAATGATGTAGATTTGTTTAGTTAACATCCATATGACAAAGAATAATGTTTTAAAAATATCCTCAAACGGGTGGTAGTTGCCACCACACCATGGGTAGCTACCCCACCCCCAGAGCTGATGCTGAAAGATAAGCGAGGCCTATGCATAATCAATCCTAATGTGCAGAGATGAACATTGAATGGTTCTGGGTCTAGGGTGTTTCATGTACCATGCTTCCACACCCATTCAAGTGTACCACTTGTTTTATATATACAACCCTTTCGAAAACAAAATAGCCGATCAATCATACAAAAACATCGTGCTCCCGATCTGGGGACTTCAACATCCTGCTGGCTGCCGCATTCAACTTCTCTAGGTCCCAAGATTTAGCTGAGCACTGTCAAGCATACAAGAATTTTAGCATACTTAATCATCTCACACATAAATTCCTAGGCCGACTTCCTTTGGATCAGTTTCTACCATCCAGGAAGGCCTGCCAATTCAAATGGCAGAACATGCATGTTAGCTCGGAGATAAAACATATCAGCTGAGACATAATATGAGGCTATTGTGTTTGGGCAATGAAAAATCACTTGTTCATCACGAAGTTGCTTGTCCCTTGAGATGCACGTTCAAGAAGAAGCTTCCTTGCTTCGATTGCTATTCCCTCTGGCTGCATTATAGCAAATTGAGACGGTTTAGTTTGGGGAATAAATCTCCTTTGTAAACTACTTTTTTCTTGCCTAAAAAAAAGGAAACTTCTCTTTTCCTTTTCTCTTTTTCCATTAAAACTAACCTCTTCTGGAAACCAAACGCCTGGCTGAGTGTTGCCCTCAAGAACTGCCAAAGCAAATGCAGCTGTTGCAAAGCCCACCAATCTGAATATTCCATTATAGCATGCTTAGATAAAGTAGATATAGACATATAGTTTTCTTATGTAACTAGTTCTCCAATTTTGACGTATGAATTCCTTTTGGTGGCATCTGACTAGAAACTTTTCATAACGTTAACACTGTAAGAGAATGCAACCAGATATTTTCCCAGTTTTAAACAAAAAAATTGGAACAGAGGATTTCCACAGGAAGATATTGTAAATCAAAGGAAATCATCAGTTCATATTGCATTGTGCTTTGGACAAAGCCAATGCAAGCTTCGTATTTGTAAATAGTCAGATAGCAGGTGGTGAAAATGTTAAGATTAAAAAACTAGATATCAATTAGGTATTGAATGCCAAGAATGCTCAATTGCCCGTGCTTTGTACTTACACAGATAGTTTCTTATGAGTAAATAGTCCAATAGTATTCCGGCCATTTGAACAGTCCAAGTCTACCTGCAGAAACAAATTAAATGAATTGGATCAAGCAATGACCATTATTGGTCCAGTACCACTCTTAACACACATAAAGATCTTTTTTGCCCTGGAACACACATAAAGAACTTACTCTCATGGAGACACGCTCTCCTGCAATGCCGTCAATGGCTCGAACCAATGGATCAACTGATTTGTATAACTTTTGAACCTTAACTTTATCCCTCAAGAACTCCTGAAAGAAGCAAGATGGAGTCAGTTACTCAGGTCAAATTAACTCCAACTCAATCTGAAATATTGTCATGTGTATGTTCTGGATTCCAGTCAATTACAAATCATTTGGGTTTAACCTTAATAGAAGAATTACTGGTTCAATGTTGTGATTGCCAAAAGATAAATGCTAGTAGCTGGTTGTAATGTATATTAGTTTTAGTTACTACTGGTAACTATAAATAGAAGGGTTCAAATGAATTAACTTCGTGATGCATAATCTGAGGAAAAAGACATACGGCAGGTAACAAGTTTGCGAAAGCCTGCATTCCCCAATTCCAGAAGAAAGGAGCAGTACCAAATCGGGCACTAACAGTTGGTACACCTAAAATCTTAAAAGCACTCTTCACTTCTGGCAAATTCCTGGAATAGGTAACAGAATGTGAAATGTATTAGCTTCTTATGGATATATTAGATTTCAGTATTTTAAGTTATATTTGGCCAAAGTACTTACAGTAAGTAAACATTTTTCTTTCTGACCCCCTTTCCAAAATCAATGGTCATAGCTCCACTGTAGGGCTTCAATTTGATTTCTTCTCCTGAATTAGTAACACAAATAAAATGACTAGAAATTTTCCCGAGGAACATCTTAGGTATGCTAATGAAAATGTAGGAGGTACCCTTGTTATACGCAATTACATCCTCCCCAAGAAGCCGGAAACTTGTTGTCAGTATTGTTGGACCAGCACCACCAGTACCTGCAGTATAGTAGAAGAATCTAAAAAGGCATTTAGCAACATATAAAATAGGTATGTATGTGTAAAAAAACTAATCACTACCTTCATAAATCAAGGAACCATTGAAGAAAGTGGTTAATACAACACAGAGATTATGAGGTGTTTGTAAACACAACATGAATACTCTCAGCCTATCTACAGAGAGGAACATATCATACTTGTACGATTTAACTGCTAAATGCCAACAGGAAACCATATCCACCCTTTCCATACAGTGAACAACTATTTTGACATTTCCTTTTCTAGAAAACAAAAGAAATCTAACCTGAGTCTCTCAGGTTCGCCATTTTCACTTCTCACAGCACGTACGAGCTCAGCAGCCATCACTGTCACCAGAGAAGAATACAATACATTAATTATCAAAACAAAATTCAAGATATTCCACCTCTTCTAGATGGCAACTTATATTAGTTAATGAAAGAAATTTCACTAAATTATCTGTACACAAATTGATGTGGTCAATTTTGATTTGCATCACATTGTGTCCTGGAACTGGAAGAAGGAATGCGCAAATGCGGAACTGAGCCTCTTTCTCAGTTTGGTGAGGACAGGTTATTTACAATTTGGCAATTAAATGATAATACATAGGTCCATTATTCCATTCCCTAGTGCATAAATATGTGTAGTTTTTCTTTTTGGACAATGTCTAGTCATACAATTTTAACTTTTTACCACTAATATGAGAAAATGTATTTAGATTGACATAATGAAAGTAATACTAATATACCACCATAAAAAATACATTTATTATATTTCCAGAGCTTTTAGCAGCACACTGATAAAAAAGATCAGTAAATGTCATTTCTTCGAAATCATGATATGTCATTGTTATGCATTTTGCGCAGAGGAAGCAACTCATTTCTATAATTTCTATGTCGGGCATACATGCTTAATTTATTTCCCCGTTTTCCCTCTTCATACTAGCTTGAGTTCACATGATTTATCTAACTTGCCATCCAAAAAATTGTGGTCGTACAATTCATCAAAAGAGAATAAGCACATACGAGGAAATTTATGAATATCAAATTACTAACAGAAAGAAAATACACCAATTACCATTGCTGACTCCAGGATATATGCCAGCAGTAGTAATAGCTGGAATACCGGCAGCTTTTGCTTGTTCATGGAAACTTTTTGCTCTCCACGAATAATCAGTATCATCGCAAACATCAATGTATGCTGTCTGCTCAGAAAAAGGAAGTGTGCCAATAGCATTTTCAGGTAAGTAACATTTTCCTCAATTTCAATGGATTTCAAAAAAAAACCTACACATGCAATTGCACCTCAAGCACGGCATCCTTCTATTGGCAAACTTTCTGCACTACCTTAGTAGATATCGCTGCCTGCAATACAGTGCACTCCTCCGCTCTTTGGAAAGGTCCAGCAGTATGGACAACTAGATCCACACCTGGGGGGAAAAGAAAATTTTCAGGTAGTTATTCTTCTCCTCAAGCAAAACTAAACAGTGGGTTAGGGGATCAAACATCAGGAGTCAGGTGAGGGTTGTTTGGAGCTTTGCGATTGTTACTGCTATTGTGGAATTGTAACATGAATTGGTATACTCTAGCATAGCCTGCTTTAGTCAGAGCACAAGTAGGATGCGTCATTACTAACCCTGTAGTGCTTTCTCCAGCATGCTCGCATTGCGGATATCAACCTGGACAAATTCAGACTTCTCGCCAAGCTTAGCTGCAAAGGATTCACCTTTCTCCCTGGCAAAATGGGCCACCGATAAGTGGCATATTATTTCAGAACGAACAGATAAGGACACGCTGCTGGTTCAGACTTCAGAGGAGTTGGTATCGAGGGTGGGGTACCGGTTCCTGTCTCCGACGAGAATGTTGAGGTCAGGGCGGAGCTTGGAGAGCGCGGTGGCCGTGGAGCCTCAGACGCGGCCGGCGCCGCCGAGCACGAGCACGCGGGCGCTCCTGGAGGGCTTCCTCTTGGCAGCGTCGGCTGACGGAGCGGTGGGCGCGGCGGCGGGAGGCGCGCATGCTCTGACCACGCCCATGGTGGCCATTCCGGTGGGCTTATCGCCTAGGGGGCTACGGGCTACCGCTCTCGCCGAGGGATGTTGAAAGTGTTGCGTCGCCGTGGGCGCTGTTTGGAGCGAGCGCAAGAACGACGTGCGTCGTTGGCAACCGTTGGTGATGGTGGCAGTGAATTTTAGGTAAGGGTGTTGCACAGACAATGCGTCTACCACCGTACAAGTTTATCATCTGTGTGCTGCACAAAATTGTTTTTATTCACCTGTATTCTTTTTTCTTATAACCATCATTTTTCATGCAAAAACATCATGCTCAATCTGGGGGCTTCAACATGCTGCTGGCTGTTGCATTCAACTTCTCGCAGATGGTAAATTACTCCAATATTTAGTTGGCCATTGTCCAGCATCCAGGAAATTTAAGCACATTTATATCTTCTCACACATAAATTCCTAGGATGACTTCCTTTGGATCAGTTTCTACCATCCAGGAAGGCCTGCCAACTCACATGTTAGCTCAAACAAAACACGAGTTGGAACATTAATGCTGTTTTTGAGGTTGGGAAAAGGAGAGATCACTTGTTCATCACGAAGTTACTTGTCCCTTGAGATGCACGCTCAAGAAGCAGCTTCCTTGCTTCGATTGGTATTCCCTCTGGCTGCATTATAACAATTTGACGTAGTTTAGTTTGCGAAATGAAGTCATTTCTTGACTTTTCTTTTCATGTTTTTGTTGTACTAAACCATTTTTAGGCCTATTTTACTAAAGCATTCCTCACCTCTTCTGAAACCAAACTCCTGGCTGTGTGTTGCCCTCAAGAACCGCTAAAGCAAATGCGGCTGGTCCAAAGCCCACTGATCTGAAAATTCAATCTAGCATATGCTTAGGTGCAGTACAGAGTGAAGGGACGTGACACCGAGGTGAATTGGATGTTCTAAATATTAAGACTTCGAGCACATAAAAAATCTAATCCAATTTCTATCTATATGTGCACTAGGTTTTTCTATGTGTTGCTATCTCTTCCGCAAAAGAATTTTGCAACCTAGGTTTCAATCCTACAAACTACACATGGCAATTCTAGGAAAGGTAAATGCGGAAAGTAAGTGCAATAAGAAATGCGGAAGGTAAATGAGGTAGAGAAGGCAAACTCTCGGCGTGGCGACACGGCGATTTTTACCGAGGTATCAGAAAGCAAAACTTTCCACCAGTCACGTAACTTCTTCGTAGGATAGCCGATGGGCCTTCCCACGCGCAAGTGGGTCTCCGTATAGCCTCTCCCTGATGCTTCTTGCCACTCTTCACTTGGTAGAGCTTCGGCAAAACGCCTAGGGCCTCTCCTCCCTATCACAAGCAGCGGCGCCCACTCCACAAACGTGGTTGAAGAGTCTCGTAAGACTTACAAGCTCCGGATTTACAACTCTTAGTGCATGCAAGCACCGATACAAAGGAGGTGTGCAAACCTCACCTAACTCTAGGCTAAAGCCTAAAGCAATGCGCTAATAGGGCTAAACTAGCACTAATCAAGACCTAATCCTTATGCTAATTTCCTTAATCTTCTCTCCAGCACTTTGGTGAATAGAGCACTTGTGTGTATGTGAGAACTAAGACTATAGCTTCTCCAAGCTCTAACACCCTTCAAATGCCCGGGCAATGGGGTATAAATAACCCCAACTCAAGAAACTAGCCATTGCCAACCGTTTGCAACATTCTATGTAGCACCGACTAATTTGATGGTGCACAGGGGTGGTCACTGAATGAGTCGGTGCACGCCACCTCAGCTAGCCGTTGGGCAGCCAACGCCCACTGACGCCTGGGCTCGGGTCACCGACTGATTCGGTGCCCTATCTTAACTGTCACCGTATGTGTCGGTGACTGTCTTGAGCCGCTACCTCTCTCCTTCACCAACTCAATCGCTGCCCTGCTCCTTGAGCCACCGTATAAATCGATGTGGCTCTAAAATCACTCCAAAGTAGATAGAGCCGATTTTGAGCCGATCCTGAGCCAAGCCGATCACACCGACTGATTCGGTGGTGATCCTTTGTGCCCACCGAATGAGTCAGTGGTCACAGTACATGCTACCTTGGTCATCTTTGTCACCGACTGATTCGGTGGTTTGCGCGTCGTATGATCCGGTGACCTTGCCTTGGCTCCCGTGCGCGCGGTGGGCTACCGGCGCTCTGTCCAAGAACGACGTGTCAGATGTGTGCAGTGTCCAGGAAACGATATGGTTTGGGCCATAAGTCATCAAGATGGGCCCGTATCTCGGATCATGCATGCATGCATGTTTGTAGTCCCGATCTTGACCCATCCGAACATTCGTGCTCCTCCTATCCAACATTTCATTCCATGTGCTCTCCGAAACGCGTGAGCGATGATGCAACCCGTCCGGCAGGCATGGCCACGCTGATCCTTAAGGCCTGGATTGGTTCACTTGCTTAAATTTAAGCACCCGTCACATCGAATGTTTAGATACTAATTAGGAGTATTAAATGTAGACTATTTACAAAACCGATTATATAAGTGGAGACTAAACGGCGAGACGAATCTATTAAGCCTAATTAGTCCATGATTTGACAATGTGTTGCTACAGTAAACATTTGCTAATGATGGATTAATTAGGCTTAATAGATTCGTCTCGCTGTTTAGTCTCCACTTATGTAATGAGTTTTGTAAATAGTCTACGTTTAATACTCCTAATTAGTATCTAAACATTGATGTGACACTTGCTTAAAAATAAGCAAAGGGAACCAAACGGGCTTTAATAATCACCAATCACCATGTTGGACGTGATCGCTTCAACGCGCCGGCGCAGCGTCCGCGTCATACCGGCTCCGTGCCTTTTTGTCTTTTGACACGCTCCAACCCAACCTTCCTTTGGTTCTCAAAAGTCAAACCTGCTCCCTCCCTCCCACCTTTTCCCGGCTGCGTTCATTCCGTTGGAAGCAGCCTCGATTCCCAAATTCCCCACCACCACCTCCTCGTCTCTCTCTCCACGCCCTAAACCTCCATGGCCGGCTACCCGCCGCACGGCTCCGGCTACCCCTACGGCCCGGGCGCCGGCCGAGGAGGCGGAGGCTACGGCTCCTCCCCGGCCGCCTCCGCCCCGCCCTACGGCGAGAAGCCCCCCAAGGAAGGCAAGACCTCCTCCTCCTCCTCCGCTCCCCCCTACTACGGCGCCCCGCCCTCCTCCCAGCCCTACGGCGGCGGCGGATACGGGGCCCCGCCCGCCGGCCAGCAGTACGGCGCGCCCTACGGGGCCCCGCCGCCCTCCTCCGCCCCCTACGGCGCGCCGCCGACGGCGTACGGGGGCGCGGGCGGGTACGGGAGCCCGTTCGCGTCGCTGGTGCCGTCCGCGTTCCCGCCCGGGACCGACCCCAACGTGGTGGCCTGCTTCCAGTCGGCGGACCGCGACGGAAGCGGGATGATCGATGATAAGGAGCTGCAGGCCGCGCTCTCAGGCTATAACCAGAGCTTCAGCCTCCGCACCGTCCACCTCCTCATGTACCTCTTCACCAACACCAACGTCCGCAAGATCGGTAAGTCCCATCATCACGCTCCTCCTCTACTTCGTCCTGCCATTGTTCGTTCTAGTCCGTGGCGCGCGCCTCGAGTGCGTCGTGCTGGCCAGCGATGATGTTGTTTAGGTGTTGCGTCGTGGACGCAGTCCAGCGCAGCGCGTTTATGTCTCCGGATTTGCCCGTCAACTCTGACTAATTGCCCGACGTATTCGACTTTGGGAATCGGGAGGTGGAAGACTTCTACGAGGCCTGATTGCACATGTGCAGCTCTTCGTAGTTCGTGGATTTGCCTGGTCTGTGGTCTGTAGACTGCACTGGCATTTTGATCCTTCCTTAAAGAAATGGAGAGTTTACTTCATTTCGAACTAAGTGGCTGAATATTGAATTGATCAAGTAGATCCCTTTGTTTATGTGGAAAATGATCATGTGGAGTAGAGTGTAGAGGACATTACTCATTACAGGGTTGTTTCCAAGTACCAGCCACACACCGTGGATACAGCACCAAGTAAAGTAACATGAAATTCCGGTTCCAATATTGAAACCATGTGACCTTTTTTGTATGAAGTGATTCTACTAGGCATGTCACTTCTCTGTAATGCATGTAGTTAGGGCATGTGTTTGTGAGCTTCTGAATTTGTCTGCAACTCAGAAGATCAGTGCTTATTTGTGTTTCTTTCTCCATTTTCCCCCACAAGCATGAGATGCGCATATAGTAGTTTCACCATTTCCCTTGTATCTCCTACCTCTTACTTTCCTAATTATTTCAAATGCTAATTTTTGTTTTCCATCTTTTCAGGACCCAAGGAGTTTACTTCTGTATTTTACAGTCTTCAGAATTGGAGAGTAAGATGATCTGCAACTTAATGCTCCTTTTTTAATCTTTACTGCTGTTCTATGTGAGCAAACCAATCGGTTGATCGATTGAAGTAATGCTTAGCATCCCATACTAATGTTTCACTGTATTGTTCAGGGAATATTTGAAAGGTTTGATGGTGATCGAAGTGGTAAGATTGACTCATCTGAACTGCGTGATGCTCTTCTCAGTCTGGGATATTCTGTCTCGCCAACCGTGCTAGACCTGCTTGTGTCTAAATTTGACAAGACCGGGGGCAAGAACAAAGCAATTGAATATGATAACTTCATTGAGTAAGGGCCTTCCTTCAATTTAATTGGTGTTTATTTCTTAACTGTTTGCCTGCCAATGTTTTTTATTTTAGTTTTTTTCTGTTATAGATATAGTCTAATGGATCATACAGTGCTGTTGTCATGGATATCCATAACTCGTTCATATTGCCACTGAAATTTATCACGCCTGGTGGAAGTGGAACAAATTTTTTCCAAATTTTGAATTAAACTTGTCTTAACAAGTAGAAAAGTATCGACCTAGAAACTGGTTTGTTCGTCAACTGGCCTCCAAAGTTTCAGGCCATGTTTTCTGATGCAAGTTGATTGTGACACTCAATACTGAAAAAAATGAATATATCCTATGTGTATGCTTTCAGTTTGCCTAGTACCACAGTCCTAACTGCTTTTTTTTTTTTTAACCTCTGCAGATGTTGCCTCACTGTTAAGGTATGCCTCCACCATGCTGCGCAAACAGTCTCAGCAAACCCTTTTTTTCTGGGCGTCTTTTATTCCGATATCCTGTGCTCATTTTGTTTGGATTGGACTAATTTGCAGGGACTGACTGAGAAGTTCAAGGAGAAGGACGCCGCATTCTCCGGGTCTGCGACTTTTACTTACGAGGCATTCATGCTGACCGTGCTCCCTTTCCTCATCGCCTAGTGGCAGTGTACTTCACAGTTCGGACTTCAGATTGCGCCGGCTGTGTAAAAGCGGTTATGTGCAGAGTTGTTTTTAGCTGAGCTCAAATTCTGGATTTGACTGGTGTTGCTGCGTTGCGAATCATAAAGTTGTACTTAGACAGAAAATAAACAGGTGAATGTGCTGCCTGGGATGCCTGTGGGTGGGTACGGTTAGCCTCAGAAAATGCTGCATCTCATATATAGCACTAATGTGTTTGTTCAAGAACCCACTAGTTATTTTTTGTGCCATGCTTCTGCCACTCGAGTCGTCAGCACCTTTTTGCAAGGTTGCCGCCGCGAGCTACTTGACAGCGACCGGTAGCGACGGTCGAGACCCAGTTTGTATACCTGCGTTCACCACTGTCCGCAGGCCACCTGCCTCGTCTGGACGAGGAGAAATGAGAGAGATCGGTCAGGAACCGGCATTTCATTGTCGTGGTCCGTAGCATCATTAAGAGGTGTATAAAACTATAATTATAAAAAAAGGAGCTACAGGAATTACTAAACGGTGACATCAAACTAATCGTGCCTAGAAGGGAGTCTGGCACAGCGGGCAAGTCGATTTGTTGGACGTCGAGAACCACTTGTAGAGGCAGGCGCCGTGGAACTTGTGCCGGCAGGTCTTGCACGCCAGCCGCGGTAGGCTGTGGTCGCTCGTGTGGAGAATGCTGCAACAGATTGGGCACTTCTCCGCGCCCTCAAACTCCTTTTCTAAAAGAAAACCTACTCTAAGCGTCTATCCATGAGCTAAATTTTAATTTTACACTTGTAACTAAAAAATTAGCTCTAGGAATCTAAACAGATAGGAAAAAAGAGCAAATAACTAATTTTTGTACTAAAAATTTTAGCCCCCAAAGAGACCCTAAACTGAGCTAAAAGTGATCCCCAAGATCAAGTTCCACCCCTGCCCCCCTTTCCTCTCTCCTCTGCGTGGTCCCCTTGCCCCTCCCCCACTCCCTCTCTCCTCTGCCTCCAACGCCCGCCGCCTCCGCCTCCAACGCCCGCCTCCTCCGGCCGGCCCGCCTCCTCCGGCCGGCCCGCCTCCTCCAGCCGGTCCCACCGCCTCCGCCCGGCCCCACCTCCTTCACCCGCCGCCGCCGCCTCGCCAGCCCTGCCATCTCCGCTCGGCCCCACGGCGCCACCACCTCCTCCTCCGCCTCGTCTTGCCCCCGCCGTCGTCGGCCACCTCCTCCTCCGCCTCCACCTCGCCCCCGCCGCCACCTCCTCCGTCGCCTCCTCCGCCGTCGCCTCGACCCTCCCGCCGCCGGCCTCGATGCCGCCGGCCGCCAGATCTAGGGGTTGCGGCCGCCGGTAGGAGGGAGGACGGGGAGGGAGGCCGCCGTGGTGGCACTGTACTTCCTCCACGTCTCGGTTGACGGTGAGCTCGCGTTGGCCGTCGGTGACACCGCGCGGCCGCCCACGTCCGGGGGCTCCTCCCTCGCCGTCGAGGACTCCGCCATGTGGGTTGCCATCGACAGCACCGGTGCGTCTGCTAAGCTCGACGACGTGCAGGACCTCCTCAGCGGTGCACTCTTCCTGCCGCTCTTCAAGTGGACCGCCTCGCCGCCTCCGCCTGTCCCCGCCATCTCCGCCCGCCCCCCGCCGCCTCCGCCAGACCCGCAAGCCTCCGCTCGCCCCTACGGCCTCCGCCAGCCCCACCGCCTCCGCCCAAGCACCCTGCATATAAACACGAGCTGCAGCTGAAATCGCCAGATCTACAGAGCAGCTAGAACGCCGGGATGCCGGTCGCGACAAGGTGGGGGAAGAGTTAAGCGACATAGGCAGGGGCGGAGGAGAGGGACAGGGACGGGGAGCCGGCTTTGATAGGAGGATGCGCGGCAGTGGAGGGCAGCGGGAGGTGGCGGCGGCGAGGGCGACACGAAGGAGGGGGGCGAGGGAGGGCGTCACGGAGGAGGAGGTTGGGCGTAAGGGCAATCTCTCCCGTCAGAAGGAAGATAGAGCAAAAGCAACATAATGAGGGGCAAATCAGTCATTCATTGAAGGAAGACTAAATTTTAGCCCATGGATCCAAACACCCCAGCAGGACTAAAGTTTAGGGGCTAAACTTTAGAGGCTAAACTTTAGCCCATAAACTAGTGATCCAAACACCACCTAAAAGACCGGTGACAGAGCCAGACGTGCCATAGCGAAGCCTCTTGCGGGGTGGTGAAACGGTGGGGTAGTGGAGCTTGGCTGCCTCCTCAGGTGGCTCCTATCCTGCAAGCTGTGCCTCAAGCTATGCGATCTTGGCGTCAGTGTCTTGCAATCCTCACGGGTCTTGGCAAGCTCTGTTGTAGCTCCGTCGAGGTCGTTGTTGAGAGCAACGATGACTCGAGCAAGGATGTTGATGCAGTCTTCTTCGGCTTCTCCCAACTGTACAGTTGTGTCCTTAATGCCACTAACTCAGCGAGGAAGGTGTCGGTAGGCGGTGGTGCTCAACTCCTGGCGGTGGGTGAAGCAGAGGGCCGACAGAGCTCTCCTGGCGGCATCGCTGACGGCTGCAGCATAGGTGGCGTGAGGCGTAGTGGAGTCATGCGCCATGCAAGTCCTCAAGCCTGTGGAAGTTTCCAACCGTTCCCAGATGTGGACCTGAGTGGCGTAGTAGTCGTCCATGGTGGAGCAGGAGACACGGTGAGTGATGTTGAGGGGCTTCACGGTGTTTCCCAGAGTCTACAGTACTTTCCCAGAGCAGTGTGGGAAAGTATCCAGGCTCATCCTCCGAAGTCAGGTAGTCACAAGCTAGTGTCACATTCTGCTGTCCACCATTCTGATTCCCATCTTCATCTCCACTATTGTTATCATGGCTGCTGTCGTGGTCATTGTTGCTGTTGTTGTCGTTGTTGCTGTTGTAGTCATCATCATTGTCGTCCTCGTCCTCATCATCGCTGTCATCCTCGGAGTTGTCCTCATCTCCACCATCAGCAGCAGGTGCTAGAGCAAGATCAGCTGGTGCTGAAGCGTCCGATGCAGGAGCAGCTGGTGCGGGAGCGCCTGAAGCTGGGACAGTTGGTGATGCTGTCGGGATCACCAGAACCCCGTCCGAGTCGACCTCCATGACGTTGCCATCTTTCATCTCGATGTAGTAGTAAACCTCCTCCGGATCCTCTTCAACCTCCTCCACAGGCTGAACCGGAGTAGCTGGCTGAGCAGGGGCAAGGCGAGCCTGGTATCCTCCAGTGATTTTACGAGTGGTCAACCTGGTCCTGGCCATCTGACAGAGGAAGAACAGATACTCAGAACAAAACAAAAAAGAGACAAGTTTTCGTGACAAAGAACAAAAATAAATTAGATTTTTATGAGGAAAATAAGATATTTTTGAGCAAACATGGCTGGCTAAGAAAATGAGTCCTTATTCTCGACCATTTCTAACAAAGCTTGCATCCTACAGTCAACACAGCGTTGATACCATTTCTGTCACACCCAGTTAGATATTTATACGGTAGGACAAGGATGCAGAAAATTCTAGAGTTAGATATTTGTAAATAACTTCCACACTCTTCTTTACAAGAATTCATAAGTTGCCATGACATCTTCAAAGTTTTCTATAACCTTCGTAATTTACTATGATTTTATCCTTACGCGTGTCAAAGTCTCTTGTAATTTCCAAAACTTTCTAAAATGTAAGTATGCATTGTAAGATATTTTTCATGTAAGTCGTAAGTATGTATTGTAAGATATTTTTCTTGTGAGTCATGTGTTTTTAGTGAAATGTGATTGGTATCTCTTGAGATTCCTTCAGACCAGCTCGCCTCAAATTCCATGTTTCATGTTTTCATGAGTCTTGTGTTTTATGTCTTTAGTGAAACACGAGTCATGTAGTTTCAATTTTTATTTTATAAAGTAAAGCGCGAATGTCAACAAACGTGCTGTTGATCAAGAAGTGATCCAAACGAAGGAGGAATAGTGCTTGAATGAGTTAATGTTTATTAGGCGATACAACGAAACTCAAACCTTTATTCACTACTCAATTTTATACAGGACTCACTTGCACGCTCTTTGTGTGGCTATCCTACCATGACACCACTACACTATATGGCTACCTTGCAATCTTCTACTTGAGACCGCTTATGCCATGGTATGACTAGGAGGGAAGGAAGCACCTCTATTTATAGGTGCTCATGGTCCTTGTGATGTTGCTATATGGCAACTTCCACACTCTTCTTTACAAATATCTCACTCTAGAACTTTCTCTCATCCTTGTCCTACCATATAAATATCTTATTCTAGATTATTCATAAGTTGCCATGAAGCATGTCAACTCTAAGCTCTTGATATCTTCAAAGTCTTCTAAAACCTTCATACTTTACTATGATCTTATCCTTACGCATGTTAAAGTTTTTTCAAAACCTTTTAGAATGTTCAAGTATGCATTGTATATTTTAACATGATGGGATAGCCCCAGATATTTTTCCGTGAGTCATGTGTTTTTAGTGAAACGTGATTGGTATCTCTTGAGATTTCTCGGACTAGTTTGCCTCAAATTCTTCCGTGAGTCATGTGTTTCATATTTTTAGTGCGAGTCATGTAGTTCCAATTTTTATTTCATAAAGTAAAGCGTGCATGTCAACACACTACATACCTGATTGCTAACATTTTCTTGTGTGGAAGTGCAGTGGCGTAGTACCTTTTTTTTTCTTTATAAGGGGTGACGTAGTACCTTGCTAGTGTCTACGAGGACATGTCACAGGCGTGCTTCACCGCACCCCTGTTTTCAATTTGCAAATGGAAGGCAACAGACTTCACTTGTCTTTCATGCATCACTTGCCAACCTTTTCTGTGAAGACATGTGATGTTAACCACGGTTGGCGAGAGACTCAATCTTACGCTTCGGATATCTAGATTATGTTTTTTTCTTGGAACACAATATGGTTATTGGACAAAGAAGCCATTCGCAATCTCAGTGGTAAAACAAACACAAATGGCATGCATCTCCATGTTGATCTTAAATACGGTGAAAATAGTATTCTAGAGGGCGACAGCAGTCCTTTCTACACGGCAAAGCATCCGTAAAGTGTAAACTACTGACAATCAAGAGGAGAGAATGAATGAAGCAGAAATAAATACAAACTGACATCTTCTAGTCGGCACAATAACACGGAGGATGGCACACTCGATAGACGTTACAGCAAAAGATACGCTGGTGATAGTACTTAACAAATGGGAGGTCACTGCAGGACTAACTAACCTCTAGTGTTATCTCAGTTGTACCGGCTTCACCAACCCAAAAAAGAAGACGCTACAATAATAGGAAGAAAGAAAAAGAACAGCACGCAGCAGTCTGATGGGCCAGCCAGAATGAGTGGATCGATGATCACAGTTCATAGCACGTACTCGATCCTGTCTGTTACGAGACATTTGGACTTGTGCTTGATCCTGCGGAGGGTACGTCCCCCTTGTTGATTGTCGCCACTGGGCACTACATCCCCACCGGTGAAGACGACCACCTGAGGACTGTCTTGGGCATCTGCAGTATCCAAGAACATGGCAACGCAAAACCGACCAGGGCCAAGGTTCACCAGGGTGCGACTTTTCAGCGACCAGTCCTTGGGCAGGTCAAAACCAAGCCCAACATGCTGCACTACTGGCGGCACATCGCAAGAATCTATGGTACCAGTAGAGAGGTCCACAGCACACAGGTCAGAGGGACTGCTAGCTGGCAGGCCAAGCCACAGGTTGAGCTCAGGAACAAAGTCAGCTTTGGTGTGGAAGGGCAGCACCCAATCACCAGTCTTGCTCCACTTGAGGGCCACCGTGTCGAAAGAGTAGGTCGCAGTGGCAGATGATACACAGATTCGAGTACCATCAACAACTGCGTAGGGAATGTTATTGCAGGCCTTGTACTCCAGGTCATCAAAGAAAGGTGGCAATGGCAGAAGGCGCCATTGCCACTCCCCCACAGGGTAGTATGCAAGCACTTCAAAGCAACCCGGTTTGTCCAGGCCCATGTCCATCATGTAGAGGCTGTCGGTGTGTTCACCTCCGGGTCGATATCAAAGTCAGACCTCGCGTGGGCGGCAGTGCGGGTGATATGAGCAACCATACAATTGGGCCCTTTGGGCGAATTCAGAGCAGGCATTGTCATGAAGGAGTGGAATTCAGTATTGTAGATGTTGGTGTGGCCTTCCACATTTGAGTAGAGGATCTTGTTCTTGTTCTTGTTCTCACCGAAGAGGGCAAACACATTAACCAAACTGTTTGGATTAGACACAGCAGACGAGAATGGTTGGTAGTGTATGCTCGGTCTCGGCAAACAGCCGATGCTCCCTAGTTTACAGATGCCATCCTTCTTCTTTGCTTTAGCCTCTGCTTCTAGTGCTTCTGCCGTTGATGGGTAGAAGAGCTTCGATACATCCGTATGCCACAGCGAGTACAAGCCACGCCCCTCGTTCAAAACCAAATGCAGAGACTGACGGCTCAACTTCTGGAAGCTCATCTTCAATGGTAGTAATCCACACTTCTTTAGCCTGAAGGTCCAAACAAGGAAAAGGAATTTGAACATTGGACAACCTCTCCACTGCTGTAGGTTCTTCTGTGCCGACGGTGCAGCATATCGGGAAGGAATTTGAACTGCCAGACAGCTGGTGGTTGGTAACGCGTGACCTGGTGAACCTTGGCTCACGGAGGTTTTGCATTGCCAGTAGCTCCATGATTGAGAATGATCAGGACGAGTATGACTCTGTCCCGGTGACTGTCTTCACTGGTGTGGAGGTGTTGCCTAGTGAACAGGGGCTTCGCATGGTCAAGCACAAGACCAAATGTTTCCTTACTGGCATTAGGTTTGTGCTCTGAGGTCATGGATCCTCATTTATCCATGCTTTCCTGGGAGAAGTAGGCACTTTCTTGAAAAGTGGAGAAGTAGGTTCTGAGGAGCAGGTTTGGACGATAAATCCTGCAGTGACTTTGCTTTTGTGTACCATCTATGTTACTATTGTACTTTCTTGAAAAGTGGAGAAGTAGGTTCGAGTTTATGTCGTAAGGATTATGTATACCTTAGCGTATTTGCCGGTCAGACTACTATGTTGGGCATGTAATCTGAATGTTACACGAAAGCTCATGCTGCAAACATAATGCAGACTGCCGCGCGTGATCACCGATGGGTGGCAGCATCAAGGACGACGCTTCTCCATTGATGCGTCGGCGATACTGACGACGATCTGAGTTAGCTAGAGAACACGAGGTATATATGACATGGGACTCAAATGAAGCTTCGATTGCTTCGGCTTTGCTAGTCGGCCCATGACGACTACTTGCGGGCCTGAACGAGCCGGGAACAAAGATACCAATGGGCCCCGGCCTTTGTCACCGTATTCAAGGCTCACAGCTGGCCCACCATCTTATACTATTTTAATGTTTTTTCCTTCTTTTTGCAGGACTCGATTGCTTGCTAGACGCTAGTTGCTACAGTTTCAGACAGCGAATTACTACCGGAGAAGCTCTGTACTGTTACCGTTACACTGCTGATCACGGTATGTAGTGGTAGCTTAGAAATGGAATTCTACACCTGCAACCGCGTTGCGCAAGGCCGAATCCTAGCACACCTCGGAGTCGGACCTCGCTCCCCGGTTGAGATCCCGTCCTCTACCGAGTCGAACTCGGGATCCCGGACACACGCAGGCACGCAGCGATATAATGCGGCCATCGATCCACATGCTCACCTGCCCAAGTTCACGACACACGTCTCGCGCGCGAAATCTTCCGAGCAGTACGAGGTCGCCTTCCAAGATCCTCAAACCCCACCCGCGCGCCGTAGCCACCGCCGGACTCTTCGAACAAGAACTGATGGAGCAGGCGCCGTGCCCGGGCGCCCCCCCGGGCTACCGCTTCGCGCCGACGCCGCGGGAGCTCATCCTCTACTACCTCAACCCGTGGGTGGCCAGCCCCGCCGGCCAGACGCCGTTCGGCCAGACCGAGGGCATCGTGTGCGCCGCCGACGTCTACAGCGCGGACCCGGGCACGCTCACGTCGGGGCTCCGCCACTTCGGCCACGACGACGGCAACTGGTACTTCCTCTGCGTCGCCCGGTGGAAGGACGGCAACGCCGGGACACGGATGAGCCGCGCCGTCCAGGGCGGCGGCACGTGGCACGGCTCGGGGAAGCGGATCCCCGTCGGCCGCCACGGGTACCGCCAGACCTTTGAGTACCGCGTTCCCGGCGGCGGCAAGAGCGCTTGGCTCATGGAGGAGATCGGGAGCAGCCTGCCCGAGGCCACCGGGGGTGAGGGCGTCAAGGTTCTCTGCAGGGTGCACCGCACGCCGAGGGCGGCGGCGGACGACGACGCCAACGAGGAACGCCAAGAAACCGACGAGGTGGTCCAGTTCCGGTCGTCCAAGAAGCCGCGGTGCGAGCTGCGCCAGGAGCACGACTTCGCGGCCGCAAATTATTGGGCGGCGGCGGCGCCAACCGACGTCGGCTGCTCCTATGCCAGCACGTCGCAGACTGCGCTGGTGAATGCCGCGGCACCAACCACCTGGCAGCAGCAGCCCATGATGGAACAAGGCGTGGCCAGTTACCACTGTACCGGCGTCAATGGCGGCGTATACGTGAAGGACGAGCAACAGCCATTGGAGGTGCTTCTTCCAGACGAGGGATGGCAGCAATGTCTAGAGATCGATTACGGCTTTGATTATTCCACTGAAGATGGACTCTTCAAAAAAAATTCCACTGGAGATGCGCAGCTGAACGACGAATTGATGCATAACATTTTCTCATGTCCAAAGCCAAGCGACGGTGCAGTGCGAGAAAACGGTGATCCTAGGGGCGAAAAGAGAGCAAGCTGATACATTGGGGGGATTGGGCATCCACTGCTGCAGAGTTTTGTAAAATTACAGTGCGTGGATCGCTGTCTAGCTAGTTTAGTGTCGATTCGATGATCCATTACAGATGCAACGTTTCTGTTACTAACTTACTATGTCCTCAACTTATTTAAGGATTCGTTCGGCTCTGTTCAGCCATGGATGGCCGCAACAAAACAATCATCAGTGTTGCACCACTCACTAAAACTGAACTTTTGCTTCGTCCAGTAAATGTATCTTCTTTTTGAGAACAAAAAGTAAATGTGCTTCGATTAGTCAACAACATTGTTTCCATGACCCATACCAAATAGAGTACGTTGTGTTTATCACCATCTCTTTTTTACATCTCAGCAACAGCAATCAGGACTGAAAAGGGGCAATTGCATGACAAGGCATGGAGCAATTTGTTAAAACTGAACCTAGGCAGTGGTTTATTAATGATCTCAAGCAGGACTCGAAATGTAAGGTAGCCATGTGGCGTATTTGGGGCTTCCATGAACCCGTTAATGCTAGCAAATGCAATACCTTGTCGATCACTCTTCTTCAGCTATATGTTATCCGGACCACTGGGAAGCGGCACGTAGCCATTTGGACTTGAAGGACTTGCATCCGAATTAACTGCTATGCACTTCAAGATGGCACCAACAATCAAACTGATGGATCCAAGGCCGACACTTACCAACCAAAGCTGCCAATTAAGTGGAACCGTGCTGGCAAACGTGCCGAGGAATTCTATGATCACCACTTGAAATGCGACTGTTACAGCTATGATTCCCATAAAGATCCAATTGCTGATCATACCACGGAAAACATTAATCTTCTGCATTTCCCTGCTGTTTATCTCATTGAAAACCTGAAGTAACATAAATAAAAGAACACCATCAGATCATATTTATCGTTGATCAGACATAACAATATGGGAAAGAATTCAAATGCAGAGATCTTCCCTTGTTTTTTCAGAGAAATGGCAACATGTAGGTTCCATAAATCTATATTGGTTTAGCATGCAGACAAACAGGTTATAAATTTTAGATTAGGGCCAAAAAACAAAGTGTTTGAAATCAACTTAACCTCAGAACACATAGGCATTAGGACTAAAAGTGTGTTGACAAAGGTTACAATGCACTCACCTGGCAGAACACAAAGGAGTTGAAGATGAGTGTATTGATAACAGATTTGGAATCGGAACCCTTGATGTTCAGAAGTTGCTCCCCACCAAACATGAGAGCTCCAAGTACAACCAACTGATATAAACTTTGCCCAATGATATTTCGCCACATGACCTTGGTAATGAAACTCTCACCGCGCCGAACAGGAGGCCTCTTCATCATGTCATCATTTGGAGGCTCTGTAGCTAGAGCTAAAGCTCCTAATGTATCCATAATCATATTGACCCACAACAACTGCACTGCTGTGAGAGGAGCACTCCCTGCAGGGCAAAAGTCAAAAGCATTGTTAATTGAATAGTGGATGTCAAGAATCATGGCAGGATTGGAAATGGTATTATAGAGGATGCTCACACCTGTAATGCATGCTGAGACAAAGTTGATGACTAAAGCAACAATATTGACAGTCAGCTGAAACTGCACGAATTTTTGTATGTTTATGTAAACCGCACGACCCCACCTTGCAACACTGATTATAGTTGTAAAATTATCATCAAGTACTATCACATCAGCACTTTCCTTGGCTACCTGCAGAAGTGTAAGATTATACCATTATCTTCATGGATATTTGCTGAAGGATAAGCTTTTGCAAGTCAGGAGTTATAACTTCTAATAAATGTCTAACGCTACCAACCATGTATCCAATCAGCAAGAGGTTTAATCAAAAAGAACGAGGATGATTTTTGCGAGGACATAGAAACAAACTATTCGAATCACATAGCTGAAAATGAAACTAAAAATGAACCAAATAGATTGATTTTCCAGCTTAGAATCACTATCTATGTAGTATTCAACCGTGACATATCAGTTCCTGCTAATGACACGTCCAAGCATGAATGCATAATAATATAGTACCTCTGTGCCTGCTATGCCCATAGCAAGTCCGATATCTGCTTCATGTAATGCTGGAGCATCATTAGTACCATCGCCAGTCACAGCAACCACCTCATGAAACATACCTCGCAAGTTCGTCACAAGGGTATGCTTGTCCAATGGTAAAGAACGAGCCATAACCTGCCATTGTTAATTGATATTAAATTTTGTTGCAAGATATTATTAGTGTACGTATAGTCTGAGGGAAGCAAAATGCACCCGAATCTTGGGTATCAAGTCCCTCATCTCTTCAGGGCTCTTGCTACGGAAATCTGGTCCTTCTATTGCTACGCCATCATCAGTCAATATTCCACATTCTTTGGCTATAGCTTTAGCTGTATTGATATTATCACCAGTCACCATTCTCACAATGATACCAGCAGACATGCAGGCCTTCACAGCATCCTTGACTCCTGGGCGCACAGGATCCTTGATGCCAAAAATGGATATTAGAGTAAATCCACCTGTCGGACTATCTGAATCATCATCAAAATCATCCACCTCCTTATATGCCAGGCACAGTGTCCTCAAAGCATCTGAAGCAAAAGAGTTGATAGTATCCAAGATATCCTTTCTCTGAGCTTCTGATAAGGGAACACTATTTCCATCAGCATCAACCATCATGTCGCACATCTGCACAATGATTTCTGACGCACCTTTGGAGAACCAACGGTATGTGCCATTGGGCAATGAGACCAACACTGCCATCTTCTTCTTAACCGAATTGAAAGGCTCAACCTTAACCTTGGTGCAGGTCCTATCCTCAGCGTTGTGACCTTCCAATTTCAAGCCAAATTCTAATATAGCCCTTTCTGTTGGAGTTCCTAAAACAGTTTGCGTACCATCCTTTTCTTTGACTACCTCTGCACTGGTGTTCTCAAAAATGCCCTGCAAGAGTAGGCCCAGTGTGGTTGGAGAAATGACAGAATTCAGATCTTCCAAACTATTGTCACTGGTAACTGACTTTGAAACCTCAGATATCCAGATCCTGTCAACCACCATATGGTTAGTAGTCAAGGTTCCTGTTTTATCAGTGCAGATGGTACCAGCAGATCCCATTGTCTCACATGCTGAAAGATGTCTTACAAGTGCTTTATCATTCATTAACTTTTTCATTGCAAATGCAAGACTCAAAGTAACAGCTAGAGGCAGCCCTTCAGGAACAGCAACAACAATAATAGTGACTGCTGTTGCAAAGTAGTTCACTATGGTCAATGCATCAGTAGAATACCATTTGGACAAACCAACAGTTAAACCTTTCTCAATAAGGAATCTAACCATCAGGACTACAAATGTTAATGTGGCAAACACCAGGCCAATCTTCCCGATGATGGTTGCAACTCCGTTTAGTTTAACCTGCAATGGTGTCTCATCCTCCCCTCCTTCACTCAACGTGCTCATCAATCTTCCCCATTCGGTGCGCATACCGACAGCAGTTATCATCATCTTAGCTGATCCATCCTGAACTTTGGTTCCCGCCAAGAGGAACGGCTTCTCTTGAGAAATATAAACTGGGTCGCTCTCACCGGACAAGCTGGATTCATCAATCAATAGGGAGTATCCATGAATGTACAGCCCATCAGCAGGTACTTGGTCTCCAATTGATAGGTGCACGATATCACCAACTACCAAGTCATATATAGAGATCTTTTGTCGAGAGCCGTCTCTGGTTACATGGATAAATATCTTCTTCTTTTCATTGTCTAGCTCCTTGAACTGAAGCGACTGCCTATAGTCACTGATAGCAGTAACCATCACAACCAACAAAATGCTGAGTATTATTCCCAAGCCATCATACATGCCCTTGGGAAAACCTTCAGATGCCAGACCAACTACAGCAGATAGCAAGGCACATACCATAAGAATGATAAGAGTCATGTCCTGCAATGCATCCCAGACAAACATCCAGAAACTTCTTGAAGGTTTCTCTGCATAGCGATTGACACCATAGATGTTTTGTCTTGTATCCAAGTCACTAGCAGATATGCCACGCTCAAATGTTGAACGGATCTTTTTGGATATCCCATCTACCCCACCATGCATCTTCAGAGCTTTCACATCATGCTTGCTTGTGATCGATGCCAATTCATCTGGGTTGATGGAAAATCCAGCATTTATAATATCCTCTGTTATCCGGTACTCTTTATTTTTGGCACCTTCAACATCAGATGGTTTGCAGGTTAGATGGAATTAGTAAATCATCAAAATAAACAGTAAGATGATACATGGTGAGTTATGTAGTACCATCGATGAAATTGAACGCAGCCTTATGCACGTAGAGAGCGACCCGGAAATTACGGAAATTTTCCTGGTGAACGAGAAAAAGAATGAGATACTTTAGCCGCGTGCATATAGGATGAGATATTATTTCCTCCATTACATATAAGATATGAGACATAGAGAAATATCAGGTACTTGTAGTTTTGTAACATACTGTAGCAAAAACTTGTTTTTCCAGAAATGGATGTGTACCCAACCTATGCGCCAAATCTAGAGCATATATACTAATCCATTATTAAATGAAGACAAAATGCTGGATTCTCCAAGTCAAAAAAACAAGAAATGCTATAATAGATGTGGAAGGCATTAAACTAGGACAATTTTAGATGTCCAGGAGATTATGAATTATGATATGTGTGGTTCTCATTGACAGCCAGATAGAAAGCCTATGTACTTGTCAGTACAACCTTTTTGGCCTATGCCCCGGTTGCTTCCTGGAAGCTTCCTCGAGGTCGCGCAGTCACACTGGGCCCTGCTCGGATGGTTGGCCCGTATACGGAAACAGAACGGGCTAATATGGGAAGGCAACAGAAACGCTCTGAGTAATATTTCCGAATCCGTTATTGAGAAATCGCGAACATATTCCCGTGCGGACATTTCGACGAGAGGACTTTTTCGGCGTCACGATCTGTTGGCAAGACGAGACCAACTGCTAATTATTCTATCCACAACAGTGTTATGCACATTGGTAAGCAGGAAAGATAGCGATGAATCAGATGCAGTTAGGCAGAATGGGTTTAATTATTCTACAAGGGCTGGAAAGGGAGAATTGGTTTGGTAGACTCGAAAAGGTCTAGATAAAAATTGCAGATGCAGAAAGCGTCACGTGATGGCGGATGAAGAGTGGAGGGCCGGCCGGCCGGTGGGGAGAGATCAGGGCATGGCTATGGTCTATGGAACATGGAACTATGGAAGGGGTAAGGGAAGCAAGCAGGGTGGTGAAGGTTGGCTAGTGAGTGGTAGCGGCAAGTGATACCTGGACGGATCGTCGGCGCGCTTCGTTCTGGCTGCGGGTGTCGAGGTCGGCGACCATGCGGAAGCGTCGTCGGCGGTTCTTGACGAAGGAGACGGCGGAGCGCCATCGCCGCAGCGCCTCCTCGGAGGGGTGCTTGGGCGGCAGATCGAAGTCCTCCTGCAGGCTCTTCTCCAGCCACTCCATCTCTCCTCCGGCCTCCGGGACCGGGAGCGAGCTCGCCGAGGCCGCGGGCGCAGGAAATGGAGTTTTCCAAGCCCAGAGCAGAGGAGGGGGGAGGCCGGAGGCCGCACCACTGTGTCCACGAACGTCCACTAGCGAGTATAAAAACCACCCGCGGGCGTGGTCTGCCGGATGTTGACTCCTGGGGCTCCGACGGCAGCAGCCCTGCCTGCCCTCAAGATCGCGCGCGTTTCTGTACTAGTGGTGGCAGGTGGAGCAGGCAGGGTTCCTCGAGGCAGCATCGTTGGCTCCTCCGTGTGTACGTGCAGCGGCATAGGCCAGCGGCCGCCTTGGTGTGTCCGTCCGATTGGTGCGCGAGGGGACAGCAGCGCACTTTGGGCCGTCCGCCTCCGCCACGCTCAAAGGCCGTACAATAGTTTGCCATGTCACGTAAAGACGACAGCACAGAGAGAAGACAACATGGTTCGTTCTTGTTTGTAAATTAATTAATTTATCTACAAACTATGGTTATTAAGTATAAATTTGATCTTTGTAAACTGTTCTGTGGCTTCTTCGAGAAAATGTGCCTTGTATACCAATTGAGATACATACAATCTTATTATAAGTATTGAAGTATAATTTTGTATTTTATTACATACCCTTCTTCTCTATCTAATATTAAGATGCGGTTGTTTCTTTCAACCGTCGCGTAGTTTTTCAAAAAAATCTCTCAACTTGTTCGAAATCAACCCGCACTTCTCAGAGTTAAACGGATGTAATTCTAGATGATTTAAAAAAAATTCCTTTCTTCCTCGCCTGCGCGCGTTTCTGCGGCCCGTGATGCGTCCGCCTTCTTCTCGATTCCCACGAATCAATCCGCCGTCGCGCGTCGTCTGCCATCCGTCCGTGCCCCGCTAGCCTCGTCGTCCGTCGCCACCGACCCCCTCGCCATCCACTAGCCGCCTGCACCACCGCCCACCACGGCATCCACGCGCGGCGCCGGCCACCGACCAAGCAATACACCCAAGAATAAAATAGAGGACAAAGGAATACCACTAACCAGCAACAACGAAATTTGACATTAGCATCTAGACGTCAATCGTTCACAGCTACAGCATCACTACACAACTCCTCCTAGCCAGGCGGCGAAGGCCGGATGCAGCAGATGACCGCGAATCTATCCAGTGACAGGGAATCGCGCGGCAAACAATCGACAACACAGTAGCGAGAGAGTAGGTTAGCGGCGGTGGGATGCAACGCAGGAGGCTAGTGAGGAAGCAACAACAGAGCGGGGAGACAATGGAGGTGCAGTGCAGGGGCCCGACGAGGAAGCGTGCGACACCATTTATAAAAGAAAACACGAGGGAACTGATTAGTTCTTGATCTCGCCTCATTAGCACGAGGGACTGCGCGGTGGTTCTCGGACCAACGAGATCAAGAAAACAGGCACAATGCTTGGACTTTGGGATAAGAATGATATGCTAATCAATTTTTTAAGCCTGTGCAACCTACATCAAACAAAAACCAACATTATAAAAGAAACAAACTTGGTTGCAAACTTGGTACTGTCAACGCGAGATCACACAGGGAGGTCTCGGCGACTATAGGAGAGTGGGTTTGTTGGTAGGCGCTGCGATAAGGCTTTCGGTACGGCTGCCGTTGTCGAGTGGAGTTGTGTGGCCGCGTTGAGATCCCAATCCAACCGGTCGGCTTTAGCGGTTGAGTTGTGTATTACCCGCATTGATGTCCCAATCCAATCGGATAAGTATAGGCTGCTTCTTTCTTTTCCTTTTCATTTTCCTCCCTATGACCTCCCAGGGTTGTTGTATTTTTCTACTATATCAATAGAAATTCACACAAGACGTTCATTAAAAATAACGACAAAGATAAAAAATGAGGGAAGAAAAAAATTATATTCAATAATTTAGGAAAAATCAATAATTCAGAAACAAACAACATCAAATTATCACCAAGTTTTGTGTCATGTGTATTGGGTTTTTTTTCCTCCCGTGCAACGCACAGGCATATTTTCCTAGTACTTGCTTAAAGGATTTTCTTTTGCAAACTATCTTATAAACGATAGTGCAAAAATGGCAAGGGACAAATCATTTTTTTTTTAACTCAAGGGTCAAATCATAAAGAAGCAATACTTCCGCAATCTCGGTGGCTCATATCCATCTATCATCTCTCTCCTCTCTCTCTCTCTCCTCCCTTATCCGCACGCTGTGACAGCCGGTGGCCGACGCTTCGCGGCACAACATGGAGGGGTGCGGGCATGTGGCACGGCAGCCGGTGGGCGGAGCAGCGCGTTGACGTCGGAACCGGCGAGCCGCGGCTCTAGGCTATGAGGAGCATGGCGCAGTGATATGGTGGGAGGCACGCGACACGGATAACAGCTGGTGCCCGACGGTAGCAGGGTGCGGACAGTGGCCGGCAGCTGACGAGGTGCGGGAAGCAGCCGATTTCTCACTCGATCCGAAAGAGACAGCACCGATTCATACAACAGGCAATGGGAGTCGTCGTGTGACCTAGGAGCACGAGCCCCTGCCGTCGTCTCCCTTCTCTCTCATCATTAATTATTGTCCACATCAGATTGTTTTGCTTCCGTGGCGCTATATAGACGGCAACCGTCGTGTGTGGGTTGTACGTGCCGTGACTCGATCGACATGCAGTGCTAACGTGCCCTAGCTAAATTGGTAAGCATCAATGTGCCAAGGAACGATTGGCTTAATTTGATGCATTGATTGAGACGAATCCGTGTGAGCACGGTAATGCTGGCTCTAATTGATTGGTTGCCACTTGCCGATACAAGTATTTGACCCACCTTGCAAAAGGAAGCACGCGTATCGCCGCCCAGCTGAAATGAAATATGGGAGAAGCAAGAACTACTTTCTGACATTACTAAGGGATGAAATACCTAAATGCGTGCAAATGGGATTAACTGAAGCGCAGCTAAAGACCGCAAGACGGATTTGAGATTTGGCGAGGCATCTCGCTGCTAGGAAAGAATAGCGACATTAGTTTTTAATAAAATGGATTCAGAAAAATGCTGGCACACGTTGTCGAAGTCAAGGATTAGGATTCAAACCTAAGTGGGCACGAATCGATGTAACGAACTGAGCAACGCTGGTGGTAAGTGTTGCGGAAGAAAATGTAACGCTGTTGTCGTCCCGAATTGTATAAGAGCATCTAAAAATGACTTAAAATATGTTTACTCTACCCCGTATCGAACTCTAAATCATGCATGGGCCTCGACCTAAAGCGTATATAATATCTTCCTTTTCGTTTAATCCACGTATATATATTTTAGCGTACACAAAATTATTTACCACCAATACAAAGGTTTTTTTTTTCTCGTCTTGTGTTCAATGCAATAACTTTGCATTGTTAATTCAAGACTGAAAGGCTTTCCTTTCCGGGTCGGCGTCTTCGTCGTCGTTGACAGCGGATTTGCTTTCCGATTGGGTTGCTTTGGTGTTCCATGGTGGCCTGGTGCGGACTGTCTGCGGAGCGGCTCGGTTCTTGGTCTGCTGGTGCGTTCTTCGGTGCCCGAGGTGTGCTCTGGTTCATGCAGGAGATGGAGAGTTTGGGTGGAAAGATGGACGGCCGATGTTCTTTTACCGAGGATGTCCTGCGGCTTACCTTTGTTTGGTGTCGTCTTCTTGGTCTGGGCGCGATGGTGGTGGTGTGCTCTGTAGCGCAGCGCTGCAGCTTAGAGGACTTGCATAGGCAGGTTGAACTGGGGAAGAAGAAGAGGGTCTTCGTTGTAATTTTCGAATTACGTAGGAGTCCTTTCGTAAAAAGGGAAGCACTTGTACTTGCATCAGTTTTCTTTTAATATGATGTTATCCCTTTTCGCAAAAAAGCAACATAAAATTTAAAGATCGAAGATAGAACATGACTGCACAATGGCCAACTAATTTCCATATAATTTAGGCATGATTTAGGCCCTGTTTGGGAAGAAGGGGCTAAAATTTAGCCTTGGACTAAATTTTAGCACCATCAAATTGGGTGCTAAACTTTAGCCCTTCAGGGTGTTTGGGAAGGAGGCTAAAGTTTAGCAACTGCTATGCCAAATGACCCTTCTACCCTGCATAGCTGCCCCTCCGCCACCCGCTCCTCCTTTAGCCCCTCCGTCGCCAGCAGCACGGCGGCGAGCAGCAGCACGGCGGATAGGACCGCCGCCACGGTGCACAGCGGCGCCCTCTGGCGGCCGCCGCGGGAGCGGGCGCCGGCGCCGGAGACCTCGCGGGGAGAGAGAGAGAGAGAGACGCCGTCCGGCGGCGAGGTTCCGGGCGGAGCGAGCGAGGCGGAGACGGCGTCGTGGTCCGGCCGCGGCGGCGGTGGCGGGATCGGGCGGAGGCGAGGCGAGGCGGGGCAGAGGCACAGCGGAGGTAGCGGCGGCCCCGCCGGCGCGGCGAGGCCGCGGTGGTCGGCAAGGCGAGATCGCGGGGGCGGTCGGGGCCGGCGCGGAGGTCGCGGGGGCGGGTGGGGCCAGCCGAAGGCGGCTGCGGCGGTGGCGAGGTGGAGGCGGGGCGGGCGGCGGCGAGGCGGAGGTGGGGCGGCGAGGTCGGCCGGAGGCGGCGGCGAGGTGGAGGCGGCGGGGCAGGCCGGAGGCGGAGGCGGCGGCGACGGCGGGGCGGGCCGGAGTAGGAGGCGGCGGGGCGAAGGCGGCGGGCGAGGTGGTGGCGGCGGAGCTGGCCGGAGGCGGCGGCGGCGAGACGGAGGCGGCGGGACCGGCGCCGGAGGTGAGGAGCCGGGCCCCGAGCGGTTCGGGTGAGGAGACGGGGAGAGAGAGAGAGTGAGGGGAGGAGAGAGAGGGGAGGGGGGTAGGGGGGGAAGTGGTAGAGGGGGACCACTTTTTAGTCCATTTAGTCCATTTTAGCTACCCCCAAGTGACTAAGGCCCTGTTTGGGAGAGGGGGGCTAAAGTTTAGCACCCCCACTTTAGCTCATTTTAGCCCCCAAACTTCCCAAACAGGTGGGCTAAAGTGGGGTGCTAAACTTTAGCCCCCCACTAATCATTTAGTCACTTGGGGTAGTTAAAATGGACTAAATGGACTAAAAAGTGGTCCCCCTCTACCACTTCCCCCCCTACCCCCCTCCCCTCTCTCTCCTCCCCTCACTCTCTCTCTCTCCCCGTCTCCTCACCCGAACCGCTCGGGGGCCGGCTCCTCACCTCCGGCGCCGGTCCCGCCGCCTCCGTCTCGCCGCCGCCGCCTCCGGCCAGCTCCGCCGCCACCACCTCGCCCGCCGCCTTCGCCCCGCCGCCTCCTACTCCGGCCCGCCCCGCCGTCGCCGCCGCCTCCGCCTCCGGCCTGCCCCGCCGCCTCCACCTCGCCGCCGCCTCCGGCCGACCTCGCCGCCCCACCTCCGCCTCGCCGCCGCCCGCCCCGCCTCCACCTCGCCACCGCCGCAGCCGCCTTCGGCTGGCCCCACCCGCCCCCGCGACCTCCGCGCCGGCCCCGACCGCCCCCGCGATCTCGCCTTGCCGGCCACCGCGGCCTCGCCGCGCCGGCGGGGCCGCCGCTACCTCCGCTGTGCCTCTGCCCCGCCTCGCCTCGCCTCCGCCCGATCCCGCCACCGCCGCCGCGGCCGGACCACGACGCCGTCTCCGCCTCGCTCGCTCCGCCCGGAACCTCGCCGCCGGACGGCGTCTCTCTCTCTCTCTCCCCGCGAGGTCTCCGGCGTCGGCGCCCGCTCCCGCGGCGGCCGCCAGAGGGCGCCGCTGTGCACCGTGGCGGCGGTCCTATCCGCCGTGCTGCTGCTCGCCGCCGTGCTGCTGGCGACGGAGGGGCTAAAGGAGGAGCGGGTGGCGGAGGGGCAGCTATGCAGGGTAGAAGGGTCATTTGGCATAGCAGTTGCTAAACTTTAGCCTCCTTCCCAAACACCCTGAAGGGCTAAAGTTTAGCACCCAATTTGATGGTGCTAAAATTTAGTCCAAGGCTAAATTTTAGCCCCTTCTTCCCAAACAGGGCCTAAATGATTAGTGGGGGGCTAAAGTTTAGCACCCCACTTTAGCCCACCTGTTTGGGAAGTTTGGGGGCTAAAATGAGCTAAAGTGGGGGTGCTAAACTTTAGCCCCCCTCTCCCAAACAGGGCCTTAGCCGTCAACCATCCACAAATCGTGATTAGAAGTATATCGTTACCACTTCCGGGCACGAACACACCTGAGCACTTGTGAGGGAGTTGTAAGCCGATCATTTACCCAGCCGACCATGGTGTTTCAGCTCTACAACAAATACTCCTACTAGCTCATCAACAAAGCAAAATTACTCTGATCTGTCGGGGCTTCCTTGCAATTACAGATGGACCGAGATGCAAATTTCAAGTACTCAGCATTCGGCATTCGCATCAGGAGTTCAGGACGCTGCCGTCGTGCGCGATGTTCCTGCGGCGGCTCAGAACTTCCGCCGCCCTCCGTCGCGGCGCGATTGACGGCGGCGTCCTAGCCGCCCTACGGGCCGAGCTCGCCCATGAGCTTCCCTCATCCGCCCCCTCCGTTCCCCCTCCCTTCCATTGCCAGGTAACGCACATCCTCACCGTTTCACATTCCCAAACCCCAACCCCCCCACGATTCAGCGCCACACCGACACGTTTGCTTCCCATTCGCAGGACGCACCTGATTTCGTCACCGTATCGGACGCCCCGCTTGCTGGGGACTTGCTCCTGCGCCGCCGGGCCGATTCCGAGGAGGTCCTCGTGTCGGCGCTGCTCGCGCCGCTGATGTTTGAAGGCCAGGAACCCCTGCCCAGGGACTTGCTCATAAAGGTGTTCGTCAGTAAGCTTGGTGCGACGCCGGTTCTGCACTTCAACTGCCGTGCGTTTTGGGCTGAGGGGAAAGCCGGCGGTGCTGACTATGTTATTAACGCCGTCCGGTACCACTCGTCTCCTGGCGACGATGGAGAAGACAAGTATGAAGGCCCGGAGTTCAGGTGGTGCTCTGCTTTTTCGTGGATGTTGTTACGGTTTTATGTGCTCAATGCGTGACTGGAGTAATAAAGAGGGGTTTCCTGAAAGAAAATCTTTAAAATGAACATTTACTTCCCAAACATTTGCTGGAGGATTTTGATATGCATACTATTTTTTAGAGGATCACTGGCATTCATGTTGAAATTTGGTGGTAGCTTATGCTTTCCAGTAAGTTCATGGAGTTTATAGATAGTTAACTATTGCAGGATTAGAATTGTAAATATTACTGTATTGAGCACCAACATTTTCTTTGACCTGTGGCAATATCTTGGGCATTGATCCTTAATGTTTGTTACCCTTTGAAAACATTTCATCCAACTGCTGGTGCATTCAACCCTAAATACACGGGTGAGGGTAAGCTGTTATTGGCTTATTGCCCCAATATGCATATATTCCTTTCAATTTGGCAGCATTTTGTAACCATCTGTTTGTCATAAACATATGAAATCTAGAAGGCTTGTTGAGTGTATGTTTCATTATATCCAGGATTGAATCACTAGTATGAGAATAATAGTTGTTGACCTCTGTAATATTTGGTAGATCCAAGTATATGTTCTTGGTTATTAGATATTTAGCTGAGTGTGTAACCTTTGTGCTTATATTCCAAAATGTTTAAAGCCATATGTACAGCTTGTCAGAATTATACTTTTATATTTAGTTAATTACCATTCTTTCTTTGATGGAATGTGTTGTGCCTAGAAAAGTTCTCTGACTTAGCTAAGGATGGCCAACAAAATATGGCTAAGTAGGCAAGGACCATTGTCCCATGCCAGTAATCACCAAACTTGTATGCCCCATTACTCCTGAAAGTCCTATTTGTGCTTGAAATTTCCAGTTAAAGTTCAGTTATTGCCTTTGTTAGGGATCTGGGAAGTAAAGCTTGCAGCGACATTTGTTTATCATTAATGCACATGATTTAGCAGAACTATGTGTACCCATATTGTTTGAAATTCATGGTGTTTAGAGATGATTTTTTCGTTGACAATCATGGTAGTTGATAGTTTATACTTGTTGGTGAAGGGCGATGGCAGTCTCTTTGGAAGTATAAAACTAATAACCAACTAGAAGACTGGATAGCATGGAAACACAACTAAACATTCCCTGATCCTGGATCAAAGTAGCCATATCAAATCATACTGGGTTCCTATGCTATTTTATCCTAATTTGGAATCTCATGATCTTCACTGTTATGTTCATTATGTTTAGCTAGAGTATCAAAATAGGTCTAGCAAAGCTTTTCTCAGTACATCTTCAAAAATAATTCAATAAACTTAAGGGGAGTGACTGTGGACCTAGAGAATCTAATTGGCCTGCTTGTTCCATGTTTTCAGCGCACTATCACATCTTGGATTATTTGGGTGATTGGGCCGAATTTCTTTCACTGGTTTGAAACAAGCCATGACGAAGCAAGAGTAGTTGTTGGGCTATTGGGCTATAACCCACCATTTAATGTTAACGTAAAAACTGGGCTTGAGATGGCAAATTGCTACCAAGTTTGTTGTATGACAGCGACATCTTGTCATTGGTCCATATTATGCCCTTTATTGACTATAGCGTAATGAGAAGAAGAACAAAGCAAGTTAGGTAGCATGGAAAAAAAGAGTCATAATTGATGATTTTTGTTTTGTCATACAGAAAAATAGCTATTGTCAATGAAGGTGGTATTCTTTAACACTTTTAGTGCAATGCATTTATCGTTATCCTTGCTCTGAAGTAAATGGTAAATATGATATACTGTATGTTTTCTCTGTAGAGCATGGACCGTATCACCCTTATTCACTCATTCCTACAGTAGTTTAACGTTGTCAATTCTTTATATAGTGGTTCTTGTAAGAAAAGAGTCCTACATATTACCATGTTGGTTCACCAAGGAGGCATGCATGATACATGTTCTCCAGAACATCAACAGCCCACTGGTGCCTTAAGCTAAGATCAATGCGGAGCTTACAAAGTTTGTTTTGTAGAACTCAACCATTTGCTCTCAGTGACAGTGTTTGCCTTTATTTGCACAGAGATTTGGATCCTCGACTAAAGGCTGCATTGCAAGAATATCTGGTAGCAAGAGGCATCGACTCCAAACTGGCAAGCTCAATTCTGCTGCATTTGCATCAGAAGGAGCGCACCCAGTATTTGAATTGGCTGAAGACTATGGAAGAGACATTCGCCAAAGATCATTGATCCAATCATCTCTCTACCTCTATCAATCTTCTCTGGCTGAGTTAAACGTATACATTTATTTTGGTCATGTTGCTCAAGCTGTGATTTTCTTGAACTCATCTTTTGTGCTAATCACCTGTTGATTATTTAACTGATCTTCTTGTGCTCTTTTCTATGGAAAATCACCTGTTTCATCTTTTTTGCTAATCACCTGTCAGACTCTAAACTGATTGCCATGGCAATTTGCTTCAAATGAGTAAGTAAACTAAAAGACGGTCTGCCTTAACAATGGTAATACGAACTGAAAATGTAGTTTGTTTTGACAGTGCCCAAGCAACGAAAGTCTAAAAGCAATTCAAATTGGACTCCGCCATAGGACCACTCAAAGCAAACTCCAATGTATCCTTCCACATGTTTGATACTAATTAGGAGTATTAAATATAGGCTAATTACAAAATTAATTGCACAAATGGAGGTTAATTCACGAGACGAATCTAGTAAGCCTAATTAATCCATGATTTGACAACGTGGTGCTACAATAACCATTTGCTAATGATGGATTAACTAAGTTTAATAGATTCGTCTCGCGAATTAGCCTAAAGTTTCTGCAATTAGTTTTATAATTAGCTTATATTTAATCATCATAATTAGTATTGGAATATTCGACGTGATAAGGGCTAAACTTTTAGCCGAGGATCAAACACGCCCGTCAGAAAATAGCTCCACTCAAAGCAAACTCCAATGCATCTTCCCCCGAGGCATGGAGGCTGGTTTGTACAGCCGTCATCAGCGGCCATGTCGGCTGATGGCCACCATCGACGGGAGGAGAAGCTCGCTGTTGGCAGGCGAAGCGGAGGCTGTGCTCGCCACCGACGGCGGCGCCGCTGGCGAACTGGTGCGCGTCTCCGACGGCTTCTGCGCGAAAAGAACGGGCGCGGCATGGTTTCGCAGGACTCGTGCAGAGGATTCTGGCTCGGAGGAGTGGAGGACCAGAACCTTGATCTGCTTACGGATCGAGGTTTGATGAACAGGACCAGCATACATGATGGCAAGAGGCCTCCACGGCAAGTCTCTCTTCCTCTACGCCCTCGAACCACCGCCTGGAGCGCGGCGCCCCGCCGCCGCCGGAGGCGGAGAAGGAGAGGAGAGATCGGGAGCATCGATGAATAGCCGGAGGCGGAGAAGGAGGACGGCCCATGGCTGGCGAATGGCGATGCAGCGAGGAGAAGCGCATGACGAGGAGAGGCATGGGAGATTGAGCTGCCGGGTGCCACGAGGCCGGCATGCGTTAACACCGGAAAGCCGAGCGTCGCGCCGTTGCCTACGCCGCTCCACGCGATCCGGCCGGTGGTTGGCGTACGGTCTCGGCGCCGCGAGCTCTCGTTGACGCGGAGCAGCTACCGTGCCTTCCATGGCCATCGCCGTCGTTGTATGGTGATTTGGAGCGGTTCCTGCTTGTGTCAAACAGAGAGCCCGCTCCGGCTCCGGCTCCGGCTGTGCCGTGCCCGTGCAGCGGGATGCCGACGTGCCCCCGTCAACACTTCTCCTCTCCCTCTGCAGAATCTTTTTTCTTTTTGAATAAAGCTAAGCCCTCTGCAGAATCTACTGGAGAAACACCGATGCTTTCAGTAAGCTGAGTGGTGAGTTTTGCCGCTGCCAACTGACCTAGGCGGCCGTCCTAGTCTACCGAACGTTTCTCACCGCACTGAACACCCAAGAAGAACCTAGTCTTGCAACCTGCTTGGCGTTCACAGCTAAAGGTGGGGATGGATTGACACATTCCAGTCCACAGACAGTAGCAGCAGGTTAAATTCAGAGTCAGGTCATTATCCACCAGAATTCAATTCCTCACCGCACTGAACACGACACGCAGAGAGTGATCAAACAGACACAAATGTAGACCATAGCAGTGAGCACAGCAAAACTGTTCTTGAAGCCTGATGGATAGCATCCCAAGCTACATCTACGGTTTGCAGTATTATTGGTTCTACAGCGGTTCGTTACAGACCGAGGAAAATAAACGCTAGTGCAAACTACAAAGTACAGTCTCCAGCTATTAGGTGGTAGCCATCCAGATCCAGGTACTGCAACACAAGCATTCTTTTGTCCTAGGTTCTAACTTCTAAACGCTAACAGCAACCTTTGCAAACATCAGTATGGCCGGTGTCGGCCCCTGCGGCTGTTGTTGCTACTAGTACTACCGCGGTCATCTCCTCTCTGCCGCCTTCCACCGGAGCCGGATCCGCCACCACCGCTACCACCATAACGATGACCACCTTGCTGTGACGGAGGCGAAGCCACATGCACAGTTTGCTGCCCTGCAGCTTGTGGTCTGCCAAACACCAAGGAAACTATGAATCGACAATGGAATTATCACTGCAGCAGTTCAAAGGGCTGCTCTTAACATGGAAGGTGAAGGAACAAAATAAAGGGTTATGTTGGATATAATATAACAATCTCATTTCATCACATTATTGGACCATTGCAATTTTTGCAAAATAACTTTATTCTACAATAGACTCTTTTCATTTAAATACTCCAGGTCTATGCATGTTGTCAAATTCAAGAGCTGCAAATACTAAACAAATTACATGTGTTTTAACACAGGGGCTCTCAAGCACTACTTTTATCATGTACTGAAAAAATGGATGTTATGTGCACATTGATCAAAACCGTTTCTTCTCTGTAACCTAATGTATGAACTGGCTGCCAAGTGTTTCAACAATGGATTTGCGGCAACAAGTAACATTACAAGACAACAATGTAATCCAGATGCAGTAGGGAGTTGGAATTGCATTAGTTCAGTTGAATGTATGATGTATGACCTTTGTAGAAGAATACTTAGGATAGAGCGAATACTTACACATATACAAGACGGCCATCTGGTAGAACCATTGGGATCATTGTTGAACCTGAAGGAGCACCTGGAGCATACAAAATTGGCTGCAGAGGTGCAAAGAATGCCAAGCATACACAACAGTTAGAAGGCTATCACCTCTTGTATATGTAATTTATCTCATGCATCAGCCAGTGCATAGCAGATGATGGCATGTACCTGTGCAGCAGGAGCAGGAAGCACACCATAAGCACCAGCCAATCCATTTCCAAGTCGATTATAAGCACCTGCCAATCCATTTCCAAGTCGATTATAAGCACCTGCCAGTCCATTTCCAAGTGGATTATAAGCGCCTGCCAGTCCATTTCCAAGTGGATTATAGGCCCCCGACAGTCCATATCCAAGTGGGGTATAACTTGGCAGCAATGGACCTCCTTTTGCAGTAGGTACTGATATAGTATCATCCTTCTTGTCTGCTTTTGCAAGTGAACAATCCAGTAGCTGACCTGATAAAGAAACAATCCATGACCTTTTGGATACATGAAGCAAAATTGACCAGCTATAGAAGGATGTTAGAGAAGAAAACTCACCATCAAGTTCATATCTCTCAGTGTTCTTCAGAGCCTTAATAGCCATGTACCGTTCCTTAAAGTGAACAAAACCGTACCGATTTTCATGACCAGCTTTTGCAGGAGGAAGAACAACTTTGGTAATTTCTCCAAGGTGCTCAAACAGCGTTCTCAGCTGCTCTTCAGTAACAGTCTTGGGCAGGTTTTTGACATAAAGAGATTTAACCTGAAGACAAAAAATGCACATCCATACACAACATCATTATAGAAGAGAACATTTTGAGGTAATATTTCGTCATGTGGTGCTCAAAACTTAAAAGGACCTGCTTCGCAGTAGAGGCAGATTCAGCACTATTCTTAGTATCTGCCCAGTTGACAGTAGGAGCATTTGTATCTAGTTTGAATTCTGGGGTAGACATCTTCTGCCTGGCATACTCTGCACATGCCTGGTTGTAGTATTCAATAAAGCCATAGCCCTTATGGCAATCTGAATGTGGTGCCTATGACGAAGATATATTCAGTGTAAAACAACTGTAATGATGCACGCTAAAGTTATTGAACTATCATAGTATTGTATCCATACCTTCGGGAGATTGACTTTCAAAACTCCAGGACCAACTTCTTCCACTGCGTTTTTGAAATCATCCTGTGTCCAATCTTTGGGTATATTCCCAATAAATAGCCTGTTCTTTGCCTGGGACGAAGAAACCTTTATCTTCTTTCCCTGTTACAAGACCATAATAATATGGTATATTTCATATCAATATACAAGATATAGGAGTTAATCAGGTGCAACAAGGATTCAGAAAGTACTAGTGTGTATTCATATGTCGTTTGGGTTGCAAAACTAGGTTTGTATAATATGGTGCCGGAAACACTTTAGAAAGGTCCCCCAATAAATTATTGTTGAAAACATAATATGCCGCCATCCACAATTCTGATTTCTAAAAGTATGACTGAACACAGGGGTTTGCAATTAATCGCAAGGTTTTGTATTTTAAACTCGACAGTGGGACTGCTGCAAACTTTTTTAAAAATAGCAAACAGATGTAAGTGTAATCATATAACCTTGTACTTTGCTACGTCTCAAACTGATCGCAATGTTCTGTATTTTAAATTCAACTAGATTGAACAGTGCAACTGCTGCAAACTATTTTACATACCAAGAGGATGTGAACCTAACCATTTAACCTTGTATTTTGCTATATCTAAGCTGATCCATGAAGCTAAATGTAAATTGTATGAAAACACAATTTTTCACTTAGTTTCCTACTACTATCTTGGGAAGCTATGTGCTATCAAATACTTGCTTTATCACATACATCCATCTTTTTGTAGAAGATAATATAAAAAATGGCAATAAATCACTAGTGGACTAACATGAAGATTGACTCTGAGTTCAAGTGAAGACAAACCTTTAGGTCTTTATTGTTCAACTTTTGGATGGCCTTTAAAGCCAGTTCTTTAGTTCTGAAATTAACAAAAGCATACAGCTTGTTATCCCCCTTTCCTCGTATTCGCACCTGCAGGAAAAACAGACTCTGAATTGCAGAAGAAACAAATGCAGAAGCTAACCCATAGAAAGTAGGCAGTACTCACTTCCACAACTTCTCCAACCGACTCAAAAAGTTTTTTGAGATCCTCAGAAGATACATCTGAGGAGATGCCCCCAACATACACTTCAGATCCATGAGGAGGAAGAGCAAGAAGCTCAGCATGTTTCTCTTTTTCTTCCTCATCCTTCTGATCTACCATTTTACTGTCATGCTTAGCATCAACTTCACACGCAACTTCAGATTTTTCCTCCTCTTCCTCCTCATCCTCCTCTACCTCTTCATATTCAACCTCCTCCTCGATTTCTTCATACTCAACTTCCTCTTCATCTACCTCGTCAGGATCATCGAACTCCAAATGGTCTTCTTGTCTGAGAGCATTTTCTGTACTCCTTGGCATCTTTCAAAGATCAAAGTTTCAAGAAAACTTTGGAAAGAGCACAGGAACCAACAATATTGGGGGAGCAAAGTGATGATGTATGGATAGGAAAAAAAACAACAGAAACAGCTAGGAAAAAATATATGTAATAATCTCAAAATGGGTTCAGCCATGGGTATCCAAATGGAAAATGGAACCACAAAGCAAGTGAATGTTGAGGAACAAATGCAGAAATAGCAGTATGCTCAGATGGGCAGTATGGAAGGTTATCAAGAATACAATAGCACCATCAACGAGAGTATGTTAAAGAGGACAGGCAAGGAAGATGCTATCTGGATTCTGGAGTATAATTGAGCGGGCTGGTGTAATTGCAAGGTATCAATATTCCATTAAATGAATGGAAGGGAAGGAAAAGTAACAGGAAAAAACAAAACAAGAATTAGAGAACAATGTACATAATGTGCAAATCTAAAAATAAAACCTGAACCCAAGTAAATAACTAAGCAGTTAAGAATAAGAGTGACTAAACAGTAAACATGGAGAACATGGTCATTCCATGGAGATAAATACCCTCTCAAGACTGAACAAAAGAATCAAAACATTATACAACTGAAAATTTTCATACTGCTTCAAGCTTGGCCCTAACATACAAGACATTAACTACTTGTTGTCCTAGAACTGAACAAATTTCATATTGCTTCAAGCTTGGCCCTAACATGAAAGACATTAACTGCTTGTTGTCTTAAAATTTTACTTTACGCGTTCTGAAATAACTCATGCGTTGCCAATAAATGCACTAGTCATCGAATCGTATTATGGACAGAATTTCCTTCTGAGCATATAGACGTATACTGACTCTAAACCATCATTGCTCCTCAGATCTAACTGAAAGCTTAGTTATGTGATTGTATCTAAAATATGTTGCCCATTTCAGTAAAAAAAAATGTCACCCAAATATGTTAAGATCAACCTTGTCGTTGCATAGAAGACAAGTACGATTAAAAAAATATAAGCCATCCACCAGCAAATTACATATGTCATTCTGTAGGTATCAAGCTGGACCGAATCTAGTGTTTTCATAAGAAATAGGATAGACTCATTAGTACTGACAGAACAAAAAAAAAAGGTGGAGCATCTGGTGTGCTCCCCTTGCTTTCTGATTAGAATGTAAAGGCTGCCTCCTATGTATCTAGGCATCTAGTACATGATTAGCAATAGGACGGGATCGTCGGGAGAGGGAACATAGGATCAACGTTCAATGGGGAACGCAAATTAGCACTCTAATGTTTCGCAATCAAGTAACTGAATCTAGTGGAAAGCGGAGAGTTCTGACACAGCCTACCCGCCCTAATTTCTCCCGCTCCCCATAGCACAATCACTCGCAAACAAGAATAGAAGCTAATCGGACTGCAACAAACGGAGGGACTCGAGTTCTTACCTCAGAGTGATCCGAAACTGCCCCCAGCGAACTTGGGGGATCGGAAAGCCAACCGGAGAAACTACCCTAGCCGGAGGAGGACGCAACGCAATGGTGGGATGAGGACGGAACCAAGTCGAGCGAGGCTCAGTTTTGCACTCCGCCCCCTCGGTTGCCTAATTCGTTTCTTTTCCGCCCCTGACGCCGCGTGAGCGTCCGATCCGTCTCTGGCAGGAAAAAAATTGGGTGGGGACCGTCCGCATGCTTAGATCCGGTGCGGCCTGTCCCCGATACCCGACACGTCACCACCAGGAAAAAAATCAACGATCCGCAAACTCAACTTAGGCTCGTAGCTCGGCAGGTGCATAGAGTACCTCGACGGAGAGGATGGTGCCATGGGGCCTGAAGAGCTGGCGCAGGTCCTCGACGTCGCAGCGGCGCAGAAGGTTGCACATGAAGAGCTCCCGCGGGCGCGGCCACTGTTGTATCCAGCCGCTCAGGTCCTCGCTGGCGTCCGTACCCAGGTCCTCCCCACGCGCCGCGTTGTTGCCGCCTACCCACTCCTGTTCATCCTCCTCCACCCTGTCACTGAACTTCGCCTCCTCGTGCGCTCCTCCTCCTCCTCCTCCACTATCTCGAAAACCGGCGGCGGTGGCGGTCCCGAGCTCGCTCTCGCCCTGGAGCCGAAACGGACGGTCTCGAACTCGACAGCCGCAGCTCGGCAAGTGGAGAAGCGCGCGGCGAGGGAGAGCGAGAGCTCGAGCTCCAGGCGGTGGGTTGGACGTAGCCGTGCCCAAGCTGCGAGCCTGAGTTGAGTTTGCAAATTGTCAAACGAGAGCCTGAGCTTAGTTTGTAGATCGTTGATTTTTTTCCTGGTGGCGACGCGTCGAGCATCAGGGACGGGCCGCATGGGGTCGAGTATGCGGACCGTCCCCATCCAAATTTTTTTCCCTCTGGCAGCCCGCGCCCGTTGGTTGTAGGGTCGTTGACTATTCGCCGACTCTTGGTCAATGTTACAGCGTCTACTTCTGGGAATATTTAACTATTTGTCATCCTTACGAATGTGCTTACATTTTTTTTTGAGACAACAGGAGGAGAGTTAATCCCCTACTGAATATATATTAATAAATAAAGGAAAGAGTTGAGTTACAAAAGTAAAAAGGAACTAAGAAGAAATCAGAAAAACTCCGCAGGAAGCCAGGGGCTTCTAACCAAAGATGGGAGGCTAAGAGTTATTATAAGGATTGCATCCAAACTGTCATATTGGGAACCATTGTTGGTCTTGCTCTGTGCAAGAGGGTAGAAAACTCGGAGATGAATTTCCTCTTGCATTGTTGGACTGTTGGGTCAATTCCTTTGAACAACCAATCGTTTCTTACTGTCCAAATTGACCAGGCCATGAGAATCATGATTTCCATGTAGAAGGGCACTGACAATCGGTCTTTTATCTACCTGAAGATGGACTGAGGTGATCTCGTTGTGATCACAGAGACACCAATTGATTGTCAGCATGCTTTTGCAAAGTTGCATCTGAGAAAGAGATGGCTTACTGTTTCTCTTTTTTGCAGAATGCAGAGATCACAAGTATATGATTCTAGAGTCATGCATTTCCTCTGTAAGAGGTCTCTTGTGCTGAGTCTGTCCTTAAGGAGCAGCCAAAAGAAAACCTTGTGTTTCATCTAGCATCTAGATTTCCATAGCCAGGAGAAAATTAGGTGAACAAATCTTTGGCCAATAATTGTTTTATATGCCCTGGAGGTGCTGAACATCGAGGTGCCCCAGATATAAGTCCATCTGTCATTTCCCTGTGCCACAGGCATTTGTTCTATAAAGTGCTCTAAGGAGGTTAATTGCTCGTAGGCCTGTGTTGAGAGGGGGATGTTGAAGTTATGTAGAAGATTTGTCCCATCAGTAGCCTCCTTATAAGAGATGTTAGCATTTTTGGCGAAGGAGAATAGTTGTGGATTGGTTTGTGATAGGATTGTTCCATTCCAGAGATCATGCCAGAATAGCACCGTGGAACCATCCGCTATAGTTGGAAATGCAATACCTTTGTAAGTGTCTAGAAGTTTGACGACATCTTTCCACTAGAATGAGCCCCTTCGCTGCTGTCCAGGTAACTTTCCATGGCTGTCGTAGTTTTCCCAAATAAGATTCACCCAGGGAATGTCGACTTTAGTATAAAATTTGTGGAGATACTTGAGGAGCATTGCATCGTTATGTGTTGACAGGTTAGTAACACTAAGGCCACCTTATTTCTTGGGAACTGTAACCATAGTCCATGCTGCTTTGTGTGGTTATGCGCTTACATATTTGCTATCCCTCTGCAAACGAAGCAACACATTTGCCATTTTCGCTGATGTGGCTCGCCAACTCACCTGTGCCAGTGTGGATCGGGACAGGAAAAGACCAAAACACCCCTACCTTTCTCCTGTTCCTGCGCGCTCCATGGCCGGCCATGGCCGAGCTCCTGCTTGTCCAGCCCTGCGTCCTCCGCATCGCCGCCTTGTGCGCCGCCACCGCTAGCCGCGCGCCACCGCCGTGTCGTCCTGCGAGCCGAGCCGCGCCCTACCACCGCCACCCTAGCCCAAATCCCCCGTCGACCCCACCCCCATCCGCCCACCCTCCCTCCCGCCGGCCCCCACGGGGGATTTGGGCACCGGCCACGGGAATGAGTGGCGGTGGACGGCCCCGACTAGCGCCGGCCAACCCCCCGACAAGCGCCGTTGGGGGGCAGCAGCTCGTGGTCGCAAGAGTGTCCAAAGGTTGAAGATGACCCAAGATGTGGGTCCCACACATCAGTGGTGGAGAGAGAGGAAAGGGATAGATAATAGGGATAAGGTAGGGGCGTTTTGGTCTTTTCCCATCCCGATCCACGCTGGCACGGGTGAGTTGGCGCGCCACGTCAGTAAAAATGACAAATATGTTGCTTTGTTTGTAGAGGGATGGTAAATATATAAGCATATTTGTTCACCGAGGGTTTGAATCCCTCTCTTCTTTTCTAGCGGGATATGAAGACGGAAGCACGAGGACTGAGATGAATAGCCCATCCTAAAGAGGTGTTAGCCAACGCGGTCATCAGTATGCAGGGAATAGAGTAGGTTAGCATATATAAAGGATGTGAGATTGAAGCATGAAAGTCTCTTCCTTCCCCTTCCTATGAAACAGAGCTATCTATTCCAACGTATTGGTCCAACTCCACGGTTCCTCTCATCAGCAGTGAAAGAACAACTTCCTAGCCGCCTCTAGCCTAACTGTAACAGGCAAGAGCTGACACCGGAACCCAAAGGAAATAACGTTATTATGGGGTGTTTGGATACAAGGTGCTAAACTTTAACGGTGTCACATCGGATGTTTGGATACTAATTAGGAGAACTAAACATGAGCTAATTATAAAACTAATTGCAGAACCCTGTGCTAATTCGCGAAACGAATCTATTAAGCCTAATTAATCTATCATTAGCAAATGGTTACTATAGCACCACATTATCAAATCATGGACTAATTAGACTTAATAGATTCATCTCGCGAATTACACTCCATCTGTGCAATTAGTTTTGTAATTAGTCTATATTTAATACTTCTAATTAGCATCCAAACATCCGATGTGATGGGTGTTAAAGTAGCCAAACTGGCTCTATATTATATCGATTTTCCATACCTACCCTGCTTCTGCTCTCGCGACCCGCCCAGCTGCCGCGGGACGCCGACAGAAGAGCCCCGCGCGGCCGGCGTGTTGCGGAGGGGCTGTGCAGCCACGGAGGGAACCGGAGAGGCGGCACGGCGGCCGGAGCGCGGCACGTCGCTCGCGGACGAAGGCGCGCGGGCAGCGAAAGGCAAGGGGCGGGGGAAAATGTTGGGAGAAGCTGCTCTCCCACCGCTGCCAAAAAAAAAAAAAAAGCCGACGGTCTCTTGTCTCTTCTTCATTCCTTCTGTACTGTAGAAGCGTCTGAATTTTAACCTGGATGAGAAGCTTCAAGTTTAAGCTGAGAAGCTGGTGTCACTTGCATTCCCTGAACTGAAGAATCGCAGAACGTAAAAGACTGAATCTGATCGCGAACGAGTTCACGCTTTCAGAATTCAGACACCGTACTAGATGAAATTGGCAGAATTCATGCTCCTAACTTAAAAAGAATGGTGTTTCAAAAAAAAACTTAAAAGAAGGGACATGGAATTATGGAACAGAAAAGCACATTCAACCGAACCGTATCCATAATTGTTTAGGGCATTTTTGGCTCTCCTTGGGTGAGCTTTGAGTGAAGATGAAGAAAGTTGAGTGATTAGTCGACTATAGGAGCATATAGTTTAAAGTAGGGACAGCTTACCTGCCGGCCTAGCAACTCACAGTGCATCAGTTCACTACAACACGTTTAAATGCTATATCTTTTTGTTCCTTTTTCCCCTGGTGCCACTTTGAGTAAACCTAAAGATTTTGTACCCTGTGACTTGTAGCACAACAATAGCCATTCTTTTCATGACGAGAAGGCATCCAGACCGTCAGAATAGTTTGTTAGTAACCAACAGTTCGATGATACATATCATCTAAATGATATGATTCTGTGAAATAAAAGATATCAAATGCTAACAAGTAACAAACATGCTTCCGAATCATTTATCCTTTGCATTTCCTGTACTGAAGAACCGCAAAACTTAAACAGCAGAAATCGATCATGAACTAAATCAAAGTTTCAGACATGCTATAGCCGAGAAGAATAAAATGCAGTACAACAGAATCAATGTTCATCATGGATTGCATTTCAGTTTTTGTGGTCACCGCCGCTGCCGTCCTTCTCCGGCAGCAGGCGCGCGGCTGCCTCCGCGTCATCCGGCTTGGGTACCGCTGTGGCTGCCGCCTTCCTCTCGGCCTCCTTGGCCTTGAGCCCCTGCAGCTTGGCATGGTTGTAGTAGGCGACGCCGAGGAAGGCGATGCCGTAGCCGGCGAGGTTGATAGGCGTGACGGTGTCCTTGATCACCGTCCACGAGAAGGCGATGAGCAGCCAGTCCTTGACGACGCCGGCCACGTTCATGGTCAGCGCCGACGTCTTCCCCACCAGCAGGAACACGGCTAGGTTCAGCGCGAAGGCGCAGAGCGAGTTGGTCCCGAACACGAACACGTCGGGGCGCGCGAGCCCTGCCTCCGACGCCGCGGCGGCGCGCAGCCTGGGCAGCTCGACGGCGTACCACGGAATGGTGAGGAAGGCGAGGCAGCAGGGCGCGATGTAGTAGAGCGAGGTGATGGGATTGAGGGACATGCCCCTGGAGGTGAGCAGGATCTGGATGAGCACGAGCCGCGTGGCCTCGGCGGCGACGGCGGCGAGCTGGAGCGTGACGCCGAACGCGTCGAAGCGGGCCTCCCCGTACGCGGCGACGGCGACGCCCGCGGAGATCCCGAGCATGTTGAGCATGGAGGCGCGGCGGAAGGAATCGGTGCGGAAGGCGACGGCGAGGGAGTAGACGGCGACGGGCATGAGCGCCTTGAGCATCTGGATGAAGGAGACGGAGAGGTAGATGTAGGCGGAGTTGGAGAACCAGAGCGAGAGCGCGTAGAGCGCGCCGATGGGGACGACGGAGGCGGCGTAGAGCTTCGGGGTCATCGGCGGCGAGGTGGGCACGTCGACGACGCGGAGCACGCGGACGAGCGCCGCGGCGAGGGTGGCGCAGAAGGCCATGTGGATCATGGTGAGCGAGATGGGGAAGGGCCAGCCGTACATCTTGGGGTCCAGGATGTACTTGTTGTACACGATCACCGAGAAGCTCAGGCTGATCCAGATGCCCACGTACGCGTACGACAGCAGCACGGACCTGAGCACCGACGGCGGCGGCGCCGGCGAAGGAGCTGGCGCCGTGGACGTCGACATCGACGACGAGGACACCTCCATGGCGGCCTTGGCCGGCGCGGTGTCGTCGCCGGCGCCCATGGGGAACTGGATTGTGCTTGCGCGGGGAGTGATGTGCCCGTGCTGTTTGGTGAGCGGGCGCGACGTGATTAGTGAAGCTGCTTGGTGCAGAGCAGAGCTATGAATAGTAGCTTAGTGATGCGCGCGTTGACATTTAAGCTTGGAAACTGGGACTGGGGAAGCTGGTGCGCATGGTCGATCGTCGTCGGTGCACGGGATGGGATCATGGATCCTTTACGTACGTTGTGCTTCAACTGTTGACGAAGTTGCTTGAAACTCGGAGATCTTCAGCAATGGCGAAGAATTTGTCGACAGTTTCCGTCTGAACATCTTGAAGGGGAATTCCATTTAAAGATCTTCATATAAAGCCAATAATTTTAGGACGTGTCTATACCTCAATCGCTTGAGATTTAGTTATCCCTCAATTATTTTTATTGTGGCCATCCGATTGCAAACCAGTGGCTCAAATTTGCTCTTGTTGCTCTCTCTCTTATCTTCTTCCCTAACCGCCTCCTTCCTCCTTCCCCCGATACCGCCTCCTTCCTCCTCTCCCTTGAGCTCCCCGCCGCGACCTACCTCCCTCCTAGCTTCAGCGGGCTCAGCCGCCGCCCACAAGCTGCTCCCACCTCCCGGCTCCGGCCCTCCCTCACTGTTCCCTCACCCACCGCACCCTTCTTCTTCCTCATCTCCCAAACTCCTCTGCTGCTCCCACCTCCCACCGGCTCCAGTGGCCTCCACTGCCTTCGCCACCGATGCTAATCTCTTGAAGCTCGACGCCCCCGCCGCCTCCACCACCCACTGAGGGTCCCCCATCGCTCGGCTCCGGCGGCGCCCTCGCTGCCTCCGCTCCGCCACCGTCTCTTCAGCCTCCACCACCGGCCGGCGAGCTGTAACAGCTGCCAATTTAGTCATCTAAGTGACTTTGAAGAATTAAAAGCAAATTGAGAAGAAAAGAAAAAGAAATTGGTCGAAAATCAAATTCGGGTCAGATTTGGCCGAAATTTGAATTTGAAATTTGAAATTCAGAAAAATTCGGCAAAAATATGGAATACAAGTGTGAGAGTGATTAGAACTTAAGGATCAAAAATTTGGAACAGAAATGGTGCTAAATAGCTCAGAGAAATCAAAGAAAGAAAAAGGAAAACTGAAGTTACTGTTCCTCGTCTGAAAATAGAATTTCAGAAAAACAGCCTCAGAGTCCATTTTGGAAATTGATTTCTGAAGAATTTTCCAAATAAGTGCATCAGGACAACTATACCATATTGAAGTATGAACTTTGGACTACAAGATTTGGGTGTTGTTGGCCAGGAACAGTGAAGGGAAGGAATTCAAATTCAAGCTCAAAGTCGGCATCTTGTCACTGCCAATGACATCACTGAAATCGGTTAAGTCTGAAAACAGCAGCATAGGGTCAACTTTGGACTCAAATTCAGAGCGATGTAGATCAAAAGGTGTGCATGTTCATGAGCAAAATGGAACCTTGGGATGTTGTAGAACACGTTTGGGAAGAAGTTGGACTGGAAGAAAAAGAATTGGGTCACTAAATTAATTCACCAAGTGAGATCGACGCCACTGTCAGTTAACTGACGAACTGAATTTTGGATTCAGTCGATTTCAGACAGACACGAGAAACACTTCCAAAATTCATCCGGTTTGATGTTTATCTCGGGGTAGAGCCAAAATAAAAGTTGGAGGGTTCGAGTTTATCTCCAACTTTTGTTAAGACGCTTGAGGACCCTTGGATGGAAGATCGACCGCAATTTAACTCTGAAGATTTCGGGCGCCAGAAGAAGGAAAGAGGGGCGATGACAGAGCAGCTGGACGTGTCGCCGCCGCCGTCGTCGGTCGCTTGCCAGCGCAGATAGCTAGGCCACCTCCTCACCACATAAGCCTATGGGTAGGCCACGGTGTCGCCCATGCGCACGGTGAACGCTTGAATAACTACCGCTCCCGCGCCGCCGTTTTCACCGCCGCTCTTTTTACCGCCGCCAGCGCCTCTTCTGTCAAGCACCGCCGCCGAGCAAAAATTCCACCGCCACGCCTCACCTCCCGTCGATTCCTCTCGCCCACTCCTCCACAGACACCCCAGCCAAGTTGTTGTCCAACATCCATGCCGGAGTAACCGTGCTCGCCATTGCTTCTGTCCGCCGTCGCCGCGCCGCCCGCTCACGGTGAGCCCTACCTTGCGCTGCTCCCATTCCTTCTTAAGTAGTCGTAGGCAAGCCCTTAGGGTCCTAGGATGGTGTAAAGGTAGTTGTTTGAGTAGGTTGTGCCGTCGTCGTGAGTAATCACGACCGGCCGAAGGTGTCGCCGCCCGCCGCCGTGGAGGGAATGGCTCCGGCCATCTCCCGATGAGCTGTTGCCGCGCACGGGTGCGTGAAGGTGTAGGGGTGCTGTCCTGACCTAGCATCGCCGCCGGTGGGGCGCCGGCCGGCGAGTCGCGCCGCCCCCTGTTATGCGCGCGTGTTTTGGCGGGAGGAGGAAGAAGCGTCTGGGCGCTCGGGCCCGCGCGGCAGTGAAAAGGGAGAGGGGGAGAAAGAGGCCGGGAAGGCGCGGCCGTTTGTTGGGCCGCGGCCTTGAAGCCCAGCGACGCGCGCGCGGTCGGCCGAAAAAGGAAAAAGGCCGGAGGCCCAATGGAAGCAGGCCGGCCTCGCGGAGGAAAGGAGAAAAAGGGAAGAGGGCCGTTGGGCCGGTGTCGGGCCGGAGAAGGGAAAAGAAAAAGAAAACGGCCCACGGGGCCCGTTAAGGGGAGATTAGGGCCGGCGGGTCACTGGAACAGTGTTTTGGTGGGTCCACGCCGTGGGGCCCAGTGCGCATGAGAGGGGGTAGAGTTAGGCTGAGTAAGAAAAGTTTTCCCAGGTGTTTTTCGGAAAAATCAGATTTCCTTTAGGTAAATAAACAATTTCAATCCGTTTTACACCATTTAAATCACAGAAATTTCTAGGAGTGTCCAAAATTAGTGAAACCAATTTTGTTAGACTTTTTTTATTTTCCTTTATGCATTAAATTTTTTACACCCTAGAAAAATAATAAAAATTCGGGTATTTATTTAATGCCTTCCTTTTAAGGTAATTAAATAAATACTTAATATTTATAAAATGTATAAAATATGAATAACATTTTATTAATCACAAATTATTCTTAACTCATAGGAAATTAGATTTTCAAGTTAGAAAATAATTATAACTTTTTCTAAAGATAAAAGAAAAAGCTATAAGGAGGGTTAAGTAAGAAAAATAAAATGGTGGGTTAATCTTTTTGGGTTTATGTGTGTTGGCTTGCAACTTTATCATGATAGGTTGTATAGTCCTTGTTGGCTTGCAACTTTATCATGAAGGAGAGTTGTATAGTCTTTTATTCAAAATTTTGCATTTCTAACCCTGCATGTATTATGCTATAGATCCCGAAGCACCAGAAGGAGAATATTTGGAATTTTCAGAAGGACCATCGGAGTTCGAAGAAGTTTTTGAGTTAGTCCCCTGTGAAGCCAACCCGTCAGAGAATACTAACTTTTTAAGCGAACAAGGCAAGCCCCGGTGCATTTATACCTATCTATTTTGGAGTCGTTATTTCATGTGTCTAATTATCGGTTATTTGCTATATGTATGCACTAAGTCTAGGAGTTGCTTGAAACCTATTCTTGTGTATAATCATACCTTGCTTTAAGGACATCTTTGCCACTTGTTCAAACCTTAGAAGATAACCCAAGTCTAGAAATGCTTAGTTGCTTAAATGCTTGGTTTACCAACCTTAAGGAAAAACTTTGAGTCATACATGTGATATATGGAAGATAACTTGGAAAGTTGAAAGCGGACAGAAACTAGAGGTGTAGTTCTGTCTGCCAGATTAATTTGGTTAAGGCCCGATTCGTTGTCTTAACCTTTGATCAAGTGATAAGCATCTGATCACTTACTGGGTATGGGACCAGTAAAGCCCAGTAGGTTAGTAAACTCTATGATCAGGAATACTTCGTACCCGCGCTTGACGTGCTGGAGATTGGCAGGGGTATAGCCTGAAACTCACATGGTGATCGGGCCAGACGTGGGGTCCCATGTGGGGGTGCATCCCTGGGTCCGGGTAGTCGTATTCCTAATCATTGACTTTGCTAATCGAGAGGTTGTTATGTACGACCTGGACAGTCGTATAAAGCTGGTGATCAGGGTACTCTCCTGCAGGATGTAACTAGATCCGGATCGCCGCAATTCTCGGTTATGAATGCACTTGATCATTGTTGAGCATCGTAGTATCAATTCATGCAACATATATACCTTTGATTGATATTTGATGTATGACTTAACATCTATGGTTGTTTTTACCTTCTGCCCATCATTTAGAATGGTTAGGTAATGACTTAACCCAAATAAAAGATAAAACTAAGGTATCACGTATAGTAAGCTTTTTCGGCAAAAGTTGCATCAAACCAGTACATCAAAAGCTATCATATACATTCCAAGAAAACTATTATATTGGTTAGTCGGGTAAGACTTGCTGAGTACCCCGTACTCAGGGTTTTCCCCTTGTGGCTATCTTTCAGAAGCTCCGCAGGAGTCTACAGAGGAGGAGACCCCGAAGCCCTAGGGTATTGACCTGAGTCTCACAATACCCTAGAGAAAAAGTTTTACCTGCACATCTTCTCCTGAACTGTTTATGTTTAAATCTTAGAACTCCGTCTAACACTGCACTGTTAAGCTTGTTTCAATCTATGTTCTGTAATAACTCGTAGCTTTTATATATGTAAAAATGTAATGTTTGTTGTTATTATCCCATCGCGGATACTATCCTGATGTATGGCTATGAGACACGTCGTGGATCCTTCGAGGAGTCCTAGGGACACTCGACGGACGACCGGACTTATGCTGTTTTAGGTGCGTTTCGGATAATTGTTGTTCCGACAGCGATTAGGCGCACTTAAACCAGCTTAAGTTGGGCGGTTCCGCCACACGAGCCGTCCCGAAGCCTCCTCTAGGCCCGCAGATCACAAGTAACCCCACCCCCAACCCCAAACCTGGAACCCGAACCCTAAGGCTCACCGGCGCCATTGCCAAAGCTGGGGGAGAACACCGGAGCGACCGTTCCAGCCAACTCATAGAAAAAATGATTGAGACAAACTTAAAAATCAAGCATTTAAGCTCTAGCAAATCTCATAATTTTATTATACAAGACACTGGTGCTGCTTGTGATGACACGACAGTTCCATTTAACATCTTGATAGAAATGCTGAAACTGAACTGCAAAGGTTACGCGTGGATTTCTCTGAACTCCAGAGAGAAGGGCCTGATTCTGAATTTACTGTCAGCTGCTGACCTGTTGTAGTATAGGACCCCGAGGATGATGAGATCAGACTCAAATGGAGACTTTTAAGATTGGGCATAATTTTCCGAACCCGAACTCCGAACCCGAATTACCCGAACCCGATATCCCCGATCACTATTTCGGGTACCAAGTTGAGAAACCCGAATTTAATTCGGGAAAATTCGGGTGTTCAACTCCGGTACCCGAATTCCCGATTTACCCAAACTATGCTAAACGTCATCGGATTATGCACTAGTAGATTGTAAATGTAGCGTTTATTAGTTCGATTCGTCGATTTGCTGTTGTTTGATGTGTATGTATGTGATATGTTGAAATGTATGTTTTCATCTCATGCATTATCGAAGTTGTGACCATGGCACTGTGGCAGTTGGGGAACAAACGTATGCAATTTATTGGGTAATTTGAAAAAATCTTAGACGCTTTTCGGCTGGTGCATGGCGGCTGCTGCTGCCGCTGCTTGCTGGTGCGTGCTGCTGCTGCTACTTGCTCTCTCTCGAGAGACAGCACCCAGCTGCAAAGCAGCCAACAGCGCCCTGAACCCAAATCCGATTTATTCAGCTACTCGAAAATTCGGATATTCTGTATTTTAGGTGAAGTTTATGTAGCTATTTTACAAATACCCGAATTACCCGAATGCCAATACTTTAGCCACCGTCTGGTACCGTGTAACCGACGTTGAAGCAAACTTTTTGGGATTCGGAGAAAAACACTTGTTACGAAGAGAGACTGAGAATCGACACGCTTGGACCTGGGGTTCAGAGCTGCACAGTGAGAAGAATCCGAGCAGCGTAGGAATGCGTAATTCGAAATTCACATCCAATGGATTCAGATTTCTAATTCAGATTTTTTTTAGCATTTGGAAACAGAGCGTAGCTGTCGGCCTTTCTATTTTCTTACTGAACCTGGGGTCTTTTCTCTGTCCTAAATCACCTTTGTGTCAGTATATTTTGTACCTAGATGGGATTTGATATGACAAGTTTGGAATTTAATTCTGAAAAATTATGGATACCACTATCTTCTAAGTTCATATAAGATGTTGTAAGACTATGCAAACTTATTTTTTCTGAGTAAAATGCGCGTTATAGCATAGCCGTATAGGCAGGACCCGTTTGGTTACTTTTGCTTATTTTTAGCACGTGTCAAATTGAATGTTTAGATACTAATTAGGAGTATTAAACGTAGACTATTTACAAAACTCATTACATAAGTGGAGGCTAAACGGCGAGACGAATCTATTAAGCCTAATTAATCCATCATTAGCAAATTTTTACTGTAGCAACACATTGTCAAAATCATGGACTAATTAGGCTTAATAGATTCATCTCGCCGTTTAGCCGCCACTTATATAATGAGTTTTGTAAATAATCTACGTTTAATACTTCTAATTAGTATCTAAACACGGATGCTAAAAATAAGCAAAAGGATCAAACCAGACCTTTGTCAAACGTGTGGACTAGGAAGTCAATCTGGCAAACTTTGTCAAACCTGACTTACCAAAAACAGCAGCCCAAGCTTCTTTACGGCCCACGCATTCCACTCCTGCACAACCCCGGCCCAATAATGCTCTCAGCAGTCAGCCCCAGCTCCCCCGCGCCGCCACTCGCTCTTCCTTCTCCGTCCCTCGCCGGCCGCCGCATCCCTCACCGGCCGCCGCAGCGCGCCATAATCCTGCCCTCCTGATCCGCCACCCCAACCCGCGTGGGAGAAGAGGAGGCTCCAAGGAAGATGGGGTGGAAGGCGGCGGAGAAGCTCATCAGACACTGGAAGATCCTCCGCGGCGACAACGTAATCTCTCGTTCTCCAGCCCATCCCCCGTTACTCTTGCTAGTCCTACTTTCTTCTCATTGCAAGATCTCCCATTCTCCCTTTTTTTCACTGCCAGGTGATGATCATCAGAGGCAAGGACAAGGGGGAAACCGGGCTCATCAAGCGGGTCATTCGATCGCAGAATCGTGTTATCGTCGAGGGCAAGAACTTGGTAATTTGCTGTTGTATGTCAGTTGTTTAGTCTGAGTGTGGAATCAATGTAGCAGATAATAGTTTGTGGTTACATAGGATTGATACTAGTTGTTTAATTGGCAGTTTAATTTGTTGCCGGGCTTTATCGATTCAATCAAACCTACCCCGCCTCAGTGGCATCGTGCTCTAGGTGTTCGTTGAAATTCCCAGACCTGTGGCTCGTTATAAAATGCTCTAGTTTTTCGGAGTTCAGAGTAGTGTTGCCACTGCACATGCACTCACGGTTTTAATCTTGTGTTGTAAGTGAGGACATAATGCTCAACCTTCATCCCCATTACCCTGCTTTGAGGCTGATCAGATGAGTTTGACTTGTGAATACTGAATGGTAGATGTAGCCCTCCCCCAAAAGAGTACCACATGTCCATCATGACACAAGATAGCAGAATAGGAAGAGATCACATATTAATTGTACGAACTGAATAGATGTGCGCATCCTGTATGTATTGATGGATGTTGACCTTCAGTTTTACAAATTGGTTAGAGGTCAAACATTGCAGTGCCACTCAGGCCCACCAATATCGATTTTTCACATAGTTTGTTTGATTGTGGAGCATACTAAAAGTATAATTTCTTGCTGTGTGACTAACCATTATTATGTTGTACATACTGCAGTGTCCTTTTACATGCTTTACTGATTTTATTTGCGGCATGCCTGCCAACCATTTCAGCTGTTGCATACTGACATAAGACACATGACCAATAGATCCTCAATAACTCAATTAGCTATAAAGTGGTAGCCATTTGGTTTGTGTTGTGGAATCAGCTGTGTTGAATACCAAACAAGAACGACGAAACTGTACTTTTGTCACCTTTCTGATGTGATTACATATTTACTAGGAATATGTTGCATATTTGCTTGTTTATCCTGGGTGCTGTTAACTGCAACCAGCAAAAGGAAAACATTGTTTTCATGATCTTGTTCTTTGTCTTGCCCTCTTGCACACCAGGAATTCCGTATATAATTGGGCTATCATCATTTCAGGTTAAGAAGCACATTAAGCAAGGGGAAGGGCACACAGGTGGTATTTTCTCCATTGAAGCCCCACTTCATGTTTCAAATGTCCAAGTAGTTGATCCTGTCACTGGGTGTGTAATATGATACTTGATCATGTTTTACTACCTATAGAGATTTTGCTTTTACATTTATAAAATCATTTGTCAACACAACTTTTACCGCAGGAAACCATGTAAGGTTGGATATAAGTATTTGGAAGATGGGACCAAAGTCAGGTTCGCTAGAGGGATGAATGCATCTGGTGCTGCGATCCCCCGGCCCGAAATTCTGAAGGAGAGAAGAAAACCGAGACCTACATCACGTATGTCTCATAAAAAACTTTATTTTATGCTAACTAATGGTGACTCACATCATGCATGAATAAACGCATTTTATATGCTTATTATATAGTGCTTTTCAAGGCACATTAATTCCTTTAAAAAGGTGTAACTAAACTAAATGGAACTTGTGCTGCAAAATTAAAGCAAACATAAGCTAGCTATATTTGGTGTTTCCTTTATTTACCGCTCCTGATGCTCAGATTTTCTTTTCCAGCATTGGAATGCTATAGATTTTTGTGTATGTCAGACAACTGATTCCCCATTGTCACCCTACTGCAGTTGCTTGTGTGAATCCGCGAATGATATTAGTGAAGACAATATACATTTTGGGTCCCATGTGCAGGCATGAGAATAGTAGTTCAACAAAGAATGGATTGAAAAGGCGTTGATGTTCTGTTTTGAGCAATAGTAATGGATAAGCTCCACAGGATGATATAGATTGCAATTTAATTACACATTTGACCATATACTCTTTTTCCTTTTTTTTTCTCTATGGTTTATTTTCTTGTTGCATGAAAGCAAATGCATTATGTTCCTGTTTGAGCACTGCTGGCATGTCCATTTTGTGAGTGGATGCATTCTGTTCTTTGTCTGACTGTTTTCTTCCAATCACACAGCTGGCCCAAAGGATACACCAATTGAGCTTGTGCTGGAGAAGACCTACGATGAGAAAGCTGGGGTTGGTATGCCTGATCTATAGATGCCGTGGTGGTTGTGCTGAGTTTCGTATTTGTCAGGTCCTAGTTAAGGTGTTAGGGGTTCGATTACTGTTACAGTTGTACTGTGCTTCCCTATAATAATCATGTATTAAAAATCGAAAGAGTCATTATGGGCATGAATGTTGTCTTTCTTTTGTCCGAGTATTTGGTTCTGCAGAAATGCATTCTTGGATGAGAAATGGCAAAGATCTGTATCTTCTTAATGATATATCCAGTGATGAAAAGAGATGGATTTTGAACTGGCTCTTGGTGAATGCTGTTATATCGTATGGGTGCTTTTGGTACCATCTGTTGTCTCAAAATGCTGTGCTTTTAGGGTTCTTGATGAGGTGGTTCTGGTGATTTTACCCTTCAACGCTTTTGCAGCTTTTACTTGTCAGCATATGCATGAGACGTTGATGCCATATGTTGTCTCAAAATGCATGAGATATCCATTGATGAACAGAGATGGAAAGTGAACTTGGAAAGACATGGATCCATTTAAACAATTTGGAACTATAGCTTGTCAGCACTTATAAAAATGCATCAAACAACAAGCAGCACTTGTACTAGTTTACAGTGTTGGTCTGTGTGCTTTCTGAAATCTGAACCATATATTGTCTCATTATTATGCGGCACTTTAAGGGTGCTTCGTGTAGTGTTCTTGGAGGTTTTGCAGGTTTTTCTTGTCATGGTAAATAACACTAATGAACACAGATTGGACAACTTGGCAAGACCTTGATCCGCAGAAACAAATTTCGAATCATAGCTTGCAAAACATAAGAACAGCAAGCAGCTCTTGTACTACCACAAGACTGCCCAAATTGAATTAAACACACAACGTTGTCACATTCGGAAAGGATAACATTAGTTCCATCCGCAGAAAGATTTACAAGTGTTGCCATTCTATTCCTGATCTGGAATCTGTAACTGTGTGGAGCGAGCTCTTCCGCTGCTGCTACTGCTCTTGCATGTCTAAGCAAGAAAAGTCTTCTTATGAAACCTGGATCGCTTCCTGGGGCACCTTGAAAGACTCATCGATGTCGACAGGAAGTCAGGAAGCGACTTGAGGCACTCGTCCAAGGCAGCATCTGGAAGCGACATGAGGTAATCGATGCTGAAACCTTCATGAAGCGCAGCAGGGGACTCCGTGGACGCCGGATCAGGCGCGCCGTCAGCCATCATTGCGCTCTCAGAGTTGGCAGCCGCTTGCTCCGCTTCGGCTGTCGGCACGTTGTCTTCATCTTCAAAGAGCCTGACCAACTCGGCGAAGTTGCCATCTTCTTCTAGTGCTTTGCAAAAGGACTCCCATCGATGTCGAAATCTTGTGCCGGATCAGGCGCTGCGACACTTTCCTTCTCTGCTTCGTCTCTCAGTTCGGCAGCTTCAAACGGATCGCGCATGCTCTGCTTCGTCTGCACGGGCGGCTGAGGCCGGTACTGGTGCGCCGGTGTTTGCACTGGCATGTGGTAGGCACGTAACATTGGGGGAAGGGGAATCGGCGGCGGCATCTGCGCAAGTGGACACGGTGGTGCGATTGCTGGCGAGTGACTCGGCGGCGCTGCAAAGGTCGGAAATGGCGGCAGAGGCTGAGCTGAAGCGGTGGTGTGAAGCACGTATGACCGCGGTGGCGCGAAGTATGCCGTGCAACCGGCCAGCTGAACGACCGGAGGGGTCGGGGCGGCGGCACCCCGCATCCGCTTGGGTCACGGCGGCTCGGAAACCTGCGGCGGCGCCGGCCTCTTGGGCGCCGCCTGCGTCATGACGACGGCGGGCAGCGGCGCAGGCTGCGCGAAGAACGCCGCAGATTCTTGGCGCGCGGCGGAGTTCTTAGCAGCCTTGGGGGACACGTAGATCTTGCAGAGCACGAACTGTGTCGACGGCGGCAGGCTCCTCCGAGCAGCACGTGGAGAACTCGTCCATGAGCCAGTCCGTGAAAACGCCGCACTTCTTGTACCGGAACTTCTTGATCTCGCCGACGACCTCGGCCTGATCCGCGCCGCCCTTGACGGCCTTGGTGCTCTGCAGGTTCCAGGAGCCGGGCCCGGCGACGCGCGCGCCCTTCTTGCGGGAGGTGATGAAGTAGCGGTCTCCCGTCTTGGGCAGCGGCCGGAACTGGGCGGCGAGGTCGCCGGGCTCGCAGGCGTCGACGTCGGCGTGGTGCACGACGGGGCGGACGGCGTCGTGCAGCGGCGCGCTGCGGGACGGGAGTGGTCGAGTGGAGGTCGGATTCCCGCCGGCGCCAGCTGTGTGTCCGACTTTGAATTTCCGGTTTTGGTTTCCAAAGTTTCCTCCCGAAAAATCGCCAGATGTGTGCCCACTTTGAATTTCCGGTTTTGCTTTCCCGTTTTCGAGTCGGATTCCCTCGCCGGGCTTGCCTCTGTGTCGATGCATACCCTTAGCATCTGAAGAATCATGCGTTAATTCACAGCTTCTCTGTTCATGGCCAATGCAGAAAACGCTAACTATTGAGAACAAATTGTCGTGTTACGTTCAGTTAAAGCAAACTAGCACCTCCGTAAATTGTCTCTGTAGTTTCTTTTTGTAAATAAAAATAAAAACTCTGCAGTTGCCTGAAAAGTTCAATAGAATGAACAAGAGCTACTTATGTTAGGTTCAGTGGAAAGAAACTGACACCTTGTGCAATTTTTGTTCGAACAAGTTATGGATTAGGATTAGCTGTACAGGTAAACGGATTTCTTGTTTCGACAGCAATAACTTTTCTGCATTATTTAACTTTGTTACTTCAAATCTGTTGATAATTTTGTTCCTAACCCATCGTCTTTCAGTATTCAGTACCTTTTGAAGTGAAACTCTGCAACAATTGTGTCTGACAGAGTTTCCTAACAACTGGGCCTAACAATTGATGGATTAGACATTCAGCACTACATTATCAACATTACTTAACTTGATTCTACGAAATCTCTTGATAAATTTGCTGCCAGCTAGTCATTCCTTCCACTTCTTAGAGTCCCCGTGAACTGAAACTCTGCACTTTTGACGCGTGTGAAACCGAAACTCTGAACTTGTGTACGGTGATGAATGGCATTGCTGCAGCTCGCGCTCCGAACACGCCGGTGGACTGAGCGACGCGGATGACAGCCCGTGGCCAAGCCTACCTCCAGACGACATGAGCATCGTACACGGCAACATGGCGGCCAGCACCGTCCTCCTCGACGAGCTTACAGTTCAGAAATGAAATGAACCATCCTACTTCTAGCCGTCAAAATGAGCTTACAGTTCATCCCAACGTTTGAAGCATTTCATCAACGCATGAATCTTTCCGCTGTTACCCTTCAAAATGAGCTTTCAGTTCATTCCCACTTTAGCAGCATTTTGATCAACACATGCAGTCTCTGGGCAGCCTCGTCGCATTAGAAGCAATGGCATCGGTCGCAAGACAACAGCAGTCTACATTGCCTACGCTGGAATGCTGGGTCGGAGTAGTTCATCTGGGTGGCAACTGGCAAACATCACCGTCCTCATCTCGCTGCCAGTCTCGTGCCCGGTGACCAAGGACTCTCCGATCGCTGTTGGTGGGCTGTTCACCATCATTCTGTCACAAATCTGAGAGGATAACTGGGTCGGAGTTCTTCTAGTGTGATTGCAGTGTGGAATGCCATGGGATGCTTAGGTGGTTTCAGACTTTCAGTTCGTCGAAATTACTGCTATTAGTTACGGGATGAGAATTGAGATGTTAGTGAGTGCTAATAATGTAACACTAATGGTGCCTGATTTGAATCACAACAGCAAATTCTCAGTCGATGATACATCTATACTCCTAAAAAGAGTGGCCTGTGAGCCTGTGATATCGGGGAGTGGATGGCTGCAACCCTGCATCTGTGTGCGATTGGTTGCCTGGAGGAGTCTAACCTGGCTCCCTAGAGCCAGATCCATTGCAAGCATGGTGTTTGGTTTCCTGCTCGCACGAGCTAGTCTCTTCCGAGAAGCTATTTGGTTGCTCGTACGAGGATGAGTTGCATGAGATGAAAATATATAAATAATCATCGTAATGACATTTATTACGAGGAAACTATTATCTTATAGCTCTTAGTTTATCTTATTACTCATTAATTTTAATCAAAATATGTTAATATCATTTAATATGTGCTAATAATGTATTAATAATGTCATTAGATGGCTAATTACCTACACCACGCGAGCCTAGCCCGGCAGATACGGTCGAATTGCTCGCACCGGCAGAGCCTGGCTACGGAGGGAATCTTGCACGCGCGGAGCCTGACCAAGGCAAACCAAACAAACAGTGAATCTCGCACGCGGGGAGTCGCACCCTTTTAAATCAATGCTAGACGTGTATGCTGCCTTTCTTTTTTTAAGAAAAAAAAGAAACCCCGTTTCTTCTTCAGAAATGCATTCTTAAATATTGTCAAAGCTTATATCTTCATCTCAGATATCAGTTTTACGAGAACAAGTGAAAAAACTGAAAGTGACCCTGTTGGGTTTTGTGCATGTTATTTTACCGTGTAACGCATCTCACGAAGGTTCCTTGGTTGTGAAATTTTAGCTAGAGATGGGACTTGAGCCGTGCTATTTGTGGGCCATCCGAAGTATGATATTTTGGCACAGCCCAAAGCACGGCACGGTACGATAAATTTTAGGTTGTACCGGCACGGCACGAACGTGAGGGCCGTGCCGTGCCTAGGATCTTGGCACGACCGGTGGCATGACACGAACGCGAGGGTCGTGCCGTGCTTAGGATCTCGGCACGACCGGTGGCACGGCATGGCACATATTTTGGACCGTGCTTGGACCGGCATGGCACATATTTTGGACCGTGCTTGGACCGGCACGGCACGGAAATAGTCCATTAGCGCATTTATAGACTATATCGTTCTAATAGCTACTTCCATGAAGAAAATCACAAGATCTACCTTAAATGATAACGATTGTTCATGACATAATGCATTCTCGTATGGCCACATACAGTCATAACATTCACCTACATCATCTATATAATAATGTTTGTTTCCTCTATTAATTTTAGAATTTTTTTCCTACATATGAGAGCAAAGTATGTGCAAGCAAAATGAGCACCAATAAAAGACAAGCACATATATCGCGAGGGCCATGCTTAAACTGGCACAGCAAGAAGTCGTGCCGGCATGCCACAGGCCGTGCTTGAGTCTAATAAAAGACTTGTCATGCCATGCTGGCACGGCACAATGTGCCTAACCTGCCTAGAAGTTCAGCCACGAGGCACGAGAGGGCTGGGCAGGGCTAGCACGGTGCGGCCAAGTCCCAGCTTTAGCCACAGCCCACGGTAATCAAGCACATTGAATGGGGGTAAAAAATTAGAAAAATCAGGAGACAACGGGGCAACAAAAACTAAATTGGCGGCCATTATACTACATCAAGACTGTTGAGACTGACAGTGATAATGTCATGGCATACATTAGGTCTTGGACAGGAGGATTATTCTTATTCCCTACAAACTCATCAACATTTACATTTACATTCAGGATGGCATATAAAATTCCATCCACATCAAAATTTTACATATGCTGCGATCCTACATTCCTACCACGAGATGTGATCGGGAAGCCTTCTTCTGTGTGGAGCTCTTCCGCAGCTGCTACTGCTTCTTCATGTCCAGGCAAGCTCGTCAACAGCCATTGTTGAACTCGATCGTCGTAACTCGTAAGACGTCGTCCAGTATCTTGTGGAACAAGTCCAAGTCATCTTGAAGCGCCGATTTGGATCCCTTGGACGCCGGATCAGGTGCTGCAATTGCATCCGGGATCTCTTCCTCCTCAAACAACGAGGAAAAGTTTACAAATTCTGCAATCCTTCTTCTGGATGGAGCTCTTCTGCAGCTGCTACTGCTCTTGCTGTTGTCAGTCACCAAGTCTTCCTAATCCAGTTGCAACCTGGATCTCTTCCTAACCCATGCCATACTCCCAGGAAAAGCTTTCGTTCTCGAAAGAGCATGCAAAGTGGTCCAGCTCGCATGCCCGTATGTCGTCCTGTACTGACTTGCAAAACTCGTCGATGTCGAAATCTTGTGCCGCCGCAGGCGACTCCTCCATGGACGATGGATCGGGCGCGTCTTCAGCCATCGTTGAGCCCTCAGAGTTGGCAGCTGCTTCCTCCTCCGCTTCGGCTGTCAGCACGTTGTCTTCATCCTCAAAGAGCCTTACCAAGTCGCCATTTCCTTCTAGTGACCTGCAAAACTCGTCCATGTCGAAATCTTGTGCCGGACCAGGCGCTGCGACACTTTCCTTCTCTGCTTCGTCTCTCAGTTCGGCAGCTTCAAACGGATCGCCCGTGCTCTGCTTCGTCTGATCCATCTCGTCCTCACTCACCGTCGAGCCCTCGGCTGTTGGCACGGCGTCGTCCATGCACTTTTCCAACTCGGCCCAGTCGTCATCTTGATCAACAAGCGCTGCAGGGGACTCCATGGGATCAGGCGCTGCCACCCTTTCCTCCTCTGCTTCGTCTCCCAGCTCAGCGGCTTCAAACGGATCACGTGTGCTCTGCTTCCTCTGCACGGACGGCTGAGGCGGCTGGCAATGACGTGCCGGTTCTTCCACTGGCATGTGGCAGGCACGTACCACCGAGAGAGTCGGCGGCGGCGCCTGCTGCTTAGGTAGCGAACGCGGCTGCAGTGGTGTGGGCGCCGGCGAGCGACTCTGCGGCGGCGCTGCAAGACGGGTCGGAAGTGGCGGCGGCGGAGGCTGAGATGAAGCGGCGATGTGAGGCACGTACGGGTACGGGTACGGGTACGGCAGTGGTGGGGCGAAGGACGCCGTGCAATAACCCGCCGGCTGCACGACCGGAGGCGTCGGGGCGACGGCAGCCCGCATCCGCTTGGGGCACGGCGGCTCGGCACTCTGCGGCGCCGGCCTCTTGGGCGCCGCCGCTGCATGCGCGATCACGACGGGCGCTGGCGCAGGCGCAGGTGGAGCGAAGAAGGCGGCGGATTCTTGGCGCGCCGCGGAGCCTTGATCGGCCCTGGGGGACACGTAGATGTTGCAGAGCACGAACTGCCTGTCGCCAGCGACGGCGTCCTCCAAGCAGCACGAGTACTCGTCCATGAGCCAGTCCGTGTACGCGCCGCCCTTCTTGTACCGGAGCTTCCTGATCTCGCCGACCTTGACACCGGCGTGGTCCACGACGTCCTTGACGCTCTGCGAGTGCCACGACCCGGAGCCGGCGGCGCGCGTGGCCCTGCTGGCCTTCCCCGCCCTCTGCGGCTGCTGCAGCTTGTAGTGGGTGAAGAAGAATCGGTGCCCGGTCCTGGGCAGTGGGCAGAACTGGCGGGCGAGGTCGCCGGGCTCGCAGCCGTAGACGTCGGCATGGTTGACGACGGGGCGCACGGCCTCGTGCAGCGGCGCGCCGGCGACGAGGCGGGGGAGGTAGTAGGTGGCGGCCTCGAGTGGCGTCGGGTTGAAGCGGAAGCCGCGGGAGAAGATCACTGGGCCCGGCGCCGCCATCTCCATGACGCTGGGAAAGTGGGATCAGAGCGGCGGCGGTGGCAGAAGGGAGAAGGTGATGGGTGGATGGATGGATGGAGCACCGGAGGGGAGGGTTGCCATGGATTTATAGGCCAGAGGACGCGCAGCTGGGGTTGTTCCCGGTTCGGATCGTCGGTCTGTAGTCGACTCGGTTTCCAGTTTCCGGAGCAATCGAATCGGATTGCCTGTCTGGCTGGCTGCAGATTGGAATCCGACATTCCGAGTCGCTCCCCTGCCTTCGAGTCGGACTCCGTCACAATGGCGGCAAAGGGAAATGTTCTTGACATGCATGCTTCTGTGTCACCGCGCGTGCGCGGCGAGGGGCACGGCCTCCGCGAGCGGCGTGGCGACGGGCGACGGCACGGGCGAGTCGCGGCACACGGGGCAGGTGGCGCTCACCCGGAGCCACCGCTCGGCGCAGCACGCGTGGAAGCCGTGGCCGCACCCCGGACCGCGCCGCAGCGCGTCGCCGCACTCGAACTCGCCGAGGCAGATGGCGCACGGGCCGTCGTCGCCATCTTGACCGGAGACGGCGTGCAGGTACTTGGGGTACAGCGCGTCGATGGCGCCGCCGTCGAGGCCCGGCACGACGGCCGCTGCGCCGGCGTAGGGTGGGGCCGCGGCGGCGGCGGCGGCGAGGAGGGTGGCGGCGTGCGCGGCGCCGGCCTTGGTGAGGACGCAGAGGTAGGAGGCGAGCGTGACGGTGGAGACGAGCACGAGGACGCCCACCGCGATGGCGATGCCGTAGCCGAGGCCCACGCCGCCCGCTGCGCCGGGGGTGGAGACGGCGGCGGGAGCAAGCGCGGGTGCGGTGGCGATGGCCGAGGCGCGGAGGTACGCGCGCATTTGGGCGTCAAGCCGTGAACTGGTATGGCGCGAGGGGTGAACAGCTGCTAGAGTGAGTAAGAGGTGATGGAGTAAGCCAGTGGCGACTGAAATGGCAAGCACGGCGACGATGAAGCAGGGATTCAGTGGTATAGAACGTCTGAATGGAGAGGGACAGAAAGGCTGCCGTGCACCGCATTTCGTGCTTCGTGTGTTGGATCGAGAACAAACTTTTAATTTTGTGAAACCTAGAATTTCTTTAGAGTGGTGAAGACACGAGGACGGGGGTTTGCATCATCGCATCGTGTGGCTACTTGCTGGTGTAGGACTTGGTTCTGGCGCCATGAACCACGTGGTGTACTGGTGTGTGTGCTCCTGGCATAGTGGGTAATGGCATCCTATGTCTACCTTGACGACGACTACTGCATTGCTGCTGTGCTCTGCTCTTCCTGGCCGTAGATGAGCCCTCAATCATCAAGATGAACGAGAACTTGGATCAAGCGCTCCATCTTGCTTGGTTGGCTGCTGGCCGAGTGCGCCCGAGTCATGCGATCATCTCAAGATTCCAAGCATGATGTACGATGCAAGCATTCCATCCTTGGCAGTCCGGCTGTATGCCTCACTCAAACACAGGGCCAACCAACTGGAGCTCAAGACCATCATGAAAAAGAAAAATCGCAGCTTCAATCGATTTCTCAACAACAATCCCCACGATGAAGATGTTGCTTCAAATCGCACCAATGATCAATCCAACAAACTCGCAAAAAAAAAAAAAGATCAATCCAACTAACTAAAAATGTCACTGAAACTGTGGGGGCCACATCCCCAGCAAGGTCAGTGTTACGTGTCAGCACTCGACGGCGGCGCACGCCGCGCGCCGGAACCCTGGCGGCAGGTCAGGCGCCCGGCTCCACTTGCCGCCGACGATGTCGTACACCAGTACGAACCCTTCAAGTGCGCCGCCCGCCGCGTTGTGGCCCCTCACGGCGGCCACGTTCACCACCGCCGCCACCCTGTCGGCGCCGACGCCGGCCATCGCCACGCGCACCGCCATGCCCAGACCCACCGAGCCCCGGGGCACGGGCGGCGCCTCCAGCGCCACCCACCCGCTGGCGCTTCTACCGACGTCACCACCCCTGTTGACGCCACCGCCGCTCCACCGCCAGAAGGATAGGTCCACCGCGTGGCTCGCCACCACGTAGAGGTGGCCGTCCCCGGCGCCGCAGGCGCCCACGACGCAGCCGCCGCCGGGCACCGCCCGCGGCCGCGCCGACCACGCCCACGCGCCCGACGCCACGTGCAGCGCGTCCACCGACCCGGCGCACGCGTGCGCCTCGAGCGCCCGCGGCGCACCGCCGTCCCCGCCGGGGTGCCCGGACACCGCCACCCCGCCGGCGACGTAGAACACGCCGCCGGCCCCCGCGCCGGCGCACCCGTACCTCCGCCGCGGCGCCTCCGCCACGACGCGCCACGCGTCGGCGTCCGGGTCGTACTCCTCGACCGCCGCGGTCCGCGCCGACCCGCCCGCGACGTAGATCCGCGCGCCCACGGCCGCCGCCGCGAACTTCTTCCGCGGGAACAGCGTGGGCGCGCACGCGCGCGCCGCGCCCGTGAGCGCGTCCACCCGCAGCGTGGCGCCGCGGCCGATGAGGTACACGTCGCGGCCCAACACGACGGCGCGCGCGTGCGCGAAGGCCGAGGAGGAGGAGCCCGCGCAATGCAGGAGCGGCGGAGGCAGGGGTAGCGCGGCGACCTCGAGGTCGGGGCGGGAGGATGCGCCGAGCTGGAGCAGCGCGCGGGCGAAGGTGGCCCCGCTGTGGGCGGAGGAGACGGAGACGGCGATGAGGCAGGGGCGGAGGCGGCCGTGGGCGCGGCGGAGGTGGAGGAAGCCCTCGGAGGCGAGGAGGGCGGCGAAGCGGCGGCAGACGGCGGGGAGAGGAGGGAGCGAGGCGCGGGGCACGCGGGCGAGGCACTCGAGGAGGAGCTCGTCGGGGAGCGCGGAGATGGGGGACTCCTCGGTGTCGGAGGCTGTGTTGGTGGTGGTGGAGGCGGCGGAGATGGGGACGGGGACGGCGATGTGGCGGGCGGGGTCGGCGGGGATGCAGGACCTGGCGAACCAGGAGAGGCCGCGGGGGTGGCAGCTCTCCGCGGCCATGGCTGCCACTGCCAGATCGGGAGGTAGCTCGCAGCTCACTGGCTGGTTTCGCAGCTGCTGAGCTGCATTGACCTTGCCTGGTTGGGCAATCCACGGGCGACTAGTTTGGGCGTGGGCTTGCTCTGTTTTGCGTGCGAATTTGTTTGGTTCTTCGTTGCGGTTGACTGATTGGACGTGGAGATGGAGGAGCGGGAGGTGGGGGACGAGCCGTTGGGCACTGGGCCGGGCCGGTGCCCCCACCCCCCACACCCGCAGGCTGCGCGATCCATCGCGGTGGTTCGAAAACTGAAAATTGAAATGGAGGTGCTTGTGAAGAATTTTGAAGAAACTGCACGTGCTTTTGCAACGTATTTGAATCAGTTTGGCTGTTTATCTACTGGAGTCTGGCGACCAGCAGAGCAGCGTACGAGTGAGAAATGGTTTTGGTTTGGTTGGTGGAAGCTAGCCGCTTAGGTTCTTCAATTCTCTCTAATCATGTCCCCGTGGAGTAGATGCCAACAAAAATGGTGGCCACATGCGAGCCTAGAGGTCCATACCCGCAATCACGCACAAGAGCTTTAAGAAATGTCATCATACTAATGAGTTGTTTATAATCTCGTACGGGAACAGCTTAAGGACCTACAATACCTCGCAGCTAGCACTAACTAGCGTCATTGACCAAATGGTCTCAACTTTGCATGTGCCACGCTGAACAAATCTGTGTGAACGCTTGCGCGCTCATGGTAGGCGATGTCGTTTTCTCTCGACACGCAGATCTTGTAAGCACGATTTACAAGGGAAAGTTTGCGCTTTTAAGGATTTTTATGCTTGCATTGTGGTCAAGTTGGTGGCTGATGCTCTCTCTAGTCAGAGTCGGTAGTCACTGACCGAAAGAAGCTGAATTCTTTGGGTACGCCTGAAAAAAAAAACTCTGTCACGATCATTTCCATGTCAACTGAAGCAAATGACCTGTTGCGGGGTCGGCGCTGGCATGTTCGGCTGTTGGATCACTTTCATGTATGACATGGAATCCATGGACAAAGTGTGGCAATGTCGTGTTACATTGAATTGCTGTTGAAGCTTCCTTTTCATTACAAAAGAAATGTGGTTCTCGTGCTCTTGAGAATCCCATTGCCAAAACCACGTCACGTCACTATCCTTCCCTTGCATCATGCTAATATGAGCAAAGGCCTGTTTCAAATTGACTAGTTCGGAGGCCTGGAGCAGCAGCAGCAGCAGCAGCCAGCAAGCACGATGAGAAGAGAGCGGAGATATGCTAGTGGTAGTTAATCCATCTGTTCCCCCACAGCATCCCACAAGGCCGCCGGCGTCAGGTACAAGAAGCGGCCAGCGCCAGCGGGGTCGTGCCGGCTGCTTCCTGGAAGCTGCCGTTGACCCCAGAGGGATATCAGGTAGGTATCCTTCCTAACCGTTGCGGCTGCGGCTAGCAACGATCTACGGAGCCATGTCGCCCACCCCGGCGCCCAGCGGCGGCGAGGAGTTCACGGAGGTGGTGGTGGTCCGGCACGGGGAGACCTCCTGGAACGCCTCCCACATCGTCCAGGTCAGTCGCCCCTCCTGAATCTACTTAATTTATGCAGTCTCCAACAAGCTAGCATGACTGATTGCAGGCGATTTGTCCATCCTTTTAGTTCTAACTGCATGTTTTGACATGCCAATTATCTCGTCAGTCAAAACACATAAAATTATCCTTGAATGTTTCAATCTTGGTTGGTTGAATTTTTGAAGCAGGAAAAGGATGCCAAACCTTTTGCAGTAAACTGCAGCAATGTGCTCCTATCAACTAGTACTCGAAATTCTAGATTTTGGAGCTCCTTTCAGCCATTCTTCCATTAACTGTCATTGTTTCAGGGAAACCAAATTCTCTGACAGAACTCCTTAAACAGCAAATGGACCCAGAGCTGAATGAGATCGGTAGACAGCAAGCTGTTGTGGTATGGTTCATTTGCTTAAACAGCAATTCAGAAATGATTATTGTTTGCAGTTCCATGTCTAGCATTAACATTTTTGTAAAAATTCTGGTGAAACTTGTAAGGTGGCTCGTCGGCTGTCAAAAGAAGCCAAACCAGCTGCCATATATTCCTCTGATTTGAAGCGTGCTGCTGAGACTGCAGAAATTATAGCAAAAGTTTGTGATGTACCAAATGTAAGGGCATTCTTTTTTTTTTTGAAAAATAAGAATAAGTGCATTCTATATTTGTCCCTCTTCTCAAAAGTAATTTGTTTCAGTTGGTGCTGAATGAGGCACTAAGGGAAAGGCACATGGGATATCTCCAAGGCTTGAAGTGGGATGATGCTGTAAATAAAAATCCAGATGTTTTCAGAGGCTTTGATATTTTTAAAATTACTGAGGGCTCTGATCCTGATAGCAGAAACCAAGAAATACCGGTAAGTTTGCAGCTTAATTTGTCTAGACTGAAATGGTAACTGGTGACATGTAAAGTACTGCTACAGCGTCATGAAACCACTAGTGTATATCGTTGCCTGCTTTTAATTTTGTGAAATTGGTACTGAAAAAACGGAATATAGGTGCATAAATAGCCTTGTTTTCTTTTTGGCACTTGCAAGTTACAACGGGCGCCGTATGCTTATTCAGACCTTTAATTGACTTAAGCTACATGAATAACCGTGGCAATATTTCTAGCCTGCTGTTGCTAGCTACATTGTTCAAACAGCATAAGTTTCCCTAAGCTCCTTGTCCCAATGATAAACCCATGTGATTCTGTACTTCACTACGAAGCGTTTATCGACACTTGTATTGATGTTCAGGGTGGTGGAGAGAGCCTGAATCAGTTAACTGAGCGCTGCGTCTCCTACTTGAATAAGATTGCTCAGGAACACATAGGTAATCTGCAAACCTCATTCTTAATTATCTGCATCCCAAATTCCTTTACGGGTAAATAAACAATACCGCACTGAAATTTGACATAGGCCAAACAAATCTGAACATTCTCTGTCACACACTCACACTGCACTGCTGCTTGTAAGCTGTAAATACCTGCTCATTGGCAATTCTGAACTCTGAAGCATTTGGTTCTACTTCTACCCTAATAATGCTGCTACTGCATTGACAGGAGAGCGGGTTGTGGTGGTCTCCCACGGTGCAGCCATACTGGAGATGTCCTGGCACACTGATCCTCCCAACAGCCCGATCCGCAGGAACATTCCCAATACTTCACTGAATGTTTTCCGTGTGTCAAGCGTCACTGGACATTGGATCCTTGAGAGGTGTGGAGACGTTAGCCATCTCAACGGAAATGGCTTCCTGGAGAACTCATTTGGCGGAAACGGGGCCTCTGCGTAACTCTCGTGCATGCAGTGAGGGTACATGGCGATGGAGTCAACACAATCTTCGTCAGAGATTTAGGCACGTGCTAGCTGAAGATTTCCGTGCTTTTCTATATTTTCTTCTGCATGCACTCTAGTAGTATAACTTGTGTGTGTGTATGTGTGATATCATGAACAAGAGCACCCAGGAACTGCAATTGCCTTTCTTCTTCATCCTTGGAGAACCAATCATCAGCAAGCTCAAGCTGGTAGAGCAAACTTGGATGGATGATTTGGCGCAGAAACTAGTGTTTCTTTGTTAATTGGCATGTCATCATCTTCGATCTTAAAGTAACGAGACAAGACGAGATTATGGTCAGATCTGAAAATTAAGAATACAATAAGAACGGAAGGCAATGGATTCCCCACAAGGCCACAAGGTTCTGTGGCATCATAAAAGCACAAGACAGCGGGTTCCTGGAAGCTGCACGTTTGCTGCTAACCCATATTCTTATTCCCCTGATCCCCTCCCTGCAGCGAGTTGACACCGAGTGAGCAATGTCTCCTGCATCGCCTCACGGCGAGCACTTCACGGAGGTGGTGGTGGTGCGGCATGGAGAGACATCGTGGAACGCCTCCCGCATCATTCAGGTCGGTTCTCTTCCAGTCCTTCTCCACATGCAAGTTTGTGCCGAGAAAGAAGAAAAAACAAAATCCTCCTTTTCCAGATGATTCTTTTCAAAACTGTTTTGTGATTTCAATGGTTATGCTTTTGAAATGGCTCCTCCTCCAGTTGAATCAGGTGCTTGTTGTTAACAGTATCAGTAATTCAGACTTCAGTACAGAAGTCCCTTCTCACCATTGTTCCATTAGTTTTCTCCTTCTTGACGAGGCTCAGAATTAAACTCTTTTAACAGGGACAAATGGATCCGGAGCTGAATGAGACTGGTAAACAGCAAGCTATCATGGTAGTTATACTTTGTGTGGTTATTTCTTGGGATCATGTTTTTATGTGGTTCTGATTTTACTATTAAAAAACCTGAAGCTTGCCCGTCGGCTGTCCAAAGAAGCCAAGCCAGCTGCTGTGTACTCCTCTGATTTGAAGCGCGCTGCCGAGACTGCACAAACTATCGCAACAGCTTGCCATGTATCCAATGTATGAATCCTCTGGAACAACTTGAATTACTGCTTGCCATGTCTCCATAATGTGTGCTAATTTTTCGAATTGCTGTTTTAAATAAATTAACTACTGTTTGTTTCAGTTGGTGTTTGATCAGTCACTGAGAGAAAGGCACATGGGAGATCTCCACGGTTTGAAGTTTGATGATGCCGTCAGTACCAAGCCTGAAGCTTACAAGGCTTTCTCATCCGATGACAGAAACCAAGAAATTCCTGTAACTAACTTCCATTCTCCTCCCAAAGCTACCTTGAATCCTTCTGAATCAGTGACAGTCATTTTTCCTTCTGGTTGCTGTATACTAGTTATCTAATCCGTTCATATTTTGGTAGGGTGGTGGGGAGAGTCTTGATCAACTTTCCGAGCGCTGTGTTTCCTACTTGAACACGATAGCTGACAAGCACAAGGGTAAGCAATGATCTGATTCAGATTACTCTTTAGCTTCTCAATTCCTTCGTGCTATCTGTATTCAGTACAATGCAGCAGATAAAACCTAGGCCCAATTTACAGTAGTGCTACTAGCTCTGTCAAAACTTGCACCTGATGATGCATAACTATGGCTGCCAATTCTTCATCAACTCCAAACTCCAAACTGGAACTGTTATTTATGCTGTTGCGCTGACATGTTGCATTCGCAGGGGAGCGGGTGGTTGTGGTCTCCCATGGCGCCGCCATAGAGGAAATCTGCAGGCACGCCGATCCAACGATGACATTGGTTCGCAGAAGAATCCCCAACACTTCAATCAGCGTGATCCATATTTCCGGTGAGAACCGCCATTGGATCCTCGAGAAGCTCGGGGACGTCGGCCACCTCGATGAAGATGGCTTTCTGCAGAGTGCATTTGGTGGTGATGGCGCCTCTGTGTAATCGTCTGTATGCCGCGAGGCAAGAAAACATGCTGCTCTGCTCTTGTTCGTACGGCAATACAATCGGCTACCTCGAGTCCTTGATACGGTTGAACATGCCTCCATTCTTCCATTACTACAATGCTCTCACTTGTCAGTGCAATGATAATGAACTTGTATAGAAAGTCCTCTATGGGTAAACAATACCACACTGAAATTTGAAGCATTGCACTGCTGCTTGTAAATGCCTGCTCATAGGCAGTTGCGAACGTAACTCTGAAGTGTAAAGTGTTTGATTCTACCCTAATAATGCTGGCATGCTGCTTCTGCATCGGCAGGGGAACGGCTTTGTAGTGCATGGTCTCCCACGGTGCAGCCATACGTGTGTGTGCCTATGACACGGGGCTGTGTAGAAGCAGTACGCGTGCGGCGGACGGTCTTTGCTGACCTGACCCTGTTGCTTTGGAGTTGGAGGCAATAGAATAGATATAGTCCGATCCATCGGTTGCCATTCCTCCCTCGTTATCTCAAACCTTCCCCCATTTGTGTGTTATGGAGAAGAAAGTGGATGGGATCGATGAGTCGGCGTGTCGTCCGTGGGCGGCGACGAAGCAATCGTTCATGCTTGGAGATGGATCGGAGTCGAAGCAATCGTGGCCGGCGAGCTCAAGGGATTTCCGTGTTCTCACATTGCTATTTCCTTGTGCGTGTGACATGCATAGTGTATTATAGTTATCCGCTTAAAAAAAGTATTTAGTTTATACTTATCATGAACAAGACAACTCAGGTCTTATGCTTGCCTAGTATACAACGGATGGATGGCTTGGCGTAGAATGGAAACCAAACCTGCTGTTGGAATGGCTGTTGTTGCTCAAACCCTGTTTCTAATTCATTAGTCAACTAGCAGGTCGCCATCTTTCCATCTTCAAAACGTACACGAATTATAATCCATACTCTCTGGCCTCTTATAAAGTCGCCCCAGATGGCCAATCATAAAGCACAAGAGATCAGAGAGGTTCCAGATTTCCAGGAAGCTGCAAGCCAGCTAGAGCAAGACTGATCGCATCTCCCCTTCCCTCTGCAGCAGTTAACGCCGGCCGATCGATCAATGGCACCTGCATCGCCGCACGGCGAGCACTTCGCGGAGGTGGTGTTGGTGCGCCATGGACAGACGGATTGGAACGTCTCCCGCATCGTTCAGGTCGCTTCTTCTTCATCCTGTCCTGTCACAGCTTGCTACTAATCGCATCACTTTCAGATTCTCCCTCTGCAATACAGTATGTGTTAGGTCCCCAAAAAATCTGGCCTTTGCTTTCTATCAGATAAGTTGTCTGGCAGTTCTGCGATATCACTGATACGACTTGAAAACCGCTGGTCCTATAGTGAATTGGGTAGAGTATTGCTAGGAGTACAGGCCATTCTCACCGTTATTCCATTACTTTTCAACAGGGACGGATGGATCAGGAGCTGAACGAGACTGGTAGGCAGCAGGCTGCCATGGTACGCTATACTTTGTGAGATCATGACTTGGGATTGTAATCTGGCGCTTTTATGTACGTGATTCTGATTTTGTTCAAACCCTGAAGGTTGCCCGTCGTCTGTCGGAAGAAACCAAGCCAGCTGCCGTCTACTCCTCTGACTTGAAGCGTGCTTTCCAGACTGCGCAAACGATCGCAGCGCATTGCGGCGTATCTGATTCTGATGTATGAACAATTCTGGAGCAACTTGAATACTAGTATTAGTTTGTGCTAATTTTTCTCGCTTCACGAATTGGTGTTCTATATATCATCCGAATAAATGGGCTTCTGTGTTGATTCAGCTGGTGATTGATCTGGCACTGACGGAAAGGCACATGGGATTGTTCCAAGGTTGGACCATTGACGATGCCAAGAGGTCTGAAGCTTTCAAGGCTTTCGCACGCGGTGGCAGAGACCAAGAAATACCTGTAACTAATTCTCATTCACCTCTCAAAGTTGTACTTAGTCTTAGTTGAAGTAAAAGCTAGGCATGCTTTTCCCTGTTGGTTGCTATTACTCACTAGTCATCTCCTTTTGGATAGGGTGGTGGGGAGAGTCTTGATCAACTTTTCGAGCGCTGTGTTCCCCGCTTGAACGCAATCGCCGAGAAGCACAAGGGTAAGCACCGATCCACATAGTAATTTCTTGTGCTTTCTGTATGGTCAAAACTTGCACCTGGTGGTGAATTTCAAGCTGCAAACTGAAGCTGTCACGTGTTGCGTTAACAGGTGAGCGGGTGGTCATCGTCTCCCATGAGGCAGTCATAGAAGAAATCTGCAAGCACGCCGATCCAACGATCTCGGTTGGCATGAAAATTCCTAACACCTCAATCAGCGTTGTCCATGTCTCCGGTTCCGATGGCCGCTGGATCCTGGAGAAGTTCGGGGACGCCGGACACCTCACCGGAGATGGCTTCCCGCAAAGTACATTTGGTGGCGTTGGCGTCTCTGCGTGACCGAAAAATATGCTGCTCATGTTCATACAAACTGTTAAAGCATAGCTAATACCTTCGTTCCTTCCTCCATTGCTACGATGCTCTCATTTGTCACTGCGAATTTTTATTTTCAGTGAATCACACTGTAATATGTGAATTGTATTTTTTTTGAAAAGTTAACCATATCATATATGTAAGAAGCAGCAGCAGCAGCAGTTCCAATGTGTAATCTGTGGACTGTAACTAAGCAACTGAACTAGCCATTCTTCTTTCTTTCCTTTCTCTTTTAACGCTGAAGTGCGGAACCTGAACAAGCTATTCAACGGCCCAGATCCGTGGACGGTTGGATGCGGCTTGAGGGCTACAACCCCGCCGTTCAACGGCCGCGATGCCGCTTGCCGCGGCCGTTCGAGGTTCTTCAATTCGTGCCGCCTCCGCCCTCGCGCTCGCACACCTCGCGCCGCGGCCGCCGACCGCCGCCGCCGCCGCCGCCGCAGCGTTTGATGTCAACAAGGCTCCTGCCCCGCATCACCCCGCTCCCGCGCCGCCGCCCCAACCCGAGCTACCCGCCCGTCACCCCGGCCCTCGCGGCCTCGCTCGCGCGCGTCCTCGCCTCCCGCGCCACCGACCCCACCTGGTCCCGCTCCCTCGCCGCGCTCCTCCCGCCCCCGCTCTCCGACGCCCGCCTCGCCGCCGCCGTCTCCTCCCTCACCGACCCCGACCTCGCCCTCGCGCTCCTCTCCTGGTCCCAGTCCCACGCCCACCACCATCATGACGCGCCGACCCCGCTCGCACACTCCGCGCTGCTCCGCCTCCTCGCCCGCGCCCGCCGCTTCGACGCCGCGGACGCCACGCTCCGCTCCATGTCCCCCGCCACGCCCACGCGCGCCTGCCTCGGCGCGCTCGTCGCCGCGTACGCGGACGCCGGGATGGAAGGGAAGGCCGCCGAGACGTGCGCTCGCGCCAGGGAGATGCACGGCGCGCTCCCGGAGGCGAGGCACTGCAACCGCCTGCTCAGGCTTCTCGTGGAGCGCCTGCGATGGGAGGATGCCCGGAAGCTGTATGACGAAATGCTTGCGGAGGAGGGCGGCGCGGATAACTACAGCACCTGCGTGATGGTCAGAGGGATGTGCTTGGAAGGGCGGGTGGAGGAGGGGATGAAGCTAATAGAGGCGAGGTGGGGAGCTGAGTGTATTCCGCACGTCGTGTTCTACAATGTGTTGATCGATGGGTACTGCCGGCGCGGGGACATTGGGAAGGCATTGCTGCTGTTGGGCGATATGGACACGAAAGGATTCTTGCCAACTGCGGTGACATATGGTTCTATTGTTAACTGGCTCGGGAGGAAAGGTGATCTGGAGAAGATTGGGAGTTTGCTTGGGGAGATGAGGGTGAGAGGATTGCCCCCCAATGTGCAGATTTATAACACTGTGGTTGACGCATTGTGCAAATGCCAGTCAGCAACGCAGGCAATGGCTGTTCTGAAGCAACTGTTTGCAAGTGGTTGTGACCCGGATATTGTGACATTTAATACTTTGATATCGGCGTTTTGCCGGGAAGGTGATGTTCAACAGGCTTTGCAGCTTTTGAGGGAGGCCATTAGGAGGGAGTTGGAACCAAATCAAGTTAGCTATACTCCCTTGATTCATGCCTTCTGCATCAGAGGAGAAGTGATGGTTGCATCGGATTTACTTGTGGAGATGATGGGAAGAGGTCATACTCCAGATGTGGTTACATTTGGTTCATTGATTCATGGCCTTGTTGTTGCTGGGCAAGTAAGTGAGGCCTTGATTGTCCGGGAAAAGATGGCAGAGAGACGGGTGATGCCTGATGCTAACATATATAATGTACTGATTAGTGGTTTATGCAAGAAACGGATGCTTCCTGCAGCCAAGAACCTTCTCGCAGAGATGCTCGAGCAAAATGTGCAACCTGATAAATTTGTGTATACCACTTTGATTGATGGTTTCATTAGGAGTGAGAATCTCAGTGATGCGAGAAAAATATTTGAATTCATGGAAGAAAAAGGTGTCTGCCCTGATGTTGTTGGTTACAATGCTATGGTTAAGGGATATTGTAAGTTTGGAATGATGAATGAGGCAATTATGTGCATGAGCAGCATGAGAAAGGTTGGGTGTATCCCAGATGAGTTTACATATACTACACTTATTGATGGCTATGCTAAACAAGGTAACATAAGTGCAGCTCTTAGGTTCTTATGTGATATGATGAAGCGGAGATGCAACCCAAATGTTGTTACGTACTCGTCACTAATAAGTGGATACTGCAAGATAAATGACATGGACAGTGCGGAAGATTTGTTTGAAAAGATGCAGTCTGAAGGTCTGTCTGCTAATGTTATACACTATACAATTATAATTGGTAGTCTGTTTAAAAAAGATGAAGTGATCAAAGCTGCTGCATACTTTGAAAGCATGCTGCTTAATCATTGCTCTCCTAATGAAGTCACGTTGCATTATCTAGTTAATGGGCTCACGAATAGTATGCCTTGTATAATCAACCTAACCTGCAGTAGCAATGTTAAGGTTAATAACAAGAGAGCCCTTTTAGATGTATTCAAGGGAATGGTTTCTGATGGATTAGACCCAAGGATTTCAGCTCTCAATGCTATTATCTTTAGCCTATGTAGACATAATATGCTTGAGAAGGCACTGAACTTCAAAGATGAGATGGCTAAAAAAGGCTACACGCCGGACCCAGTGACCTTCCTTTCCCTACTCTATGGCTTTTGTTCTGTTGGAAAACCAAGCAACTGGAGGGTCGTCCTTCCTAATGAATTTCAGCAGGATGAATTCGAGATAATCTTTAGGTACAAGACATTATTTGATCAGCATGTAGTTAAGTCAGTCAGCCTTGAGGTCTATAGAGTCTTGCAGTTATGTGCTAAGGAGTTTCAGTTCATACAACAAGCAGATTAGAGATTTGTTTGTTCTTGACTCATGGAGTCATGGTTTTCCTGGCTTCTGGAAACAAGGTGTGGCTGCTATTTGGAATTTGACTTCAGCAACTGGGTAATGAGCACAACTCATGATCGCTGACAGAGAATTTCTTCCAGCACTGGATTTCAAGACTGGCAATGGTATTAGCAGGACAAGATATCCAGTTGGGATCTTCTCCTAAAGGTGATAATCTTGTCTTCGTTTCTCAGTTATGGTTCCTGATCAATTAATAAAATCCTTTTTATCTTATTATTTGTAAATTGGTTTCATTGATTTAAAGAAACTTTCATCTGCTCCATAGTGACTGGCATTGAGATGTAAAGTCAGAGACTGATGGATCCAGAGGTAACTAAGCTTGAGAACATTGAAATGTCTTGGTGAATGAATTCCGAGCAACTCTATGATGCCCTTGGTATGAACCCATTTGCCTCCTGCTTTTATTTTTCTCTTTAGAAGATACACTGGTAACTCTTGGATTGTTTTGCAGGTAAAAAATCGGTCTGCTTCTTCATATCACACAGAACTAGGCACGCATGACAGTTGATACTTCCCCATGTAGTGTAGGACATCGGCCTAAATATAATCTGTATATAGTTGATGAACATACTGAGTAACTGACTGTTTATTAATACAAAAGGCACTACACAACTGTTCGTCACCTTACCACTAGAAGTAGGAGACATGTATCTCAAATGATCAAATGCAGTTCTTTTGATACAAAACTGTCAATTAAAAAGGAACCTGATAGGCAGTTAAACTGATTTATACGGTTCTGAGATTATTTCTCCGTTGCTGATAACTTGAATATTTATTGCTGATCTAAGCATGTGCACATTTGCTGCTATGCTGTAGGGCAGTGGAATTTTGCTAGGATTATTCAGTTGTAGATGTACGATGTGTGCATTGTTCTCTCCTTGCAAGAGAGAAATATGTTCCTTTGTAACTTCTCTTAAGAAGTAATCAAACATTCATTTTATTGATTGAATTCAGCCTAACATTCACAACTCACAAGAGATGGCTCAAAAAAGAAGAGTAAAAAACACAACACAGTCTATTTACAAATGGTATTGTCAACCCAAGGGACATGAAAGTATGAAACCGATGATGTTCTTGATCATTCAGCACCTCCAGGAACCACCCTTCTCCTCACTTGCACAGGCAAGCCCCCTTTCATTCTGAGCGTCACGGAGAGCACGTGCTCCGGCACACCGCCGGCGGAATCCTTCTTGACGTCGACCACGAACTCTTCGAGCACGCTCGCAACGATGGACTTCATCTGCACGTAGGCCATCTCCTTCCCCAGGCACATCCTCGGCCCGGCATGGAACACGGTGTACCGGAACGGGCTCTCCGGCCGGAACGCGCCGTCCTCCCCGAGCCACCGCTCCGGCCTGTACTCCGCGCAGTCCTCGCCCCATATGGCCGCGAGGCGCCCCATGGCATAGGCGCTGTACGTCACGGACCAGCCGGCACCGACGTGCGTGCCGTCGGGCAGAGTGTCGTCGGCGGCGCACGACTGCGAGTCGATCGGCACCGGCGGGTACAGCCGCATCGACTCGGTGAGCGCGGCGTGCAGGTAGTGCATGCCGCGCAGCGCGTCGAACCCGAACGGCTCGCCGGCGCGCGTGCCGGTGGACTCCCGCACCGCGCGGACCTCGTCGGCGATGCGCGACACGACGTCCGGCCGCGACGACACGAGCCAGAAGAACCACGTCAGCGCCGAGGACGTCGTCTCGCGCCCGGCGATGAGGAAGCTGAGGACGATGTCCCTGAGCGCCTCGTCGCTGTGGTCGTCGCTCGCCACGAACCGTGACAGGACGTCGTCTCTGGCGTCGTCCAGTGACGCGCTCTGGCGCCGGGCACGGACGATGTCCATGGCAAACGCGTGGATGTCGGAGATGGCCTTCTTGAGCCGGCGCTCCGTGCCGATGTTGAGCCACTTCTTGATCTTCCATGAGACCTCAATGGGCTCCAAGAACCGGCGAACGATGAGGTCCTGCGCCTCGCCGAACGTGTGCATGAAATCGGACCTCGCCTCGGCCATGACCCCGCCGTCGGCGAGGCAGCACGGGTCGTGCCCGAACGCCACCATGCAGATGGTGTCGAACGCGAAGCGCTCGAGCACGTCCTGCAAGTCGAGGACAGCGCCGCCGGCCTCGCCGCTGGCATTCCGCCGCAGCAGAGGGAGCAGCCTGTCGGCGACCTCGGCCTGCACGACGTCGACGACGAACTTGCGGAGGGAGCGCTTGGTGAACTCGAGGCTGGCGTTCTTGCGCTGCCAGAGCCACTGGTCGCCGTCGGAGTTGAAGAGGCCGTTGCCGAGGAAGTCCTCGAGCATGGAGATGGTGTGCGCGCCCTTGGGGTAGTTGGCGAAGTTGGCGCGCAGGACGTGCTCGACGTCGGCGGGGTTGCCGGTGACGATGCCCGTCCGCATCCCGGGGATCCAGAAGCCCATCCTCTGCTCCGGGCTGGCGACGATGAGCTCGGTGGACCAGTCGAGGAAGCGGTGGCGGTTCCTCAGGAACGCCGGGAGGTGGCCGAGGAGAGGGTGGGATTTGAGGCCATGAGTTGTGGGTTTCTTCTTCGTCAGGGTTCCTGTGAGGTGGTAGAAGATGTACAGTATGGGAAGCAGTAGGAGGAGAAGCAGGGAGAGTGCAGAGCTTTGCATTTCTGGGACGGCGGCCATTGCCGTTGACTTTTGTATCGTTTGCTGTTGACCTGTGGATGGGAGGGAAGAGTGTGTCTGCTGGTTTATATACACTGCGACTAGTAGGGGGAAGTTGCAGCATCCAAACCAGACTTGTACAGATCTGAAGATGATGCTAAAATATTCTGAAGAAGTTGTCCATGGATGGTCACATGGCAAGTTTGTGCTTGTTGACCAAGATAGGACCTTGCATTGGAGGGCAAGGAAGGTCCACTGGGCGTTTTTATAATCCAGCTGAGGATAAGAGATGTTTCGGTAGGAACCTTGGGACGGATGATCGAGGAGACAGAGGGGTTGGAGGCTTGGGGGGTGTTTGGAGGAGGGGGTTAAATTTTAGCTCCCGTCACATCGAAAGTTTGGACACTAATTAGAAGTATTAAATTTAGACTAATTACACAACCCCTAGGTTAAATCACGAGATGAATCTATTAAACCTAATTAGTCCATGATTTGACAATGTGATGCTACAGTAACCATTCACTAATGATGGATTAATTAGGCTTAATAGATTCGTCTCGCGATTTAGCCTAGGAGCTCTGCAATTAGTTTTGTAATTAGCTTATGTTTAGTCCTCCTAATTAGTATCCGAACATCCGATGTGACAGGGCTAAAGTTTAGCTCCCTCCTTCCACACACCCCTTGGTCGGTCACATTATTCTAGGTCCGATCATTTCAGACTGCAGTATCAGGTCACTTTTAGCTAGAAGAGTGAAATTCAGGCGATGAAAAAGATTACTGCCCCCTATTTACTTCGTCCATTTAATTTCTAATCAAAATTTAGGTTCTCTCGGCTCAATCAACAGTGATGTTGTCAGCCTAAAAAAGGAAACAGTGAAATTCAGGCGCAGCCGGTGGAGGAGAGTTGTTGCTCGAAACTGTGGTCAGGCTGGAGGTCCGGATTCATCTGCGAGAGAGCAAAAAATGTGGTTGGCCGTGCTATTGGGCCGACTACACAGCGGTGGTTGGGGTGGAGTCCGTTAGTTTGCTGCAGCCCATTAGGCTCCTGATGATAATGATGGGCGGAGAAGTAGAAGAAGAGTCAAACTACTCCCAGTTCAGTCAGCTACTCGGCGGTGGTCGTCGAACTACGCCATGTCGCAGTAGCCGCACGCAGCAATGACACAAGTGGTTAGTGCCGTCCTTGTCCCCCGTGCAAATGAGACTGCTTTGCATGGTTGCACCGTGCGCGCGCGGCTGCCTAGGCGTGGACGAATGCACGTACGGCCAAAATATACCATGCAGATACCGAGACTCGAGTCCTCGGGTGACGCTCGCTCGCTCATCCTCTTCGATCGGCTAAGGTCAACCATTGCATGCAGTGCACCTCCCTGCCCCTGCCCACACTCATTTACGAGCATCGATGCATGGCGAGCTTGACACGATGCTGGCACTCGAATCCCGTTGCAAGTGTAGGAGTTTCAGCAAACACGTTCATACGCTGGAAAGGTTTCAGCGACACTGCGCGGCGCGCGCTCTATATAGACCGGCAACTCTGCACTAGCTAACGAGCCACAGCTCATACACGATCAGCATGGACGTGCAGGTGCAGCGGACGTTCACCATACCCGCGCCGCCGTCGGAGCCGTCGGCGGAGGTGCCGCCCACCGTCTTCGACCTTGTCGCGCCGGCCTACCACGTCACCGTCCTCTTCGCCTACGCCCCGCCCAACCCCACCAACGCCGCACTCCTCGCCGCCCTCGCCGCCACCCTCCCGCGCTTCCCGCTCCTCACCGCCCGCCGCCTACTCGATCAGAGCCGCCGGCCAAGCGCCGACCGCCCGCTCTTCGTCACGGGCAGGGGCGGCGCGGGCGCCCTCGTCGTGGAGGCCGCGGTGCCGTCGTCCCCGCTCGCGGACCACCTCCCGCTCGTCCCTTCGCCGGACCTCGAGCGCCTCCACCCGACGGTCGACAAGGACACGCCGCACGTGCTGCTGCTCCAGATCAACCGCTTCGCGTGCGGCGGCCTCGTGATCGCCTCGTCCTCGCACCACCAGGCTGCCGACGGATACTCCATGTCCACCTTCTTCCACGCGTGGGCCGACGCCGTTCGCGCCAGCGGTGCCACGGGCGCCCCGCCGCGAACCACCATCGACCGCCCTCCAGTGCAGCCGTACGGGCCTGGCGCCGTCGTCCCGCGCCGCCCGCCGCGGTGCGAGTTCGAGCACCGCGGCGCCGAGTTCCTGCCGTCGGACGCCGCGCCCCGGCAGCCCCCCGCCCGCGTCCACCCCTCCGAGATCGCCAACCTCCTGCTGCACTACACGGACGAGCACGTCGCCGATCTCAAGGCCCGCGCTAGCAACAGGTACACGACCTTCGAGACCCTCTCCGCGCACCTCTGGCGGAAGATCACGGCGGCGCGGGGCCGCGCCGAGGACCCCGCACGCACGGCGCTGAACGTGACGGTGAACGGCCGAGCGCGGCTCGGGGCCGACGCCCTGCCCAGGGGGTTCTTCGGGAACGCCGTGCTCACGGCGAGCTCCGGGACGAGCGCGCGGGACCTGGCGCGGGGCACCCTCGCCGACGCCGCGGCGATGGTCCGGGCGGGCGTCCGCGCGCGCGACGGCCGGTACTTCCAGTCGTTCATCGACTTCAGGGCGCTGCACGGCGGCGAGGAGGAGCTGGAGCCCACCGTCGGGGACGAGGACAACGTGCTGCTGCCGGACGTGGCGTCCGACAGCTGGCTGCACCTGGAGCTGCACCGGCTAGACTTTGGGTGTGGCGGGTGGCTGGTCGGGATCCTGCCGGCACATTCCCCGCTGGACGGGGTGGTGGTGCTGATCCCCAGCTTGAGGAAAGGGGGAGGCGTGGATGCCTTCGTGGCGCTGTTCGACAGGCATGCCGAGGTGCTCAGGGACATCGCCTACACCATGGACTGAACCATGAACTGATGAACAAGACTCTGAAGCAGATAGCGAACATAGGGCGGGTTTGGATACTCGGGTTAAAGTTTAGTTGTTATCATATTGAATGTTTGGATGTTAATTAGAAGGTTAAACATGAGCTAATTATAAAACCGAAACCCTAGGCTAATTCGCAAGACGAATCTATTAAGCCTAATTAATCCATCATAGCAAATGGTTACTGTAACACCACATTGTCAAATCATGGACTAATTAGGCTTAATAGATTCGTCTCGCGAATTAGCCTTCATCTGTGTAATTAGTTTTGTAATTAGCTTATATCTAATACCCTTAATTAATATCAAACATCCGATGCGATAGGGGTTAAAGTTTAGAGCCCAGTATCAAACAAGCCGTTATTTTGTTGCATGTGTTTTATTGCAACATGAATAAAGTTTTGCTTGAGAAAATTGAGAAATAAGCATGGAATTATTATCTTATTAACGTTTTGATTATGAGTTGATCATTATGCACTCTATTCTAGTTCATGAATTGGATGGTAGTACCTATCACATCGAATGTTTGGATACTAATTAGGAATATTAAACATAGGGCATGTTCGCTTCAGCTTATTCAGCCGGCTTATCAGCCACCGAACAGTGTTTTTCTCCACAACAAATCAGCCGTTTCAGCTTTTCAGCTGATTTATAAGTCCAGCCAAACAAGCCCATAGGCTAATTACAAAACTAATTACACAGATGGAGTTTAATTCGCGAGACAAATCTATTAAACCTAATTAGTCCATAATTTGACAATGTGGTGCTACAGTAACCATTTGCTAATTTGCTAATGATGGATTAATTAGGTTTAATAGATTCGTCTTGCGAATTAGTCCATAAGCTGCAATTAGTTTTATAATTAGCTAATGTTTAATCCTTCCAATTAGCATCGAATATCTGACACGACACTGCTAAACTGCACTCCAAGTTCATCGTGTCGGAGATGGCGGCGACGGCCGACGGCAGTGGGGCCGCGGGGTTTTTCGGCGCCAAGTTTTGGTGAAGACAAGCAGGTCGGGTCCGGTCAGGTCCGGTGCGCAAGAGTTCCGACTCGCACGGGTTGTCTTATGAACGGTTGGACTCGAACCTGACTAGCGTCGACTCCACCAGTCCGCCTCCTCTCACCTTCTTGCGCCGGAAGAAGGGAACGCCGGCGAGGCGGCGACTCCACACCCACCAGGAACCAGGGCGGAAAATGGCGGAGCAGCCGGCGCCATCCACCGCGGCCGCGCCCGCCGCCGCGGAGCAGACGGAAGCGGAGAGGCTGGATGCCCTGGACCGGATGCTCACGCGGCTGGCCCTCGCCGACGACGCCCGCCTCGCGCCGGTGCTCGCCCGCGTCCTCCCCTACGCCATCACCTCGCTCGCCTCCCCCGCGCCTGCCGTCCGCAAGCTCGTAAGCGCACCACTACTCCTACTCCTCTTCCTTCGGCCCTTACCCGATCCGAATTCCAGTATGAGCCATGGGTGCCGCTCCTCCTCTTCAGTTGGGATTAGTTGGTTCCCTGCGGCAACTGCTTCCATTTGTTTTTTGAGGGAAAAATTGCGTCTACTAATGGTTCTCACAATTAGCATGCCCTCCGCTATTCATAGCTGTTTACATATTATAACGCCGTGGTGGTGTTCAACACTGCTCTTATTAACATCTCGCATTTGAGATCCTAAACTCATTCAATTTGAGCACTGTTACTCAGTAGGGGTACTACATATGGCTGCTCTCTACTAAAGGGGCAGGCCTATTTTCTTTTTATGTTTTATGCATGCTTTATGGATCGATGTTATTAAGTGGGTACCAATTCATTTTTTGGTCAGGTTATGGAAATTCTCAGCCACATTAACAAAAGGGTGAAGCACAGGCCTGAGATTCCATTGCCAATGCTGGATTTATGGAACATCTATACTCAATCTACTTCCTCAACAATTGTCCGGAACTTCTGTATCGTATATATTGAGATGGCGTTTGAACGCCTGCCTACTGAGGTATTCTCTTTTCCTTCGTCAATATCTAATTTTCTCTAGAGCAGCTTCACCATTTCTGCAAAAGTTAACTGTATCAGCTTACCGTTTTGTAACAGGAGAAAGGAAACATAGCACCTGACTTTTTGACCAACATATCAAATGTTCCAGCTCAGCATCAAGGGATCATCTTGAGACTTGTGACAAAGGTTTGTCATGTCCCTACTGGAATGATCGCATTTTAATAAGTTGTGAAGTACTGCTTGTATCTGCCTTTTCGCCTGGGTGTTTGTACATTCTATAGCACTTGCATGTTTTTCCCTTTTTAATAAATCTGCTTCTTTTGTTGGCCAGGCTATCGGTGAATGTAACATACATAAGGTGGATGACACTACTGCTTCAAAATATCGAGCAATAACTGAGTCCAATGATGGTCTAGTATTTGTTGACTTCTGCTTTCACACATTACTGTATCAAACACCACCTCAAGGGTATGTATTCCTTGCTAAATTAGGTAAAATGTACAGAACAAAATTTTGAAACTTCGACATTTGACTGCTGTCAAATTTTACAGTATTGGATGCCCAGCAGGACTTTCAGGTTCCCAATCAGATCGTGTTACTGGAAAAATACCACTAAAAGGCGACATACTTGTGTCAAGAAAGGTAATACAAAAATGTATAATCATGTCTGCACTGCACAAGTGTACATACACATTTTAGTTGTTGAGTGTACTACCCGCACAATGCACGTGGCCTTCTCATGGTTTAACTCCTTGTTCGATCTTCAGCTAGGAATCTTGAATATCATTGAAGCTATGAACTTTGCACCTGAGATTGTCTACTCTCTTTATTTATCTGCTGCTTCAGATAGGTATTCTATTTGAGAGTCTGTCTAAAATATAGCGGAATTTTTATGTGGGTCGACAATGATGCTAACCACTGTTTCAATATAGTCAAGAATCAGTTTCTAAGAAAGGAGAGGAGTTGTTAAAGCGCAAAGCATCAGCAGTAAATTTAGAAGATCCCAACCTCGTCAAGAAACTGTTCACGCTGTTCAATGGTAAGCATTTTCTACTTTTAGGATTTTGATCAATGTGGTTTGAATTTCAAGTCTTTTGCTTTTGTTCTCTCTCAATTTGTGTCTGAATACTTTGTTGCGAGCCTTGTTCTCTGATAGTGTTCTCTGGTGAGACAGGTACTGTGGGTGCAGAAAATATAGCTGCAGAGCTGAAAGTTTCCCCAGCACATGCTTCGTTGCGCATGCGGCTTATGAGTGTTTTCTGCCGATCCATTGCTGCAGCGAATGCATTTCCACACACACTTCAATGCATCTTTGGCTGCATCTATGGTATTCCACTTTGTATCCCTTTACACTTTATTTCTTTTGTGTCTAATTGGTCTTATTCCTTGTGGTATATAATTGTTGCATTTTAAAAAACTCTTTTGTTAGCAAGTGTAGTCTTTCCATACTTAATATTTATATATCATTAATAAATCATCTTGGTTTCGGAAAGCAGTTTCATTGCTATTTATGAGTTACTAATTGGTCTTCATTCTCAATGTGATTAAGCACAGATTTATCTGATATGTTGAACTTTTACTTCTGTGAACCTATTATCAATTACTCTATCTCCCCATCTTACATTTAGTTTATTGTTAGAACCATCTTTTTTGCTGCTACAACAGGGCAATAACTTAACTAAAGAATTTTATATGCTGGTAAATCCACCTTTATGTTTCATTGTATTTCTATGCCTGTAGGAAGCGGAACTACTTCAAGGCTGAAGCAGTTAGGAATGGAGTTCACGGTCTGGGTGTTCAAACATGTATGTGCACTTTGCATGTTCTAACAGCAAATATCTTAACTTCTAGCATTATTGGCTTATTTTGTTCAAGCTTTTAGTTTTGCCTCCTAGTCTAACTATTTTACTGTATTTTAGACTGATATGAATGATGTAATAATTTAGGCAGTAACCGACCAGCTAAAGTTAATCGGTCCAGTTATCCTTAGTGGAATATTGCGCTCCCTTGATGGTTCTTCCACTACAGAAACAGGTCATTCGACTACATCTGCTTTGTCTATTCATCTAAATATTGTTTATCTTTGATCCCCTTCTCCTCTTTGATGGCTGCGTTTCCGATATTGAATTGCTTGAGAAATACTGAACAGCTTGTTGATTTTCTTCATCTCCAGATTCTACTGGTAGAGATACCAAAATATTTGCATACCAGGCTATCGGTTTGCTGGCCTCTCGCATGCCAAATTTATTCAGGCATGATATTTTCTTAAACTTTCTTGGCTCTTAGTCATTTGTGTTATAATGAATGATTTTTCTACCTCTGTTACATTGCAGCGATAAAACTGACATGGCTATACGACTCTTTACTGCTTTGAGACTGGAGGATCAATCTCTTCGTTTGACGATTCAGGAGGCAGCTACTTCCCTTGCTACAGCATATAAGGTAACTCTGGAGAGCTTGTTGCTTTCTCTAAAGTGTACTTTCGTGACCTACTGAAGATGTTTGCAGAGATGATTTTGAAATGTAATTAATCGATCATTCTATACAGCCAATTATTTTGTTTAATGGTTGGTACAACTTGTAAATGCTAATGTCAATGAAGTAAATGGACAGATTGCAATGCTTCATGGTCAAAAACTTGCTACAATTGAGCTGTGTGCTGGATAGGCGGCAACAACTTGTTTAAGCTTTGGTCCTTGCATCCAAAAGGTTTAATATGGACTTGTTTGCCTTTAGACATCCAGGTTAAATAGAGGGAGTTTTTGTATGTGAAGTTCATATTAAACCTTACCTGAATAATTAATGTGATTGCTTGGTTAATAGGATTCATAATTACACATCAATCCAATGGCATTTCATATTCTGTATTGGCAAACCCTTTATGTGATTGCTCGCAAGTAATACATGAGCTTTGGTACGTTATTTATAATGTAATTGGTTCATCTAGCAGGACACTTTAGCATGGACCTAATAAAGAAATAAGTAACCTAAAACACAGATTTGCCACCATCAAGATCAGAACCAATACTAAGTTGGTACTGGGTTTTCATTTTACTACATTCTTGCACAGTTGTTATGCATCATGACTCTACCATGATTTCTATGCATCTTATGTCTCCCGAGCTTTAATTGGAGAACTATCTGTTAGCCTCATTCTCTTTTCCTTGGCCTTGATTTCAGGGTGCTTCAGTGAGAGTACTGAAGGATCTTGAGGTGCTTCTCCTGGAAAATTGTGAAGCGGTAAAGTTATTGCCCTTTTCATCATAGGTTCTTAGATTACTATCATGCTAAGCCTTTATTATTGCGATTATATAGATGGTGCCATTATTGGTGATAGTTAGGAATGCAGATATAATTAACTTCAGTATGAGGGTTGCAAGATAAAAAACCGAGTCATTGCTTTAGGAAACTAAAGGAAGGTCCATGCTTTATTTTGTTTAATAAATAATAATAGAAAAAATCATGATAGAAAACAAGTTGTAAAGCTAATTAAAATTGATATGCAAAAACATGTCAGAAATTCAACAATTGTTCTCAAACAATATTTGACCAAGTCTTTACTTCAAATAGCCCACGGCAAGTTTTGGGATTTCATTTTTGTTTAAAAACACTCGACCCAAGGGCAAGGGGAGAGACATCCAAAAGGCATTGCTTGAAAGGTCGAGAAACGGCACCCAAAAGCTGGCTGTTACCTGTATGGGGACACTGTTGGCATAGACCGGGTCTTAACCCATGCAAGGGGCCTTCTTTGTATTGGCAGCCTCATAACTGGAGGACTTACCACCATACTTCAGGGATGTTGACCCCACTAGTTTCATATTTATCTGTCTTCTCAGGAATCAGGATGCACTTGTGGTCACCTCTGTAAGAAGCCACATATTAATCCTTCAACTATGGCTTGAATTCCCAATTCAGATCTCATCATTGGAGTAGACAAAAGATCCAAATTATTCTCCACAGTTTTCTTAAGAAAGTGACAAGCGATGTGTTCTTAGCATGTGAAGCCTGACAACCTATCACTGCTGGCTCCTTTGGTCATACTCTGTATCTGAGGCATTTTCACGGGGTGGCTATTTATTCTTGTGGTTTTTGTGATAGTTGGAACTCCTATGGATTAAACATGGCCTCCACAATCACATTTTTTTATTATATATAGACTAATCATTTCCAAATTGCAATATCTTGCTACCTCTAAGGGCCTCAATCCAAGGGTTGCTATGCTCTTAATTTGAACTTTATGTAAGTGTCTGATCTTACATTTTTGTTGTGAATTTTCGTAAAGGAGCAAAGTGAGGTTCGGTTTTCTGCTATAAGATGGGCAACGACATTGTATGATACACAGCACTGCCCAAGCCGGTACATTTGCATGACTGGGGCTTCAGATGTTAAACTGGACATAAGGTTGGCTTCTTATTCTTTTTTTTTTGATCTTGCAAAAGCAAATCGAAGAGTTTATTGGCTTTGTATAAGGACATGCTGTAGATTATTGTAGACTTGTTGTAATATTTGTCAGTCAGTAAACCATTAGATTGAATTCAGATTGTAAAACCTGCTAGATCAATAACTGTTTACCTGACTCGATGTTGTAAACCCCCTTTTGCTGATCTCAAGAAGCGTTTCCCATGTCCTCTAGATGGATGAAAATAGCGACTTCCTTTAACTCCCACCTTCTCAAATGACTTTAGAATAGTTGGTGATCTTGCTTTGGCATTTGGTACCATACATGCTGACAGAAAATTCTCGATTATGATTCTGATACATGAGCGCATTTCTTCAGGGCATGCATTTTATAAGTTGTTCATGTTTAACCATCTATGTATCCTTCTCTTATTTGGTTCTGTTGTCCCAGGGAAATGGCTCTAGCTGGCCTGAATCTTTTAAATGATGGGAGGCAACCATCTGCAGGATCTGTTCATTTCAACTATCCTGATGTTACAGAGATGATAAATTATATCTGCCATCAACGACCTCAGTTGTTGGATTCTGATGAGCAGAGAAATGGAAAAATGCTATTCCCCACAAAAACATTTCTTTCAATGATCAAGTTTCTGATGAAGTGCTTTGAGGCTAGTGATAGCCCAGATCTTGTGCAAGAAGATTCATCTCATTCTCCGGTAGCAAATATGTGTGTCATCTTAGAACATGCCATGTCATATGAAGGGTCTAGTGAACTGCATGCGTTGGCCTTGAAGTCATTGGTTGATCTTTCCACTCGTGAACCAAAGGTTTCTGTTTGATGTCATCTATTAAAAGAACTTCATGCTTTCCCCAGATTTATTTTTAAATTTATTGTTTCATATCTTGCAGTTGGTGTCATCGCGGTATGCAGATCGCATACGGTGGCTAAGAGCTCTATTGGGTCATGTTGATTCTGATGCTCGTGAAGCTGCCTCGCGTCTGCTTGGTATTGCTTCTTCAGCTCTTGCAAGCTCTGCCGCACTAACTCTTCTGTCCGAGTTCACTTCAACACTTGATCAAAACCGCCCATCAAGGTATGAAAATGAAATCTCCAGCACTGGTAACATGTCCTTCGTATTGCCTTGTAACTTCTGATTCATGTGACTTTGATTTGATGAATTGTGCCAGATTTGAAAATTACCATGGAGTGTTATGTGCGATCGGGTATCTAACTGCGGGCTGTTTGAAGCAATCTTATGTACGTTCATATTTCTTTCATCCTTCTAACTTCGTAGCTTGTTGTTACTGATTTGTTTTATTTGCTGTTGCCTTTAATGAAATTTAGCACTTTCTTAAGTTGCTCTGCCTTGAAACTCCATCTTTGAATATATTATCCTTTGCCAGAGTGACATTTCTGATTTATTTCTGTTGTCTTTTTTTTCCTAGGTAAGTATTAGAAGGTAATGGATAGATTATGGGCTAACCCTAGAGGGTAGCTATATAGATGTCTTACATGGGCCTATTGGGCCATAATACACACAGTACACCAACACTCCCCCGCAGTCTGAACTACCGACGCAGCGGAGTTGCAGACTGGACATGAAAAGAAAGGCACACACACAAGCCCCCCCACAGACGCAACTAGCCACAGGTGATGTTGAGGCTGGAGCGAAACTCGGTGAAGGCGGGTGACGAGAGGCCCTTGGTGAAGATGTCAGCAAACTGAGAGGTGGTCGGGACGTGGAGGACCCGAACATCGCCGATGGCGACCCGATCCCGGACGAAGTGAAGGTCAATCTCCACATGCTTGGTCCGCTGGTGCTGAACAGGGTTGGTGGAGAGGTACACCGCACTGACGTTGTCGCAGTAGACAAGAGTGCTCCGGGAAGAAGGAGTGTGGAGCTCGACAAGGAGCTGCCGAAGCCAGGATGCCTCAGCCACGCCGTTAGCGACAGCGCGGTACTCCGCCTCGGCACTGGAGCGGGAGACCACCGGCTGACGCTTGGACGACCAGGACACCAGGTTGCCGCCCAAAAAGACGGCGTAGCCGGAGGTAGAGCGCCGAGTGTCCGGACACCCGGCCCAGTCAGCGTCGGTGTAGACAACAAGCTCAGTGGAGGGAGACCGGTGAAGAAGGAGGCCGTAGTCCACAGTGCCCCGGAGGTAACGGAGTAAGCGCTTCAGAGCAGTGAGATGGGGCTCTCGGGGATCATGCATGTGAAGGCAAATCTGCTGAACTGCATAAGTGATATCTGGCCTGGTGAAGGTGAGGTACTGAAGGGCCCCAGCCAGACTCCGGTATGCAGTAGCATCTGTCACAGGAGTGCCGGCGGCCTCTGACAACTTGGCCTGAGTATCAACTGGAGTGGAGCAGGGCTTGCAGTCAGTCATCCCAGCTTGCTCCAGGATATCAAGAGTATACTGCCGCTGGTGAAGAAAGAGGCCGGCCTGACGAGGCTCAACAGTGACCCCAAGAAAATGATGGAGCACACCCAGATCCTTCATAGCGAACTCCTGCTGAAGCGAGGTGATGATCCGCCGTAGGAGGGACGGACTGGAGGCAGTGAGGACAATGTCATCAACATAGAGCAGTAGATAAGCAGTCTCAGCTCCATGGTGATAAATGAACAGCGAAGTATCGGACTTGGCCTCCACAAAGCCCAGCGTCAGGAGGTAGGCAGCAAACCTCGAATACCAAGCTCGAGGGGCCTGCTTGAGGCCATAAAGTGACTTGTTGAGCCGGCAGACCATATCAGGCCGAGAAGAGTCAACAAACCCCGCTGGCTGGCTGCAGTAAACAGTCTCAGTCAGAGTGCCGTGCAGGAAGGCGTTCTTGACGTCGAGCTGATGCACGGGCCAGGAGCGGGAGAGAGCCAGTGAGAGAACAGTCCGGACAGTAGCTGGCTTGACCACCGGACTGAACGTCTCGTCGTAGTCGACACCAGGGCGCTGAGTGAAACCCCGGAGAACCCAGCGAGCCTTGTACCGCTCAAGGGTACCATCAGCCCGCCGCTTGTGAGTCCAGATCCACTTGCCGGTGACGACGTTGGAGCCAGGCGGACGGGGCACCAGATCCCAAGTCTGGTTGGCGAGGAGCGCCGCGTACTCCTCTTCCATCGCGCGGCGCCAGTGAGGATCCGACAGGGCGCCGCGGACGGAGGAGGGTACAGGAGAAAACTGCGGCGCGCCGGGCATCGCTGAAAGAGCCCGGGGCTGCAGGGTACCAGCCGCAAGTCGCGTCACCATAGGGTGAACGTGACGCGGGTGTCGGTGTAGGAGAGGCGGATGGTACACCGTCGGCGCGACACGGGCAGTCGGGGCCGGTGGAGGTGGTGGTGGTGTAGGCGTCGCTGGCGGAGAAGAGTCCACCGGCGATGACTGAGGCGGCGACGGCGGTGGCGGGGCCGGCTGCAGGTCCAGTGGAGCCGGCCGCGCCCAGCGCTGGTAGACGCGTACGGGCTGCGCAAACCGGACAGCAGGTGCTGCGGGCGGTGCCACCGGTCCCGCGCAGGGCGAAGGGGAAGAAGCAGCACCAGAGGCCGGCACCGTCGGACCCGTGCTAGGCGCAGGGTCAGGGACAGTACCGGTGGACGTCGAGCCCGAGGAGAACCACGGCGGAGCAGTACCTGCAGGACAGAACGGTAGCGGTGGCTGGTCCACCGGGTCAGTGGGAAACAGGGAGGAGAGATCAGGGTCGGAGGTGGAAGGAGGTGGGGTGGTGGTGGAGTAAGGGAAGACGGACTCGTCAAACACCACGTGGCGAGAGATGAGGACCCGCCGAGAAGAGAGGTCAAAGCAACGGTACCCCTTGTGATCCGGGGAGTACCCGAGGAAGACACACTGAGTCGAACGGGGAGCCAGCTTATGAGGAGCGGTGGCTGCGGTGTTAGGATAACACGCACACCCGAAAACCCGAAGGTGATCGTAACGGGGGGAGGTACCGAAGAGAGCGTGGTGTGGAGTGGGAGCGGGGCAGGCAACAGAAGGTAGGCGGTTAAGGAGATAGGTGGAGGTGTGAAGACTCTCAGCCCAAAAAGGGGCAGGGAGAGAAGACTGGAACAGAAGAGAGCGCATGGTGTCGTTCGTGGTACGAATCATGCGTTCAGCCTTACCGTTCTGGGAGGAGGTATAGGGACACGACATGCGTAGGTGCACGCCGTGAGAGAGGAAGAAGGCACGTGAGGTGGTGTTATCAAACTCGCGGCCGTTGTCACACTGGACGGCCGTGATGGTGAGACCGAACTGAGTGGACACCCAAGCGAAGAAGTGGAGAAGTGTGGGAAAAGTATCAGACTTGGCACGCAAGGGAAAAATCCAAGAATAATGAGAGAAATCATCAACCACAATAAGATAGTACTTGTAGCCAGAAATGCTCAGAACAGGAGATGTCCATAGATCGCAATGTACAAGGTCGAATACATGGGTCGCATGTGAAGAAGAGGTAGGAAAAGGAAGTCGAACATGACGGCCCAGTTGGCACGCCTGACACAGGTGCTCATCATGAGCCCGAGTACATGGTATATCGGTACTACGACTAAGCTGTGTCAGGACAGCACGGCCAGGATGACCAAGACGCCGGTGCCATGTAGTGGAAGAAGCTGTGGCGGCAAAAGCGGCTGAAGAAGCGAAGGGCGAAGCGGAAGAAGTGGACGCAGGAAATCGGAGGGAGTAAAGGGGCCCGGTGCTGTCACATCGGAGAAGAGGTCGCCGGGTAGCCACATCCTTCACAGTAAGACCAGAAGAGTCAAATTCAACAGAACAGGAATTGTCAGTGGTAAAACGGCGAATAGAAAGAAGGTTGTGAACCATGGAGGGAGCAACAAGAACATCAGAAACTCGAAAAGAACCGGGAGTGTGAGCAGTACCCACGGAGGTGACAGGAAGACAAGAACCATTTGCGACCATGATGGACGAAGGGTGGGAGGAAGAAGGAGGGTGAACGGAAGAGAGTATACCAGGGTCGGGTGTAGTATGGAAGGTGGCACCAGAGTCTGCGATCCAGTCCTGACCGACTGGAGGAGTCAGGGCCATGGTGCCGAAGGAGCGTGCCAAGGCAGTCGGGTCCCATCCGACAGGCCCAGGCGAGGCCCCGGGAGGAGGAGCCCACGGCGAAGCAAACTGAGGAGGAGCCCACGGCGACTCGAACTGAGCAGCTGGGACAGCGCCAGCGAGCATGGCGGCCGGTGGACGAGGCTCGCCGGTGGCCTGGAAAGGCCACATAGAGATGCGCCCTGACCATGGGTGGGTAAAGGACGGCTAGGGAGAACCCCGTGGAGGCGTCGGTGTGCCCGCCGGTGGGCCCCCACCGCGCCCCCCACCACGTCCCCCACCACGGCGACGGCGGCCGCCACGGCCCCCCCCACCCCCGCTCGGCCCAGGAGGGGGAGGACCAAGAAGGGACGACGGTGGCGAAGCGAAGGGTCGTGGCGGTGGAGTCACAGCAAGCGCGGTCGAGGAAGACGCGGACCCCGGCGCAGGAAGGGACCCGGGCTGGATGCCCTGAGTAAGCTCCTCCATGACAAGATCATCCCGGACCTGGAGGAAGGTGGGGAAGGGTCGCTGCCGGGTGATCCAGGTGCGGAGGTGGGCGTAGCGGTCGCTGAGGCCGCGAAGAACGTTGAGAACCAAGATCCGGTCCTCCACGGCCCAGCCAAGGTCCCCGAGGGAGTCCGCCATGGTCTTCATCTTCCGGCAGAACTCACCAACGGAGAGGTCGCCCTGGACGAAGGTGCGGAAGCTCGCATCGAGACGAAGGGCCCGGGCTTCGGCGTTGCCCAGGAACTGACCCTCGAGCGCCAGCCAGGCCCGGCGGGCGGTGGTGTCGGGGGTGCCGCGGACGAGATCGTGGAGGTCGAGGGAGATGGTCCCCAGGATCCACGACATGACGATGCTGTCGAGGCGAACCCACGCCGCTGTCCGGGCCGCAGGGATGGTGTCGGTGAGGACATGGTCGTCGAGGGCGTAGCGGCGGAGAATAAGCAGCACCATGTCCCGCCATCGGGCATAGGAAGGCGACTCAGGGTCGAGGACGACGGGGACCAAGCTCTTGATGTTCTGAACACCCCCGGCCTGGTAGTGGAGCTGCGCGACGAGGGGGTCGGCCGGGTCGGTCCAGGCCGTCACAGGCGGACGGGGAGCACCGGAGCCGGAGGAGGTGGCAGTGCTGTCGTGGGACATCGGGTGGGCGAGGAACTGCTCTGCCTCGGCGATCTGACGAGCCAAGACGTCGGCCGCATCCCGCTCCCGCTCCCAGGCCAGGGCTGCCGCGCGCAGGCGAGCTTGGCCCTCGGCAGCAGCCGTCCGGGCAGCTACAAGGGCCGCAGCGAGAGTGACCTCCGGAGTGCCGCCGGTGTGTAGGGGCAGAGGTGGTGCGGCGGGGAAGGGGAGGCGAGCATGCACCCCCCCTGTTGCCCACGGGTATATCACCAGGAGGAGCATGTCCTCCCGGTGGAAAAACCCCCACGCCCTGACCATGGTGGTGGTGAAGGGCAGCTTCTCCCGGTGGAAGGTCCTGCACGCGGTGGTGGTGAAGAGCGGCGGCGCCGGCGGCGGCGGCGGCGGCGCCGGCGGCGTCCCCGCCCGCACGCCCGCCGACGCCCGCGCGGTGAGCCGCGGCGGCGGCGGCGGCGGGATCCGCCTCAGCGGGATCCCCGCCCGCACGCTCGCCCGCGCCCGCGCGGCGAGCCGCAGCGGCGGCGGCGGCGGGATCCGCGCCGTCCGCCACCCCGGCGGCGGCGGCGGCGGCGGCAGAAGCCGCCCCGACGGCCGTCAGGGCCGCGGCCGCAGGAGGCCGGCCGGCGGTCGCAACCTGGGCCCACGATGGAGGAAGAGAAGGGAAGGAGGAGAGGGGAGGGGGAAGGGGGTCGCCGGCCATGGCGCCGGCCGGCGGCGGCGGCGGCGGCGGCGGCCGGTCACCAGGAAACCCTAACTGATACCATATTAGAAGGTAATGGATAGATTATGGGCTAACCCTAGAGGGTAGCTATATAGATGTCTTACATGGGCCTATTGGGCCATAATACACACAGTACACCAACAGTAAGTTAGTTAGTTTTCTCTCTAGTTTACTTTTTTTCTTTTATAAAAATCATGATGTGGGGAACTTCCCAACAATTTCCCTAGATGTACAGAATAATATACGTATTTTTTTCCATGTTCTCCAACCACAATTTGTAAATAGGGCATGTATGTTTGGCCGTGCAAGTCAATGGATAGCTTTTGCTAACTATTAGGGTTCCTGACACTTTTTCAAGTCATTATCGCTTCATCGACCAGCTTGTGACAAAAAAGGTGGCCCAGCAGTGTTGCAAGCAGCAGCAGTAGCTGGACAATTGTAGCAGAAATAGCTGCATGATTGCCCCATAAGTACCTAGTCCCAAGATTCAGTGAGCCAAACTAGATTGGACTTGTATGAACTATTTGTACTAGTTTGTGGACATAAATATCCAATTTCTATGTTTTTTGAGTTACTTATGGCCACTTCACAAGTTTGAGTGTCTATGTCTCTGTTGTGCAATAAATTTGGTTGCCATCACATGGCTTACTTATGGCCATTGCATATAATTTTATGAACACCTAATTTTCTATATTTTGTTATTTTCAGTTTAAGTTTTAATTTCTTGTACTTGATGAGTGCATGTGCAGATACCTGAAGGAATTGTAAATAATTCAGTTGATATTCTTGTAAAAGTTGTTGAATCTGAAGGTTCAACATTAGCATCCGTTGCAATGGAATCTCTTGGTCATATTGGTCTGCATTGTGCACTGCCTTCCATCAACCAAAACTCTTCTACAGGTTAAACTTGCTCTTCAAATCTCTACTGCATATGAGCTGTGCTATTCACCATCTATGACATTATTTATTTGAATTGTTTTTGCCTGCAGGTGGACTATTAACCATTCTGCATGAGAAGCTTAGTAAGCTGCTTTCTGAAAATGATACTAAGGCTATACAGAAAATTCTGGTATCATTGGGGCACATATCTTGGAATGAGATGTCCTTTCCCCACCTAAATAATGCATTGGACTTGATTTTTAGTCTTTCACGTTCTAAGGTAGTGGCGTAAAACATCAAACTTCGCAGCTAACATAATACTATTCTTTGAAATATATTTAAATTATGCTTGTTCAGGTAGAAGATGTGCTTTTTGCTGCCGGAGAGGCTCTATCTTTCATATGGGGAGGAGTTCCTGTTACAGCAGATGAGATACTGGAGACAAACTTTGTTTCCCTTTCCCAGGCCACAAACTACCTTACTAGTGATGCACCTCTAGTCTCGAGTAATGTCCATGAAAGAAGTGGTTGTGAAGAGGCACACGCAATGGCTCGAGAAGAAATTATTAAAAAGTTGTTCGAGACACTAATTTATAGCAGTAGAAAAGAAGAACGCTGTGCAGGTACTGTCTGGTTGGTCTCACTGACCATGTACTGCGGTCGACATCCAAAGATCCTAGAACTACTCCCGCAAATCCAGGTTTGGCAGTCAAGAATGCACATAAATTATTACAGAGATTCCTCATACATGTTTTACTTTTATTTAAACTGCCACAGTGCATATATAATCTGTAGATCATCATATCATGGTGATTGACCTATATAATATGTTAGTGACAGTAAACCACAGTGACTTAGACACAGAAGCTAACTTTAGCACAGTATTCTACAATGACTTAGACATGGAAGCTAACTGCCAGCCCACTTAAAAACTGCACTATCTTTTGATTTAGTTTGGAAGTTCTTACTAGTTTTTACATGTCACTCTATGCCTGAATTTAAAAATTGCCCTGTAGTTCTTACTAGTTCTTACTAGTTTGGTTGAAGTGTTTATGCATATACTGGTGAAATGTATCTCTTCTCTTCAGCTAGCAACAGTTCTTGCTTAGGGGTGATACCACTCTTATATTTGATTGTTTTCTTCCCACCAGAGTTCTTCCACCTTGTTGACAAATGTTGATGACATTTCTTTCACAGGAAGCCCTTTCGCATCTTCTTGGTGATCCAAATGAGCTTACACAAGATTTGGCATCCCAAGGCATGAGCATTGTTTATGAGCTTGGTGATGCATCTATGAAAGAGCAGCTTGTTCATGCTCTTGTGAACACACTGACTGGCACTGCAAGAAAGAAGAAAGCTATTAAGGTGCATAGTTTTCTTGATTTATATTTTATTTCTAGGCGATTATGTTTTATTCCAAAGTATTTATGTTTTATTGTACTTGCATTAGTTGATGGAGGACTCTGAGGTCTTTCAAGAAGGCACAATCGGCAATAATCCTACTGGAGGGAAACTTAGCACTTACAAGGAGCTGTGCAGCCTTGCCAATGAGATGGGGCAACCGGACCTGATATACAAGTTCATGGATCTAGCTAATTATCAGGCTGCCCTCAATTCCAAGAGGGGTGCTGCTTTTGGATTTTCAAAGATAGCCAAACAAGCTGGCGAGGCACTTCAACCTTATCTGAATTCCTTAATTCCTAGGCTTGTCCGTTACCAATACGATCCTGACAAAAACATCCAGGTATCAAAGTGTGCACCCCCATCACCATATCTGCCATCTTCTTTGTTTCTTTTTTTTTTCCCCCTATGGGATCGAAATTAAATTGCCTTGTTGAATGGCGTACTCTTGTGAAACTACATCTAAACAAGTTATCTCATTTAAGAAACTGAGGTACTGAGCAAGCATATGATGCCCCAAATAGCTCAACTACTTAAGCTTAACTTTATATTGATTTCGTCAATTTAGTAATAAGCTATCCATGTACAACAAGTTTGAGCTTTATAACTTAACTGAAAGCAAGTATGGCTGGGGAATTAGGTGATTGATTATGGAGGTGCATGGCACACATACATATATAGGCAAGGGACTCCTAGGGTTTGGTTTATATAATCACCAATTAAGGAGGCCCTTGCCTAATCTACCTAAGACCCAGGGGGGTGCGCACGGCAACAGGCCAGCGCACCACCAACCACGGCCCAACAGGGCCAGCCGGGCATATAGCCCTAATACACATTCCAACATTAACAACTGTATTTCAGCATTGTGTTAGTTATGTTATACTGCTATACACTTTTCTGTCCTGTAGTCAGATTTGCGGATAAAACTAGCTCAAGTTTTTCCAGTTGTTGAGGAAACTTCTATTAAATTTCGTTAAACACTGCATGTGTTTCGTAATGTAACTCTTTAAGATTTTTCTGTCACAATGATAGTTTTCTAATAATCAATGCACCCCCTTGCACAATCGTGCAACTAGTTACTAGCCCGTGAAATTACTTTAAATGTGGTCCTGTAACTTGGATTTAGAAAATAGACAAAACAAAAATCTCATGCTTAGAGGGTACCTCTCAGCAGCAGTTTCCATTGACTTTCTGTTCAAATCTAACTATTTATAGAATCTACTATGTTCTTGCTCTATTTTCTGGTTGTCATTGATAGCTATAATAATATTTTATCTTATTATGCTTTAATTTCTTAATAAGCTCATAGGGCATTTTCTCTGAGCTGACAGTTCCAGTTGCATGTTTTAGGATTCAATGGCACACATCTGGAAGTTAATTGTCTCAGATCCAAAAAAAGCTATAGATGAACATTACGATGTCATAGTAGAGGATTTGTTGGTTCAATCTGGATCAAGGCTTTGGCGCTCTCGTGAAGCATCCTGTCTTGCACTTGCAGACATCATCCAAGGTCGAAGATATAGTAAGGTAAATGATCATTTATGCATGGTGTTACGATTTTTTTGGTTAGTTCACTATTTCATTTGACACAACCTATATTAAAGTGTTTGTATGAACCTGTTTTTAAATTTCTTTCTGAACAAATTATAACTCACCTTTTTCTTTATTGTTCTTAAGGTTTCTAAGCATTTGAGAAAAATATGGACAACCGCCTTTCGTGCAATGGATGACATAAAGGAAACTGTGAGGAATGCTGGTGACAGTTTGTGCCGAGCTGTGAGCTCATTGACAATTAGGCTTTGTGATGTGTCACTAACTTCTACTTCTGATGCAAATGAGACAATGAACATTGTGCTGCCATACTTGCTTTCTGAAGGCATACTCAGTAAAGTTTCAAGTGTTCAAAAAGCCTCGATTAGTTTGGTGATGAAGCTTGCTAAGGTACACTGATGATAGAACTTTGCAAGTTAAGCTGCATATCTGACATAAGAATTATATATATATTTTAATTTAATACAGTAGGCAAGCCCCTACTATGGTTATTTAATTATATAGATGCAGAAGTGCCCTGGAGTGCTAACCACACACAATACAACAAACAGAGGGAGAGGAAGAGAGAGAGAGAGAGAGGCAGAAATAGATAAATAATGAGTTATAGTGGAATAGACTCAGTATTTTACTAAATTTGATGGTAGTTTTCTGGACATCTGTGTTTTAACTTTACATATTCAGTGAACAAAAGATCATAGCAGTTTTTCTGTATTCATTTCATATGTTAATATACTATGCTCATGTAGCTACCATCACCAAATTAATCAACTAGGATATCCTTAGCTTATGACTTCCTAATGTCTTTAGGGTGCTGGTCCTGCCCTTCGACCTCATCTGCCAGAACTTGTTAGTTGCATGCTTGAATGTTTGTCAAGTCTGGAGGATCAAAGGTTGAATTATGTTGAGGTATGCTAATTTTATTTCCCTTTTATAAGGACTGGCAGCGATGATTCTGCAAGTGTATATCTCACAGATGCAATTCTTTACTCACTCCTGTATTTGGATCAAGATGCACGCAGGGAATGCTGGCATCAAAACTGATAAGCTTGAAAGCTTGCGTATAGCTGTGGCTAAAGATTCTCCAATGTGGGAAACTCTTGATATATGTATAAAAGTTGTCGACAAGAATTCACTTGATATATTGGTTCCTCGCCTGGCCCAAATGGTTAGATCAGCTGTTGGTTTAAATACAAGGTTAGGATTGCTTTTACCGTAGATCTTATTCATGATAGCATCAAATGCTGCATTTCTCATTACTTCATTCGTTTTCTGTCTGATTTCAGAGTTGGTGTTGCTAGCTTCATCACCTTGTTGGTACAGAAGGTCATGATTGACATCAAACCATTCACAGCATTGTTACTGAAGTTTCTGTATAGTGCTGTTCTGGAGGAAAGGAGTTCAGCAGCAAAAAGGGCCTTTGCGTCCTCTTGTGCTACTGTTTTGAAATATGCTAGCCCCTCCCAGGCTCAGAAGCTTATTGAAGATACTACCTCTCTGCATTCTGGTGGAAAAAATGATCAGCTATCTGGTGCAATTCTTATCAAAGCCTACTTGAGCAATGCAGCTGATATAATTGCTGGATATAATGCAGTGGTTATCCCTGTAATATTTGTGTCAAGGTATGTGAAGGACACATTTATTAATCTTGCGTTTTTTTACTTCAGACATTGATATTTCAGATATTTATAAACCTTTCCGTGTGTATAAACAAAACTTCTTTTCAGATTTGATGATGACAAAGACACCAGTGCCTTATATGAAGAAATTTGGGAGGATATTCCTAGTAGTGAAAGAGTAACCCTAACACTGTATTTACCAGAAACTGTATCTCTTTTATGTGATTGCATGTCATCGTCATCATGGGCTGGTAAAAAAAAGGTACAGTCTGTTTCATGATTTCCTGCCCATCTGGATATCAGATTAGTAACAGTTAAATGCCTGTAGCTTGCAATATGCTTATTGTACAGCCTTATCCTTGCAGTCAGCCAAGGCCACAAAGAAGCTATGTGATGTTATTGGAGAATCCCTTTCGCCACACCACCATAATATTCTCGAATCACTTTTGAAAGAATTGCCAGGTCGATTCTGGGAGGTAACTCACTCTTTGGTGGTTTGCTTATACATTTTTTTGGGATCTTTATCGACATCTTGGTACATTTATTTTTTTCTTAACTTTTCAACAGGGAAAAGATGCTATTCTGGATGCGCTGGCTTCATTGTGTTCTTGCTGCCATGCTGCTATAACAGCACAAGACTCCAGCTTGCCAAGTGTTATACTAAATGCTGTTTGTGCTGCGTGCAATAAGAAATCAAAAGTGTACCGTGAAGCATCTTTCTTGTGTTTACAGAAAGTATTTTTCTTCAACCATCATCTAATTACTGGACCCTTACCTTTTTGTTGACCAATCTTTTGTTTTCTTTTTTGAGCAGACAGCGTTTTGTTTAATAAAATGACTTTCAACTGTTACATTGTGTCATGCTAAAGGTTTATTAGTTTTTTTCTCTCGAAGGCTGTAACTTAATCAGGTTGAAAGTATTTCAGTCATACATGTGAGTCTTGGGGAAAAGATTTCTGAAAACGCGTGAAGTAAGCGTCCTAGGGAGATATGCAATACATTCTTCTTGCGAACCATGTGATATGGGAATTTAATCCATTCATTTTAATATTTTTAGACAGTAGATATATACATGAAGTAATGAATCCCAAAAGGGTCACGTCCTCTTATCATGCCATTTTATGAGTACAGATTTTGCAATGAGATGGCCTTTAGGAAATTCGTATAGAATTTTAGAATTGGTAACATGTACTTAGGTTGCTTCTTTTTTCATCACTTTTCAGGTGATTACAGCATTCAGAGATCCAGGATTTTTCAATAGTGTTTTTCCTATGCTGTACAAGGTTTCTAACCAATCTGTTATCTCTAAGACAAAGGGTTCATCTTTGACTACTTCATCTGCTGTTGCTGGTCAGTTGTCATTTTGAGCTCCTTAAATTTAGCCAATGACTATGCTTAAATTAAGCTTCTTGTAATCATGCAAGAGCATCCCTTCTATCTGATGCTCTCTAATGCAATTATGGCTTTTTTGTAACCAACACAATTTTGAGTCCCAAGGACCTTAAGAATAGCTTGATAAGGCACCTCCATAATAATACATTGATACCCCCCATGTAGCAAGACTTTATTTATGAACAGAGACATAGGATTTAAATACATGTAATGAAATATTATTACTCTAATCAGTAAAATTTACTTACTATCAGTCTATCACTGATAGAATTGTCCCTCGGCATCAAAAGGGAAGACTCAACTTGTACTATAATATATAGTTGGGATGTTGCAGACACATAGAACTGCAATACTTGATTATATAATTATATGCTAAATGTATGTTAGAGTATGTATGCAACCGTATTATATAATTATCAGCTATTTCTCTGAGTACTTCTTTCACTCTTTTAGCTTTTGTGTATGGCTTCTTTTCTACAGAACAAGATGAAAGCGAAGGTGCCTCTGTTCCTCTTGATAAAGTGCTCAACTGTGCCACGTCTTGCATCAGTGTTGCTTTTCCACAGGATATTATGAGTCAAAAGAAAAATGTTCTAGAAGTAATATTGAATTCTCTCTCACCTGAGGAGAGTTGGCAGGGTATGATTTTCTATGCAAGATCTGTAATATATTCTGTACAACATTGGACACTTATCTTTGAGGTTTGTCTTTGATGCTTGAAAATTTTCATTTTAATGCTTATATTTTTTTTCCATGAGCAGTTAAATTGTCATCCTTCTCGTGTGTCAAAGAGTTGTGCCACAAGTTTCAGAATTCTGATGATAGTGACACATGGCCTCAAGCCACAGCTTCCTTGGTTCAGGAGGTATATCCTATAGTTTGTGTGGCTTTATATTCAGCTTCAGCATTTGCTGTCTTTTTTCTGTTACTACTGATGAACCTTTCTTTCTCTATTTTTCAGTTATTTCATTTGGTGTCGGCAAAAGTAGTAGACACTATACGCTTAGTTAAGATTGCTCAGGTGATTTTCTATATACCTAGCCCTAACTAGCTAATGTTATATATTTTCATAGCAATTTTACTTGAAGTTAACGTATCGTCTTCCTGCTAATGAATAACTGACATTGGCATTGAATATATTTTGTCTATGATTGATCTGTGTGTTTATAGAATGAAAGCAGTTGATATTATGACATTGCATATGAGGGTGTTTAATGCATGGTTTAGCAGTCTTCTTGTTGTAATTCTAACACTGTCTATGCTTGTCTGTGGCCATTAATGATGAGAAGAACAGTCGTGTCACTTTCACTCAGTGAAACTGATCTGGCCTCTTGTAGCTCCGAATCACCAAAGTTCTGTAAAATTTATCTGTCATGGATTGTATGGTCATGGCCTCATGGGTCAAACAAGCATGTTGAAACCTAGCAAGATGTATAGGTACTTTATGTGAGAAGCATCTTAAGAAAGCTGGATTATATTATCGCATATAGTTCACTCAGGTGAATGCTAGGATCCACTGTGTTTGTTTAAGATTATAAAGAACTGCTGTGTTACTTCCCCCACCTTTTCTTTTAATCTCCTTCCATGGTTCTTAATTACACATACCTGACGTGTAGCAAATCATGGAGGCTAAGTTAGTGCATTTTGAAATACCAGCACTGTATGTTCCCCTGCATGGCATTGCCGGGAGCATTTCCCAGTGACTTACTGGGGCAAGAAATGGCCAAGGAAACCTGGTGCTTTTGTTTGCCAAATACTTGTACCATCCATTCGCATATAAGAAAAGAATGGTGCAAACCTGTCTTGAATTGCTAGGGATAGTCCCTAATATCAAGTCACAGCCGTGTAAACGGTAAACTAGACCCATTGCCATTTCTTAAACCGGTGGTTTCTGGAAATCCTGTTTAGTTTGTGACTAGCAGTTAGCCTCCAGAGATAACCTTATTCCTCACGAGTTTTCTCCTCTCCTCTCCACAGGTTCATACTGCCGCTTCAGAGTGCCTTCTTGAGTTGATCAAACTGTATAGAGACTTTCCATTGACAGACAGAACAGAGGCCAAGTTTGAGGTTGAACTCGATGAGCTCTGCGAGTCTGAAAAAAGTGAACAAGCAAAGGCATTGTTGAAGGAATGCCTGGCCATCCTTAAAACTCTCCCTGGAGTAACCATGACGACTGATTAAACCCAGCTTTGCTGAACATGTAAATTTATAGCTGGAACACTGCCGATGAAATGGCCCTCCTGAAGTCTATGCTGATTGTAAATTCATTCTTATATGCAATATAGTACAGATAACAGAATACGGCAAGTTCTCCCTCCCTTTTTTGCGTCATGAGGGCAGGACAGTCATTTGCTCATTTGTTACTTAGCTCCTTATCCATGATAATGCTACATTTGTATATGTCCGAAACACGAATTGTCAGACCGTAGGCAACTTTTGCAGCAACATTTTTCATTTGTGTTAGCGGAATATGAAAGAACAGTAAGCTACCAAAGATCAGATTCTTACGCACTTTATATTTCCCCATAGGTACACGATAAGGTCCATATTACATTTGGAAAGCTGTGACTGCCCCCAAATTTGTTATGGACATTCCATTATGCATACTCAATTTCTGCAAACACAATTTCCTCCATGATGCCCTGGTTATGCAGGACCGTCAAGGGGATAAGAATACAGCTGTGAGCATCAATGCTTTCTGTTATTCTGCATACTTCGACCCAAATGCAAATGGTAAGATATTAGGCCATTCGTATGACCTGCATAAGTAAATACGTGCCATCATCGTCATGGGCTATGCCAAGATGGAAGTCCGAAACATCAGATCCCTGAACCCGTGTATTTGACATGTACACTTGCAAACAAAAGAGAACTTCCCCGAAAAAAAGTACAGAGGACATTTTAAAAGTAGAATGTAAGACTGCGATCAAAACTTACATTTCGTATACTCTTTTTTTATAACATCACGGAGGATAGATGATGGTTATCCTGGACAGTCCGAGGACATAATACAAATTTGTGTGTATCAATGTTTTCTGTGTATGATCGCAAAAAGCAAACCGGAGTGACGTTTCTACGATTCTGCCTAAGTAAAATACGTGTGATGACACCAGCTGGTACATATTCTTTTGGGAGGGCCTGAAATGATCTTTAGGGACTCAGGTGCTTGCGCAGAGCGGCAGCAGTCTTGGAGCCCACCGGCCTTCCTAGATGCCTGGAGATGTAATCGCCAGCCTCCATGAGCTTGTTGAGGTCGACGTTGGTCTCTATCCCCAGGCCATGGAGCATGTACACGACGTCCTCAGTGGCGACATTGCCAGTTGCGCCCTTTGCATACGGGCAGCCTCCGAGGCCTGAAACTGACGAGTCCACTATGCTGATCCCCATCTAAGGAAACAAAGAAAATGTTAGGATAAGGTGATCTTCATGTGAATGTTAAATACTTTTAGTGACAAAACAAACAAATTGAGGCTTTACTTACTTGAAGGGAGACTAGGATATTGGCAAGGGCCTGGCCGTACGTATCGTGGAAATGAACAGCAATCTTGTCCACCGGAACAAAGGACATGACAGCTTCAAGCATAGCAGCTACACTACCTGAAACAGACAATATAACAAGGACCAGGAATGTTTCGACGAGTTGCTACTTGGATCGGTTTCAACATGCTATTCAAACAAACTGAGAGCAAAGGGTAAGCATTGGCAAGAGCAGTCAGCAGTTCAGTACCTGGTGTACCAACACCAATTGTGTCGCCAAGTGAAATCTCCGAGCACCCCATGTTATAAAGCTCCTTAGCTACATATGCCACCTTCGATGGATCGATTGCACCTTCAACAGGGCAACCAATTACACAGGAAACATACCTAACACAAACAGAGGAAGCAAGGTTCAGACCACAATGCAGGCCAAGCAGCATCACTAGTAACTCAATTCTTCACTGACACTTGTTTTAAGTTTAAGAGAACAACAGCTCACTAACTTACCCGCGGATAAGGAGTCCATATTTCTTGGCAGCAGCAGTAACATCACGGTACCGAACAAGACTTTCCTCAATGGTACAGTTAATGTTCGACTTAGAGAAGGATTCAGAGGCAGATGCAAATACCGCAATTTCCTTTGCACCAGCTGCAACAGCAGCCTCAAATCCCTGTAAACACCCATTCATTGCAGCAATCAGATCATATAGTGGCAATTACGTATAGCATTGCCAATGCTTTACTGTGCAGTAAAGTTGTGTAAATAAAATGACATAAAACTTACTCTGAGGTTAGGAGTTAACACTGGATGCCTCACACCTGGCACCTGCTGGATCCCTTTGAGGACTTCCTTTGCATCAGCTAACTGCAGTTTCCAAACTAAGCTAAATAAGAAAATGAAGGTTCACTACGGAAAAATGGCAATCACCAAAAATCACTAGATCGCTTAATGTGGTTTAAGTGCATCACCTGCGGCACCCATTTTGGGGATACAAAACTTGTGGCTTCAACTACTGATAAACCTGCAGCCACTAATTTGTGTATCAGTTGGATCTTGACAGATGTTGGTACATTGCCCTTTTCGTTTTGCAGGCCGTCTCGTGGTCCAACTTCAACTATCTTGACAAAGCTTGGTAGATCCCACATAACCTGAAGGCATATTATTGAATCAACTGAATTAAAGGAAATCATAGTGGTATTAATACTTTTTAGTTGTTACTCTTTCCTAATATTTATAGTTGCACTTATCGATGGTAAATTGGAAGATTATGACTTGGTGCTTCTGGAATTCAAAGTACCTTTCTGGGAAGATCTCTAAGCTCCACTACATCACATGATGAATCGGCCTGACGGCATTGCGGATGCCATGCATGAGAATTGCCATGGAAGACCATCTGAGTGCTTCCATTGCAGGAGTTGTTATACCTGTGAGCGGCGAGCGAACAGATAACATGCATATTACAGATGATTCCTTTACTGAATCAAAGTGGCATTGATCGTCCATTTTTGCTACAGTAGTAACTAACTGGTGCGTCGCCAAACGAGCCTGATTATCCATTTCGATCAGAGTAGGGAGACTTACTTGCGATTGTTGATGTCATCAGCTGCTGCTGCCCTACGATAAGCTCTTGGCGATGAGAGGCTTCCAAGTCTGTTAATACTCAACTTTGGCAGGTCTCCGAGACCAAGCGGCTCCTCGAGGCTCGACATTCTAGAAACGGATATTCAACATTTTTTCCCACAGAAAAATAAAGGAGAAACGAAGCAGGGCAACAAAACAGAATTGCAGGAAGGAAATCGGCCGCGATAGGCATGCATACCTCGATGGATCGGAGCTGGATTCGGTGGACGGGCGCAAGGTGTCTGGTCAGCCGTCAGAGCGGAGCTAAATCAGGAGCAACCGGAGATCGGTCGATGCGCACGAGGTACGTCGCCCGAATTTGACGCTTCCCGCTGCTGGGAAAGCTCTGCGTTTTTTGGTTGGGGGAACGGTGGACGGAGATGTCGCAGCTGCAGCAGCGACTCCCGCAAGCCAAGGGAAAGGGAAAGGAAGAAGAAACCGCGTGGGCCTGGTCCACGCCTCGAGCGCCCTGAGGGCCCACGGTGTCGGTGGGTGTGGAGTTATGAGCCCAGGTGCAGGGAGAGGTGGCGCGGCGGGCCGCGTGGGAAAGGGGCGTTGGTAGGTAGGCGGCCGGCGGTTCTTTTCAGTTGGGTGAGCAGGCACACCACAGACCGCAGCAGCCTCAACCTAACCCCGCGAGCTCTTCTTAACGGGTCTGTCTCCGAATCCTTCCAATGCCATCATTGCCTCGCATCAGGGCCTCAAATGAAACCAGGCCGATTGACAATTCGACTCCATCGAGACCGGATCTCATTTGTGGTGGTGGACTGTGGCCACGTATATAAGTGGCCGGATTTGTGGTGGTGGAATGTTCATAATGGACTTGTAGCCTACGTTGCACCGATACGGAATACGGATACGCCGATATGGACACGGCAGCACGGGATTTTCCAAAAATCAAGGATACGCCATTCGTCAAATATATATATTGAAATATATAAATATAATGATGTATTGTATATATGAAAAATAAAAAAACATAACAGGCCACCTAAACTAAAGGCCCATCAATACACCAAGGGGCTGTTTGGATACGAAGTGCTAAAATTTAACAGTATCATATCGGATGTTGAAATGCTAATTAGGAGAACTAAACATGAGCTAATTATAAAATCAATTCTAAAACTCTGTGCTAATTCGCGAGACGAATCTATTAAGCCTAATTAATCCATCATTAGCAAATGGTTACTGTAGTACCACATTGTCAAATCATGGACTAATTAGGCTTAATAGATTCGCGAATTACACTCCATTAACCTATATTCAGTACTTCTAATTAGCATCAAATATTCGATGTGACGGGTGTTAAACTTTAACACCATGTAGCCAAGGCCCAAACCCATCTGCACGAGAGCTCGCGCGCCGCCGGCAGGCACCTCCACTGACGCCGGCCGGCCGGCCGGCCAAATCCTCCCGCTACGGTGAATTCGAGCTCTTCTGCTCGTTCCTCTAGCTTCCTCTATAACTTGCGCTTCCATTTGAATGCCCCCATCCCAGATTGCAAGGCTGCTGCTTCATCCTCTCTTCGTAGCTTCTGTGCAGGATGGCAAGCGTATCGGAGGCGTATCGAGCCGTATACGTAAAATACCGGGACGTCGTCACTAGGCCGAGCATCCTAGCTTGTAGCCCATCCACGTGGGTGGGCTGGAGTTCGGCCCATCTCATAAACCCTAGAAACCCTTTACCCGGTTCGTCGTCTTCCTCAAAGGCGCAAACATTTTGTTGCCTCTCCCCCCTGCAATGGCGATGGACGTGGGCGAGCCGCTCGACGGCGGGGCGGCCCTGCAGCTGCTTCGGGATGCGGACCCGGCTCACTTCCTCTCCCCGTCCGCCGACCTCGCCGCCGCCGCCCGCGCGGCCTCGCGGCACATCTACTCTTCGCTTGCGCCGCTCTCCCCCGCGCAGCCGCCCCCGCTCCCTAGCCTCCTCGCGGGCCCCGCCTTCGATGCTGAGCAGATTTGGTCCCAGATAGAGCTTCTCTCCCGCCCACTCCTCCCCCACCTGCGCCGCCAGCTCCGCCGCCTCGAGCAGCAACCCCGGCCGCAACCGCAGGCGGCTCTTCCTGTGGAGACGCCTGCTGATGCCGAGGAGGAGCAGTCGGAGGAGGACGGACAAGGTAGCGAATTGGATGAGTTCAAGGAGGAGTTGGAGGAGACAGATGAGGAGGAGGAATTGAGTGACGATGAGGAAGAAGAAGAGGAGGAGGAATTGGATGGGAGAGGAGGGAAAGGGTTAGAGGACCGGTTCCTGAAGATATGTGAGATGGCGGAGTTCCTGGATAAGGGGGATGAAGAGGAGTATGGTGGCGGTGCCAATCGAGGAGAGAAGAAGAAGGCGACGAAAAACTGGATGGAGGACAGTGATGATGAGGGTGAGGAGGACAGAGATGAGGATGACGATGAGGGGGAAGATGATGATGATGAAGGCCAATTGGATGTAAGGATTTCCTGGTCATTCTCCCTCTCTCTCAATTGTAGCAACATAATAATAATCTTTGGTTCTTTTAGAAAGAATAATTAAATAGAACCAGAAGTAGGCAGTATCTCAGGAATTGAATCCATAATTTCTGATAGATGTGAAAGGGAACTGAGCATCTAGAGCTCAGAGAACTCAGCAATAGTACAAGTTTTTCAGAGATTTTTCCTGACTGAAGTTATTGTCCATTTTTGGCTGTTACAATGTTAAATACCGTATGTAACCATGTTAATCCAGATATTCTTCTTCTTTGTCCTACTAATGTTGTTTATCTGTAGTTGGAAGATTTTGAGGATGATGATGAAGAGGGTGAAGGAGACGGTGGTGGAGGTATAATGTAAGTCCTTATGCTAATTGTCAAGTATGCTATTGTGATAAGCGCAAATCATTTTGGATTAGACACTTATAAAAACATTAAACATTTATATACTGGGCTATGTTAATTTTTTAGGTTCACTATCGAAACATTGCTTTTTACAAGCTTTGGTAAAAGACTTTTATAAATGGGAGTGGCAGTCATTTCAAGTGAATATGCCTGACTGGGCTTGCTTGATGCTTAGATTTTATCTCATGGAACCATACTAGATTACGAAGGGTCAGAAAGAGAAGCTGAAGCAGCTAATTTTCTTGGTTACATTGTTGTTCTTAGTGTACATATATTTGTCCAGTAAACCTTGTAAATTCCTTAATTTGCAGAAACCGAACAATGTTTAGCCACTATAGTAATAGGTATGCATTTGCAGATATAATAGCACTTGGCATTGTAATCTGAACAGCAAAGGGCCTTTTCAGGTACAAAGATTTTTTTGAGAAAAAACATAACCAGCCAGTCAAAAAGAGAGATGGTTCCACAAAGAAAGTTCAATTCAAGGATGATGTACATGAAATGGAACTTGATGGCAGTGAGAACGATGATGGAAATGTTGGTCCCACGCTAGATCTACTCGTTTTAGTTGAACCATGCACATATACTAGTTTGTCAATGTTTTCCTTTTCTACAGGAAGACCAGGGTCTCTCAACCCATGAAAAGGAGCGGCTGAAGATGCGTGCTAAAATAGAGCAAATGGAGAAAGCTAATCTTGAACCCAGTACGTGGACCATGCAGGGAGAGGTAATGAATAGAGTGCATTTAATTCTGCTTTTAACTATACATATTTCTAACGTATAACATCCCATTAGCGATAATTTATTATCATTTCACTTTAAATAAACTAAATAGTTATTTGTAGGTTACTGCTTCCAGCAGGCCCAAAAACAGTGCCCTAGAAGTGGACCTTGATTTTGAGCACAATGTAAGACCTGCCCCAGTAATCACTGAGGAAGTCACAGCTTCTCTTGAAGAGATGATAAAGAAAAGAATTGCAGAGGTACATATTGTATTTTTGCCTTTCAATCCTGTCCATGGTGTTCTACTTCAGCTATGGTAGTGTAATAGCATTAGGTGCACTGGTAATTCTGAGGACCACTTTGAGATCATTTTCTATGTTTTCATTACTAATATTTAGATTTGATTTCTTGGTTTCTTACAGGGTCATTTTGATGATGTTGAGAAGCCTTCTCTCTTGCCGTCTAAAGCTCCCAGGGAGCATAAGGAACTGGTATGTAACTAGAATTCTTACATGGTAGCCAACTAGCCATAAGATATCTGTGCTGATATCTTACTATTTGCAATATTGTTCCAACAGGATGAAAGTAAGAGCAAGAAGGGTCTTGCTGAACTCTATGAGGTTCGCACTGTTATAATATTTTTTTTATATTCAAACAGATTCTAATTGAGATAAGCATTAAATTAATTTACTCTTGATTTTTTTCTGTTATTCCAGGATGATTATGCCCAAAAATCAGGCATTGCACCTGCCCCGCTATCGATTTCAGATGAACTAAAGAAAGAGGTAAGTTGATTCACTCCTTACAAGAATAAAAGGCGAGTTAGCTTTATTTGTTATGAAAATAATGTTAGTCTACCCATAATCTAAATTGTTGTGAACAATTTAATTCTTCATTTATATTGATTTGAAAGCAAATGTCTTTGAAAGAATAATCTTTCAGTGTCTTTGCTTGTCTGTTAATCATGGGAGATCTTTCGCATTGACTGTTATTTGGGGTGGAATTATTACATTAGTTAACTTGATCTCATGTTTACATTATATTCAATCACTCTGCGATGCTATATGTACTTTATCCAATGTGATTTTTGCTTGCCAACATAATATTTAATGTCAGATAAGCTAAGTTATGTTCTCTATTAATGACTAACTTTGTGTCCACCCAGGCAAATACTTTATTTAAGAGGGTATGCTTGAAGTTGGATGCACTATCACATTTCCACTTTGCTCCAAAGCCTGTAAGGATAACTTCGAAATTCGTGTTTGCAATCTTTTTTGCTCAAGATTTGTCACCGTATGAAGTGAAATATGGCCTTTTCAGGTCATTGAAGATATGTCTGTACAAGCTAATGTGCCAGCCTTAGCAATGGAAGAGGTACAAAAACCTTTACTTTTTCCTGTGATATTGCTCTAGGCCTCAGTCATACTGTCATAGCATTCACTTAATGTCACGATTTCTGTCTTGCAGATTGCACCTGTAGCCGTTTCCGATGCTGCAATGCTTGCTCCTGAAGAAATCTTTGAAGGAAAAGGTGATGTTAAGGAAGAGGGAGAACTTACACAGGCTGAGCGCAAGAGAAGAAGAGCCAACAAGAAAAGGAGATATGCAGGTGTTTTTTGCTATGCCTTTCAGAGAAACACTTTTCCACTCACATGCACTCTACGGCTTTTGCTAATAACCTCCCAGTACAGAAAAATGTGTTTTACTTCCTCAGTTATCTGTTCAAGTTGGAGCATAGAAATGATTTTTTGTTTCCCCTTTTCTTTGGAAATGCAGGGTCACACAAGGAGAGGCCAGTCAAGTTGCAGAAAGATTAGACTCAATGTTTCCGAACCAAGGACTGCATGCATGCCATGCCAGTGTCCCAGATCCCTGAATATTGAGAGTTGGAAAGGGTCCACGAGCTGCACTGGTCCAAATTTCCAATTTTGGTGTTGTACACCTTACTATAGTCTGCTTGTTTGTCACATGTTTAGGAAAGCACAAGCGTCTTGACTTGCTGAATTGTAATTGTGAGGATGCTGGTGCGGAGTGCGTGTTTTGGAACTCAGAAAGCTGCTAATGAAATTTCAGAAAGTAAGATAGTCGTGAGCGAAATTTCATAAAGTTCACAAGTTGGGAGTTCAATACATATTTTGTAATAGCCTACTAGTTGGCTGAAGCCAACTCCCCGGCGGCAAGTGCAGCTGATCTAACCATGCACATTGTTGTTTGTTTTTCAGTTCGTGACCGTCGATTGAAAGTTCTCCCCCTGAATTCTTGGATAACCTGGCCATAAAGCCATGCGTATTGTTGGATTAAAAGCTCTATTGAGAGATTTTTTTTACTGTTTTGCAAAAATAATTGACCGGACAAAGAATTGCAAATCTAAACAGTAAAATAAAAATAAAAAGAATCTGACTGCGAAGCCAGCCGGAAGCCTAGGACCCAGCCCAGAAAAAGTCTCTTGTTGCGTGCCCGCCCGCTCTTGAAATCGCGAACATGGGCCTTCAGCTAAGGCCCCGCAGTCGGCTCGGCCCATAACGAGCCATTAGGGTTTTGTTGCCCCCTAGTTCCCGTGCCACCTACATAATCTCTCTCGCTCCAACAGCCCCCTTTTCCTTTCCCACCCCTTGCCGCCGCCGCAGACGCCCCCCATCCGCCTCGAGGCCGCCCGCTCGCCGGTTGCAGCCATGGTGAGATCTCCCTCCCCCCATCTTCTCGCGCGCGCGTGTTACATCTTGGTTGCCGCCATGGATTTGGTCTCGCCCTTACTGATTCCTGCCGTGCGGCGGCTCTTGCTTTTGGTTCCAGGTGAAGTACTCGAGGGAGCCGACCAACCCCACCAAGTGTAAGCGTCGTCCCGCAAAATTTTGGTGTCGATTTGTATATCTTCGGCTTTTCTGATAAATTTGTGTATCTGTTTCCGTCTGATGCGTTGCAGCCACCAAGGCCATGGGCCGGGACCTCCGTGTTCACTTCAAGGTGAGAGCTCCCTAACTCGCTCTCGTTTCGAGAGATCCCATGATTTGTTTGCGTGCACCTTAGCGTTCTTCCTTTAGTTTTCATATAGCCTGTTCATTTTGGACTCACTGGTATCATCATTCATGTCATTCCTCGTAGTTATTGGTCCTTTCCTTGATCTAAATAGAAGAGACCATTTGTAGATAGCTTCTTCCTTTATATGATACTCTGTAGATGGTTTTTGGAGCATGGCTGTATTGTAAATTATAGTTACAGCTTGTTTGATTTAGTTAGCAGAAGCCAAAAGAGAATAGACAGAATGTGACCATTCTTGAAACTTTAGAATGCCAACTTCATTGATATTGGGTTTATGACAGCTTCATATCTATTGGTTCAGTAAATTTGCTGTTTTATCCTCTTGCTTATTCGGTGAATTCTCTGTTGTTGCTGTGCAAGTTGCTATACAGTATTTGTACTGCATGTGTTTCCCCTGTTCTGTGGTATAAAGGTGTCATTGTGTTTATTCTGTGATGCTGAAGTAAGATTGGTTGTTTGCTAGAGTAAAATGACACAAATTTCAGGGATTGAAATTGTTATAGGTCCACCATTTCTAGTAACTCCATTAAGTGTAGTTATGCAGTGCTTTGCAGTTTGTACGTGAACTTTATACTACAAAGTTGTGGTTTCTTTAGTTGGTGCCCTAAAGAAAAAAGCAGGATGCTGTGTTTCTTGGTAGCAGTATCCCCGTAAACTTTAGGAACATTGTGTTCATCGTTATTGGGTGAACCGTTGGCCCTGTCCATGTGTTGGACGATTCCATGTCAATTGGTTCAGTAAATGATGGCACATTTCTCTTTCTCAATTTGTTAGCTTGGTCTGAGTCAACTTTAGTTGTGCTCATCCATATAAACACACACATTATTCTTCCTATCTGCCTTTTATACTTTGAAGAAAAATATGATGGTGCCCATTTCAGGGTTTAACAATGCTGTCTGTAATACTTGCAGAACACCCGTGAGACAGCTTTTGCCCTCAGGAAGTTGTCACTCACCAAGGCCAAAAGGTACCTTGAGGATGTGATTGCCCACAAGCAGGCCATCCCCTTCCGCAGGTACTGCGGCGGTGTTGGGCGTACTGCTCAGGCTAAGTCGCGCCACTCCAATGGACAGGGACGCTGGCCCGTTAAGTCTGCTAGATTCATTCTAGATCTTCTCAAGAATGCAGAGAGCAATGCTGAGGTCTGCAATTTTACTGTATCCTGTCAGAGCTATCTTTGTTTCTTTAATGTTATGTTATGCTAATTATGTGAATTTCTCTGCTGCACAGGTCAAAGGTCTTGACGTCGATACCCTCTACGTGTCACACATTCAAGTGAACCAAGCTCAGAAGCAGCGGCGCAGGACCTACCGTGCTCATGGACGCATCAATCGTAAGTTTATCTGAAGTTGAAGTTTGTTCCTTTTATTGTCTTTTGCTATGTTGTGGATGTTTTGCTTGTTGCAGCTTAACAACCTGCTTGACTACTTGTTGCAGCTTACATGTCCTCCCCATGCCACATTGAGCTGATCTTGTCGGAGAAGGAAGAGCCAGTGAAGAAAGAGGTTTGTGGTTCTATACATTGTTTGCGCCCATCCATCCAATACATATAAACACTGTTGTGCTAATGCAGTCGATGGTTTGCTCTTCAGGCTGAGTCTCAGATCGCAACCAGGAAGGCTTAGAGAAGGGAGCTCTGCAGTATTAGAGTGGATTGTAGCTTGTCTTTGGCTGAGTGAAAATTTTGGCTGATTATCTGTCGTCACTTTTATCAGTGTACTGCTAGCTCATACTTTTGTCACCTTGATCACTCTCTGTACTGTGCATGCAACTAAAAGCTCTGGATCAAGTGTTTGTGGATTCTTTTCATATTTCTATCGATGGTGACGTCAATGCTTGTTAATTGCCTGGCTAGGGACGTTTCACAGATCCTTTGTTTGGTTGTGGTTTGTTCTTTCGCCTCGCGAGTGAAAATTTCTGTATGGTGGTTGGGACTCAGGAAAGATGAGGATTTGAGGACACGCCATGATGAATGATCGAGTTCGCCTCTGTTCTCCTTCGGCGACCCGGCACTGCCTGTACACGGCGTTGCTGGACAGCATCTGCATCTCCCAGTAGACAACGTAGCGCCCTGGGATGCTCTTGGTGTACGCCTGGTTGGTGTAGTCCAGCACTGCCGCGCCGCCATTCTTGGCCGGTGGCGGAGCAGCGCGTTCCACCGGCCTCGTCGGTCTTGTCGGAGTCGATGCACAGCAGCACGTCGTGTGCCCGCGGTGCCTGCTGCCCAATAATGGAACTATCGAAATACTTGGCTCCGTTCTAAACTACAAGTTGTGTTAGCTTTGCTCTAAATCAAATTTGTTTAATTTTAACTAAATTTATAGAAAAATATTTAAATATCTTCACCGTCAAACTTGCTTTACTTTTCTTTTTGAAACGGCCGGCATGAATTGTACTTTAATAATGCATTTATTTAATATTATATATGCTATATAATTTTTTTGTAAATTTTGTTAAACATAGATAAGAGTAAAACAAAGGCCAAATTATGTCTACAGTGCACACAGCACACCACTTATTGATGCCTTCTTGAGGGGTATGCAAGCGAAGTAATACTATTCTTGGGTGGAGGTGGAGCCAAGCTGCAGACCCGGCGGCCAGACCCAATGCGGCAGCGCCGGGCTGGAGTGGCGCGACACCACGCGGGAGTCCAGCAGCTGGATCATGTCCGGGGCGCTCACGCACCGGGGCACCTTGTACTGCCCAATGGACGCGCCGCGGGAGATGGCGTAGTCGGCGAGCTCCTCGAAGGTGCCCGACCGGACGACCCGGATCTCCAATGGCCCGATGGAGCCGTCCGCCACCCGGCTCTGCCGGTACACCGAGTTCATGGCCTCCTCCATCTCCAGGCAGCACCGGCCCAGCACGTCACCGTCGTCGTCCACGCTCTCGCCCCCGTCGCCGACGACCATCAGCTCCTAGTAGACGACGTAGTGCCCCGGGATGCTCTCCGTGCACACCCGGCTGGTGTAGTCCAGCACGGCGGCGCCGTGCGGCCGGAGCAGCGCGGACGACGCGCGCTCCACCGCGCGCTGCAGGTCGGCCTCGTCGGTCTTGTCGACGTCCACGGACAGCACCACGTTCCCGCGGCGCACGAACCGGAACACCGGCGCCGCGTTGTGGAACCCCGTCACGCGGAGCACGTCGCCGACGCGGTAGCGGCACAGCCCGGAGTAGTTGGTGACCACCAGCTCGTACTCGCGCCCGAGTTCCACACCGGCGAGCTCCACGAGCTGGCTGGCGTCGCCACCATCGCCGTCCAGCGGGAGGAACTCGAAGTAGGCCATGTTGGGCATGATGGTGTAGGACACCTCGGACGGGTCGCACATCGGCCGGAGGTTGATGCCGAAGAAGCACTCCGAGGACCCGTAGATGGTGGAGGCTATCGGCAAGCCGCCGCTGTAGAAATTCAGGGTCGGGATGTACTGCGCCATCGAACCGGTGGCGATGGCGTCGAGGTACTTGGTGTTCGGCCAAATGCGCGTGATGACACCGGCCCAGCAGTCGCCGCCATTTGAGTTGGAGCATTCCATGCGAATGAACTGGGCGAGATCGGGGTCCGGCCGGAGGACGCCGGCGACCGCCTCACGCACCGAGGGGTCGGTGATGCGGTGGGTCAGCTCGCCGGCTTCGATGTCGGCGGCGAGCTGCCTCCAGTTGAGCTGCAGGAAGTTGATCGCGCGGAGGAGGCCGTACGCGAACACGGTGCCGACGCGGCGCACGGCGTGGCGATGGCACAGGCCGCACAGCATCTGCGCGTACGTGCTCTGGAACGTGTCCTCGCAGAGCACCGCCGCCGTCGGGCTCGTGTACTTGTGGCAGGGGTCGTATGGGAGCTTCTTCAAGTGGTCGCTCTTGAACAGGCTCGTCAGTACTGTCCGCAGTGGCAGGCCTCCCGGCGTCGTCGTCTCCGACTTGACGAAGTTGAAGTAGAGACCACTCCCCTCATCGAGGCCAGACACGTTCCTGTTCATCGTCATGCAATCGTTACCGATAACTGGAGGGCCAATCATTCAGGCACGGTGGTATAGTATGGTGGATAATTTTCCTACTTCTTCATGACCGGCATGATGAGGCTCTGGAGCAGAAGGCGGCGGTCGAGATCATCGTTCACGGTCGGAGACAGCTTGGGCTCGCCGCCGGACGTGCCGGAGCTGACGAGGAACTCGGAGATGGGGTGTCCCGACCCCGTCAGGACGGGAGACCGGTCGCCGTCGGCGATGCGCCGGATGTACGGCAGCAGGTCCTCGTATGTCACCATGGGCACCTTGGCCCGGAACGTGGTGCGGTCGGTGGTGCCGGCGAGGCCGCAGTTGCTGGCGAGGTACTCGGCGTCGGCGTTGCGGGCGAGGATCTCTGCCAGCACGCGCTCCTGCACGGCGTCCACGTTGGTGGTGATCTCCTCGATGAACTGAAGCTTCTCGGCGTCCTCAGTCGTTGAGGCTGCGGCCATTTGGCTCACTCGCTCCTTACACAAATACTAGCTGAGTAGCTGCCTAGCAACTGAAACGTGGTTTGGAACTTTGGATTGAGGGTGGACACTGTTCGTCAAGGTACTTGTAGCCACGGCCCCTCAGATTATAAAAGGGGAGGTAGAGGTATCCTAAAAGGACGTATAGAGTATTACGCTATATTGGTAGTATAAACCTGTATAAATTTATATGTCTCGTACCTTACGTTACCATCAAATTCATGGTCTTGCGACCTACAGGTACACATCAACTATCTAGGTACCCTACGATGGACTGCACAACACATGAATCCATGCATGCAACGCGATGGCCGCAGCTCGCATGAGTGACCGCCGAGTTGTAACTGACTATTCGTACCTGGCCACCGATATGATTCAACACTAGTACAGTACAGTAGGATAAAAGAAAAGAAAATGAGTTACTCATCTATCGCTATGCAGCAAGTGTGTACTGTAACGTACCCAAAACTTTAATGATCGAACTATATCATGAATCCATGCAGGCCGTAGCTCGCATGAAAGGGACTGTCGAGTTGTAACTGACTAGCGTACCTGCAGCAACCACCTGCATCTTTGCATGTGCTAGCGTTTACGATTCAACACCAGTGCAGTATAGTATACGTACAGCTTGCGGTAGGTGCGTCCTCTCGCTGCATGAAATCATTTGATATCCGTAGGCCGCCCAATAAATTCCCTTCAAGGACTTGCATGACTAGCATGGACTCCTAATTCTACTTGCTAGCCGCCAGGAGGCATGACGATATAACATGACTGGCATATACGTCTCATGGTAATGCCTTGTTTTAAAAATATCATTTTAGTTTTATTATAAGTCAAATTAGTTTTAATTAAATCCAACATGAAGTATATATTGATTATGTATATATTCTAGAAATTAAGATATTTTTTATAACTAAGGTTAAAGATGTTTGACCTAGAATACATTTAAAATGATTAATAATTTGGAACGAATGGAGTACGAACGATCAAGCGCTAAGCGCGATCTCTTGGATAACTCAAACCAAAGTTGTGGGGAGCAACCAGGCTAGGGGGTAGAGGCAGCATGTCACACCCGGTTAATTTTGGGTTGTGACACAGCAGCAACATTAGCACTAGCGAGATGACGTGAGAGGATCAGAGTTGCATCGGCACATATATGTGGGGGTGGCCGGCAACGGTAGGGAACCAGCAATACGGGAGGAGGAGGGCAGGAGTGGCCTTGCAAATATGCATAGATATATTAATATTCAACGTTTTTGGTAGAAAATAGAAATGTAAGATTACATTATAGGTAAACGCTATTCACCTATCGACATATCTTTTGCAAAAAAAAAAGGAAGCATACCGGATTTGCAATGTTCCAACTAGGGAAAGATGATCCACGTGGAGAACTAGAATATTCTTTAGAAAAACCAAGGACGACAATTTTCCTATCAAAAACATGTCCTATTTGGTCTAAGAAAAAAAAATGTTGTAGAAGTAAAATAAAATGTTCCAAGTAGACAAATAAATGCTCTAACTTCATTTCACTTTTTATAGCATAAATGGATGAAACCAAACCGTTGGATTTTTCTTTTTTGCGAGGACAAACCGTTGGATTTTAATCCGGTGCTCAGAAAAGTCTATCAACATATAAATAGATAGTCCCAACATTGTATATATAATTATAATTGAGGGGTTGGAAAGTGTTGGAAATGAGTGAAAACCCTACATTGGAAAATGACTCTGTTTTGCTCCTACTTTTTTTCACCGCGACGCTGCTTGTACCGCACCTTTGGCCGGGCCGGAGAAAATGACATGTTGTATTATTTGTGATTAGTGATCTGATTATTGCATGGAACCAATCGGGTTGTGGACTCGTATTTCTTGATTGTATCCTCTGTATTCTTGATTGACCTGTTATAAAAGGCTAGCCCGCATTGAGTGGTCTGAGTCCCAGTAATGTTAAGATCTTTAGAGAAAGATGGGTGAGAAAATTCGTTTTGAAATTTTTTTAATGGGCTATGCCTTGGATTGCCATGCATAACTAAGAGCATCATGTGCATTTGGAATTGTATACTGACATTGTCAATACTAAGAAAAGAATTATAGTTAATTTTAGCTTGTTGGGATCTAAGTTATGAATAGCTACGAAGTTTTTTAAAAAAAAAATTATCAATTTTTCCACAATTAGCTGTACAATTGCAATGAGACAAATTAAACTAATTTGAAGTGGGCAAGAAATGTAGTCTGCCTCCAATTTTCCATGTTTGTCATATGATTCTTGTGGCTGATTTATGCAGCTGGAGGTTTTAATGGGAAGCAGACCAATTGCACTCAGCAAGGGAGCTGAAGAACATCAAGTGGGACCTGCACTTCATACAGTAGGGGTGCCATTTGCTAGCTAGAGGACAGCTTGTCTTTGTGAAAGTCTAGAGCGTGAAGAAGGATGTGTGCAACTGCAATTTGGCTTAATATAATCGGCAGCTCTCCTATCTGGTTCGTTTCCAAAAAACTACAATTTGACAAATTTTCAGCCGTAGCACCGGGGAGGAGAAGCGCCCCTCGACGAGGCCGCTATCAAGAGCTGTAGCCTTATCCTCTTCTCCCATCTCCGTTCAGTGTGTTCAACACAGCTCTGCCCCCAAGTTGCAGGTCTGAAGTTTTAGCATACTTTGTTATTTGGTCTGCATAAAATGATTCACAGAGTAATACTATATAACTCCACTGCAAATGAAATTGTTTTGATCAATGGCCAGGGGATGTCAAATTGTTTCTGTTATCAAATTGGTTGGACTAGAGTGTTGAGCTGATGGCATTCCGTATGACGGGCTGATACAACAGCATGTACTGCATATGATTTTCACTTAAGGTACCCTACAAGCTGATGGCTAATATATATTTTTTGTTCTCTATTTCGCATAGCATATTGAGAAAATGCCATAGGTTTCGATAAGAAATCATCCTCCTTCCTAAACATGTCTTAGGTTTTTTGAGAACACGTGCGTGCCGCAGGTGCACTCTGCTAGTTTAGAGAAACAAAAACAGATACCATCGCAACCTTGTCGGACGAGCTACCATACTTCTTCAGTGCTTGAAACGACAGAAGATACACTCTGCAAGTCAGATTTTTGAGTTATGCCTTAAAGGCTTCGATGCACGTCCTCTCTCTACTGTCTACATGAGATCCTCTTGCGCAGCAAGTGATGTCAGACGCGCCACCACCTAGTAAAGTCGAAGAACCCTCTCCACGAGACTAGTTTTCACCACCCAATCTGCCCATAGGAACGTAAAACCGTTCATGTGTCTAGCACCTTAAAAAAATCTAGTAACCTTGTAGTACATGCTTTCCAAATAAAATAGAACACTGATTCGCTTTTATTCCAATTCTTGAGTTGTTTATAAAAGGGCAGCACCCAATCCGTAAAAAGCCTATACCTCTTTTACAAAAGCAGTCTGAATGGAATCAATAGCTGTGTCAAAAGTCCCTCAGTCCTAATCTTCAACACTTTGCTCTCATCAACCTGATCAGTTACAGACTGTAACTGTAGGGAGAGGGAGAAAGCTTAACGGGGGAGGCAAAGCAGGTAGGTTGCCTGCCCTGAAGCTATCAATCAGTGCAACAATCCCTACATTAGAAAACACTACCAGTGCTCCTCAATCCTCATCCTCTTTGTTTCTTCTCCCTATCTAGCTCGTTGCAGCTGCCATGGGGATACCTTCTTTCTACAAGTGGCTCGTGACCAGATACCCAAGCATCGTCTCCCCCGCAAAGGAGGAACCAGAGGAGGGCATCATCTTCCACAACCTCTACCTCGACATGAACTGCATCATCCATCCTTGCTTCCACCCGCAGGACCAGATGCACGCAGACGTAGACGTATATATGCCCTCACCTTCGATCCATGCCTGTAATCTGCATATGAATCTCAGAATCTGGCATGTATGTAGGTGTGCCCTCCGACAACGGTCAGCGAGGTGTTGGAGTCCATGTTCGAGCACTTGGACCGCCTGTTCCGCATCATCAGGCCGACAAGGCTTCTCTACTTAGCCGTAGGTTCGTACGTACCTAGACCATGTTAATTGTTGTTTCAAGATCGAGCCATGCATGGATGTTGTTTGTTGGCTTCAATTATTTTTTGCAATTAACCTCTCTCGATGCACCTTTTGGTTAATGGTTCCCCGTGCGCAGATGGCGTTGTTCCATGCGCCAAAATGAATCGAGTGCGACGGGGACGTTTCCACTCTGCCATGCTAGCCACAAGTGAGGTCAATAATCTTTGCATTTCATTTCCTTATCGACAGCGTGATGCGTGGTATCTATGCTGCTGAAAATGCTTCAATTTATACAGGCACTTGAAGAGGAAAAAATGCGGAGGGAATTAAGAGAGCAAGGTAAGGAGGTGCCACCGCGAGAGATTTCCGAGGTTTCTGACTCCAATGTCATCACACCAGGGACTGAGTTCATGGAGAAGCTGTCACAAGCGCTCGAGTACTACACCCGTTACAAATTGAATACTGACCCCGGGTGGAAAGACATTATGGTTTGCTCTTGCGCTTCAGTAAATGCAGTTCATGTTCCTTCTGTTTTTCTAAGGAAAGTCCATGCTTGCTTGTTCCAACTTGAACAGTTTGACATGCATGCTCAATCTAATCGCAAGCCGTACGATCTTGATGCTGTTCAGTTTGATCAAGTGGACGTTGCTTGATAAGTTCACAATACATCTCTGTTCTGAAGGTCATACTCTCTGATGCAAATGTGCCCGGAGAAGGAGAGCACAAGATCATGTCTTTCATCCGTGCGCAACGCAGCATGGAAGGCTATGACCCCAACACTCGACACTGCTTGTATGGGCATGTGAGGAATATCGATCCTTTTAATTCTTCACAATCTCATCATTCGAATGTTGTGTAGCACAGATCCTGTTCGCACCCTGGAGCTAACTACTGTGAAGAATTATCATTGCAGGATGCAGATTTGATAATGCTTGCTTTGGCATCTCACGAGGTCCACTTCTCTATTTTGCGTGAGGTTTGTTTGTTAATCCCTATCAATGCTAACATCTTTTTTTTAAAACAAACCGGCAGGAGAGCTGCCTGTTATATGTATTAGAAGGAGGATGGCGTTTATAATGGCGTGGAGTAATCTTCTGTTTAACTTGAACAGGATGTGCTACGCCCAAATCAGGCAGAAACCGAAGGGAATTCGGATAAACCATATCTGGTCCTCCATACCCCCAACTTCAGATAATGCCAGTTGTTACACATTTTGATATATGATGAGAATAACTCCACATCTTCTTTCAGTTTTTGAACATATGGGTTCTGAGAGAGTACTTGGAGATTGAGTTGAAGATATTGGACCCAATTTGCGAGCCTGATATTGAGAGGCTAATAGATGACTTCATCTTTATTTGTTTCTTGATGGGAAATGATTTCATCCCACATATTCCATCACTTGAGACGCATGAGGTATATGTGTACGCGTGCGCCTTTAGATTATAGTAATAGCTTAATGGAAAGTTAACTTTGTTGTCGCTATATATATCCTATCACTTTGTTCATTACTACGAATATGTATGTATATATCGATGTTTCCTTCATTTTCATGAATTCCATGTAACAGGGTGCAGTCCATCTTCTTTTGGAAGTGTACAAAACAACCTTCAACAAAATGGGAGGGTATATTGTCAACACAGATAAAGTACCAAATAATGCCAGCCTCTTATTGTCACTAATGATTGTTACTTAGCGATTGAATTATAGTACTGTGACAGTTTTGTTGATACTTAAAACAGGTGAAAGATAAACATGGTGCATATCTAGAAGTCTCAAGGTTGGAAATATTTTTTCATGAACTGTCCATGTATGAAGAGAAAATTTTTCTCAAAAGATATGAGCTGAAGCAGGTATATTAGCATTCTAGTCAATAGTGTACCGTGATTCAAAATGGAATTTATTTTCATTGTCGGGTGCCGTCATGTTCGTTTTGGCCTTTAGGATTTGTTGCATAAGGTATATCGCGAAATGTTGAGTGAAGCTTCAGAAAGTGAAAGATCAGAGCTGAGGCGGAAACTAGATGACCGCCTTTTTAATGAAGACCGTCCATATGATAGAGTTAGTGATGCCGGCCTATTTGGATCTGTATTTCTCATGCACTCCTGGTAAAAAATTTTGAAATGTCTTTTGCAGATAAGACTGGGATTACCGGGATGGAAATCCCGGTTCCACAGGGAATATTTTGGTGTGGAAACTTCTAATGAAATTGAAAAGCTGCAGAATGACATGGTTATATGTTTCCTTGTTTATTCATTTATCCTGATGGATCCCTGGCTGTTGAGAAATGGCAAGGTGGCATTTTTGTTGTTATAATCTTCCCTCCCTTTATTTTCTCTCCTCCCTTTGAATTTAGGCTGAGAAGTATTTAGAAGGACTTTGCTGGGTGTTTCAATGCTATTTTGCAGGCGTACCATCATGGAGCTGGTAAGAATGACATGCTTACATACTGAACATTAATTCATCTCATGGTTGTATCTCATTGTGCGTCTTATGGTACAACTTGTTGCAGGTACTATCCATTCTACGTTGCTCCTTTCGTATCTGATCTCAAGGGTCTTGCTCGGTTTCAGATATCTTTCACTGTGGACAAACCACTACGACCATTTGATCAGCTCATGGCAGTTTTGCCATCACCAAGGCACATTCACCATTCTTACGGCTGCTATGCACGTTACTTGTTGTGTGTTTTTTTATATATAATTCCCCCCCTTTTCCAGCTGGTGTGCTCTCCCAAAATGTTACCACTGGAACTTTTTGTATCGTCGAGAAGATGACTATCCGAAGTTGCAGACTGACACGAAGGGGAAACGTTTCTTGTGGAGTGTGAGATATTCGTTCATATGTGCAGTAGATCAATGAACCGAATCTATACTGATCACCTAGCAGTGCACTTGGCAATGTTCATTTTCAGTGAAAGAAATTGTTTCAGGGTATCTCTGAGGAACTGCTGCTTTCTGCCACTGAAGCGGTAGATGAGAAGCTGACGGTAAAACAATTGCTTGTCATCTTTGTTCATGTTACACAACTTCTGCAGTTGCATAAACCGTAATCGTAGCTAGTTGTTTGCCCTTACTCTCTCTGTTCTAAATTAGATGGATGAGGTGAGACGGAATACTACTCGGCAAGACAAGGTCTTTCTGCACAGGAACTCAAACGCTCTGGCACATCTCAAAGAAGTTGTTGTACAGACAACATACTGTTCAGCGCAGAAGCTTCCGATAGATTTAGCTACGAGGTGCATAAAGTGAAAGTCTGAACTGAAATGATGTAAATTAGTGCCAGTACCGTGTTCAGAACAATGGTCTGAATTTTGAATGTTTACACAGTGGAATCGGGGGGTGGTTGTCGCCTGATGACAATGATGGCTTGAGCAACAGTTTCTTTCCCTCGCCCATAAAAAATCTGCAGGACATCACAAATGATCAGGCAATGTATGTTTTCCCTCGAACATTGCTGTCCTGAGGTTGAGGCCTTGTGGTAGCTAGCTTTGGCTTCCATCCCAAATTTTAATCGCATTTTGGGTGTACATGCATGTTTCAGATCAGCCATGTTCTTCAATCCTGAGGTAGGGAATCCAATTACAAGGCTACTTAGCGATGTCAGAGTACCTGAGAAGGTGGGTTCATGAAACTATTAAAGTGGTTTGTTCCTAATTTTATATTAGAAAGTTCATCTTCGGAATTCTTGAGTCCTGCAGACTGTTTCGGGAGCTGACATCTCAAAGAGGCCACTCTGGCACACGTACCCGGGCTCAAGGCCGCCACCGCCCATGTAAGTTAAACTAGACTTCTAGAACCACAAAATCTTTTTGATCTATCCATTGATCTTCTACATTCATGTCGCCGATGGAGATGAGATGACCGCGTACTCTGACAATTGCAGCGTTCAGAGGCCGGATTCTATCTGGAAGCCGAGCACGCCGGTGACGCCGCGGGAAGAGCACAAGAACGCCGGAACGGGGTGGATGGGGCGGGGCAGAGGGAATAATGCCATTGCCGCCGCCCAGGCGAAGCTCGCCAGGAGCAGCAGCTACGGGCATGGCACTGCCACCGACACGCCACGGAGCAGCAGCAGCAGCAGCTACAGCTATAGGAAAGGTTTCCATCGGGTGGACATGCCGCATAGCAGAGGAAGCAACAGCAGGTTTGACAACGATGGGGGAGGTGCACCGTGGACAGGGGGAGGCGGCGGCGGCGACCATGCCGCGAGTGCGCAGCCACGCCGTTGGTAGGGGTAGGACACTCGCATTTCAGGGATCAAATATATTATATATGTATATAAAGTTGTTCATCTCACCGTATACACGCATTTTGTGCCCACTGGATGTCTAGGTTTCCTTTTTGTGAATGTACTGGATATTTTGATGAAGAACTGTACCATGCATGCATGCAGCAAGGTACAATAATCTCACCAAGTCAGGTGTTGAGTTCTTATAAAGGGCAATGCATGAGATCATCCTCACGCACCAAGAGAGGTCAGGTAGGCCACCAGGTCCATATTGTCGCAGCCTTGGAAGCTACAAGACGACCTCCGGAAGCAGCAGCTCTCAGGACGGACTGGCATCAACTGCACCTTCTTCTTCTCCAGGTCCAGCGCGTACAGTGCCGGGTCTTGTTCTGTTCTTCTCCATGCATGGCTGCCAAGAAGATGAGGCCATTCCTTTCACACATCGACCGCAGGCGCATTCTCTTCACGGCGCCGGAGACGACGGACGACGGCAGCAATGCGTCCAAGCCCACGTTTTCCCAGTCCCACCGCCTCTCCCGCCAATAACCAGACCGGTGCCTTGTCTTCTCATAGTCGCTTCCAGAGAAGACGTTCATTACCAAGTTTCCGGCATCGCCTTGGCCGACCTGCACCAAGCCCAGCTTCCCGTCCGGCAAGACGACGAGCCGGCGGTCCGGGTACGGGTGGGCGAAGCTGAAGCGGTGCATGCGATACCACTTGGGCGACTCGACCCTCCCCTGCAGCGTGTCCAGGCGGAGGCCGAACACCACCCTGTCGCCGGACAGCCAGAACACGCTGCCGCCGACGGCCACGCCGCCGGCGCCCATGTAACCCAGCAGCCTGCTGCTGATATTGGGGCCGGAAAGCTCTCCCTCTGCTCCCCAGGATTCTGCGTCCGCCGAGTAGGACCGGCACATCGTGTCCTTGCCGCGCTTGTAGACCACGACGATTCGGAAAGCGGCGGATCCCGGGCGCAGCAGCGGATGGACGGCGGCGCCGTCAAGGTCGGCGGTGGCGAGCCGCGCGCAGGCGTAGTGCTCGGGCATGTCAGCGGAGGGGAGGACGGTTGCCTTTGGTTGGGCTGTGAAAAGGTGAGCTGTGAAAAAAAACTGTTGGAGGCTGTAAACCGTGGGAAAGCTAAAAGCCAGCTGTGAAACTGTAGGTTTGCTGGGAAATGTTTATAATGCTCCTGAAGGCTTGAGAGAATTTTGATATTCAAGTTGATTGTAAAATACTGTGCTGTTCACTAATTCACATGCAAATTACCATTTTAGAAACGGAAACTTATTTTTTTTTTAAGTTTTGCATCTATTAACGTATGGTCCTGTCGGATTTGGTGACCGGCAGTCCAGCAGAGGGTTACCCAGGTGATAGATTTGTAGGCGGGGGAGATTGCAAGATCAAAAACTTGAATGGTAACACAGAAACGCAAGGTTTAGACAGGTTCGAGTCTCCAAAGAGTAATACCCGACGTTCTATGTTCTGGTGGATTGTATTGCTGATCGCAAGTGCGAAGAGTTAACATTCCTTCGTGGGGAGGGAGGGTGTCCTTGTCCACCTTATATAGGCTGACAACCTAGGGTTATAATTGGATAGGATCTAATTCTAGTCGATTGATACAAAGAAATCAACCTGAGTCGGTTTACGATGTGTGTCCCGTAATATCCGGGTGGAATCTATTTTGCCCGGCCTCCAAGCTTGTGCACCACGCATCTTCATACCTTGCCGCGCACGCCATAATCGGACGGGACCCACTTGTCAAGCCGGCCACTACCCTAGTCGGTGGGGACCCGTGGGTACCTTTATCTCTCAGGTCCGTATAGATAATCCCATAGATTTATGCTTATATTACTGATTTGCTTAAATTTATGCGCACTATTTTTTTCATTGCAAATCACCACCAGACGAGTTAATTTTACTATAAAAGCACATGTCTCTGCTTTTATGAGCCATTGACCTAAGAACCCAGTGAATAGGTGCCCCGCGCGTCAGCAATAGATTGATTATTGCCCGAGAAAAAACCAGTACTTGGACGAGCTCTGGTCCTCAACGTCAGTCCCTCTTCTATTAGAAGCCTAGCGCTGCAGATCAGGAAGGGGAGATGGTCGGCGTGCAGATCGGGAAGGGGAAGAAATTGAGGAGGGGAGGCTGATCCTTCTTCCTTCTTCCACCCCTGGTTCACCATCCACTTCCCCGCCGGAGAGAGGACGCGGGAGGAGCGGGGCCGTAAGGGCCTCCCTGTGCCGGTGACGAACCCCGGGCGACAAGAAGTCAGCCACTAATCGCGCCGCGCAGACCTTCTCCTTGCACCGGCCAAGGAGAAGCAGGTTCGGAGGGTGAGGAGAGGGCCACCGGCTAGAAAGGAGGGGAGCCACCGGCTAGAAAGAAGGGGAGCCACCGGCGTACAAGCCCTGCTACCAGTGCCGCACAGGGGATTCCTAGCCGCTTGCTGCTCTGTTGCCAAACCGAGATGAGGAAAAGCAGCGAAGCGATACACATAATGGATGGCAGGTGGGTAACAGTCCGAAAAAGTAAGACTGAACCTGCTGCGGAAATTACACCGAGAAAAAACAGCTCTGAAGAAAAAACAGCTCCACGTGGTAGAACCTGCCGGTAGCCAAACGCTTTGGTTGCTTTCTGCTTTTTTTTTTTTAAGCCAAAGCAGCCTCAACAGCCCAACCAAAACTGCTGGTCGTAGCGTTGCCCACGGCGAGCCTGAGAGAGGCGGCGTGGTCGTCATCACGCGACCCGCAGCGGAGCTCGAGGAGGAGGCGGCCGTTCCGGGACGCCATGAAGCGGGAGTTCCGGAGCAGGTCGCCGTCGAACGCGCCGGGAGGAGCGGCGGGGCGGGAGGAATTCCAGACGCGGGCTCGAGTTGTAGTCGTGCCTCTGAGCCGACGGCGAGGGCGTTGACGAGACGGTCGTCTTCGGACGGAGGCTTGCGGCGGCAGGTGATGAAACCGGCCTCGCTGGCGACGAGGCGGCGCCCTCGCCTGCAGGTGGCGGCGCAGCGGAGGAGGTCGGCCGTGTCGTCCAAGTAACTCGCGAAAATGTGGAGGAGGAGATCGTCGTTAAGGGCGAAGCAGCCACCGCCGCCGCCGTCCTCGACGCGCGCCATTCGTTTGAGGCGCTTGCTGGTGCTTCCTAGGGACAGAGACGACGTGCGCTCCCGTCGGTGCACGACGACGCCGCGGCGGCGGAAGCATATACGTGCTTGCGCCTTGCGGCAACTACGAAATCGAAGAGAGATCGAGAAGCAAGTCGTGTTGATGGAAGGTCATGATGATTATGGAAGGAGAAAATTGAAAGAGCTTCTTCTACTTTCTTTTTATGATTCTATCCATAAACACAACCTACGATGCCAGTCCGGCAGGATCCATACTTGGAACTTTGGAAGTTTCTCCCTTTATGCAGAAGCTGAACATTTCTGTCTGTCTCCGGTCGAGTTCAACGTGTGAGCCGGTGCCCAGTGCGGCAAGGCAGGGCTGAAATGGCTCGAGATGACGCGCGAGTCGAGCAGCTGGATGACGCCTGGCGCGGTCACGCGTCGGGGGACCTTGTACTGTCCGATGGACGCGCCATGGGAGACGGCGTAGTCGGCGAGCTCCTCGAAGGTGCCCGACCGGACGACCCGGATCTCCAATGGCCCGATGGAGCCGTCCGCCACCCGGCTCTGCCGGTACACCGAGTTCATGGCCTCCTCCATCTCCAGGCAGCACCGGCCCAGCACGTCACCGTCGTCGTCCACGCTCTCGCCCCCGTCGCCGACGACCATCAGCTCCCAGTAGATGACGTAGTGCCCCGGGATGGTCTCGGCGCACGCCCGGCTGGTGTAGTCCAGCACGGCGCCGCCGCCGTGCCGGCGGAGCAGCGCCGACGCGCGCTCCACGGCGCGCTGCAGCTCGGCCTCGTCGGTCTTGTCGGACTCGATGGACAGCAACACGTTTCTGCGGCGCACGAACCGGACCCGCGGCGCCGCGTTGTGGAAGCCCGTCACACGGAGGACGTCACCGACGCGGTACCGGTACAGCCCGGCGTAGGTGGTGACCACCAGCTCGTACTCCCGCCCAGCCTCCACGCCGGCGAGCTCCACTAGCAGGTGGCTCGCCGCCGGTGCGTCTCCGGCGGCGTCGTCGACGGGCAGGAACTCGAAGTAGGCCGTGGTGGGCATGATGGTGTAGGATACCTCGGACGGATCGCACATCGGGGAGAGGTTGAGGCCGACGGAGGCTTCCGAGGACACGTACATCTTGGAAATGATCGGCAAGCCACCGCTGTAGTGATTCAGGATCGGGACGTACTGCGCCATGGAGCCGGTGACGACGGTGTCGAGGTACTTGGTGTTGGGCCAGATCCGTGCGATAATCCCGGCCCCGCTGTCGCCATTGGACCCCGAGCCCTCGGCGCGGACGAACTGGGCGAGCTCGGGGTCCGGCCGGAGGACGCCGGCGACCGCCTCGCGCACCGACGGGTCGGTGACGCGGTCGGTGAGCTCGCCGGCCTCGATGTCGGCGGCGAGCTGCTCCCAGTTCTGCTGGAAGAAGCGGACGGCCCGGAGGACGCCGGAGGCGAACACGGCGCCGACGCGCACCACGCGGTGGCGCTGGCACAGCCCGCAGAGCACCTGCGCGTACATGCTCTGGAACGCGTCCGGGCAGAGGATGGCCGCCACGGGGCTCGTGAGGGCGCCGGGAGGGAGCTTCTGGAATGCCTCGCTCTTGAACAATCTCGTCTGGACCGTCCGCGCCGGCAGGCCTCCCGGCGTCGTCGTCTCCGATTTGGCGAAGTGGAAGTAGAGGCCACACCCCTCATCAAACCCAGACACATACCTGCATGCTCCATGGCCGCCATTACTGTTAGTACAGAGTGCTAACAAGCTAGATGCAGTATTAGTAACTTACTGGATGATGACGGACTTGATGAGGCCGCCCAGCATCATGCGGCGGTGGAACTCATCCTCGACGGTGGGTATCAGCTTGCGCTCGCCGCCCGACGTGCCGGAGCTGGTGAAGAACTCGGTGACGGGGTGCCCCGGCCCCGTGAGGATGGGCGAGCGGTCGCCGTTGGCGATGCGGCGGATGTACGGCAGGAGGTCCTCGTACTCCACCATGGGAACCTTGGCCCGGAAGGTGGCGCGGTCGGTGGCGCCGGCGAGGTCGCACCTGTTGCCGAGGTACTCTGTCTCGGCGTTGCGGGCGAGGATCTCCCCCAGGACGCGCTCCTGCACGGCGTCCGCGTTGGTGGTCACCTCCTCGATGAAGCGAAGCTTCTCGGTGTCCATCTCTTTCGCCAGCGACGAGGCAGGGGTACGGGTCGCCGCGCCGGGGGTCGACTTGCCGGTCGTCGCCGCTGCCTTTGGCTGGCTCAATCGGTCAATCCTAGCAGCATGTGGTGGTTGATATTCGCTGTGAGTGTGGAGCACGAGATGGTGATGAGACCAGACAAGATCAGGAAAAGATATTCGGATACGAGGTGATAAGTGTCACATCAGAACTTCGAATGCTATTAAGAGAACTAAACATAAACTAATTATAAAACTAATTGTAGAATATGTGCTAATTCGCAAGACGAATCTATTAAATCTAATTAATCCATAATTAGCAAATGGTTACGGTAGCATCACATTATCAAATCATGGACTAATTAGGCTTAATAGATTCGTCTCGCAAATTACACTCCATCTGTGCAATTAGTTTTGTAATTAGCATATATTTAATATTTCTAATTAGCATCCAAACATTCGATATGACGGGTGTTAAATTTTAACACGCTGGAGCCAAACAGGCCTATGAGCACGAGATGCTCTAAAAAAATGAGCACGAGATGCTAAAGGGGTCTTTTCTTTGCACGACAAACAGGCGGGTGCTGTTGGAGTACTGTGCAACACTTATTTCTTTATGCAATGTGCAATTAATGATCATGATGGTGATCAATAAAAGGAAAAGTTCCAAAAATCCACCCATACATACATTCAGGGGATTTCAAATACCCATCCGCGCCGCGGCTCACTTTTCTTACAGTCTAAAACCTGTAAATTTTATGCATTTTCAAATGTAGCTTGCCATTTCATTTGAACCAATGCTTCACAATGTGCTCATTCCAGCCATCGATGCCAATGCCACCTATGAATTCAGAGCTGGCTCAAAAGGACTGTTGGAGTTTTTATCTAATTTGTAGGATTCAGGTGTATCCCATCTAATTTCAGTAGCCATGCAATGCATGTTTGTCCTCCCGGTAGTCTTACAGGAACCAACAATACCAGAGGTGCTGATAGTTCTTGTGGCACAGTGCTGCTCACTCCTGATACTGGGTGTCATTCAAACTACCTGTCGTTCGGAGGCGCAAGGAACTCTAGACATGAAATGGATGGAATGAAACAAGATCATCTGCACAGCCAAGAATCGAAAATCTTACTATTACTAATTGGAGTCTCCTTTTGAAGCCTCTAGGTGAAGCCACCTAGAATTCCTAGGTGGACACTCTAGAAAAAAGAGAGAAATCTTAGAAATTCAAAAAAAAAGCAAAACATCCGACCATCAATCGATAGATTCAAATCATCATAGCCATTGGATCTATCATGTTTTCTAAAAAATTACCCACCTATGCCATTATGAAAATAGCCTAAAGTAACACACTAAATCTATATATAAATTACCCACCTCTACCATTATATAAAATAAATTAAAGTAACCCCCTAATCTTCATCAAAAGTACCCACTTATGCCATTATAAACAATATTTAAAATAACCCCCTAATTTGCAATCGAATCGCCCACCACTACTACTTAAAAACTTAAAGGAACCCGTTAAATTTGCATCTATATTACCCACACATGTCATTATTAAAAATAACATGATAACCCTACATTTGAATCAAATAACCTTAATTAAAAATATACAGCAATATATGATTCTAAATCATCCATATTTTGCGCTATTGGTATATGATATAATAATTAAGGTCTATACGCATGATGTGTGTCACCATTTATAAAGATATAGACGAAGTGATGAGAATATAGATTTCTATATTAAAATTGTATCACAAACTTAGGGTTCATTAAATAAATTCAAGCGCATACCTGTGATGCAAAGTGAAAAGTTAAAGATTATAAATGTGGATAAAAATATTATAGAGTAATTATTAACTAAAATCTATCACAATTGGATAAAGATAATAAGTATATATCTATATAATATTGTGTTCAAATATTTAACAAACGAGAGGTAGCTTATGGTAATATTTTTTAGCAATGTAGTCCTATTTTTTTCCATTGGAGACTCCACATTAGTTCCCACGAGACAAACTAGAAAAAAGAGACAAATTCTTATAAAAATTAAAAACATCAAACACCAATCGTGTAAACTCTAATAATCATAGCCATTGATCTATTATATTTTCTAAAAAGTTACCGACCACTGTCATTGTGAAAATATTCAAAAATGAGCTCTAAACCTATATCTAAATTACCGAACTCAGGTATTATAAAAAATAATCTAAAGTAACCCCATAATCTTCATCTAATTTGCTAATACATATCATTATAAAGCATAACTTCAAATGTCATTCTAAAATTTTATCTATATTACCCACGTATGTTGTTATTAAAAATAACCTAAATTAAATACCTAAATCTTAATCTCATGTGCATCATACAGAAATGTCAAAAAGTAAACTAATATATGATTCTAAATTACCTATTCATGTCATTGTTAATATAAAAATACTAAGTTAAAGTATATACACGTGATGAGTATCACCATTTAGACCATTTATACATGTATGTGAGGAATCAATGAAAAATATTGATTTGTATGATAAACATAATGTATGGAGGATTGGAGGTACGATACAAAATGGAAAAAGTATGAATATGGATGAAAAAGTGCATAGAGTAATTATTAATTAAAAATCAATCACATCTGGACAAAGATAGGTACATATCTATATAAATATTATGTTGACATATTGAAAAAATAGGAGAGTAGTAGGTAATCAATTTTGATTATTAGCTAGGAGTTTAATTTCTAAATTATTTTCAAATACAATAGCTTCTAAAAACATTAGCCCGTGCGGGAGCACGGGTTGATGGACTAGTTGGATAAATTCAAGTATGCCATCTCTTATGCCACAAATGAAGGTTCACTCATTCACATCACAGGGTAGACTGAAGCAACCGAATATTTATGATTTTGGGGAAAGTATGCCATCGCTCCATGTTGGTGTTAGCTCTAGTAGATTCAATTTTGATGGTCTTCACAATTCCATAACTAAAGCAGAACAATTCTGAATGGCATGTGTGCAGAAGGAGCTGGAAGGTTACTGAAGTGAATGTCTGAATCATGCAGGGGAGAATATGGTTGCAGTACAAGTGCAGGAAACGATTCGGCAAACATGTGCAATCAGAGAAACCATCGACTGGTTCAGAACTTCAGATATGACGGTCTTCTAAATGGTTGGAAGCCGGCAATCCGATCCATGTTCGTCTAGAGAAAGGAGCTTCACCCCACCGCCACAGCCACAGGAAGGAATTTTCTGGACGAAATTTGGAGAAAAGAAAAACAAACAGGAAAAATCAAAAGTCGGATTCGCAGCTGGCGTCGGCAAAAGTCGGATTCCCGCCACGCGCCTCTGGCCTATAAATCCATCCTTCTCTTCTGCTGCTCCATCCATCCATCCTTCTCTTCCGCCGCTCCCCTTCCGATCCACGTCGTGGAGATGGCGGCGCCGGGCCCGGCGATCTTCGCCCGCGGCTTCCGCTTCAACCCATCCCCGCTCGAAGTCGCCACCTACTACCTCCCCCGTCTCGTCGCCGGCGCGCCGCTGCACGAGGCCGTGCGCGCCGTCGTGCACCACGCCGACGTCTACGGCTGCGAGCCCGGCGACCTCGCCCGCCAGTTCTTCCCACTGCCCAGGACCGGGCACCGATTCTTCTTCACCCACTGCAAGCTGCAGCAGCCAAACAGGGCGGGGAAGGCCAGCAGGGCCGCGCGCGCCGCCGGCTCCGGGTCGTGGCACTCGCAGAGTCAAGGACGTCGTGGACCACGCCGGTGTCAAGGTCGGCGAGATCAGGAAGCTCCGGTACAAGAAGGGCGGCGCGTACACGGACTGGCTCATGGACGAGTACTCGTGCTGCTTGGAGGACGCCGTCGCCGGCGACAGGCAGTTCGTGCTCTGCAACATCTACGTCTCCCCCAGGGCCGATCAAGGCTCCGCAGCGCGCCAAGAATCCACCGCCTTCTTCGCTCCACCTGCGCCTGCGCCTGCGCCCGTCGTGATCGCGCAGGCGGCGGCGCCCAAGAGGCCGGCGCCGCAGAGTGCCGAGCCGCCGTGCCCCAAGCGGATGCGGGGTGCCGTCGCCCCGACGCCTCCGGTCGTGCAGCCAGCGGGTCATTGGACGGCGTCCTTTGCGCCACCACTGCCGTACGTGCCTCACATCGCCGCTTCAGCTCAGCCTCCGCCGCCGCCAGTTCCGACCCGTCTCGCAGCGCCGCCGCTGAGTCGCTCGCTAGAACCCGCACCGCCGCAGCCAACTCTCCTGGTGGTACCTGCCTGCCACATGCCAGTGGAAGCACCGGCACGTCACTGCCAGCCGCCTCAGCCGTCCGTGCAGAGGAAGCAGAGCACACGTGATCCGTTTGAAGCCGCTGAGCTGGGAGACGAAGCAGAGGAGGAAAGGGTGGCAGCGCCTGATCCCAAGGAGTCCCCTGCAGCGCTTGTTGATCAAGATGACGACTGGGCCGAGTTGGAAAAGTGCATGGACGACGCCGTGCCAACAGCCGAGGGCTCGACGGTGAGTGAGGACGAGATGGACCAGACGAAGCAGAGCACGGGCGATCCGTTTGAAGCTGCCGAACTGAGAGACGAAGCAGAGAAGGAAGGTGTCGCAGCGCCTGGTCCCGCACAAGATTTCGACATGGACGAGTTTTGCAGGTCACTAGAAGGAAATGGCGACTTGGTAAGGCTCTTTGAGGATGAAGACAACGTGCTGACAGCTGAAGCAGAGGAGGAAGCAGCTGCCAACTCTGAGGGCTCAACGATGGCTGAAGACGCGCCTGATCCATCGACCATGGAGGAGTCACCTGCGGCGGCACAAGATTTCGACATCGACGAGTTTTGCAAGTCACTACAGGACGACATACGGGCATGCGAGCTGGACCACTTTGCATGCTCTTTCGAGAACGAAAGCTTTTCCTGGGAGTATGGCATGGGTTAGGAAGAGATCCAGGTTGCAACTGGATTTGGAAGACTTGGTGACTGACGACAGCAAGAGCAGTAGCAGCTGCAGAAGAGCTCCATCCAGAAGAAGGATTGAAACTTTTCTGCGGATGAAAATAATGTTATCCTTCCTAAATGTAACAACTCTGTATGTTGAATTCAGTTTGGGCAGTCTTGTGGTAGTATACATAGTATGTTTTTGAAAGCTCTGATTCCAAATTTGTTTCTGCGGATCAAGGTCTTACCAAATTCTCTAACCTGCGTGCAATAGCTATTGGCATTTGGCAACACATTCTAAAATCCTCTTACCCTACGTTCCTTATCAAACTCAACATACGAACGCTATCTATTGGCTGCAAATCGATTTTATCCATCTCTCCCGTCACCTTCCTGCGTTCCGGCCGGCGGTTTACGACGGCGAGAGATGACTGCGAAAGGACGATTCCGCATTCAAGGTAAATAACTGGGAAGAGCATGCATCGAAAACTTGGAGTGACGTGATTCTGACCCGAATCTGTACAGAGGAGGCTAACAAGGCAGGCATTGGAATTGAGGTCAGAATTCAGAAAGAATTCACAGAGAGAAGAGCATGAAAACATGGTTAGTGCATGGTGGAATTAACCACATCCAATTTGAGGGCAGCAACAATGATGTACTCAAGTCAATGCGTACTGAAAAGAGAGCTCCAAGCTAAAATTTAGTACACTAGACCCACACGAATTGTATAAAATTTCTGCAAGCAATCAGTCTGCAAAAATAAGACGAGCCGCCGCCGTTTCCTCGCCTCCGAGCAGTAAGACGACGACGTCGCCCTCCCTGTCCTCCCTCCCTTGCGCTCCCTCATCTCTGTCTCGCTCTTGTCGACGCTGCAGGACCGCCAAGAAGGAAGCCCCACGCGTCTGGTCCCCATTCTGCAGCAGGAACCGAGTCCACGGCGAAGCACTGGCTGCCGCTCCGCCTCTCGCCGTCCCCTCCGTGCTGGGCCCGAACTGCGCCGCCGCTGCCCTCCACGATGCCCTAGGTGAGATCCCTATCCCGAGGGCTTTCCGTTTTGACACTTCCCGTCGATTTCCGTGCACCGTAGGCCGATCTGCCGTTTTGCGGTGAAGTTCCGGCAACGCACAGGAGCACGTGCATGGCGCCGCCGTGTGTCGTCGTCGTTGTGCTGTGCTGAGGGAAGGAGATGAGTTTGGCCCCGTTTGGTAGAGCTTCGGCTTCTCATAAAACAGCTTCGGCTTCGGCTTCTTCGGTGGAGTGGTTTTTTTAGTGAAGTTGAAGCCGTTTTGCAAAACGTTTGGTAAAACGGCTTCTCAATGGCAATATATGTAATTTTATGATCACTTAATGCTTGGAGAGAGAGGAGAAGCCGGTGAAGTCACTTTTTTCGGCTTCTCCTCTCTAGTGTAAGCCGTTTTGCGGCTTCTCCCCGGCTTTGGTGGTGAAGCCGTTTTAAAATTGACCCTTTGGTAGGGCTTCACCAAAAGCCGGTGGAGAAGCACTTTGAGAAGCCCTACCAAACGGGGCCTTAGGAGCCTTTACATCTAAAACCAACGGTCTAGATTAGATCATAACTTACCCCTTCGTGAGCCAATGAAACGATGGCACGTGTATTACATAATCCCAGTCAGCAAGCACATGTGGACCCGAGTCAGCGCCACGTGCGCAACAAATCAGCACCTGAGCCCAGTCAACCTTCTTTTTGCATTCCAGTCCCTATCCTTGTTGGTAATCACGGCACAATTATTCTTTATCATGTTAATCTTGCACTCAAGTACCATAATACCTTGATAATTGTTATTCTGACCCTACTCCTTGTACTTTAACAAAAAACCTTGTTCTTTTCCATATTTATTACTGTTCGGATCCTTGCTATAATTCTGTTTAAGCCCTTCCCGACTTCAAATAATTACATATAGGTCCCTAAAACTTCAAATGCTTATATCTTTTTAACCGTAGCTCCGTTTTAAGCAATTCTTACGCTCACGCGTTTGAAGTGAAGCGTGCTAAACATTAGTAAGGTTTTTATCCTATTTTAATACTGTTTGGTGTACTTTTCCTTTTATTTATTGTGCGCTATTTCCAATTGATTGCGCGTGTAGGAAGTGAGCTGTCTGTGAACCTCCAAGTTCAACAATTCAAAGTTGCTGAACACTCTTCTTCTAAAGGTAAGTGTCCTTGATCATTCTTACTCCTATTTATTTTATTTTATTAGAGTAGTTAGACTTAGTTGCATGTTGTGTCTTAAATTGGAATCCCTTGTTAGGGTTTACTAGATATTTCCAACATATTCCTTGAAACCCCGGTTGGATGGTTATGGGTAGTTTCATGTTTAGCTTGCAGTCCAGTTGGTCTAATTAATTGTTTATGCAATGGGAACCGGTTGGTAATCTTTTGGTAGGAGCATGGTAACTAGGGAATCTGAGCAGAATGGATGGACCAGGTAGATGGTTCTGATTCAATTGGATTTTATTTGGTTTGTGTCGTTGACATGTGGGTTGCCTGCTCGGATTGGAAGGACCGTTTCATGGAGAAGTAACCTGGCTTAACCGCGCAACCATGAGGGCTACATGGCTCTAGACCTGATCAATTAAGTAGTTGTCCCACTAGTTTTCATTGTCGGACGGTTTGAGTGGCACAAGAGGGGGCTTCTACAGTGGAGGAAAATAGACTCCCTATTAGCGGTGAATCCTTAGTAGGTGTCTGCCGGTGGGAAGTCACGACTTCTGAGAGACCTTGTAGTAGGACCTTGGCTAATCACCTTGGAAGTGTAAGGCGTAATTGGGAACACGACTCGTGGGTAAAATGTGCAACCTCTGCAGAGTGTAAAACTGATATATCAGCCGTGCTTATGGTCAAGAGTGGCTTGGACTTCTTCATGATTAGTGGAGATGGATGGTTGGTTTAGAGGCCAGGAGGTGTTACCCTGGTGTGGCTTGGATGCTAGATGGAATCCAGTGTTGGTTTTGGTGCTCGGATGGAATCCGAGGGGTTGGCTTGGTGGTTTGGAGCTTATGGTGTTGGTGATCATATCTAGTAAATAGGTGCTAAGGTAATTAAGGTTTAGGATGAGTTGCTTAGGTGCTTTATAACTAGAGTAAGTCTTGTTTTGCCCTTATGTCATATAATTTCCCACACTTGCGAAGTACATTTTCGATGTACTCATCGTTTTTCCTTTCAACCCCTACTATGTTTTCCCCACCGCTGCTAAGAAGCTGGAGAAGAAGTGGATACTAGGAAGATGATGGCTTCGACCCGGATGCTCCATACTAGGCTGACGATCCCTTGGAAGACTGCCTGTGGCTTGATGGAAGACCCATTTTGCAAGAACTTAGCTATCTAAAGTTTAGTAATTTTTTTTAACTAGCTACTTTAGCTAGGGCTAGGGTGTCTGGATCCTCTAGCTAAATAATAGTTGAAAAGGTATTTGTCTACCTTATCCCTCACTCCCACTTTAAATACTTTTCCTAAGGAGGGTGGAGGGGCAGTTTGGTCTTTTATCATTTTAGTTGGCTCCTGCTAAAGGAATATTTAGCTATATTTGGATTCATATAGTTGACTATTAAATTTAGCCAGCTAAAATTTAGCTCGTGGATCAAACAAACAGGATCTAAATCCAAAATACTCACATTCACATTGACAAAGATCGCTAATTCTGAATATTGCCATTCAGTTTTGTTTGGATAGGCAAAGGCAATGCTGAAACCACTCAGTTTCGTCATACTAGACGGATGAAAGTGGTATCCGTCCGTTCGTCAGACCGAAAGCTTCAGATACTCAAAAATTCGGACAGTCAATATCCGTACCATATCCGAATCCAGATACTCAAAGTTGGATATTTAATATGCGAATATGATGAATATCATTATTTGACACATCCTGATACTATTTGTATCCGTATTCGATCCGAGGAAAAAAACAACGTGCTGCATCCGTATTCGTATATATCGTATCCGATCCATTTTCATGCCTTCACAAATGCAACGAATAGAATATAATTTGCCGGCCTTGTCACAGCACAAATTTTTTGGTTTTTGGGTTCACCGTGAGCAACGTCGTCCGTGGGAACAAATTAACCTGCCCGATCCTTCTGCACAGCTACTCCTACAGTATACTGTATTTTGCCCTCGGTGCCATCTCACTCTCCTCCTGGGTGCTCTCCCCTCCTTTGCACGCAGCAGCTACTCCACGATGCACTGGATTGGAGCCTAGCTACTGTGCAGGAGTAACATGACGTATTGTACGTGGGGTGAACCGGAGGGAGGGCACCAAGAGTTCAAGCCTGCTGCACTGTTCTCTGTACGGAGTAGTACTGTTGGAGTAGGGAGAGGTACAGGAGACACGCAAGCTGACGCTAGTCCGTCCGGCGATCCGGCGTGTACGGTTGGGTTACGCACAACACTCTGACTCTATGTGACTGTGAGGGAGGTCGCAACATTGCAACAGCAGCAGATACACCTTGCCGCCTGATTTTTCACAGCTGCCAACGGTGCTATTCTGGGTCCCACTCCTTTCGTTTTCCTGGGTCCTGTAACATGCCGCCACTTTTGTTTTCCTGGCTGCCAAACTTTCCAGTTTCCCTACAAAGTTCATACAAATGCCCTTTTCTATGGCCAAGCTACAGCTTATTCGCTTCAGCTTATTCAGCCGGCTTATCAGCCACGCTTCAGTTTATTCAGCCGGCTTATCAGCCACCAAACAGTATTTTCCTCTCACAACAAATCAGCCGTTTCAGCTTTTCAGCCGGCTTATAAGCTGAAGCGAACGGGCCCACAGAGAGTAACCATTGATGGCAGTGGGATGACATGTTTGGGCTAGGCCTGTTCACGGGTTGGTTCAAAACCGTTGAACCCGTGAACCCAAACCAGACGGGACTGCTGAAGATGTTTGCGCGGGTTTTGTCCGGTTTCTGGTTCCAACCCACATGTGCAGGAACGGGTTAAGTTCAACACGGGTTGAAAATCGTGAAACCTGCTAAACCCGTCCCCGTCGGTGCTTGCGTCTACTTCCTGGCACCTACTGCTGCTTCTTTCGTTCTACTTGCTTGCTGTTTAGATCCATGTGGTTGGCATACAGCAACTCGTTGCCATGAGTAGCTTTCTATCTTGGCATAGCACTGCTCGAACCCACAGCCAGGCCGCCGCGCGCAGTGCCGCCTGGGACCCGGCCTGCGCCCGCCGGAGTCGCAGCTCGGCTAGGCCGCCGCCCCCAGCCCGAGCGCCGCCGACCGTGCTCCCTACTCGGCTGCTCGCCTCGCCGGCCAGGGCCGCTGCTACCCTCCCGCCTCACCGGCTAGGGCCGCTGCTCGGGAAGCCGGCCACATGCTCGCTAGGTCCTCCTGCGGCAGGGGGGCACCTGCTGCTACCCGTGTCGTAACATTTGCAAAACTGTCTACAGATAAACAGCAAAACTGTTTAGGTTTTCCTAGAATCATCCCTAACTTCAGAAACTCCCTACTGTCTTCGTAACATTCTTGTCTTCGTGCGTGCTTCACTGACCTCGTACTATTAACACCCTAATACAAAAGGCACTGAGGCTTCATTGTCCACACTCTCACACTCACTCCACTGTTGCAGCATTGCAGGAGGACGAGCAAGCAAGGCGCCAAAGTCCAAGGCTGCTTTTGGGTGTCAACAGCTGCATAAAGTGACCTCTGCCTGCTGCTACTGCAAGGGACAACTTCTACCTCAGTCCTCTCGGTCTCTCCCCGCCTCCCCGGCCACCGGCTAGGCGGGCAGACGGCCAGGGCCCCCGTCTCCGTCTTGTTCGTCAGCACACGCACCTCCCGATGCGACGCCTTTCTTGTCTGCCATTACGCCAACCGGAAGCGTACCTCCCTTGGTTTCCGCCGCGCGCGCAGACCTAGCTACCGCCTCCTCTCTCTCTCCCCCATGCTCCTACTACCACCTCTGCACGACTGCACCTGCAATGCAAGCCAGGCTCGCTGCTGCCTCTGCCTGCAAAAATCTCTTGTACAATGCCATGCTTCCCCTGCGCCGCCTGCATTTCCTCCCCTCTGACCCGCTTGCCTCATCTGTGTCTCCCCTCCCCTGTTCTTCTTCCTCCTGTCCTGTCTTACTCGAGAGTCGAGACCATAGGACATCCCACGACGCCACCTGCTGTGTCTCCCCTCCCTGTTCTTCTTCCTCCCATTTACCTGCTGTGCTCTTCTTCTTTCTCTGTCCATTCACCTTCTTCCTCTCTCCGCTCTCCAGCCATGTTCTAGGTAGCCACAGCCCACAGACCTCCCGCACTGGTGCTCGCCGCAACAGCTCGTTTCGTTTCTACCCGTGTTCCATCCCAGCAAGGCAGCAAAGCAAAGCCGGCAGCCATGATCACCGCCCTCGATCTCTACCACGTCCTCACGGCGGTGGTGCCGCTCTACGTCGCCATGACGCTCGCCTACGGCTCCGTCCGCTGGTGGCGCATCTTCACCCCGGACCAGTGCTCCGGCATCAACCGCTTCGTCGCGCTCTTCGCCGTCCCGCTCCTCTCCTTCCACTTCATCTCCACCAACAACCCCTTCGCCATGAACCTCCGCTTCCTCGCCGCCGACACGCTCCAGAAGCTCGCCGTCCTCGCCCTCCTCGCCATCGCCTCCTCCCGCATCTCCCCGGTCCGCCGCCTCCTCGGCCTCGACTGGAGCATCACGCTCTTCTCCCTCTCCACGCTCCCCAACACGCTCGTCATGGGCATCCCCCTGCTCCGGGGCATGTACGGCCCAGACTCCGCCGGCACGCTCATGGTCCAGGTCGTCGTCCTCCAGTGCATCATATGGTACACGCTCATGCTCTTCCTCTTCGAGTACCGCGCCGCGCGCGCGCTCGTCATGGACCAGTTCCCCGACGGCGCCGCCGCCTCCATCGTCTCCTTCCGCGTCGACTCCGACGTCGTCTCGCTCGCCGACGCCGCCAAGGGGGAGCTCGAGGCCGACGCCCACGTCGCCGACGACGGCCGGATGCGGGTCACCGTGCGCAAGTCCACCTGCTCCCGCTCCGAGGCCGCCTGCTCCCACTCCCATTCACACTCCCAGTCCATGCAGCAGCCGCGGGTCTCCAACCTCTCCGGCGTCGAGATCTACTCGCTGCAGTCGTCGCGAAACCCCACGCCGCGCGGCTCCAGCTTCAACCACGCCGAGTTCTTCAACATCGTCGGCGCCAAGGGAGCGGGAGGTGACGAGGAGAAGGGCGCCGGCGGCGGGTACTCGCCGCAGCCGCACGCGCAGGCGGCCAAGAGGAAGGACCTGCACATGTTCGTCTGGAGCTCCAGCGCCTCGCCGGTCTCCGAGCGCGCCGCCGTGCACGTCTTCGGCGGCGGCGCCGAGCACGGCGATGTCCTCGCCAAAGGTAACATCTTTTCCCTCCCCCAGTACTAGTGGCTAGGACACTTCTTTTTGGCTGCTAGCTAGCGATCCTGGTCGTGTGCTGTCGACCATCCGACCAAACCATCGGCTGTTCAGGAACTGATGAATTTCTTGAAAACCAAAATTTCTTTAGCATCCTCTGCTTTTAACAATGTCAAATGCTCTGCTTAGATTTGTGGATTGTAGATTTGTAGTATGTGAGATGGCTAGCTGAACCGAAATTTCATTTTTGATCATGCATCGAGCACAGGAACCCAGGCCTACGATGAGTACGGCCGTGACGATTTCAGCAGGACCAAGAACGGGAACGGCGCGGACAAGGGCGGGCCGACCCTGTCCAAGCTCGGGTCCAACTCCACCGCCCAGCTCTACCCCAAGGACGACGGCGAGGGGAGGCCGGCCTCGATGCCCCCGGCGAGCGTGATGACGAGGCTCATCCTGATCATGGTCTGGAGGAAGCTGATCAGGAACCCCAACACCTACTCCAGCCTCATTGGTGTCATCTGGTCCTTGGTCTCCTTCAGGTCTGTCCATCAAGTTCATTTCTCCAATCTTCAGGCAATGTTTCATGAGTCATTCCTGCATTTCAGCTAAATAATTCCTGTCCGGTTTGTGAACTGTGATGCATTTAGGTGGGGGATTGAAATGCCTGCGATCATCGCCCGGTCGATCTCGATCCTGTCAGACGCAGGGCTTGGGATGGCAATGTTCAGCCTAGGTGTGTAGATCTCTGATAGTGCATTGCTCAATGCTTCTATTGCTGTATCATGTATAGCTGCAAGTACTTAACTGTCACGTTTTGCAGGCTTGTTCATGGCATTGCAGCCGCGGATCATTGCCTGTGGGAACAAACTTGCTGCATACGCCATGGCCGTCCGGTTCCTCGTGGGTCCAGCAGTCATGGCTGCCGCCTCCATTGCTGTCGGTCTGCGTGGAGTGCTTCTGCACATTGCCATTGTTCAGGTATACTGCTTCTTGTGTGTCAAACTAGCATGCTGTACAACACTGGGAAAAAAGGTCCACAACTTGACTTGCCACTCGATTTTTTCAGGCTGCTCTACCACAAGGAATCGTGCCGTTTGTGTTTGCCAAGGAGTACAACGTTCATCCTGACATATTGAGCACAGCGTAAGATGATCTCTTTGACATTCCTTAGTTTTTCTCAGTACCAACTTCTCTGTTGCTTAGGTTCAGCCTGTCCATTGATGCTCTTTCTTGTCTTGTAATGAGGAATCTCTGACCATGCTTCCTGCTTTCCTTTTAAATTATACAATCATAAATCATCATGTGAAAAGAATCACAATCAGAAATTATCACCCACCGAATTTCCAATGATTCCAAATGATAATGTTTGAGAAGTGACTCGTGCAGTCAAAGAAATAATAAGGGATTAAACTAGGACAGAATCCGCATGATTGCTCCTAGTGTTCATTCTTGCTCATGGACCATGAGACACGGTGACAATGATCATTCATAATGCTCTCTTTGCTGCAGTGTGATATTCGGAATGCTGATTGCTCTACCCATCACCCTGGTCTACTACATCCTGCTGGGGCTCTGAACTCTCTTACCTCCCAAGTCCTCAAAAGCTTGATGCTGCTGACGGTCTTGTTTAGGTTCCATGACTGTTGAGCTGCCTTTTTGTTTGGGTAATCCCTGCTAAGATGGTAGGCCAGTACTCAGTAGTGGATAACCCTACCACTGATAGTGATAGCATCTCTGATGTCTAGGTGGTTTAGTGGACATCAACTATTTCAGATTGAAGCATTAGAATTCTGATGAGCACTAGAATTTAAAAACAAAGAGGGAATTTGTGATGGCATAGTCTGTGAGACATTGTTTGTTATTCGTCAACTTCTCTGATCAGATCGATGAGAAATCTGGCAGCATTTAACTTACATGGCGTGCACTGCTGAAATGTATCAGGAAGTCGACGAATTTCTCTTTGTGTTTCCTTTGATGAACATTCATCGATCAGTATTTCTTTTGGGGGGGGGGGGGGGGGGGGGTCTACGTACCTTTTCTAAGAACAAACAGAGCACAGTTGTGCAGTTCACTCTAGAGCTAGCATTTTCTTTTGGGTTCGTACCAAGGGTTGACGGAAAGGGGAAAAGGTGACGGCGAAAAAATGCTTCAACAAATGGGGCTGCAGAATGATGGTGTCAGAGCTTGGGAGTCAGAATAAAGTTTTGGCTTTTGGCAAGGGCATGCGCACCTGATGACCTGAGGCAGCCATGATGCTCGTGGCAATAGCAATCATACGACAAGAAATCACATCAGCAAAGGTTCCAAATCGCCATCAACTGAACAGAAAACAGAAGATGCGATGTTTTTTTAATTAAAGGTGTTGTTTGGCTTACGGCTAAACTTTAGTTCTATCATCGGATCCGAGGTTTAGATATTAATTAAAAGTATTAAATATAGTCTAATTATAAAATTAATTACATAGATGGAGACTAATTCGTGAGACGAATCTATTAAATCTAATTAGTTCATGATTTGATAATGTGATGTTACGGTAACCATTTGCTAATGATTCGTCTCGCGAATTAGCCTAGGAATTCTGCAGTTAGTTTTATAATTATCATATTTAATCTTTTTAATTAGCATTTGAACATCCGATGTGATAGGGCTAAATTTTAACCCCTGATATCCAAACAGCCCCTAAGAGAAGATGTGGTGTAGGATGAGCATACGGTTACCATGATCTATGACTCTAAAGGCACAAGGCAACACGATTACACAAGCTCTGTAACGATACTGAACGATGAAATTAGCGTAGGTACCAGAGAATTTGTACCTTCTTGGGATTAGGCAGGTGGTATGGTACCTGTCCATACTCATGGCAAACTAACCATGAGCTACACCAAGCTGCCCCTCAAAAAAGACCATTCAGGTCAGACCCTGCAGAGAATCAAGTCAGATGTGTCATCAGCATCAATTCACTATCTTGTGCCATTTCAAGTCAAAATTTGTTGTGTGTTCGCCTCAACAGACATATATGCAAAATTAATTGGCCAAAGGATGCTGCTGTGACAATTCCCCACACTGCTGGAGCTGGAGGAAGACTACGAAGGTTGATTCAGATCGCAAACACAAGAGAAAAAAACACATATGCAGATGGGGTCATCAAACTGATAAGGTATAAAACTAGCAGAGATGCACAGTGCCAATGCAGTTCAGTGAACAAGTGCCAAATCTTCGGCGGAAGATGAGCCCGTTCTTCTCATAGATCGCCCAAAACTAGCAGAGATTCCTGTCGCTGTGCCGCGTCGTGCGTTGGCGCTTCGCCTCGTCGCCGTGGTTGCCTATTTCTTCGTGCCATCGCCGCCGACAATCCGACATGGTCGTCCTCGCCACCGCATCAGCCTGTCTGCACCGATTTCACCTTCCACGTTTCCACGTTCCTCTCCTTCATCGCCGATCGCCACTGGGGATCCGGGGTCTTGCCGAGGGAGCCCCGCCGCCGCGCCAATAAAAACTGGGACCCAAAAAAGGGGGCGATCCAAAGTAGGCGTCTTATGAAACATTTTAGGGTTCGTTTCGCAAATAATCGGATCGCGATTAATAGTTGCAATCCAAATTAGGAGTCTATTTGCAAAAACAGAAGGGGTGTATTCTAAAGAATGCAAAAGACTCATCAGCTGTTCTTTTTTATGATGAAATGATCTGATTAACAAATGCTGGAGCACCAGGATATTCACTAATCCCTGCCATGGCATATAACAAACAAAAAGATGCAACATATAACACGCACTTGCTTGATTCGGCGCGAAGTCTTGATTCATTATAAATTATTACACCAACATCAGATCCAATACAAATAATCAACTTTGATGGAAAAGGGCGTAAAATGGTTGGCTATGAACGAGGGTACTGTACAACTACAGATGCACATTAAGAATGGCGAGTGATTGGTGAAGCGCTTTGCTCCTTATTTGTACTTTAGAAGGACAAGAACACTTTCAGATAAGCTAATGGCCTCCCAAAATCTGGGAGACAATCGTGACGTGAACTATTTCCAACTGGTTGGAAGCTAGTCAGGTCGATCAGGCAATCAAGGGACGTGTTGTTCATGCACTCAAGGAATGCTTTCCTGGCTTGGTGTAGTCCACCTCTAGCTGTTCAACCTTCTCGAACTTAAATCCGCGAATTCTGGTCTCTTCCTTCTCGGAGGTGTCCTTGTAGTCGACGTGCCGGATAATCCAACCTTTATTATGTACATGACCAGTAACTTTAACCTGCAAACCGGCATGAAGCGATGACATATGAGAAAAATATTTCGTTGTTAAGGTAATAGCGAAACTGTGACGCTTGAATTATGCCCAGGTTTCTTGAGTTAAAGATGCTTAATAATGTTAATACCTCAGCATCATCGACAGCATTGACAATAAGAGTGCCGTCCAACAAAAGGCCTTCAAGGAAGATGTTCCGACCATTGATGACCAAAGCTGACCTCTGAGAAATGGAAGAGTTGCCACGCACTTTCTCCTCGACATCCTTGAAGGTAAGACCCCAACGTGGACTCCAGGTTATTCGTGGCCAAACCTCTACCTCTTGCCCGTTGAAGGTGTAAACTACAGGGTCAGCAATCTGTGCACCAGCCTGGAAAGGGAGGGAAAGGATCGCGGTGAGCTGGAGCACAAACAACTTGAGAACTAGCCCGTTGCCATTGGATAGCGTGTCCCACCAAAGGAATATGCTAATGGCATCACCTTTCTCAAAATAAGGCTGTTTGCCCTGTAAATTGCCATCTCTCCTGAGGTTGCACTATGATAAGGATTGCCTTTCGGAACCTGCAAGAAGGCATATCAAATTATAAAATTTATAAACACCCATGCACGCAAGACGCTGGAAAAAGACAACTGCTTCAAAGCAAGAGAAACATGGCAAAGACTGATGCATAGTCCCAGTTTACCACAACATCAGATACGCAAACAAATATAGACGGAATCGACAGACGTGAATAGACAAAGTGTAATTAAAGCTAACCTCAACAACAGGGGGGCAAAAATCAAATTTAACAATTAACAGACCTAGCTCAAATAAGAAGCTTTGGCAAAAGTACTTCACAACCAATGGTAATAATAACTAACAATGTAGAATAAAAAACAATAATCAAATTTAACAATTAACAGACCTAGTTCAAATAAGCAGCATTGGCAAAAGTACTTCACAACCAATGGTAAACTAACAATGTAGAATAAAAACACTAATCTTAGAAAGAGTTCAAATCTTACTTTAGCTGCATCTTCAGGATTATTCTTCACAGGAGCATAAGCAAGCCATGTATCCATCACCTAGAATTTAAGTAAATAAAGGCAGAATAATAATAAAACAGTTAGGGGACGAACCATGAAAAATCATTTGCAGCAAAAGTTAAACAACACTTAATAACATGAATTGCTAATGATCTTAGAGGTAAGAAATAATAACACATGTAAGGAACATAGTGTCTAAGATTCAATTTAGTGATGTTCTTCCTAGTTCCTAGAGAAACAAAAACAGCATTAGATGCCCACCACTCTCCTGAGATTGGAGTGTTTTTTCCTATTCCCTGAAAGGTAGAGTGGCACTTATAATTCCTAACAGAACACTGAAAACAGACTGCCTTTTCAAAAGTGTACATTATGTGAGGATAAGTGGATAACTACTTCCAATATAAGTTCCCTTTTTTGACTGTGCCCATTAATTATTCATTGGTGAGTTAAGGCACTGCAACGAATCTATTAAATTCCTAATGCAATCTTTTTTTATCATGTACACTCACTACATCAGTAATGCAGCAAGATAAGGGGACCTTGGCTATATCGAGTAGAAAAAAACTGAGAGCAGGAATGCAGCGCATTCTTTGTACTCAGGATACTTATCCACATGGTACAACTGATAGAAATGGTTAGCTGACATGCTCAAGGCTCAACAGATGATCAGCTGCCTCTTACCGTGAATCCAACTTTTGCTGATGGAGGCAGTGTTTTTGGATAGTCTTGCATCATGCATTCTAGACGAGTGGAGGATTTAAATGCCATCTTGGTTGAATCAGTATACCTAAATTGACAAAAATGATCAGAGGTTGGGGGTTAAACAAAGGACCAAAATTCATATTGAGAACCTATACGCAAAATCAAGATATAACTTGGCAATATCACTGTAAATAGAAGTAATTAAGAGAACAGGATCAGACAAATTACTTGGGATTTACAAATTCAGAAATGGCACCATGTGTTTTCTTGAGCTCCTCTATGTATGGTCCAAGCTCCAGTATCAGCTGCAAGAGTTCAGTATTTCTCTTAGTACAACAAAACATGCATTTTTTCTTAGTAAAAATTAATAATGCTGACAAAGTTTTGCTCAGTTCTAAAAGCAATAAAGAAAATGAACATAAACAGCATAATGACTGTGACATTAAGATAACAGCATCCACATTAACTCATATCGGTGTTAGCATTACATGTGCCTCCAAATCATAAGAGAAGGACAATATATTAATAGACAGGTTTGCCATCATCCAAAAGGGAAATGTAATAAGACAAGCCATCCTAAGAACCGTGTTCATGGCATTTGGCAAGAGTCCAAGGATCTTTTGAAGTGTTGAACTAGTGAAAGTTAAATTTGTCCCTTTGGAATATGTATGGTTTACCTGGTTTATATTTCCAGGATATGGAGAATAGCCTGTCTCACAATTTGCATCTCCATCAGGATGTCCAGTTGCACGAAGGAGTGGATCAAGCTGATTGTACTCTACATTGATGACCATTGTTCTACCTGTGCACAATAATGGAGTTGTGACTAATTAACAAAACAAATCAATTAGATGCAACCAGCCAATTGAAATGCCAGTATAGAACAGTCGAGAAATGACTCTTTAAAATCTTTCCGAATAAAAGAATATTTTTCTTGATTTTCATAGTAAAAACTTACTAAAAACTGAAAGATTAATTGCATAATTCTTTTGTTCAAAATATAACAAATGATAAATTTCTTGCTTTCAAAACAACTCGCATCAATGGGGTAGATGATAGTAAAACCTACCATCAACATGAGTAAGTTTGGTAATTCCTCCAATTGCTTCTTTTGCCTTCCTAGGAATTGCGAGAGAATTTACATTGTAACCCTTAGTGGCACTGACACCTAATGCTGATGGTATTGCCTACAAAATTTAAAAAAACATGTCAGTTCTATGTAGCCAAAGGTTCCTTTATCTCATGGAAGCAGTTTCATCTTTATTAGAGGTTTTAAGGGTCCTTGGAAAATACGAAGAGGTAGCACAATTTACATATGGGGATGTGCCTATTTTTTGGCACCAAAGTACTAAAAACTGGAACCTACGGTACCAGATTCAGTTTACAATTTTGATATCTCTTGGTACATTTTTAAGGATGTTAAAAATTTTCTATCTTTTGGCAGTAAATTATAGTACAGTAGGAGGCCAGAGTACAAACATTGAAAAGCAACCCATTTGTATCCTGGAAAAAGAGAACCCACTTCCGCCCTTCACTCTTCCTATCAAAAGAATACATAGTATCATTTTAGTAAATTATTTCATCATATATAACTGCTAATTTCTTCAAGTAGGGAAAAAACTGCCCCCGGTGGTGAATTCTTGAATCAATGAGCATACCATTGTTCAAGCAAGCCACTTGAATAGAGAAGAGAATGAACATCTCCGTGCCCATGTGGCTTTGTCTGTCAGGTCACAAAATTGAGAGTTAGAAACGTGGACAGATACTCAGTGTATGCAGAAATAATATGGTTAGAATATTTTAAATACAATGTTATTAATCCTCATATGGAAATTTTCTACCTGAATTTTGTACTTATCATTTGGGTCTAATGCAAGCCTTGCATCATTGTCAGCTAGACATGCTACTTTTTCCTGAAAAAGAAAATGAACATGTACGGTTAACACCAGAAGTAACTGATATGTGCTTTGCATAGATAGAACGGAGGTTTTCTCCTAACAAGCACATGAAAAGAATAGGGAGATCGAAAAAACCTGCTTTAGTATTTTCACTTGAGATGGTTCCATTCCGAAGTAGGAGTTCGACTCCAAAAGCTTGATGGTTAGCGCGTTTGTATCATCAGAAGTCATAATAACAAATGGAATCTTTGTATGACACCCTGTTGCATGGCAACGAACAGCATCAATAAGAATAAAATAAGACCTGAAGCTTCTTTGAGGCCCACCATATATCATGTGTAAGTAATGAAACTAGCAAACTAATTCAAGTGATTGACAGATCTCTTGTACAGAAGGGGCATAAGTATAAACGATGAAAACAAGACACACTTAATGCTAAGATCAAAATTAAATTCGTGAGAACTATTAAAAATAATACGCACTATAGAGACAATGTTGGCAAGTCATCAATCCACTACAGATATAGTGCAGAGTACATACCATCAAACATTTTGCAGCTGGCCTCTTGTAAAGACAGAATAGACTCTATGTAATGTTGAAGGAAACACTTTCCAGTAGTCGTTTCCCGGGGAAGTGCTACCTGACCAAAATCATAGAATAAAAGCTTTGAACCATGACAAATACATTACCACCAGTTCATCAAGCTTTCTTACTATTAATTCCAAAGTGATTTTATATTTTTCAGTAAAAGACTGTGCAAGCCACCAGGTGGTGCTTGCAGTCTAAAGTTAGGAGCTAAAACTGAACTGTATGCATCTTGTTTTTCAATGGAAATAATGGAACAGGGCTGTGGCCAATGTTGTTCTAAAAAAAAATGTAGGACAATGTGCTATTGTGCTATTATCAGCTAGAGAAAATTTTAAACCAAATTAAAGAAAAAAATACAAAATATAGTTTGAGTACCAAACAAAGTGTGCTAGCTACTGTGCTACCTCATGACATAACTGCATTGAGAAAGAATCCAGTCTAGATGTTGGCCTTTTCCATGATTAGATATTAAGTTTGCTATTAGCAGCTCAGCGCATACCTTAATTCCTTTATAGCCAAGTCTTTCACCAAGCCCTCCAGCTACAAGAACAAACGCAGCATTCCGTACTTCTTTTACCCCAGCTGCTTCCAATGAAACAAAGTTGTCATCGCCAAAGTTCAATAGCTCCCCTAACGGAACCTGAAGTATGATATAGCAAAATTTATTAACTACGGCACTAAGAAAAGAAAAGGTAAAAAAATATATCAAACTAACATTTATCCCTGGGAACAATTGTGATGTTGTGATGAGTTAAGTTATTCAATTTGAACAATTTAGAGTTCATGATGCTCAACTTAAGTGTTTCCAGAACAAACCCATGAAAAGAAAAAGATATTAGGGCCAAGTTTATCTATCAACAAAATGGATATAAGACGACTTACAGAAGGAGTAAAACCATCGTATGGGTTTTTGCCTGCTTTTGAATGTGCCAAAAGTTTTTTGGCATTCTGGATGTATGATACCAGCCCTCCAGGATAGCTTGAATTAAGTCGACGAACCTAAGATAATCAAAACTTTCAGAATATAGGGGAAAAGGTATATTTTTGATTATGACTTCAAGGCATAGATTATAGTGCTATAAAATGTACAAATATATGCACAGAAAGGGAAGATGACACTGTACTTGACTGTACTACTAAAAAGAGTAGTTCATGGGTAATATGACATTTCACAATTCTTGCCGGATACTATCGGTACAGTGTGCTTTTTTTTGTTGGATCAATAAGCATGGAACAACTCCGTGGTGATGTAATATCAGTGCTGCTACATGTCCTCTATATGAATACACACCTGATCAAAGAAGCCTCTTTTCTTGTCATCATCAACACCTAGTTCTGGCCAGTGCTCAAACAGGTGCATCTGGCCCTCATTCAACAACATTTTTGCAAGTTCAACCTAGAATCACCAGGCAATAAGCATCATGCAAGGAGAAAAATAAAGCACGGTGCTTTGGATCCATCAATCGAATCAAATTAACAGCACCACAGAGACGAATACATTAGGATGTACTTTATTCCGAAATAATGGTGCATAATTATTCAGCCAACCCAGATCCTACAGGTACTTTCATGATTCTTGATGGCGCCGAGTTAGATGTACATCAGTTGAGGACCACTTTGCTGGACACGTAAAAGTTGCAGTAAAACTAAAAATTTTCACAGCAAGGTACATAATAACAAAATTCATGTACATAATAACAAAAAAATTTCACGTAAAATGTGTCCAGCAAGTGGTACTCAACTGATGTACACCTAACTCGACCCCAACAAGAATCATGAAAGTACCTGTAGGATCTAAGTTGGCTGAATAATTATGCACCATTATTTCGGAATAAAGTACATCCTAATGTATTCGTCTCTGTGGTGCGCAAGACTCTGTTAATTTAATTCAATTGATGGATCAAAGCACATCAGAAGGTTCTCTTGGAGGCCCATGTCATTGAAGCTCTCAGAAACCTCATCATTTGAGGTGAAGAATTCCTCAGTCTCACCAGTGCTCCTGTATTACATGAAATAGAGGTAGGCTTGGAACTCAGACTCACAGATGATGGAAATAGGTAAGGTTGAACAACAACAAAAAAAGCAATATATTACTTACAGCAGCTCCTGCATTTTAGAATCATAGTGCTTAGCATCGAACTTGGAACCCTCAGGTGCCATTTCCGCCATGACTGTAGCAAACAAAACAACATGTTAAGACACAAAATGTACAGTACATGTGACAGATGTGAAGGAAATACAAAAAAGTTTAATCCTCAACCTAGATCAAAGAATGAATAGCATAGTGAACACAGCTTCTAACAAACTTGCACAGAGCCTACCACAAAAAATATGTTTGTGGACCAAAGAAAACTATTTGAGTTTGAGACAAGGAACAGGCTAGAAGTCAAGTGACCGTTAATTTGCAAGAGTCAACAGGTAAACAGTTGCACCCTAGAAAAGATCAACCATCAAAACAGAGAAGTCATCCAAGCTCCAAAATTGAGACAAAATGCATTCTCAACTGCTCACAAACTAGGACAGCTGATTCATTGCAATCTAAGTCTAAGCATACATAACAGCAGACTGATATAATTGCCTAGACTAGTCTGACAAATCAAAAGTCAAAGGTTTGAAGTTCAGACAATATTAGAACAATCACTCGCTCATCTCATACATGGCATAACACTATCTGTTACTCTACCCTGTAACAAATCCATGTTGCCACTTCATCCTCCCTTTAACAGAAAGTCGCCCATCACTACATAATAAAATCTCATCAAGTATCAAGCATTCCCCTAATTCAAACAGCTTGATACCAATATCACAAGCATAGCACGAGTCGCTCAATGGCAAAACATAGCTACAGCCAAGCTACCACGAGCTGCATACGGAAGACTGCAGAGTTTTTAAAGCCACAACTAACAAGTTTACGTGTTGGCACCTGAACCACATTATTTTTTAAAGAAAATCAAATCCTGCATAACAAACCATCTATCGAGCTGAAAAGCCGCGCATCCGACAAAGGAAATACTGGCAAAACTAGCTCTCAATCCATAAACACTTTAAACTTTCCACCGAATCGACGCAGATCGGCCCAGGCCCGCGCGGAAAGCGCCACCCACCAGATCGAAGCGAGGCACAACACAAAACGAGCGAGACAAACGGAACGAGGCGGGGAGATCTGGGGAGGCGACCACCTGACGCGCGGAGAGGAGAGTTGATCGGGCCGGTCGCCGGGGTTGCTTTGGTGCGCTGCGTCGAACCCGAGATCGGAGTCTCGGATTCGGCGGCGGAGGCGAGGGGACGGCGCGGCGCATGAACAACACATCCCTTTATTGCCTGATCGACCTGACCAGGTTCCATGCAGTTGGAAATAGTTCACGTCACGATTGCCTCCCAGATTTTGGGAGGCCATTAGTTTATCTGAAAGTGTTCTGGCGCGCACAGGCAGACTGGAGTGGACTCTACCGACGAGAGGAGAGATCGAGAGGCCGACATTTTTTTTGAGAGGATCGAGAGGCCCACGTGTGTGATGAGATGGGCCTTGGGCCTGGCCTTTGGTGCACCTCTAGCGTGCGTGGGCTATCCCTACTAACCCTCCTTCCACTATGAGAGAAAAAATTTACAAATTTTGTACCTATATAACCATTTCATATGACTATAGCTGTTTCGTCCGTTTAAAACGGCGGTAACCTGACATAAACGGCGGCGGTAACCTGACGTAAACGGATTGCCATATCAGCTTACCGCCATTTGAAATAGCTATAGGCTTTATAGCCAAATGAAGCAGCTACAAGGTCTTTGGAATTTTTTTCATTCTGCCATTTAAAATGGTGATTTTTTTATTAATTTAAAAAATAAAAATGGTGTAAGTTCTATTTGTACATTTGACTATAATTTGATAGAAAAAAAGGTCGATTATGTGCTACTCTTGTTTAATGTTTAAATAGTTGACTGTCGGAACTGCTATATCTATTTTAATGTTTAATTGACTTCAATGCGTAAGATCTGAAATTTTCCAAAAATACTATGTGTGGATTTTCGTTGTTTCACGTGCAAGAAGTTTCATGTATAGAATAGTCAGTATATGTTAAAATCAACCAACTTTTTCGTATGGACGGCTATCAAATATACTAATATAACTTATATCATTTTTATTTTCCATATCAATAAAAATCACCATTTCAGTTGGTGCTATGAAAAAAATCCAAAGAACTTATAGCTGTTTCATTTAGCTATATCCGTTTAAAACAACCGTAAGCTAACGTGAGAAACATACCAATGTTTCAAAAGGCTATAGTTTGAAGTTCGCTGCACTTATTCGGGGTATATCATTCGAGAGTAACAACAAAATTCGATCATGGAGCCAAAACAAGATAATAGCATTGAGAAAAAGCAAGGTACAGCGAGGAGCTGAACGCACACAGAAAGCAGAATTACCATGTGATTTTCTTGTACTGGTCTCTGGGAACTGATGGGCACATTCCCAATTCTCACCCTCAGCTTGTAAACTGTAAATTGTGCAGTTCTTAAAAAAAATCTGTAATCACCATACCAGCTCGCCATTTTGTTTGAACGTAAACTTTCTTTACACTGTAGATTCTGCCGAATAAAACAGTCCGTGTAGTTTTACATTCCACCTCAAATTCAAAATGGCGTGTGTATAATATATACCACGAAAAAATCCTGTAGTTTTCCCCGCTTCCTATTCAGTCTTGTGTCACAACAGAAGCTACCAAACTGGTAAGTTTTGCAACGACAGTTACAGCGTTAACAGTCAAACCAGCTGGCTTCGTCGTCATCGTCATCTCTGTTGCTGAGGTGGTGCAAGATTAAGCACCGTGTCAGGTCCCTTCTCCCCTGATGTTGAGAACTCGTCAGGCACAGGCAGACCCAGCTCCTCCAAGATGAACCGGACAATGCCGCGAGTGACACTTCCCAGGGACATCTTGTTCACCATCACCGCCATGGCAAAGTTGTTCTCCACGTCACAAAACCCGGTGGACTCGCCCATCCCGGAGTGCCCAAAGCACCTCAGCGTGCCGCTGCGGTTGTTGTACCTCCTGAACCCGAGCCCGAACTTGCCAGCTCTGGTATTCACCGACACCCATGAACGCGTCCAGGATCTTGTCACTGCTGAAGATCCTGCCGCCGCTTCCTGCCGCTGCTTCGTCGTTAGCGTCACTGGTGCGTAGCTGGCTGTACCCATTCTTGTCAGTGTTGCTCACATCTTGGAGATTTCCTGTGGAACCGACACCCTTCTTCTTTCCAGCGCCTTTTTTCTTCTTGAGTGGGGCGGTAGGGAACTTGGGGGTGTGCACATGGCTGCCAAGGGGTGGCTTGGAGTCCGCAGAGTGCGGTGGTGGAATTGAACCACCAGTTGCAAGCGCTGCATAGTATCGAGCAAGTGCTCGAGCAGAGCAGTGGCCATTCGGAGCAGGAATAATGGCCCGACGAACATTTAACGTGTTGAAAAGAACCGGTACACCAGACGCCATTTGCGCAATATTGCTCAGCAATTCTGGTGGAACACCTGGCCCTGCCCTGATTCCTGATAACTTCTGAAGTTCTTCAGTGTCAACTGTCAAGGTTGCCAGACGAGATTCAACACCTGAGAAGGGACAGAATGTAATGAACATCAGACAGAGGGTATCTAGAAGACTAGAAGAGTATAAACATGACTAGATTACGATTTTCATTAGTCTAATCAAATCTTAGCAGGCACATCTAAAAGAGCAAATATTCCCTCCTGGAGTTTGAAAGACAAAGAAAAAGATTTAATACCTTTTTTTAATGTAAATTGCCAAAATAAGCATCCAATATTAAATAAATGATACAAAAACATACCAACAGTAGGTACTTGCAGAAAATGACTATTGGTCTTGGAGCATGAAGGGATAACATTGTAGCAGTTAAGTCCAAAACTCCATTGATCAAATTTTATAAATAAAGTACCCCCAATGCAGTGCCATTACAAATGCAGTGCAGTTTCTCCTGCACTCACAGCTTGACTGAAAGTATTTCCCCCATTGAATACACACCCCGACACACCCAATCCAAGGCATTGATGGTTCTTTTATTCTTACTCCTTAAGCACACGACGTAAAAAAATCAAGGGAAAGCTACATTCCTTATCACGAAACAGTAAGCAGCAGATCTGGTACAGTGTTAAAAAAATCTAATTGGGTAGAGTTCTTGGAAACAATCTAAGCACTGATTCATAGGAGATCTGTAACATACCTGGTGGAATGCCAACATATAGCTCCCCTTCAATGTGAAGAGGACGAACAATAGCCTCTTCTAGAACCTCTTGAAACTTCTTCCCAGATGCATGCTATTATTGTCAAATACCAGCGTCAGGATTCATGAAAAAAATCAGTTAGAGCATTATATTGACTATTAAACTACCATAATTAAGCTATTCGACCCGAAAAGGATAAGTAGATGTGGGTTTACATTCAAATTTAGCTAACCCTTAACCCGATTATAGATTAGTACATAATGATCTGTTTACACAACCAACACAGTCCAATTCTCATAAAAAAACAAGGCTCGATTTACGTGATGGCAGGAAGAAACATACCTCTATGACTCCCCCGCACAACCAACCAAAGGATAGGTAATGGTAAATTTGTGCTGAACCAGGTTCGGTCTCAGGTGTGCACTTGGCAACCTGGTTTAGTGTCTCTTCCCAGTCACATACCAACATGGGAAAAAATCACTCTTCACCACATCTCCCAGCGCATTGTGCAAACCGGATGTATGATTTAGAAGATGATGCACCTTTATTAGGACGGAGCAAACGAGATAGACAGATAGTCTATTAGCCAAGACTTGCCATGTCCCATCAAATAACAGAAACAAGGAAGTTTTTGTACCTTTATTAGCTCCTTGCTGTTAGTTCCAAAGTTTGGCCATATGTTGGCCACTGTTTCCTTAAACTTCAACTTCCTGAAAGATTGGAGTATGCTATCACAAAATAGCTCGAGCAACTTCAACTTGTGGAATAAATGTCTAGATGTACAGTTAAAATTCTTAGCCCATTTTGGAACAGGTTAGAAATGTTCATTTGACCTTTTTTTTAAAAAAAAAATCCCAGGTGGGCCATCATGTACTTCAGTATGTAAGTGTGCAATTTTCCATCTAAGCGTACAAGAGCAACTCCAAGAGTTTTCCAAAAAGTTCTTTCCCAAAACTACGTATTGGGACTCTTCCTAAAAAATTTTCCTCCAAAAATATATCAACCCACATCAGATTGCTAATAACTAGCCCCCGATATTTCAAAATAGGCTATATCATCGTAATTGGATCTAGCCTAACTCCTCCGTGCTCTCTCCCCGTCTCATTTTTCTTTTTCTTCCTCTAGCCGAAGAAAAACCGAAACAGAGCGTGGCCGTGAGCTTCCCCGATCCGAGAGCAGAGCAGATAATAGAGACCACCCCAGCTTGTGAGGACATGCGTCCATCTCTCCAGCTTCGGATCCCATTGTGCCTGCGCTGCCTTCACAGTGCTTGCTGCAGGGCTCATGGTGATGGTTGCAGCAAAACGGGTCCGGGCGAAACCATTGGCTCATGTCTCTGTGGATGCTGTTCCAGTGCTCCTTGTGAGTGGAATCAGCGTAGGGAACCCAGGAGAAGTCCTGCGTCGGATGGTTCGCGACCAGCAGCTGCAGGCACCTGATGGTGATCCCGACGATGTCGGTGCTCTCCGAGAGCCGTAGCATGGAGCCGATGCACAGGTTCTTCTCCGGCGCGTCGTCGTCCTCGTAGATGAAGATGAGCTTCGCCTCTACCCTGCGACCTTCCAGGAATATGGGGCGGACGCAGAAGAGGTAGTACTGGGCCGCCCCGGACAAGCCTGTACCGGAGCTCGTCGCCGGCGAGCAGGCGCGCGATGAGAGGGTCGAAGAACGTGTACCGTGGCCGCGGCGTGCCGCCGAGCTCCACGAACCTCAGGAACTCCGAGGCGCCGTCCGCGAGCCACTCGAACCTCCGGACGGCGGCGGGGCTGCTGCTCCAGCCGTACCCGTCGTCGTCGTCGCTGAAGCTGCTGATGCGGCCGCCGACGAGGTGTGACCTGGCGGCGTGGGCGAGCCTTGCAGGGAAGGACGAGACCTGCACCGCCCGCCGCCGCCTCTCCTCGTCCTCCACGGCGCGCCGCTTGCACCGGCGCAGCGCGTCGTCGCAGTCCCGGGCGGCGCGCTTGAGCTTCCCGCGCCACCGGAGCAGCGACGCGTCGCTGATTCGCCACCTGTCGGAGGTCTCGAGCGCCGCCTCCAGCTTGATGTGCGCCATCTCCAGCCGCTGCAGGCGCTCCTTCTCGCTCGGTTTCCGTGAGCCCGACCGCCCGTGGCCGTGAGCTGCGGTAATTTCCGGGATTGGGAAAAAGACCGGTCCCCGTATAAATGCGTGGGCCATGAGGTACTTTCAACATCGTCCGCCTGCGTATTTTTACATGAATGTGGGAGCTGATAAGTTTTCTTATTTTTTAAAAAATAAGATTTTAGAGCAATTTTAAGAAAGCTTTTGAAGTTGCTTTGAAAATGGAATGTTTGAGGTATTAGAAAGAATAGAATGCTACGATGCGTTCACACAAATAAAAATATTTTGCAACTAGTTGCTATACATAAATATGAGAAACAATTTGTACACACAAGAAATTCTATAATATAGTGTAGATCAATGCCATGCAGGCATATTTACACTGCAAAGTTAAAAGGGACTTGGTACTGAATTCACTCGCCGGATTTCACTGATTCTCACCGGTCTCTTCCTCCTCCGCCGCCATGCCGCACCTCGTTCGCGAGCGGCTCTACTTCGGCGACATCAAAGATGCCATCGCCGCCCTCACTGATTCCTCCTCCACCCCGACCTTCACCCACGTCCTCTCGGTCGTCAGCTCCGCCTCCATCTCCTTCATCACCGACTGCCGCCCGGGCCTCGCCATCCCCACCGAGGAGGTCCGCCGCGTCGTCGCTGGCGAGGAGGGCGCGCCACCGACAGCTGCGGTGCCCCCCGGGACGCTGATGCGGGTGGTGGAGCGCGCTGGGGACGGGCTGCGGGTCACGCGGATGGCCGTGCCGCTACGGGATACGGAGGAGGAGAACCTGCTCGACCACCTCGAGCCCTGCCTTGACTTCATCGATGATGGCAGGAAGGTGGGGAATGTCCTCGTCCATTGCTTTGCCGGGGTATCTATGAGGTAGGCTTCAGAAGCACTGTCATTTCCGTTTTCGTTTTGTGGGTAATTTTAGGATCTGTAGTTCTGTACCATCTTGGGATATCATGTTTAGCAATGGAATTGGATACGGTGCGGTAGCAAGAATCGAACTGTTACTGCCTACTTAACCAGTTGGCGCGGCATGGAAAAACTAAATGTTTCTGAAACTAACCAATTGCAGCAGGCTGCTGGTTGACAATTGCAATTGCAAATTTGGATTAACATACCCATATAGTGTTTCGATCGAGGAAATTGATTAGCACAAGCCTGTTCACTTTTAATACTGCCAGCTCCCTTTTTCATCTTTATATAATATATATGCATTCATACTGACTTTCAAACTTATTGCGGTGCTTCCATCATTGTTGCTTATCTCATGAGATCAGAGCAGAAACCTCTGGAAGGTCTGAACTCTCTTTTCCTGGAAAGATAACATGTATCTTTTCATCTACTCTAGTTGAATTTTACTCATGTGGCCTTGCTTGTTATTTTCTTCCAGAAGCATTAGAATCTTTGAAGGAAATTTCTGAGTTGGCATGCCCGAATGATGGTTTTCTTGAACAGGTAAGATTTGTTCAAGATCTGTTGGCAGCACATGAACTCCTGGAGTGTTTGTTGCTTAGTTGAACATTCTGTGTCGTGCAGTTGAAATTGTTTGGAGAAATGGGCTTCAAAGTCGATACTTCAAGTCCTTTGTACAAGAGATTCCGCTTAAAATTATTAGGTTAGTCTTGATCCATTTTGGTTAAAGTGGTGGTTACTAGTTGTCCTGACATAAATTTGAGTCAATAGGCTTTTCTCCAGTTTTCTTGGGGTATTTTATATGCTTTATTTGCTGGGTCCTCGTCGACTACTCTCACTAATAGTAGTGTTGGTTAGTTGTTCTTGGCCATGTGTGGTTTAAGTAGACCAATAGGCCAGATGCAAGCTTCCAAAAAGAAATTTGTTGGTTATTGATATAAAATCCAATTGTGGTCTGATATATCTCTAGATCGAAAGCATGCTTTTCCATAACTGTATAAGATGACTATGGCCAGAAGATCCCTGATTCATGATCCAGAGTGTTTGAATACTTTTTCATTGGTAAATTTTCTTGTGATGACAACTTATATCCATTTCAAGTGCTGTATGGTTAGGATCTGCAGCTGTGCCTTGAATAAATAAAAATGTGTTTCATCATTTTTTTCCTCTCAAAATAGTCAAATTGTCAAATGCTTAGTTTTATCATGTGATTCAAAAGTTCTTAGATCTGCTTCAGCGTCACGAACATTGTTGTTCCTTTACATCTAGTGTGAGAATATTCAGCATCTTTAAATAGCTAATCTTGATTCAATACAATTACATTTTAATTGCAGTTCATTTGAACAAACATGTATTCTGTAACCTGTCTTTCCTCCCACAGGTCAATCCTACAAATTTGGGGAGAAAATAGGCAGCTATATGTTTGAAGATGACCCTGGCCTTTCTCCACTACCTGGCTCTTGTCAAGATCCTTCAAAGACAGAGCAACATAAAACTGCTTACCGCTGCAGGAAGTGCAGGAGAATTATTGCTGTGGAGGACAATGTTATAAGTCATGTTCCTGGTGAAGGTGAATCTTGCTTTGACTGGAACCGAAGGAAGAGTGGTCATTCATACAGCAACAAAGAACAAGATTGCTCGTCTTTATTTATCGAGCCTCTGAAATGGATGACTCCAGGTAGGCTGATGTTATTACCTTCCTCTTGGTGTATGAAATTCATATGAGTCACGAATTACCTATTTGTGTTGTGCAAAGAAAAATTCATACTATATGGTTGGTTCCCACCGAATCCATATTCATTTTCATAATTTGATGTTTAGGTCATCTTATAGATGAAACCTTCATAGATACTCAATGATTGAGCAATCGTGCACATGCTTTCGTTACCGGTCTTAGTAGAGTGATGGTGTTTCTCCTTTTTTTTGTTTTCTACTAGACTACTATACCTTACATGGTTTCCTCCTGTGCCTTTGTTCACGTAACAGTCAAAGAGGGTGCTTTGGAGGGGAAGCTATCATGCATCCACTGCGGAGCTCGGTTAGGATACTATCCTAACTGGTCAGGAATACAGTGCAACTGTGGCAGCTGGGTTACTCCTGCCTTCCAAATTGTTAAGAGCAAAGTTGATATCAGCACCATCTAGACATTGGGAACGGCCTGCAGAGCGACCAAACCATTGGTGAAGTTTGAGGGATAATGAGGAGTGTGACAATACTGGCACCTTGCGGATGGTGGCTTTGGCTTAAGGTTTCGTGTACAATATATTCACATGCATATAGTGACGCAATAGCTGTGTGCAGCAAAGATTGTACAAAATTACGCATTTGATGTTGTAGCAACAGATTTTGCTGTGAGAGACAGTCGTCTGTAGGCTGGAAATGGACCGAATCATATTGTGCAGAGAAAGGCACATCAGTATCTGTAATCTTTCAGTGAATTCAAACTCCACGGATGTTTTTGACTTTTTTTTCCATTCCTTTTTCAAGGCGCGGATGTATCTTAAGGTTCAAACTTTTGTGATATGCGATCAACTAATCTATGAAGATTCAAACAGTTTCCAGTTTTTTGGGTACAAAAATGTTTTCATTGGATTCATTTTCTGAACATTGTTTGCTATGGTCATGAGTTTATTTTCATGAGCAAACATCAGTCCAGCTAGTAAAGGACCATAGCAAACATCAGTCCAGCAGCGGACCAGGGAAGGAAACGGGAAACCTGTCCACTACCGTTCGATCGCGTGTGTACGGGCTATCTCACCCGTCCAGATGGATTCTTCTCTGTGACTCCATTCTCGAGTCTTCTCCGACTCGCCGTCCTTCCGCTTGACCACTCCGCCCCTCCCGCCGCCCGCGCCTCTCCTGCCAGTCGCCTCCGCCTTCCTTCCCCGCCGCCGGCACCCATCCATTAGGTCCCCCCATTATCCGCCCGCTTCATCCTCCCCTTCTCTTCTCTTCCGGATTCGATGCCCATGGAGACCAGCGGCTCAGCCGCCGCCGGCGAGGTGGGCTGGTACGTGCTCGGCCCGAACCAGGAGAGTGTCGGCCCCTACGCGCTTGCCGAGCTTCGAGGTGACCATATCCCGCTTCCTCCTTGCAATTTAGTGCATTTTAACTTCAGAGTTTTCTCTGTGCGGTTGGGCTTAGGGTTTAGTCCATGAGGCGGAATTGTTTGATCGTCTCGTTGCTGAAGCTAGCTTCAAGCTTATTTAATTCTCATTTCCTGAAGTTTAATCAACGTGTAGATGATCTCGTGGGGAAGGTTTCGCTTCCACGCTTTTGAATTTGAAGGATTTTGCTTCATATTCGCCCGCCCAGCTAATATTGAAAATGTAACAAAAAATGTTCCCTTTGCAGAACATTTTGCAAATGGTTATCTCAATGAGAGCACAATGCTCTGGGCAGAAGGGAGGACTGAATGGATGCTGCTCTCGTCAATCCCTGAGTTACACACTGCAGTCACAGCAAAGGATCAATCCGAACAAGGTTAATATGTTGTTGTCTTGTACTGCACCTTGAAATGGAAATTATGTAAGGTTCTCTTCTCTCATTCATTGAATTTGTGTGCAGTTGCTCCAGATGCTGAAGATGATTTTGAGAAATTTCAGAAGGAGGTTATAGAAGCCGAGGCAGAGGTTTCAGCCTTAAAAGGCAGTGCTGAAGATGGTGATGTGAACCAGCTGGATGATGAGCGGCCAGCAACCCCACCGGATGGAGAGGAGGAGTTTACTGATGATGATGGCACCATTTACAAATGGGACCGTACTCTGAGGGCATGGGTTCCTCAAGTAAGTATTTCTCATCTAACCTTGCAATTGCTAGGTTTATATACACTGCCTAGTTGTATTGGTTAATTTTTTTTGTCTTTTCACAGTTGAAGTACATGATAGTCTCCTTAGTTAGCCTTAGATGTCCTGTACTTTCTTTATGAAAGATTGCAAATCGGCATATGATGAAAACTCATTGTGTTAGATCATTGGGTTAGTTTATATGTAATTACACAGTAACAAAGGACCGACCGACGGAAAGTTCCAGCCATACCTTAGTAGACTATTTGTTTCTTGAAGATTGTATTAGCTTGGCAGTTAATGCTTGGAGCATCATTTTTCTTCTCACTCAAGGTTCAGGAGATGTTTAATTAATCTGTGCATCGTGTTGATTTTTACTTTCAGTTGATCATCGTTTATATTTTTCTTTAGCTACTTTTGCTGGTGCAAGATTTCAATCTATGTTTGTGAAACAGCAGGCCTGGTAACCTTTAGTACCGAAGCCAAGTTCCTAAACAAAAATCTTATATTTCACATTAGCAACTTTAGAGAAATTGAAAATCTAATTAATGATTCTTTAATCTATAGCTTACTTCCTTATCAGTTTCTTGCCCCTCACCACAGCCCTTCTTGCTTTGCTAGCTTGCTTAGGACAGTAGTTTCTTAAATAGTTTTTGCATTGTCTTTAAGTTTTATTTGAAGGGTTAAATATCTATGTTCCAGCAAATACCTGTATAAATCATAGTTCACTCAGTATCCTTTAGTTTCTCTTATCGCTTTATGTTAGCAATAATTATCCTGTATACATAAAGATTATTTTATAGATATCACATTCAGCTGTGAATCCTTCGAGCACAACAACTTTCCCCTCACCTTTTTAATATTCTTTGCTAGCTTTATTTTTTTTATAGTTTTTGTTACGCCTTTGTAGAATGACACATCAGGTAAAGAGGAAGATTATGCTGTTGAAGAGATGACTTTTGCACTTGAGGAAGAAGTATTTCAGGCGCCAGATATCCCTGGTACTTCTGCAGTAGAAGAAGTCAACACACTGGATGAAAACAAGAACAAAGAATTAGACAAAGTGGAAAAGAGAGGGGACAAGAAACGGAAATCTTCTGAGAAAACAGCTGAAAAGAAGGTATTGTTTCCAAGTCATTGTAGGAGTTCTTGGTAAGTTTGGTCGCATCTAGTCTTGTACTTATCTGTTGGACTTCTGTGGTAGGAAGCTAACAAACCTCCAGACAGTTGGTTTGATCTCAAAGTCAACACACATGTCTATGTAAATGGACTGCCTGATGATGTCACACTGGAGGAGGTAAATTACTTGTATGAACTAATTCTGTAACCACATTTCATTTCTCTAGGAGATCATTTTGTTGAACGACCATTTAACACATTCTTAATCAGTTGGTTATTCTTGAAACGCTTGTTCTGAACTTCTGATGCTGGATTTCTTTTGCAGATCGTGGAGGTATTTTCCAAGTGTGGAATAATAAAGGAGGTATGCTTTTAATCTGCTGTGTTGCAAAGACAAAACTGTTGCGTTTGTGTTATTCACTCTTGGTGATGTTTTGATTTTTCTCTCTTGTGAAGAAACTTGGTTTTGCCAGTATTTGGACTAGTGACTAGTATGTAGTTGCCATCTGAGAATGTAACTAATTGCCATCTGAGAATGTAACTAATTGGCAAAAACTTTGTAGTTTGACTTATCTGAATCTTGGGACCTTCAATTCTTCATGTCAAGTCTGTTCATTTTTGCAAACTGTTCAACTCATTGGTTATATATTTCACTATCAAATTGAGCAATTAGCTAATTTCAGTTGTCCAAACTTGCAGCATGCATTATGATACTAGATATTGGCACAATGCCCATAAGTTATAGGTGGATATAATGTTAATATATGAAACGCTGTGGGCGCCTTAAGACTGAAAAAATACTACAAGATTTATTTGACATTTACTTTACTTGAATAACTATTTTTGTTTCTCTTATTAATATTATGTTTTTGAAGGATATGGCTGTGATGTGGCATTTACATTTCTTTCTTAAACTTTAAAGCATTGGACACGTGTTGTTGATAATCGATATTACAGGACCCTGAGACTAAAAAGCCCCGGGTGAAGATCTATACTGATAAGGAAACTGGGAGGAAAAAGGGAGATGCCTTGGTGACATATCTCAAGGTATCCCCTTGTTAAGCTGCTCAGATATTTGGAATCACTATGCATTTCTTTTTCATGTGCTTTTCCCTTTCCATGATACAGGAGCCTTCTGTAGCTTTAGCAGTTCAGTTGTTGGATAGGACATCATTCCGTCCTGGTGGCAAGACTCTGATGTCTCTAAGTCCGGCCGAATTTCAGCAGAAAGGTATTGTTTCATGGTTCTATAAGAAAAACCAAATACCTTCTGTGTGCCATCAGCTACAAAACTTATCACTGATGCTGTTACTTGTGTTTCAGGTGATGTTTTCATTGCAAAGAAAACTGATAAACAAAAGAAAAGGAAGACCAAAAAGGTTGAAGACAAAATGCTTGGATGGGGTAATCTTGATCGTTGTTTTTGGGTAGTTATTTTAATCATAGCTGATTCAAACTTGGGATCTAACCTCATTTTTTTCTTCATAATTTCCTCTAACTAGGTGGACATGATGATAAGAAGGTGATGATTCCTACTACCGTTATTTTGCGGCACATGTTCACTCCGGCTGAGTTGAGAGTAAGTAGCTGAAGTATCTTGATGCCTTCTGCAATATGTGCGCTTTTGATCTGGGACTGGGCTTACTTGTACTTGGTTGCACATTAGATCATTTTAGATTTTGCTCATGAGGTGCATGCTGCATAGCAACTTTTTTTTTCTCGTTTATCTTGGATTAACCAAGAATATCCTGACCTTGCAGGCTGATGAAGAACTTCTTACTGAGCTTGAGGCAGATGTTAGAGAGGAATGCGTCAAGTTTGGTCCAGTGGATAATGTCAAGGTACACCTACCCTCAGACATGGAGCTTTTCTGACTTGTCTGGAAAACAGATGTTACCAATTTTGTTGCAAAACGAACTTTTGATCGTTTCAATATAATAATGAGATACCAATAAATCATCCAAAAAGAAGTCAGATTGGCATGGATCAGCCGCAACTCACCAAATTGTGCCTCTTGCATCCTTCTCTGGTTTCCACCAAACCACTGTTGTTAATTTTACATGTTTCTGCATGCAGGTTTGTGAAAATCATCCACAGGGTGTCATGTTGGTGAAATTCAAAGACCGGAAAGATGGCGCCAAGTGCATAGAGAAGATGAATGGCAGATGGTAAGTCAACCCAAATCATTCCTTTCTCCTTTGTTTCTGATGAAGTGATGGTGTGGTGATATTAGCTGAATCTGATGGAATTTTGGGTTGCATCTCATGTTTGTTTCCCTCACAAAACCTTTAATATATCATTTCCTCGTTGATTTGGGTCTGAAACGTTGTGGAAAATTTTGCCATCTGATTCAAAATACAACTGACTCTATGATTATATAAAAGAATGCTGAGCAAGTACCATTTGTGCTCCTGGATTGATCTGTCGCTATAAAATTTATTCATTTTTTCACATTGCAGGTTTGGCGGGCGGCAAATCCATGCGAGTGAAGATGATGGCTCTGTTAACCATACTCTAATCCGTGATTATGATGCAGAGGTGTCAAGGCTGGATCGATTTGGAGAAGAGTTAGAAGAGTCAACTTAGAGCATGAGATTGCCTTCTTGTACGGTAAGATAGCATGAAAGGAGATTATGTTAGTGGGTATCATTTATGAGCCATGGCCCATGAGCACGTTGTCTGTTACTGCAACACGTAGAGATGCACAATTTTCCGTGCTAACATGGAACACATGGTAGCAAGCAACAATTGCAATGCTCGTGATATTGCTACCAGTCAAAGTACAAATACTGATGGCCAATGATAAGTTCATTGCTATATGTATCAAAATCTGTTTTTAATAACGGTATATGAAGTTGTATTGCGTTGCCTCTCGGGCTTTGACTGAAACTTCCATCCCCGTCGTGCGTTAATACAATTATTTGACTTGCAACAATAAAGCGACTCCAATTCATACCGCTTCCTTCCCCGGCGTGGTCGGCGCCGGCGGTGATCCCGGCGACACCGTCATCTTCGACACCACGACGCAGGCCGAGCCTCAGCTCCGCCAGGCCGTGCCCTGCGCTGGCGGCCGTGGGGGACAGGGTCTACGCCCTGTCCCATGCCCCCTCCTGGATCTCGGACCCCGACTTCCCGCCGTGGTTCGAGGTCCTCGACCTCTCCCAGGCCAGAGTCGTCGTCTCCGTCGCCGGCCGCCGCCACCTGGAGGGGTGTTCCTGGGCTCAGCTGCCGCATCCACCTTGCTTCCCTTGGAAGCTCACCCCGATTGGCTCCACCATGCTGCCTGTTGTGATCCTCGTGTCCTACGCGGTGGTCGGCGCCTACATACTGGTATCGTTCTTCAACCAGGCATGGGGCACGCACGCATCTGACACCGACTCACACGAGTGGCACAAGGTTGACGACGACAGGCTGCCCTTCGTCGGCCGTGCCACCCAGCACGGCTCCATCTTCCTCGCCGCATCTAAGAACAATGGCCCCATCAATGGCTACCACATTCGCGTCGCTGCCTCTGGCAAGAACAACGCTCTCAAGTTATCCATCACTGTGCTCCCGGTGAAATACGAGGGCCATGAAGTTGCAGTTGTAGGAGGGTCATGCTTCGCTTCCTTGGACAATGGACGCTTCTGAGTTTGTCGCTCGATGGCAGCAGGCCTAGCTTGAGCTTTCATGCCGAGCACGAGGAATGGCTTCCACGGAAGGCGCATGTAAACTTGACAACCTACCGAACAGAGAACCTTTCACTCCTCCTGGAGACTCCCGAGGGAGAAACTCACGCAGCCGTGAAGCCGGAGGTTGTGATCTCCAGCAAGAGGGAGCAGGCCTTCAAGATTTGCAGTTCTTCCCATGGCTTCTCTCCCATTGACTTCACTCTTTTATCCATGTAAATGAAAATAATGTTGCGATTTACACATGCTTGCTTGTTCGTTTCTCAAAGTTTGTTAATTCCATAAGATGTTTTCCTTGTACTGGATTATTGTTGTTGGCCTTGGCACATTTCCTACTTTATTAGCTTATTAAGACTTTTTCCCTTAGGCATGGAAACATGTATTTTTACATTGGAGCCTAACTGCAAACATGGGTCACCACTCGCCAGCAACTCTCTTCTGCCCTCCCACATCCATACATGATTTTACTTGAAAAAATAAAGCCTAATTTATTATGTGTTTCTGGAGTTACTAGCATGCACCATGAACTGGTCCATGTCTTTCTTATTTGTAAGTATTGCATTCAAATCCCCTTCAATCAATAGCACAATTGTACACATACAACCATCTATAAATAACTCCATTGCACTTGTGTAAAGTTGTGCAAATTTTGCTTGTTTGAGTGCTGTACACATTACACGCTTACTGCTTCACTATAGGACTACCTCTCGCCTCTTCTTGTTGTTCATTGGCTCATCAGTCAGCACCAGCTGTCCCTTTCCTCATCATCGCCACTGGAATAATCCCTCCTTCCATCCTACATGTGCAAAGTAAATTTTAACCTCTTAATTTAAGAAACTAGAAACATACGCAATCAATACGAGGAACAATTAACCATGGCAATTTACTGATTTGTTCAGCTGGATTTTATTTCGTAACACTACTAATGTTGTGGTTTAATATATCAACTAAATTTACATAATATTTGTTCCTTACATTGTCAGAATCAGCATATCTATTTGATTTTATTGGCCTCATACACCTCGTTAGGCTTGCTTAAGCCCTTCTCTTCTAATGTACCTGCCAGATAAATGAAGCTATGTGTTCCATGATATCTGTAGTTCAGTTTTAATTTCAGTTCAATTGCTGGAACAAATATGTAGAAGATTTAATCCAGTAGCAGCAGAAGAAATTAAAATGGATAGCTATAGCCTAAAGAAGTAAAAGAGAGGGACACTCCTCATATGCTTACATGGAGAGGGCAGCAACCACAGCCATGCCAAATAGGCCTTTGGATTTGCATGTATAACTCTGTTCCTTGACTTGTTCTCCAACTAGTAGGTCCTTAGCCTTGGCGCCTTGGGACTGACAGTGAGCCATGATAGCCTCAGTGTTCTCGATCCGTTAAAGTAGTCAAGCTAACCCGGAGCCGCTTTTTCAAGTAGTTGGCTTTGTGTCTGTGCCGGCGACAAGAGGACACTAACCTGATCAAACAGAAGCTGCCCTTTCCCAGTGGGCAGAAGAATGGCCATGGAATCTTGTCCTCTGATGCCACCATTTTCAACTCTTGGATTGATAATGAGGGAGTGCTCACCACCGCATCAGAGGTCCACGAGGAGACATCATCGATGGACATGTGGAACAGGGAGGCAGAGCCAGTGATAGCCTGGTTGGATACGAGGCCGGCGGCGAAGAGGCTGCCGCCGACGGGCACAGCCTGGCCAACAAAAGGCAGGTTCTCGTCGTGGATCTTCTCCCACGTCTTGTTCACCACATGAAAAGCGTGAGTTCCGACCACTAGCTCTGGTTGCGGGGAAATCAAGATGTAGGAGCCCACGACGGCATAGGATGAGACTGAAATTTCGGGTGGACTGCGAAATTCATAGGGGTTCAGGAAGCGAGGAAGAAGGGTGGTGGTGGCAGGTGGCTCCAGGAGATCCAAAGGCCGCAGTCTGTGGAGGGCACACCCTTGTTGAAGCTGAGGCATTCGAACCATGGCTCGCAGTCGATGCGGGGCACCACCCGGGGGCGGTGTGAGATGGCGTATACCTCGCCGCCGTGCGAGATCAGGACGGGCTCGTGCTTGGGGTACCCGAGCCGCGGGCCGTGGAACGTCTTCATTGTCCTCGGGTCGAAGATGATGGTGCCCGCTCTTAGCCCACCGCCGACGCCGACGATCCAGGAGCCGTGCTCCGAATGCGCGGCGACGAAAGATATGCCAGGCTCGGCCAGGGGCAGCGCGGCAACGGTGCGGATGCGCGGCGGCTCGTCGCCACCGGCAGCGGCAGCGGCAGCGGCGTCGATCTCCAGGACGGAGTAGGCCGCGCGCTGCCACAAGGTAAACCGGCCTGGCGAACTCGGCTGACGATTCCTTCGTGTCGTCCGACGGCTTTGCTACGAACTCATCATCTGGTGATTCCCCCACGCCGTCGCCATGAGGCTTCCTCTTGGGCGCCATCTCCGTCTCCCTCGAGCAAAGGGAAAGCTAAAGCTTTTTGGTTGGGTTTGATTTGGCACCCACGAGCCATGACGTCGACGCAGGGCGGCCGGCGGCGGCCGCATTCTTCGTCGTACGGGATCAACCACCACTCATGTAGGTCAGGCCGGGCCTCACATTGTATTGGGCCTTGTAGAGTTGTGCATGAGAGCCCAGACGAGAATTATGTTGGTCCATCAACATTTGCCTATTGGCACTTAAATTCTATAGCCTATATAATGACACACTGACTCATCTTTTTTGAAATTTGTAACCGAAATTAACCAATTTCGCTCACCAGGAAAAAAGACGAATTTCAACACGAATTTTGCTAAAATTTACGGAAATTTGGAACACCGCTACTGGCAAGGTGCCCACTGCCAAGGTGGCGACCCGCGACCCTGGCTAGCAAGGGCCTTTATGCAAACACAACTGTCAGCCCCAAACGAAACGAGGGGCTTAGAGCAACTCCAAGAGTACTCCAAAAAATTCTTCCCTAAAACTATGTATTTGGGGTTCTTCCAAAAAAAATTTCCCCAAAAACATATCAATCCATAGCAGATCGCTAATAAATAGCCCCCAATATTTAAAACAGGCCACGTCATCGTATTGGGCTCATCGGAAGGGACGCGCGAGCGTGCGGGAATCAAAATTGGGGAAGGAATGCCAACGCTAAAATATACGCGGTGGTAGGCTGTTTTTTAGCGTTGCTAAAAAATTAGGGAAGGTTTGGGTAGACTGTTGGAGTTCGTTTTTTCTCTTTTTTCCCTTAAAAAAGTATCGGGGGTAAGATTAGCAACCTCTTGGAGTTGCTCTTACTTGCAAAGTTTGCCAACCTCTTCCACCCTTAGGCGGGACACGTGTAGCCGTTGGATCAGAACTGTGCGGCAGAGATCGATCCTAACCACCGATCTTCTCGCTTCGCGAGTTCGCCGTGCGCCGGGTGTGCCCAGAGCCCCAGACCGGCCGCGCCGCCGCCCTGCTCAAGCCGCCGCCGGTCTCCTTGATCTCGCTAAACATCCGACGCAGCCGCCCTTCTCGCCTCGCTCTGGTCCTTGAGGTGTTTCACCGCTCGTTGAGGAGTCGTCTCTCGCCTGGTCTCGGCCGAGGAAGGCGCCGGCGGGAAAGGGGCGAGGGGAGAGAGCGAGATGCCGCACCGAGCGCGGCCGATGACGGGGCTGCTCGTCTTCATGGGCGTCAACCTCGTGCTCGTCAACACCATCTCCCCCGTCTATGACTTCGTCTGCTTCCACCCCTACTGGGAACGAAGGGTACTGCCGTACACTACTTGTCCTCCTCCACCTTTCTTGGGCCCTTCCGATCGCAGAGGTCAGGGATTTAGCCTTTAATCCTCCTCCTTTACCACTGCTCTAGCAGCAATATTGACACTCTGGCTGAGCAATGCTGGCTGCCGCGCCTTTAATTGCAAGCACTCGCTGATCGCTGTTGTTTGGAGTGTGCGCGTCGGCTGTTTGCAGAAATGCCTATGTGGCCAGGGAGACGCGGGTTGCTGGGTTTTTCCATTGATCAGGACTGCATCACCTCGCGGTTCTTAATTGCAAGCCAATAACGTGCGTGTTCTTTTAAATGGATTTGTGTTTTGGGTGCCCTGTTTCCTGCTGCATATTTGTGCAGAGACTGTTTTTTGTAGAAACGCTTGGATGGGGTAAAAATGACAGTAACTACAGTCTGCACGTTGCTGTGAAATTTTAGCTCCATAGATTTTAAGGATTATATTTCAGGAGTTCTTGCAATATTGTATCAGAATAATGCCTTTGGGTGGAGAACTTTTTTTTATCCATGTGTTCTTTTCTTGATTTGATATACGCATTTATGAGAAGTTATACAAAGTCTAACATGGTAACACTGATACACTAAATCAAGTTCCAGTTTTTTTATCCATGTATATCATGTAACTTTATGTCCAACTTGATAGAGAGAACGTCGCCAAAGGGAACGTGAAGCTCTGCAAGTGAAGGGTTCTCTAGAAACCACTAGCTGAATTCTCCTTGGTAAGAACAAACTTCCTAATTCCTCTATTTCGTATTTTTATTCATGCTGCCACATGCAAGAAACACGTTCTGTGAAATAATTAAACTATAATATCTTCCTTGTTAGCATATAGGCCATTCTCCCAATTCCGTGTACAGTCTGTGCAAGTGCTCATTGCAATCGCCATTTCTTTTACGTAGAGAAAGGTTCCCCGATTGGCCCATTGTATCTTGTTATTATTTGAGGTCTGTTTTGGACCACGCAAATATCCTCATTTTTTAATTGATAAACTGACATCATTGTGGCTTCTGTCATATGGTTACCCTTATCATTTGTTCAGTTTGCAATTTGTGTGAAGAAAGTTGCATTGAACTATTGAAGTTTTTCTGTATCAGTAGGTCTTGTTGGATGATGTTCCCTCAAACATATCATCTGTTTTTCTGCAAGAACAAATGAGAATGATAGATGCCATGAGTAGTCTTCTGAAATGTGCACATGCTGAATCGCCATCATATTGCACAACCATCCATGAACTGAATCGTTTGTGTACAGTTCTGCAAATTTGGTTGTTTGAGCTGCTATACATATTACACACTTTCTGCTTCACTATAGGACTACATTTCTCCTCTTCTTGTTGGTCATTGGCTCAGCACCAGCTGTCCCTTTCCTCATCATCGCCACAAACTCTGAATAATCTATCCTTCCATCCTGCATGCGCAAAAATAAATCTTAGTCTTAACTAAAAACATATACAATCAGTAGAGGAACAATTAATCATGACAATTTAATCATTTGATCTACTGGATTCTATTTCTGTATAGTCCCCCCTTTGTAACACTGATGATGCTGTAGTTTCTATTGTTTATTATACCAACTAAATTTACATAATATTTGTTCCTTACATTGTCAGAGTCGGCATCTGAGATGACCTCCTTGATTTTCTCAGCGTCATACAACCCTTGCTCCTTCAAGGCTTGCTCAAGCTCTTCTTTTGTAATGTACCTGCAAGACAAATGAAGTATATGTGTTCTATAATATCTGTAGTCCTGAAGTCAGGTGTCTCAGCTGTGTTGGTTTCAACGTTTAACCCACCCACTGTTATCCTTGTCGAAATACTGGAATGCTGTGTAAAGGTGCTCCTCTCTATCCAGTTTGTTCATGTGTACTGTTGCGGTGACGAACTCGTCATAGTCAATTAACCCGTTGCCATCAGCATCAGCCTGGAATTATATAAAAGGAATCAAAAGGGGATCTTTCCATATGAACCTTCTAAGTTCTAACCGTGAATAGAACGACAGTTTTTTTTATAAAAAAAATTGTAATCTGAAAAGTGAAAACTTACTGCTTCCATCAGTTGCTGAATTTCACTGTCTGTCAGCTTGGTTCCATGCTTGGCCAACCCATTTTTGAGCTCATCAAGCGTAATGGTCCCGCTGTTATCTTTGTCGATATTCTTGAACATCTCCTTCAGCCCAGTGATCTCCTCCTCGGACAGGCACCCAGCTATGATCTACATTTAGGTTCAGTGCATAATTTAAATTTTCCTTGTAAGCATTGTTCTTCAGCAGTTTGATATGTGAAGTTGTTATAAGATATATGTACCCTCAGTGCTGCTTTCTTGAACTGGTTCATGGCCCTGAACTGCTTGAGCCTGTTGAGCACAACATTGTCAAGTGGCGTGTCAGGTGCATCTCCATCTTCCTTGATCCATGGGTGGTCTACAAGTTGTCAATTTGTCGGGTCAATGCCACATTGACATCCATATGTGCTGCTACTTGCTACTACGAATGATGTCAGCATTACTTACTGAGGACCTGGAACGCCGTGAGCCGGTCCTTGGGGTTGATGTTGAGCATCTTCTTGACGAGGTCCTTGGCTCCCGACGAGATATGCGGCCATGGCTCGCTGGCGAGGTCAAGCTGCCCGCGCAGGATGGCGGTGAAGATGCCATTCTCATTCTCTGCCCAGAACGGGGGCACGCCGGCGAGGAAGATGTAGAGCATGACGCCGACGCTCCAGATGTCTGCCTCCGGGCCGTACCTCCTCTTGAGCACCTCGGGCGCGATGTAGTAGGCGCTGCCGACGATGTCCCTGAGCACCTCGCCTTCCTTGTAGAAGACGGAGAGGCCGAAGTCGGTGGCCTTGAGCGGCGCGTCCTCGTCCTTGCTGAGCAGCAGGAAGTTCTCGGGCTTGATGTCCCGGTGCATCACCCCCATGGAGTGGCAGCTGTGCACGATCTCCACGATGGTGCGCAGCAGCGACGCGGCGGCGCGCTCCGTGTACTGGCCCCTGGCGATGATCCGGTCGAAGAGCTCGCCGCCGGCGCAGAGCTCCATGACGAGGTGGACGTTGTGCTTGTCCTCGTAGGCGCCGCGGAGGCCGACGACGTTGGGCTGGCCGGAGAGGTGGTGCATGATCTGGACCTCGCGCCGCACGTCGTCCACGTCCTCCTTGCTCGCCAGCTTCCGCTTCGCGATCGTCTTGCACGCCAGCTTCTCCCCCGTCGCGCGGTGCGTGCACAGGTGCGTCACCCCGAACTGCCCGCGCCCGAGCTCCTTCCCCATCGAGTACGTCGTGCGAACGTCCTCCATGGGCCGCCCCAGCACCGGGCCCACGGGCCCCGCCGGCTTGCTGCTGCTCGTGCTCACCCTGCCGGCGGCGGCCGTGGGCGAGCCCGGCTTCGCGGACGACGACGGCCGTCCGTGGCCGCCGTGGTTCGCCGACGCGCCGCGGCTCGGCGCCTCCGCCGCCTTTGGTGGTGCGTCCGCGTCCGCGTCCGCGTCGGCCTTCCCGGCGCCCTTGGAGCAGCATTGGCCCATGGCTGCGGGGGACGCGTGCTGCCTGCTCCGGCGGAGGGCAGGCAGCCACAGACATGAACGGGCCTGGACGACGAGAGATGGAGACCGAGGCAGAGAGAGAAAATTGTTTTTGCTTAGTTTGGGAAATTTTGCAGTTCGGAACAAAAAATTGTTTTGGAGTTTGGAGGGTAGGGAGGGAATGCCGGGAAGGAAGAGAGGTATCCTTCCTTCCTACCTTGTTGGGGTGTCTCGCGACAGATATAGGCTGCTTGCTGTTTCTGGCAAAACTGATCAACTGCAGTTCCAAACTGTAGGTGTCAGCAACACAGCTTCGAGTATTTGCAAGCATCAGAGCTAGGAGTCAAATAGATGTTTCTGCTGCTACAAAACGAAGCGTGCCTGCAATTCTACATGTGCCTCTCATAGCCTCACACACCCCTGCTCTTCATTGGCAGATTGATTTCATCCTAAAACCTCCTCTTTCACTTATCTTCATCTCTTTCAAATCTCAATTACAAGAGTAATGCCTCTTTTCTCAATGCAGGGCACGTCAATGCTTATTAGCCCCATGACACTACATGTCTGCAAGAATGCAGGATAGAACGATAAAGGCGTTGCAGCCATTGCGAAGACCTTTGTGCTCCTGATGTCATGTTCTGTTATGGTAAACAGAAGGCCAAAAGAACCCCTTTCTGTAACAGAAGCAATACAGAGGTAAAACCAAGCCTTTCCATGTGGCTGTGGCTGTGTAGTAGATTATCAGGAGTCTAGAATTCTGGGAACATATTCACACATCTCTTCCTTTGGTCCTGCTGTAGTAGATTTCAAGAATGCTTGATACCTGTAAGGCTGTTACCCAGTGATTGTGTAAGTTGTTCCACTGTCCACAAAGTGAAAGCTCCATCTGGACTCTCTAGTGTAGAATGTAATTGTTCCTCCACAACGGTTGCATTGGACAATGTTTTCTTATAGCTGCTTACAGCATCCTCTGGATGCCCTTTTGCTATAGATGCCTGCAATCTCCATTAGTTGATGGTTAGCATATAAGCAGCCACAAGACTAGAACTGGATGGACGGTATCTGTACTTAAATATACTGCTAGAACAGTAGGACTAGGTTCCTGTGTATGTGAAGTAGATGGTAGTAAGGATCCATACATACCAAATGCACTTCATCAAGCTCGGAAAGCCAGAATCTCCATTTTCTAGACACTTCTCCATCAATATGGATAGAAATATCAGTCCAGTGTTCATGGTGGAATTCCAGTCTATGCAACCCAAATCCGACTCCAGCACCTATGGCTTTTACAAAAGCTTCTTTGAGACACCAGTACCTATTGAAGAACAGAGTGATGTCGTACTGAATTTGAAGTAACAGTGACACCATCATTAACATTGGCATGATTTTTGTACGATCACACTGTCATGATTGCGACTTAATAATCTTAACGAAAAACCAGAACTGCTTCATGCTTAGCACTGAAAGCATAGGTTCTGAGGTACATGATTATGTAAACAGAGACCTACTCTGTTTTTTCTCAAAAAAAAGAGAGACCTACTCTGTTCTAAAGATAAAAAAATATTCCCTTCAACTTTTCTGATGTAGTTCAGCACTCGAGCTAACTGAAAGAGGAGCTGTGCGAGAGTCCCACTTTATTGGCAAAACCGCAGATTTATTATGCTAAATCAAAATTTCAAGGCACATCCAGCTCAACCGATTTCAAAGGTTAAGAAAATTTTCTGGTAGTTATGAAGAAATTTAGGCAAAGGATACTTCATTATAGACAGTCCATGTGCATTGATGGCTTGCTGCATCCACCAATATAAGTTTTAGCTCTAAAATGCTGATTCTGAATGTATATGCCATCTACCAAGAAATCCCTGAATGAAATGCTATACCTGTAGAACTCTGTTAGCACTTCACTGGGTGTGCCAGCACGAACAATACAGTTCCACTCATGATCTGTGAGGTATGAAGAGAAGTTGCTGATAAACTCGGTAGTAGTTTCTCCCTGGGGCTTGGAAATGGATACAATGTCCAGGCCAACGAGGCAAAGAGGCTCAGATGCTATGCCAACGTAGTCTCCCTGATGCGAGATGTTGAAATTGAAGTTTGGAAAGTTTGAACAATTTTTCTGCTGCAAGACAAATCAATATAGGAGTGATCAGTGACAGAATGCAACCGACCAGGCACTCAGACAGAAAGGTTTGCTGCTTATTGGATGTAGCTGACAGCGAACGATGATGATTGTAGGAATGATAATTGGACAGAGTGTGTGTGTGTGTGTGTGTGTGTACAAGTACCAGGTACGGTTTTCCCTCTGGTGTGCGGCATATGTTGATCTGGTGAAACGGAATGCGGAGAACGTGGTGCACAAGCGAGTACTGCAGCAGACGACTGACGAGCGCCCGCTTCCTGTCATCTTCTTTCACAAACCTGCAGGGGCATGGAGGAGGTCGACTTGATGCCATCTTGTTCTAAGGTAACCGCAACGTGCATGCTAGCTAAATTGGCGGAAACACAGTTGCAAAGGTGAACAAAGAGCATTAAGAAGCCGTTGCCGTGGAACCAAAACCAACCGGTGAAGTCAAGCTCACGGCTGCTTGCTCGGATCACCGCGGATGTTGATGAATCGAGCGCCCCTGCCACTGAATAATGGAGCGAATTGTTTGCCCTTGACTTGATTTGGGTCGGAGCTTAACGATTCTGACCGGGGGCGGCGGAGGCCGGCGGCGGACATATCGCAGCCGGAAGCGCCGATCCAAACCATAGCAGGGGCCTGTTGCAAATATTCGGATCGCGATCAATAATCGCGATCCAATTTAGGGGGTATTTGTAAACTTAAGTGGTCTATTTGCAAATATTCGACTAATAATCGCGATCCAAATTAGGGGGTATAGGTAAAACTCAGGGGCCAAATTCGGGGGCGGCGGACATGGCATCCGGCGACCGACAGCGCAGCGATGCCGCCCGTCGGCCACCGCTGACCTTGCCGCCGTGCATCCCGCGCTCCCGTCCATCTATCTCATGCCACCAGCTCCAAGTCCGCGGCGCTTCCCTCACCCACACAGCCCACAGGTGTGTCTCCCACGGGGAGATGAAAGCGCCTCCCTCGGCAGCGCCGGCGATCGGGAGGTGGTGCGAGTACATGGGAGCAGCTGTTGAGTTACCTGGCGATGGCGGGCCGCTCGTGCGAGGGAAGGAGGGCGGCTGCGGCATCGAACTGGGCGGGGGAGGGGCGCCACCGCGTGATGTCGACGAGCCACCGCCGCACCCCGGTCTCCTCCTCCATATCATTGCCCAGCCAATCACTTGTCCCGCTGCCGGCGGCGGAGGCTCCCTAGAGTAGAGTATACGGCCGGCGGGGTAAGCGGGCGCGGGCGCCGAGGGCGACGTCGTCCTCCTGTGTCGCTGTGAGTGGTGACGTCATCGATAGGATGGGTGGGCCTGGACAAGCAAGGAAATGGGCCGAGCCCACATTACAGGATCCATTTGGTGGTGGGTGGGACTTTGGGCCAGTCCACGCCGGTCGCCGTGCGATCCGGTCACTGCTGGCACCAAGACCAAGATCCTCGTCCCATTTCCTATGCGATATTGCTGGGATGCGATTGCGAGCTGAATAGCTGAGGGCTCCAGCACTCAGAATTTTCAACCAATCGACGCATGCATCGCTTCTTCTTCCTCCTCCGGCAATGGTAGGTGATTCCTCCGGCAAGCTTTAGAGTTTCAGGGTTGGGGGTTAGTGTTGGGGGACTACATGTGCCTACGGACCTAAAGGAAGATTCGGGGTGGCTCGCCGGCTGACAGTGGAGGCGGGAGAGACACATGGGAGCGGAGGCGGTGAGGGCGTCACCGAAACCGGGTGATGGAAGACCCCTGGGCAATGGAGGCGGCGGAGACGTAAGACTAACAGATTAGCATCGGTCGTGGTCGACGGCAGTGGTGGAGGTGGCATTTTGCCGCCGGAGTCGAGCGGGCAGCCGGTGGCCGTGGGGGGAGATCGAGCAGACTTGGTGAAGAAGACACCGGGAAGGAGCAACGTTAAAAGGGGTTAGTTTTTTTTTGTGTGTGTGTGGGGGGGGGGGGGGGGCCTAGGGTGGGAGGTGAGGGGCGGCGGCGGCGGCGGAGGTGGAGGTGGTGGGGGCTCGGGCCTTTCCTCGCGTGCACCATGAATGGATAAGGGTCATGTGGGAAGAAGGTAAGGGATGGAGGATTTCATCTCAGACATCCACTTCAGATCCGACGGAGAAAAAAATCGAATGCTAAGAGCCCCTCCACACCTGGGTGTATTTGATAAACAACCCCTAGCTGATTAGTGACAGGGCACACGAATGTTGCATGATTCGCTTTCTCCGTTCATACACTGCCGATAGCCGATATCCTCAATTATGGCAACAACCAACGGCTAAACCTCCATCGTTGAAACTAATCATTTACGATTTTACGTGGCCTACAAAATTAAACAATCAAAAAATTGGAATACAAACGCAAGTCTTAATCTCTTTCCTTGCTTATAGGCCGGTCACACTAGCTAGGGATAAAGATTAGAAAGTGTCTGATTGCCTGCCGTACGTGTATCGTGCTCACCTCAATCCGTTGGATTATTGCCACTCAAGCACGTACAGCTAGCTGTCGATCCTCCGCGTACTCCGTTTCAGATCGGCCGCGTAACAGATTGATGGCGATTTTCAGTTACCATGTTCGGATGCAGATAGATCAAGTGAATCCTGCAGTACTAGTCGGTTACTTGCGTGTTTGTGGGTGGGTGGATCGGAGTTGGAGTCCGCACCCCACTCGATGACCTGCTTGCTTGCCGCGCAATCTCCGACGTCCCCACGCTAGCCAGCCAAACCCTACTTTGCCGCCGCAATATAAGCCAGCCCACTGCCGCCGCCGTTCTTCCCCGCCCACAACCAAGCACCACAGCCTCCTCCTACTTCGCGCTCTAAACCCTAGCTGCTAGTCAAGTTCACAACTCCGCCCGGCCTACTCCGGCCCAATCCCCCACCGCGCCGACATGGCCGACGGCTCCTCCTCCCTCCCTCCCCGCCGCCTCGCCGATGATGATGACCTAGAGGAGGGCCAATTCGTCCCCGCCGCCTACCAATCCTCCTCCGACACCGACGACTACCAGGCCCCTGCTCCTGCCCCTCCGCCGCAGCACGCCCGCCGCCCCCGCCACCTCAGCATGGGAGACGTCCTGGCTCTGGGCCGAGGCGACGCCCTGCCGTCCCCCACGCCCGCTTCCTCCTGCGAATCGGACGGGACCATCAGCGCCGACGGCGTCCCCAGCCCCGCGTCCGTCTTCAGGATGGAGCCGAAGCGCAAGCGCGTCGTCGTCGCGCTCGATGGGAGCTGGGCCGCCACCGGCAAGCGGGGCTGGGCAGGGGGCAAACCGGCGGCGGCTGCACCTCTGAATAATCCTCAATCGAGCAACCACTCCAACGTGTCCGGCGACAGCAGCAGCAGCAGCGCGCAGGCCGTCGTCGTCCACAACATGCCTGCGCCGCCGCCTCCGCCCTTTGCGGAGCAAGCTCAACTAGTCCACCTCCACCATCCGGTTGCAGCGCCGCCACCGGAAGCGGCAGCGCAGCTACCCCAACTCGTCGTCCCCCAGCGCGCCGATCATCAACCACCACGGCGGGTGTACACCTGCAAGGAGTGCGGCAGGACGTTCACGACGAACCAGGCCCTGGGCGGCCACGCGGCGGGCCACAGGAGCAGGCAGAGGGAGGCCGAGGCGGCGGCCGCGGCCGCCGGGATGATGCCCGCGGGCGTGGACGCCGCCGCTTTCCTCGCGGCCCTCCGCCGCTCCCGCAGGGAGGAGGCGCCGCACGAGTGCCGCAAGTGCCACAAGGTGTTCGCCACGGGGGTCGCGCTCGGCGGCCACATGAGGGTGCACTACACCGGCCCGCCGATCGTGCCCACCAGGAAGAACAAGAAGAGGTGTCTCGCGCTGGCGCTGCAGCCCGAGGAAGACATTGCGGCGGCGGCGGCGCCAACGCCACCAGGCCTGTCGCTCGCGCTGTCGATCAAGGCGGAGGAGGCGCCGCCGTCGTCGCCTGCGCCGGCTGGAGGTGTTAGAGTGGTGCGTCTCTTTGGCATTGACATCAGTCCGCAGGTGCAGGCACCATCGGAGCAACAACAATGCTCCGGCACGACGACGACGGGGGACTGCTCGTCTGCCGGTGGTCAACAGTAGTCTGCCATTGTGCAAAGGATATCGTTTGGGGTCTCCCGTTTTTCAAGGAAGGTTAAAGTTTGTTAGGGTAGTTAATCAGTTTGTGTTTGATTCGGTAGAGATTGTACTTTATAGGAATTCCTATATAAATGGGAGAGCTCCAATGTTTTTGCGAAAGTATCCTACCTAATCAGTCATTGTAAACTGGAAAGATGATCTGCTTTTGGAACTGAAAGAAAATATACTCTTGGCATTCTTATACGTGGCACTTTTAATTCTAAATACATAGATCTAAACTTGTCAACACGTACAAGTCCAGAGGAGTTTGATGTTTCGCTTTTGTACGAGCCTCTGAGCTCTGCGATGTTGTATTGACAACGTCTAAGGCTCCTGCTTTGCTTGCAGGTTAAATTTAAAACAGCAACAGCAAGATATCAAAGAAACAAAATGTTTGTTCTTCATTAAGCTGTAAAATAAACATGCTACAATGATGAAATTTTAATTTTTCATGCTTCCGTCATTTTTTTATTCTGAATCTCAATTGATTATTGTTATTACCTGTCACAGCTTTGAGAACAAGGTCTGATCATTGACATGCAGTATGCCAGATTGCATTGTTAGTACCTTCAGTATTCAGAAACTTAAGCTGTGAATAAGACTTGCACAAATCTTCAGTATGCTTCTATGATCTTCAAGAAACTGCACTGCAAAAAGCTTGAACCAGAGCTGGCTGTAGGGAAGTACCGTTTTTTTTTTTTGGCAATTTGCTACGTGAAATCTTCTGAAATTGCTCGACAATCAAACGCAATACTCATGAATTCTCACGAAGATATCTAGTTGATATTTGTAAACATGTGCAAAATTTTCCAGTGAAACACAATTGAACTTTTCAGACATTCATATACTGTAACAACACTGATACATTTTCTTTTCTGAACTTGATGACGAATAAGCAAGAAAGAAGAAGCTTTTCTATGATTATATCATGTGGTTATATGTTAGGAGTCCAGAACTGATCTCTTCATGTGCTACTTCTGTAGTAGATCATTGCAGATTTTAGGAGTGCCGACTACTCTAGTAATTGTGTAAGTTGCAATGTTCCACTGTCCATAAAGTGAATGCCTCTTGTAGAATCTATAATGTAGCTAGGCTGTAGCTTACAAACGTTCCTCCACAATATTCATTCATTAACGTTAAGTTTTCTACTTTTCTTTTAGGAGTAGCTGTTTACAGCATCCTCTGTATGACGATATCCGCCTCCATTTATAGGTTAACCTCTCGTAGACCCAGGCATTGAGGCGGCGGGGGGCGGCGACGTCGTCAGCTTGGGTGGGCTTGACATTGAAGGCCCGCTTGAAAGGAAACAGCAGCAGATGAGTGGCCTTTTCTCTTAATCGCAGGCCTGGGCCTGCTCCTGGGCTAAACCCACTGGCAATTTCACATTCTTCTTCTTGTTTGAAAAGACCTGGGCCTCTGCTGTCTCCATGGCTCCAATGTGATCGATCCTGCTGACAGAAGCAGCAACAAATTAATAAAGAGAAGGAAAATGAAGGAGGTAAAAAAAAAAGCACAATGAATCATCAAATGCAGGCAGGATCATTGGAGGTGATCGATCGGGGCAATTAATACTGTAATTAATCCTTGTTTGCTTGCAATTGCAACTCTGAAAAGGACACAGGATCATCGGAAAGCAGCTGAAAGGATCGGATCAGAATCAGATCGGCGAGGAGGGAGGGCAGCAGCACGCAACAAATTAAAGGATCGGCGCGGCTATGCATGACGTGCTGTGGATCATACCATACCCTGACTGACTGGCTCACTGACGCATGAGCGGTGCAATATGCATGCATTATTGGCGATTAATGCTGACACGGCAAGTTCCATCCTCACTCAGCAGTCAGCAGGAAGCCTGGCCACTAGTTAGGTGTGTTTAGATATTTAGTCCGGACTGAAATTCATGTCACATCGAATATTCGAATGCTAATTAGGAGGACTAAACGTGAGCTAATTATAAAACTAATTACATAAATGTAGGCTAATTGCATATACGAATCTATTAAGCCTAATTAATCCATCATTAGCACATGTTTACTGTAGCACCACATTGTCAAATCATGGACTAATTAGGCTTAATAGATTCGTCTCGCAAATTAGTCTCCATCTGTGCAATTGGTTTTGTAATTAGTCTATATTTAATACTCCTAATTAGTATCTAAACATTTGATGTGACAGGAATTTTACGAGCTCATAAAGAACCAAACGGGGTCTAAGAGCATGTTTGTTCCCTCCTAAATTATATAAACTATGGTCCTAGATTATATAAGCTATATTATGATCGTCCAATAACTTGAAATAAGCTACCCAAGGTGGTCTGAGAGTTGACATATTCCATTGAATTTACAAGGATCCCTGCCGGAGTGCAAACATATAACGTAGCTTTGGTCCCCAAGCAGTGAGTTAAAATTTACAAGGCGGAGTGCCGGATGCATGCATGTGTACAAAACCAATAGTTTAGGACAAGAAAAATCTCCAGTCATACATTGTTGAAAAATGTAAGCATTGCCATGGGATTTTAAAAAAATAATTGTACAAAATCTATCACCAGCACAAACATGCTTATTTTCTAAATTATTGTTTCCAATGATCTATGGTGTTGCAGCATAAAACATGGCATCTATTGGACTTTTGAGTTTTGTCTCACTCCTGCATGAATTATCTATTAATTTACTATAGCAAGTTCATTAATTTCATTGCTATTGTTTATAACTACACTTTTATGTTTTATTCAATGATATGTATTCGCCAAAAATTATGTTTAATACAACCAATGTTTGCACTATATTTTTCAGGAAACATTGCATACACACAAGCTCCACAAAAAGGAGCATCAACATCCTGAATCTTTGATTGCGTATTTATCTGATTCTGAAGAGTTTGTTAAGAAATATAGTACTTCAAATAAGAATAAGGGACTATTGACAAATTGGCCTCTAATGTCATCTATTTTTCTCTTTTGTATCACAAGCTTTGATGATATGGCTTATTCAGAGGTATGTCCTAATTATTTTTCAATAATTTGGTTATTTTGTTACTATAACTTGAATGCACATGGTTGACTAATTAGAATCATATATTTGTAAGATGAACTATCGTAGCTTATTGGTTAATCATGAACATAATTTCATAAATAAATTTTATCAAGTTGTGGTATTAACTATTGTTGTTTGTATGATGATAACATTAATTAATTTTATATCCCATATAAATTCAAATTTTATAACAAAAAAAATTGTAACATGGATTTTTTGTTCTCTTGAAGTTGAATGTTTAGTTCTTTATACGTCAAAATAGATGTTAACAAGAACCCCAAATTGTGTTACCAAAGGGCAAAATGGAATTGGGAAATTTGTAATTTAATCATTCTAACTTATTGAAAAGATTAAATATATATAGTAAGAATCAACATGCATCATCTAAACACTTATCTATCCTAATCAAATATGCCTTTGAAAAAAAATAATTGGTAAAAATAATACTTTAGAAACACATAATGATCTTGTTAAAATTTTATCTCTTGTTGCAATTTATTGGTTGGACCTCACCATTAGAGAAGATGATATGGAGTAAAAAATTTCATACAAGTTGAGATTGTTTCAATAAATCTAGAATAACCAAGAAATACGTTATACTCATAGCTACCAAATTTCAGTTGCATGTTGGATACTACATCCTACCAAGAAATCTTTAATTTTAATTTTTCCAACTAAATCAACATGTACTTGGGCTATGTAAAAAAATTAAATTTGAAAAAAATCCCTATAGTATTAAGTTAAGTGCAAAAAAATATGTCCATTATTTATGGTTCTTATTTTTTTGAACTATCATCAATCATTGTTATTTATGTGATTAAGTCAATGGAATATAACTTTACCAGCGAACTTGAGTCTCCATATTTTTCTATTGATACAATTCAATATTTTTGCTTAGCGTGGTTGCATTTTATCATTTCACTCAGATGTTTTCTTTGAATGTGTGGTGAAAAATAAATTATGAAAAAATCCAACTATTTGTAATTTATATGATCACTTAGTTTACCTTTTTGTTCAAAGTATTACCTTCTATATTTGAGTTAACCCTTGATATCTCAAATGACAAATCAGATATTTTCTTTATGGTCTGAGAGTGACAAAAAGTATGGTGGACTAAGTTTCTCATCTGAAGATGTTGGTAATGTACTTTTGGTGACAGGTACCAACTTTCGAGTCCAAGAAATGAACCTATCAACTTTGTTCCTATTCCAATCATCTATGACTAAAAAAAGGGCTAAAATTGGCTTCATATTCATGTTTTGTGCTCTAGCATATAGCATCTCGCTAGAGATTTTCTTTGATAGAGAGAGGTAGCGGACGCCTAGTAAGCTCCTTTTATATATGCATTATGTTAGCTAAACACGTTGAATTCATGATCTTCCCAAATGTATTGTTTAGGATGGAATAAATTCATGAACTTGCTATGAAAAATGTACATTGCCTCTAGTTATTAGCAACCACCTTTATTGGAAACCTTGCTTTAACCTCATTTTTTCTTATTCCTATTATAAAATGAACTTACTTCTTTATGTGTTGTAGGTGCTAGCATCCTTCTATACCAAACATTTATTTATCCCTATATTGTAAAAGTTCTCGGACTAATCAATTCTTCTCGTATTGCAATTGTGAGTATACAAGTTATTGTCACATTTTATTGCTAGTTTAAATACTTTAATCTTTAAAATATAATGACCAATTAATATTGTAGATTCTATCCATGGTGCTTCTTTTCACCTATCCACCTATGGCGAACTTGTCAAGACCATGGATATCCATTGTTGTAAATATTGCATCGGTGCTTAAAAGTTGTTCGGTTGTGAGTACCCTTGAAACTTGAAGTTATATGTGTGCATGCTTTTGAAACACTTATTGGTAGGAATTAGGAAAACAATAAAAGCAACACTTATTGGTAGGAATTAGGAAAACAAACTAAATGTGTATACTACAAGCTTACAATTTCTCCAAAATAAATGACTTATTTTAAAAATATTTTGTATGCTACGCACTAACCACAAACATCTAATTATGTCTCTTTTCTAGAAATTGATAGGAACACTTGTTTAAGAGGCCCACATGTTATGTTCCTCACAATACAAGTATAATTGGGGTTATATGTTAATTAATATGTTCCTGTCCATATCATAATAATATTGTCCATTTTTTTCATACATATTAGGCTACCGTTGTAACATGCTCCTTCATTCTTCAGAATAATTCTGTGGTATGTACATTTACACTCTATTTCAATCGAATCAATCTTCCTATACAAAAAATAGATGATTTTGTGTAATTAACAGCCTCAAGATCAAAGAGCAACTGCAAATGGCATAGCAACTACATTGATGTCCCTTTTTAAGGCATTTGCTCCAGCTGGAGCTGGTGTTGTGTAAGTACAAATTTGGTCACTAGAATTTGCTTATAAACACTTTAATATTTTGGAAATACCATCTTGTTATATATTCCTTTCAAGAGCCACTTTGTTTTAACAAATAGTTTATATAAATCCAACTTTGCCTTGAATTGCAATGCAAATGGGATAAAAAAAATGATGGTATGAGTTCCATAAAATAATATATGTGTATTATAGATTATATTTGATTTACAGCTGGTTTCTTCAATTTGTTTAGGAGTAACTAGGAATAGTGTACATTACTTATCCTATAGCACTTTTAAATCATGAGTATTTAGTGTTCTAAAGTAAAATAATAATGGAATATTAGTCTCCGTAGTTATAGAAGAAATATATTAATTGAGTAGGTTTATGTAGAATCATATATCATATGTTTATTATAATTTGCTATAGCATGTGATACACACGTGCTAGAGACAACATTTTTGTTACCCCATAAATATAGGATGTTAGCTTTGAGTGTTTCTTAATTCATTTCAACAATGGTTGAATTGATAAATGCTAATGATTCTGATGATATATCATCTTAACATGTTAATGCAGATTTTCATGGGCACAAAAGCACCAACATGCTTTGATATTTCCAGGTAAATATGTTAGATTCTATTCTAAAATAAATTGTTAAATACTATATTTTAGATTGCACTTTGAGAAAAAAATGAACTAGAATTTTGAAAACAAAAAATTTCTAGGTGGCACATACCCTTTGCTCAATGTTTTGCGAAACCATGATGTAGGTTAGAGACAATGGGCGTAAAGGTTGATGCTTACTAGCAAAGGTTGATGTGTGAGTTCTGCGAAGTCATGCATGCTTTCATTTTGGCATCACCAGTTCACTTCGGCTGGACTTAGCTTCTTCGGTGGGGTCGTGTGAGTGGGCATAGGGAATTGTTTGTTAACCTTTTCTATTGGGAACATGGCCATTTTGGTTGTGTTTCTCTACCACACGGATAGCAAAAAAAAAAGGTTGATGTGTTAAGCAACTAACACTTGTGGCATCTATTACCTTCACATCAATGCATCCGACAACAAGAAGTATTTTTCCCCAGACTTCGTAGCTAATGTTGTTCACACCCATCCAGGGATACTACAATTAGTGGATATATAGCTCTCAATAACTTGCCATAATATGGAACTATGATGAAAACCATCAATTGTTAGCTTTTGTATTTGTTTGATCGTTTCAATGCATTACTTGGTTTGGTATGCAGGTGATCAAATGGTGTTCTTCCTTCTGGACATTGTCGTACTTTTTGAACTTATTTGGACATTCAAGCCATTTCTAGATGTGCCAAAGCAATCTTCTTCGAGCTAACCCTTCTGGCTAATGGCGTAGACAAGTTGTGTGTTATTTTTACCATGATACGCCATTGCTAAAATTTTCTAAAGGTGTCATTTTTACACCATCTAAAGGTGCCATTTCTATATACTATCAACAGTTTTGCTAGAACAACTTCGTTTTGGGGTTCTATCAGCTTTGAATGTTCTTTTGTACATGCTGTGTATCTCTAAGATGTAAATCTAGTATATGAAAAATATTGCAATGATTTTCTACTAGTTAAGGAATCACTTTGCGTGTAGTTAATGATGTTGTGTGGCAGTGTGGCTATATATAATAAATGAGTATCCGACTTGCAAAAGCTAGAGAATAGACGACAATTAAACAGGAGGACATTTACTAGATCAAATGTGCAATACCAAGTTAAAGAAATCACATGAATATCATTAACCTAGGATGGAAATATACTTGGATTTGGGCATTTGATGTAACCAAGTGCCAACTAATGCAAGCTTATTAGCTTCATCACCTTCAACACAAAGTGAGTGACATCTGAATGAGTATGTTACATGAAGAAGACGTCAAAGACATCTATCACTGTCACTTTTATTTCGTGAATCAAATCAAATCGGCGTGGACGTCAATGTTTGGTCAGGGGCGAGCTTGGCCCTTTGCTATTGATATGACTACTAGTTCACGGACTGCTCAAAACAAATAACCATGTGGAGAAGTTAATTAATTCACGGTCAGGAGGCATGCAAGTCCTTTTTTTTAACTTTTTTTCCGCGGACTCGATCAATTATCGATGAGGAAGCAGCTATAATACTTCCTCCATTCCAAATTATAGATCATTTTAACTTTTCTAGATTTATAGATATTGCCATGTATCTAGATATACCACCTAGATACATATCAAAATCTATGAGATCAGAAAAACTAAAACAATCTACATTTTGGAACAGAGGGAGCAACGAATATTAGGAGAGGATCTATGGTGACCATACACGTAGTACTCCCTCCATTCCAAATTACTATTCGTCGTAACTTTTCTAAACACGGCATGTATCTAATTACGTAACAAAAAGCTACACAGTAATCTGGGACGGATGGAGTAGCTCGCGACAAACTGGCTGCTGAGGTGTGCAGTGGCACTCTCTGACGCATGTGCTGATGCCAGGCCAGCATATATACTGGCCGATCGATTGGATTGGCTAGTAGCAATAGGCAATTCGATTTGGCTTTCTAGCTCGGATCGAATCAGCGTAGGCACTTCCATTCGGAGTAGCTAGCTGCTTGACCACCGCGGAACGGAAGCCACCAAATTAAAAGCACGCGCCCCTTCAGTTCTGCTGTCCATCGATCTCTTTCGTTTCCATCCGGCCCAGAAAAAAAAAAGGAAATGCATGTGCAGAGGTCAGACACTGTACCCGCCCATCTCAGCCATTCGTTCCTCTGAGGGAATCATTGCTGGGGGTCGGGCATCCCATCGATCTATCGCCACTAGTACAAGAGACAGAGAGGATCCGGAGGGAGGAGAGAAGCTAGGGAGCACATCGAATATCGATCGGCATCCATCTCCAGGAGCCAAACAATGGAGGACGAGGGGCAGTCGTCGCCGTTGCTGGAGACGAAGACCGCCGGCGGCAGGATGTACGTGGAAGGGTGCCCCGGGTGCGCCGTGGACCGTCGCAAGGCGGCCAACCCGGGCATCCCCTACGGGAGCTTCATCTATGTCTGGATCGTCACCCTCTGCACAGGTACGTACTGGCTGCTCCATACCTCTGTGTCTGTGTCTCCGGCCTCGACCATATCGGATCCCCCTGCTTGCTAGTAAATGCTTTTGCGTTTTTTTTTCCTTTTCTTGTGGCTAGTTCTTTTGTGTTTTTTTTTCCTTTTCTTTTGCTATGATCATGACGAGAGTTGCCAACTCCAACACCGTAGCTGCTGTTGCCATCACTGCATCACTTTAGCGATCAGCCATTTGTGTAAAAGCCTTCAGCGCTGCGAAATTACGTTTTCGTCAAGACGAAATACAGAGAGGCGTGTACTGATCAAATAAAATAGGCACAGGAGGCATAAATGATGATGATGATTAAGCAGCCATCCATCCATGGGGAAATAGAAAAATGAGCATAGGCCCGACTCCTACTTCTCTTGGCCCAGCCCATATACCAGCAGTTAAATAATAGGCCTGCTGAGGCCCATTCTATCCACACAATAGGAACCTCCGCGAATCTTCCTCTTCTTCTGCGACGCAATTACGCAATCCTTCCTCCGTTCCCATCCAGGCAGAGGAGAGGGGGCAGGGCAGCCATCCATTCGTCTCTCTCTCTCTCTCTCTCTCTCTCTCTCTCTCTCTCTCTGTTTTTTTTTTTTGGGGTTCCGGCGCCCGTGAAGCGATGCCAATGCCCTGCAACGCGTGGTTGGATTGGATTGGAAGCAGTTCCGTTTGGCGCCACGTCCAATGTGAGCCGGACGAGGTGCAACTAGTGTTGGCTTCGTCTTCCTCGTCCTCCCCTTCAATTCCCCAAGATGGGAACGCCGCCATAGACGAACGGCTCTCGCATTGGGCAATACTAATTGCCCCCAGCATTGGGCACGGCAGGGCGAAAGGACACATCTTTGGCGACTTCGGTGGCCACCTGCCAGCGCTGGAAGGATTGGCCTTTGCCTTCCTTGATTCGCTTCTTCTGGCCGAGAGCAGAGGCGCCATTAATTGCGCGCTCCCTGCTCCCATCTCTGGTGCTGTTCTGAGCAAGCATTGAGGGAGCCGGGTCAGCAAGGAATTCGCTGGTTGCCGACAATGGGGGAGGAAGCCACTTCGCCGTTGCTCAGGGTCAAGGAGGAGTACCACCCGGGGTGCCCAGGCTGCGCTTACGACCGGAGGAAGGACCTCCTCAGGGGGATGCCGTACAAGGAGTTCCTCTATGTCTGGATGATTTCTCTCACGGCCGGTACGGACTCCTCTTCCATAGCACACCCTCTTTTCGGGTCCTTCCGGATGACTTCTCTCTTGACAATGACATGTTACAATAGCTAGCAGGTCATAACTAGTGCTTGTGGTTGCCATTGCCAAGACAGAGAAATGTACTGCAACTACATGAGTTTGCTGCAGCAATTCTTTGCTACTGTGTCATTGACTCATTGCAGAAATTTTACAAAAATTTCCTGCTGTGAGGCTGCAGGTGCTACCAATTTTTTTGTCCTGTAATTATGGGTTGTTTGCAGTTGTTGCAGTGTCTCCCTACCTCTGCTATATCACCTCCTCACATTTTGAAGATGTACTGACAGAGATACCACGCAACTTCCGATGGAATATTAATTTGTGACAAGTTGCAGGACCACTTAAATTAGGTGGCATTTAGGACTTAACAGTTAAAACTCTGTACTTATACTGTTCATCATGTCACAATCTTTAATCATGCGCAATCATATGCTGTCTTTATTTAAGGTTGATTTCTCCGAGTGCATGAGCACTTCTCTCAGGTCTTATTCAGCAGTTTCTTAGTCACTCTCACTATTACTGAACTAACTTGATAAATGTCCGCGTCCGCACTTCTGGACCTACAGAACATTACTGGCATTTGTTTCCCAATGTTGCTAATCTTGCTTCACTTCTCGTGTCTTTTCTTTATTTCCATAAATACCGTCCATTGCATATTTACTGTTTCTAATTTTTCTTCTTTCTTTTTTCAGCTTTACCAATATCATCGCTGTTCCCCTTCTTGTATTTTATGGTATGTACACAATTTGGTAATCTTTTTCTGGTTATTCAGGGCTTTGCAGTATATGACAAATAAGTTGGTAGTACATCAATTATGTTTTTTGGATACCTTGATCTGCCTAAGGACCTTTTTTTTGTCTATACCTGTGCACACATGCATCTAGTAAGTACCTTTACCTAAAGAGGGTTCATGTTGTCTCTTACTGTACAGATAAGAGACTTGAATGTTGCTAAAAGAACAGAAGATATCGGCTTCTATGCTGGTTTCGTAGGTTAGTTTTGATGAATTTCTCCCTCATATTCAGCTTGGCTTAGTTCAATATTTATAAATGGTGATTTTTTTGTGACTGATCAGTTACATACCATGGATGCTTTCAGGTGCTTCATTTATGTTTGGTAGATGCTTGACTTCAACAGCTTGGGGAATAGCGGCAGACCGTATTGGGAGAAAACCAGTTGTTATATTCGGCATTTTCTCCGTGTTAGTAACATTTTGCCTCCATTTATATGGAAGAATGTTGATTGAGCGTGGAAATGAGACTCTTAACTTAGTTCTTTTAAAATTTCTCAGGGTTGTGTTCAATACTTTGTTTGGGCTTAGTGTCACCTATTGGATGGCAATTGCTACACGATTTTTGCTTGGTGCTTTAAATGGTCTACTTGGACCAATTAAGGTATTGTGAATTTGCAAGCTTTTAAATGTTAGAATGCGCTGTAGTTAATAACATCTTGCTTGAATGTTACAGGCTTATGCCATTGAAGTTTGCCGACCAGAACATGAAGCTCTAGCATTATCACTTGTAAGATACAAGATTCACATTGATGTGTTACTAATATTTCTTATATATTCTAATGATTTTCATACTTGAATTCACTTTCACGTAATTTAGGTCAGCACAGCATGGGGAATAGGTCTCATCATTGGTCCTGCTCTAGGAGGCTACCTTGCACTGGTACAGCAGAGGCAATTTTACAATATTAAAGCATATCTAACTGTCAGCGCTAACCTGGCTTCCTTATGACAGCCTGCAGAAAATTTTCCAAATGTCTTTTCACCTGAATCACTCTTTGGAAGGTATTTCTTTTTTTCATAGCAGAAGAAGATAGTCCCAAATAATCAATTTACAGAGTACTTACTTTCTGTGGAAACTTGTCAGGTTCCCGTATTTCTTACCATGCTTATGCACGTCAGTCTTTGCTGCTGCTGTTCTCATAAGCTGCATATGGATGCCGGTATGTGAAATCGCTTTGAATTCATTTGGCATCCACCAATATTTTGTACTTAATTTTGATTCCTCTGTACCCACCATAAAGCATCTCAAAATGTTTTATAGGAGACTTTGCACAAGCATAAAGGTAGTGAAAATGAAAACCAGAGCATTGAAGCTTTGGAGGCTCATCTGATTGATCCAAAAGAAAAGGTTGAAGAAAGTGGAAGTTTGAATACCAAGAAGAGCTTATTCAAGAATTGGCCATTGATGTCATCAATAGTTATCTATTGCATCTTCTCCTTCCATGACATGGCTTACACAGAGGTACTTGTTTATTACCACTTGTGGGATATTTATTTATGATTTGAAAAGCTAGGAAGAATCTATGCATGCTATGAACATACCTAGTACTGCTCTGTTAGAGATTTGAAGAACTTGGTCTTGGTGTCCTAATAATGTTCAATATGGTGTATTCATTCTGGGATTAAAATTTAAGTCAGAAAAAAAGTTGGCACCCAATAAAGCTGCCAGAAACTGGAGATTTCAAAATATATGGAGAAAAGTGGCATAGTTGTTTTGGAACACGACTTTTATTGTTACATGATCTGTAAATTGATGTAGGTTAGTTAGCTATTAAAATATAGTGGATGTTTTCAAGCAATCTATCCCTGTCAGTCTAAGGGTGGTTTTTATTGCTGTGAATATCAATTGTTTATCCTTGGTTACATATATGAATTTGTACCAACATATAACTTTGTATTTCCATGTTTATTTGAAAATGATCTGAAATTATGTATGATGTGTCTTGCTATTGCCTTGAGGACCTAGTTTTTTCCCCCTGGATAGTCTAGAAGACACTTCAGCATGTATTAGAGCCCTAACAAAAACTAATTCCAGGTGTTCTCTCTATGGGCTGAAAGTGACAAGAAGTATGGTGGACTCAGCTTATCGTCCGAGGATGTAGGTCAAGTGCTTGCAGTTACAGGTGAATTTCTTATTATTGTTAGTGTTTATAATTTTTAAAAACTCCATTATAGTCTAAAGTGGTTTTTGTACTACAGAATATTAATTAGATAACTGTATGTACCCAATTATAAACCTTTCACACGTATGTGGAAAAAATGATTTCTCGATCATTCCCCTGAAGCTGTACTAAATCTGCAAATTTTGTCCTCTGCTGGTATTTGCAACCAACTTTTAGTATTTGTGATAATGCCATTTACATTATTTTACCTCTTCCATTACAGGTGCCAGTCTTCTTGTATATCAACTGTTCCTGTACCCTCGTATCAATAAAGTTCTTGGGCCTATCAATTCTTCTCGGATTGCAGCTGTGAGTAAAAGCTTATGCTACTTATAGTTGATGCAGTCTCTCTCCTCTTCTGGCTGCTTATCTGAACTATTTTGCTCAATCTTGCAGATCCTGTGCATACCTATCCTCTTTGCCTACCCCTATATGACATACCTGTCAGAACCTGGATTATCAATCGTTCTCAATGTTGCATCAGTGATAAAAAATAATCTTGCTGTGAGTATCTTTTGCATCCCATTGTGAGTCATGTTATTTGATCTTTTAGAACCAAATAACTGTGTATATGGCAGTTTTGATACATTTACAAAGTATGCAGTTACTCTGCTCAGAAAATAGAAAAAAAAAGAAAAGAAAAAACTTTAGTTCCTGGTGATGGTTGAAAAATATTAAGCATATGAATCTTGCATCGTTACCCACCACTTAGCGGTCTACGCCCTTTTTCTATTGAATATTTAGATTTTATGTATTATTTATTTTCTGTTATAATTAAAGTTTACGGCATACTATATCAGGTTACCATCATTACGGGCACTTTCATCCTTCAAAATAATGCTGTGGTATGCACACATGTGTTCAGCTCAATTTTTATTGTTAAAGTTCTGCTCCTAATCTGCAACTGACTGATGCCAATACTTGTTAACAGCCTCAGGACCAAAGAGGAGCTGCAAATGGATTGTCCATGACAGGAATGTCGTTTTTCAAGGCAGTTGCTCCAGCAGGAGCTGGTATTGTGTGAGTACAATTTGTTTCTGTAGCTTCTTTAAAGAAATTTGTTGAGTTCCAAGTTGAAATAAACTGTCAATACAGATCGTTGCCTATAGTTAAATGAAATGTGCTTGAAGCTTAAAAATAGGAAGGCTGAGGTGTATTTTGAATTTGACTACTACACCTGCTGCTAAATTTATGTTTCAAAAGTAGCAAGGCTTAGATATCCTGTAGATTTGATCTACTAGTGCCCTACTGCTTTGTAAATTTGATTGAGAATGTATCTGCTCCACGTGAAGCATGTACTGTTGCTGATTCATTTTGGGTGTATTTATTCAGGTTCTCGTGGGCACAGAAACGGCAGCATGGTTTCTTCTTTCCAGGTAAATTTAGGTTCCTTTTTAGGACATTCCAGATACCTTTTTTTTTCTTTTTGGCGGTGCACATAATTTTTCTAATTCTACCTGCACAGGTGATCAGATGGTGTTCTTTCTTCTGAATGTGATTGAGTTACTCGGACTTATTCTCACATTCAAACCCTTTTTGGCTGTGCCAGAGCAATATAATAGAAATTAAAAACTCAATTTGTGGAAGTTTAGGAATATTCAAATAGAGTCCTGCACCCATGAGGTAAAGGGCATAATGCCCTTCCACCAGGTGGAACCTGAGAGAGGAAAATGGAAAAGTCACGCACCCGTGAGGTAAAGGGCATAATGCCCTTCCACCAGGAGGAACCTGAAAGAGGAAAATGGAGATTTTTGCGTGTAACTGTAAGTGCTATTATGTAACTGCAGCATTTTAGTAGAGGAAATGCATAATTGGTAAATGGCGGCCAATCGATTGCTTGCTTTTGATTAGACAGGCATTTGTGCCGAGTTGCTACACTGTAAGTAGCAATAACGTAAGGTACAACAACTCCGAATTATTTGTTGGAAATGAAATTAGTAGACAATTCTACCCTGATGGTTTATCTGGTTTGGTTCTATTTGCTCTGCTTGTTCAAGATTCTATTTGTTCTGCTGACTGGCCCATCCTTCGCGTCGTGTAAAAAACATGGCATCCTTAATCGGACATGTATTTTTCTGTAAATAGAGACCAGCCAGAGAGCACATACTAAAACTGTGGAAGCGAAGTTGTGGAGAACATTTTTGTCAGAAAAATTGGATGTTGTGTAGCTATCTTTGTGTTCCAGGTGGGGGTAAACTGTTATTGCTCGTGGAGCACGTTCTCTGCAGGCAGCAGCATTGCCGCGCCCACCCGTGTTGTGGATGGATATATAGAGGAGCAGGGAGCTTGAGCAGTTGCATGCTGTGCCAGTGTGATAGTGGCTTTGCATTGCAGATAGCTAGGTAGCTAGGTGACCGAAGCAAATTGTCTTGTCGAGATGGGCTCCGAGGAAGCGCCGCTGCTGCTGCCGGCGCCGGCGGTGGAGGGTTGCCCCGGCTGCGTGATGGAGCGGCGGAAGGCGAGCAGCAAAGGGAGGATCCCCTACAAGGAGCTCTTCTTCGTCGGCGTCACCTCCCTCGCCTCATGTACGTATTTCGATTACTGTTGCTCTACATTAGGCTCTAGACAATGCCTTGCGCGCGGCAACTGGGTTCAGTCATCTTGGGTTTTGCTAGCTACTCTGTTGGACATGCACGCATCCGGTGTACTACATCGAACTCGAGCCTGCACTGTGCCAATTTTGATTCTTGCCTAGTTCGGTCGTCAGGGAATGCTTGCATTATGCTCTAAGTAGTGTCCGCCACCGCTGCCGGCTCGCCGGCCGCCGGTGATGAGCGTCGCCGGAGACATTCTGCCTGGACCAAACAGGACAGAGCATGTTGCTGGCCCCACCCGTGATAGAAAATTGGACGTGCATGCATGTAAATATTTGGTAGTTGTTGCTGTTGTAGGAAGGTGCATGCCTGAATCTTGATCTGCCTCCTCTAGGTAGCATAACTTCGTCTAGCTGATCACAACGAAAAGCAGAAGACAGCCCACCATTGCTCTTAAAAGGCTGCAACTCGATATTTAAAAATCGTCCGAAAAGTTATCTTTTTATGGCAATGCCATCTGAGATCCAGCATTATGTTCATGCATGTAGGATGCTGGCTAAGACCAAGCTATCAACAGAACTTAATATTCTGTGCCAGTCCCGATTGGATCGGTACTAATACGGCTGTTTAGTCTCCCCTTTTTGTGTAACTGCTAGTATATAAGACGACTGATGATGGAGCTTCCAAATTGAAGTCAGAAATTCAAGTTGAAACTAACAAACATAGGGAGCAGTTGCGTCTGCAGCAGCTTTGCTCTCTTATGTGTCTGGCTACTATGTCTAGCTACCTGCCACCTTGTTCCTTTCTCATTTGCATCCATCTAACGCCTTAGCTGTGCGCGCTTTACTAACTGTTTTAATTACTCGATCAATGTTTTCAATAATTTGCAAGCTGAGATCTGGTTCAGACAAAATATTAACGATAATGTAACTTTTTTTCCCTTGTGTTTTTTTCAGCTTTACCAATCACGTGCCTCTTCCCATTCATCTATTTCATGGTATGTACTGTCATGTTATCTAGTCAGTCATCTACTTGTATATCACTTTGTATTAATCTTGAGGACGGTGACATTCTTTATGACCTTAATTACTCAATCGGTGGCTACGATCCTACAGCAGCATGCAGCGCAATCAGTGGCTTATGTACCCATGTTCTCCGTTTTATATACTCACGCTGTGCCGAGATGACCAAAGATAGGAACACTGCAAGTAATGGGTTGTGATGACTTCAGTTTCATTTTTGTTTTTGAATTGTAGTTTCAGTTTATTGTAGGAGCCTTTGGAAGTAGTTTAAGTTTGTACTTGTAGCAATCTGCTGCTCATAGATGTCAAAAGATTTCTTTTGTTTTGTATACCTCTAAACCGAATGAGTTCCAAACTTCCAATAATTTAGACTTGGGAGGTACACATCTGCATTTTGTTGTGAGGATATTTCCACACCCAAGTAGTTTCCTCGGTCTGATGTGACTCAGCCTAATGTTATCATTAACATAATCAGATTATTCTCGATTGTATACCTTATGCTTATTTAGTAATATCTTTCTTCCTGCTTTTCATAGGTAAGGGACTTCCACATTTCTAAAACAGAGGAAGATATTGGTTTTTATGCTGGTTTTCTAGGTATAGTTTCTGTCTCACCATCGATTTTTAAGTTAGATATTATTAAAGTTGGAGTACTAATATCACACAAAGCTCAAAATTTAAATGTAAAATACTTATGGGAATGCATTTTCTAATTGCAGCTGCATCATACATGGTGGGCAGAGCCATTGCTGCAATTTTTTGGGGCATTCTCTCTGATCGTATTGGACGGAAGCCTGTCATCGCATTTTCAATCTTGTCTGTGTATGTATTACAGAAATTATATTTCATTGTTAGCTCATTTAGATTTTAATATTTGTTTAGTACTCAATTCATTTTCCCACATGCATGCACTATACAGGGTCATATTTAACACACTGTTTGGTCTAAGTACAACATATTGGATGGCAATTGCTACAAGATTTGTGCTGGGTGCTCTAAATGGCCTACTTGCCCCAATAAAGGTACTTCTAAATTACTAGTTTCAATAAATCCGTAGACTATAACTTATGTGTTTCAAAAAGAGTATGCTAAATTAGAAGTTACATTCATCAACCTTTGTAGGCATATTGCATTGAAGTTTGTCGAACTGAACATCAGGCACTTGGACTCTCACTTGTAATCTCATGAATCAAGCTCTGCGTATTTTATACGTAACCCTTTCATTGCGAAGATTAGTCTAACTGAATGTACTTTAATCATAGGTGAACACGGCATGGGCTTTGGGTCTTATTGTTGGTCCAGCTCTTGGAGGCTTCCTTGCACAGGTACCAGTTCAAAAAAGAAAAGGAGAGAAAAAGTATCTTATTTTCTTACTCCAGTCTCTTTTTTCTTTCACAGCCTACTGAAAAATATCCTCACATATTTTCCAAAGATTCAATTTTTGCCGGGTAAATTATCCAGGCGCAACTATAGTCCATTACAAATTGCTAGAAATTAGTGGTGTACATTTGCATATTATCATAGCTCAATTAATTGGATTTTGCAGATTTCCTTACCTCTTACCCTGTCTAAGTGTATCGTCATTTGCTACAATTGTCCTAATAAGCTGTACATGGCTTCCGGTACGTAACATTTCAACTAAAAAAATCTCTCATCGTTTTAGTTGCCTATAGAAAATATTGACACTAATTTTTGTCATTATTTTTGCTTCTGCTTGATAAAATCAAATCTTGTATTCCATAAATTCTCCAATAAACATAACTTGCAGCATGTGCTGCCCAAGATGCAATTAATAAATACACTACTGGAGTGTAGTGTGGTCATTTTTGTAGAAAATATGCTTGCTATGTATTCTACGCTATACTATAGTAGTATTTACTTAACTTCATTTGAGGCATATTGTCACTCTATTACTGCAAATATTATCTAGTCTTATTATTAACGTGACTTTACTACAGGAGACTATACACAAACATAAAGTTCCTGAAAAGGATACCAAAATAGTCAAAGCATTGCCACCAAAAGACAATTATCGGGATTCACCTCGCAGGAAGAGTTTGCTTCAGAACAAGCCTTGGGTATCAACTATGCTACCTTACTGTTTGTTTAGCCTTCATGACACAGCATATAGTGAGGTAAAAATAAATCATATTCTCTAAGAATTCATGTCCTATTTAGCCTGTTAGTACTCAGTGGGGTATTTTATATTTTGGATGATACTTAGTAAGCCCATATAAATGATATTCAACACATTCCTCATGAGTAAAAACCTCTATTATAGTACTGCACTACTGCTTTAACTACTCAATTTCACCTTTCGCGCATAGCTCTGAACAAAGATGTCCGACCACCACTGATGTGCATCTTTCAATACTAGATACTATCCTTATGGGCTGTGAGCGATCGGAAGTATGGTGGCCTCAGCTTCTCAACTAAAGACATTGGTGAAGTTCTTGCTATGGCAGGTATCACATCCCTCTGCCCTCCGCTTACATTGCCATCCCTCCCAGCTAAAGATGTTTGCAGCGTTCTGTGTGAATGTATAGACACTGATATGGATTTTCTCCTTTCATTTTCTTTATAATAGGTGCTAGTCTTCTAGTATACCAGCTTATCATTTATCGCTGGGTTCATAAAGTGCGTGGAACAGTCAACTCATCACGTGTTGCTTCTGTGAGTTGCCTCCTACTGTTTCTTCAAAAGATAAACATAAAAATACATATCTCATGATCATCACTTAAAATTTCAACATGACATTGCAGGCTGTGTTTATAGTTGTTCTTGCAACGTATCCCTTTATGACATACCTATCTGGAGTGAAACTTTCTTTCGCCCTCTATTCTGCAGCCATGATGAAAAGTGCTCTTGCAGTAAGCATTGTTCTTTCTTTCTTCACAGTTCAAATTACTTCATAACTCGCCGCACCATTTGTAAGCTAATAACTCCTTTTCTATGGAAGACATAGTGGCGAATAAATAGTAGTTTTTAATAATTTTAATGGTATTCAAGTCTACATAATCTTCTTTTGCAACCTATACAGATTACTGTAACAACAGGAATTTGCCTTCTACAGAATAATGCCGTGGTATGTATGAACTCAAGTGAATTTGATGGGATAGTATGCTTACACAAATCAAATAAAACTATCTAATATATTTAAAATTCAATTCTAGTTCCAAGAACAAAGAGGCACGGCAAATGGTATATCGACAACTGTAATGTCATTTTTCAAGTCAGTTGCTCCAGTAGGGGCAGGGGCTCTGTAAGTATCAATTTCCATCTCTCCTTAATATATACTCCCTCCGTTCCAAATTATAGGTCGTTTTGACTTTTCTAGATGCATAGATTTATGCATCTAGACATAGGGTATATCTAAGTGCATAACAAAGTCTATAAATCTAATAAAGTCAAAACGACCTATAATTTGGGACGGGGTAGTGGTATAGAATATGCTCCTAAAATTTTCACAAGCCTCTCGTAAACATAGAACTTAAAATTTCTCTATCACCTTATGTCCAAAGAGTGCGTTAAAACAAAGTATAGAAAGTAAAAAAGGTGGATCATTATTATTCTGTCTGTGTATCCTAAACTCTGAATTCACATTCATCAACACAGATTTTCATGGGCACAAAAACGTCAAGATGCTACTTTCCTGCCAGGTAAACTATCAATTTCCTACTATACCTTGCATAAGGTTTCATTTTTTTTCCTATGGTAATAAACTAGTATACAAAAAGCATGGTTTCGTTATGTGGGATATTTCCTTGTGATGGTAGAGAACAGGAACATGTATATGATGCTTATCCAATTTGGATTGTTGAATTTGCAGGTGATCAGGTGGTGTTTGTGGTGCTGAATTTGGTGCAGCTGCTTGGGCTGATATCCACCTTTGAACCCTTTCTGGTGTTGCCTGCATTACCAGAATAGTATATTAAGGCTAGAGACTCTGAAAGAGGGGTTCACTGGGACGTAATTACACTTGGTCAAGCATGAGAAAAAAAGGAAATAATGATGGTCAATGGTGCTCTAAAAGGTTCAGAATGTGGAAGTTTGATCTGCTGTCTAGAATCTGAACAAAACAAGGACAGATTGGATTTTGTTTCCGTCAAAAGCTAATTAAGGTGGTCAGATGATGTAACAACCTAGCTTAGAAAAACAGCAAAGATTCACAATACACGTCGAATGGGCCACACCTGCTAATTAACCCTTTTGTACTTTCATCCTCACTTTATGTAAAAAATTGCAACCGGAGTTACTAGCTTCCTCAGGCCAGCTATTTAAGCTGGTTCAACTCCCTCTCCGTTTCCGGTTTGGGACTATCTCCCGATGCCACAATGGTTTTCGTCACTATAGTAGCCGCATGTTACAATAACACGAATCTGGCCCGGCCCAACTAGCCCACGGGGCTGGGATGTCTTATATGATTAATGAAAATTTTGATAAATTGTAATATATTTTTTTGAAAAACGGTGTATTATAACTTTGTAATGTTATTGTAGGCAGCATACATCTTGCTAATGTTCGGCTCAGGCTTTAACCTGAACCGCTCCTTATATTGAGTCCCAAAGCCAGGTGCCATAATGACTTGTCTATTCTTCAATAAATTAAGGAATCATCAGAATCATTTGTGTGTACTGGAGTTCATCATTGTGGATTGATCCTTTAGTAATTAGCCATGCAGTGATTTTGCAGATTAATTTGGGGATCATGTTACCAAATCTGTGTCCCAGCGCTATGGTAGAATAAACATTAGCCGTATGTGGGATAGGTAGCGTCCAAACTCTTAGCTCTATCTCCTTGGTGTCATTTGGCACTAGTACTGTAGGCTACAACGCACTTCTGTGGTTACAACTTTGATCAGATAAAGTGTAGCAGTATTGTATTTTTTCTGATAAAGAAAGCTTTATTGATTTTCATGATGAAAGTGAGCATCCATCCATTAGAGATGGCTAGCTTTTTATGTATGGCTGATAAAACTAGTAACCACTTGCAGATACGCGATAGCTACATAAATTCGTTGCCTTCTAGCTTAGGGTTTTTAAGCCAGTTCATCGCCTGCTCTGGTCACCACTAGCCTCTCTCTTTCGCTCGCTGTTTACCAGCTGAAAGGCAGACACAGTGATCTTTTGTCAGCGATCCTCGGTTCATCGGTTGCCTCGATCGATCGAGGCTGAGAGGCCGCCGGACCTACCTGAAATGGCCGACGGTGCGCCGGCGAAGGTGTACTACGACGGTGCCCGGGCTGCGCCATGGACAGGAAGAAGGAGAGCCGCAGGGGCATCCACTACAAGGAACTGCTCTTCGTTGCCATCATCACCCTGCATGCCGTCTCTCTAATGTTATTCGGAAGAGACAGTGACAAGCTGAAGCTGAATGGATGCTTTGACACGGCGTCGTTTAACTCCGATTTGTGCTGTCTGCAGTTTGCAAGCGGGCACTCGATTCCTCTCCGTCTCCGGAGTCAGGCACCCGCGCATTTGGTGGATCACCTTGCGTCCACGCACTGACGTAGCTAGTGACGTGGTTCAAGTACAACTATTCCTGTCTGGACGAATATATCTGACGATCCATCCTGAGCATGTCAGCCTGACGTCCTTACCTGAAACTGAAAGGCTCTTTTTAGCAGGCTGCATGCATGGCCTGAAAGAAAATCCAGGGTATCTTTCTTTTTACAAAGAAAATCCAGGGGAAATCAGTGAAGGATTTAATTTGCAGCCCAACAACGCCTGTGCATCTCCTTTTGTCGTTTGGATCTCCTTTTCTCTGTTCGCTGTCGCTGGTGCCGTTGAGGTCAATTTCCGGCAGGTGGCGAACAGGAATATCCAGCAGCTTCTTCGATCGGGAGCAGTCTTTTAGCAGGTAATCAACGAAGAAGCCTGCGGAAATTTTTCACTACCTACCTAGTCACTCACACATTCTTCCACTGCAGTGGACTGACTTATGGAGTGACCAATCACCTGAGGTTTTCTGGTAGGATGATCTCCTTCCCCAGGCCGCCATTGCTCGATGCAGATTGACGGCTGCTAGTTTCGTCAATATCGGTCCTAGTCAGGTCCCCGTCTTTAACTTTCACATCTTTTTTTCCTGCTCAGTATTCAGACTTCAGAGTGGCTTCGCGACACATGCCTCGATCGCTCTCAGACTTGCAGTCGGCGTTGCACAGGGGCACATCCGCAGGCAGGCGTCGCCCGAGCACGGTAGGGCCCCCCGCGCAGGCGTGTCAGGTCGCAGGCCATCTGTCACCCCGCTCAGCGTCCTCGCCATCGGTTTGTGGCGCAGACGTAACGCCGGCACGCGGACCGACGACCAAGGGAAGGACCCACGGCACCTTCCACGTTTCCTTCCACGCCTCCGCTCCTTCCTTCAGATCCTTCAGCTAGCCTTTCTCTGTCTCTCCTCATCCTCTCTTCTGACGCGCCTCGCCCTGCTCGATCCTACTCATTCATCGCCTTTCACTCGGCCGCGCTGAGCTGAAATGGGGGAGCTGCCGCCGCCGCCATCGCCGCCAGGGAAGGTGTACTACGAGGGGTGTCCCGGCTGCGCCATGGACAGGAAGAAGGAGAGCCACAAGGGCGTTCCCTACAAGGAGCTACTCTTCGTCGGCATCATCACCTTCGCCTCGGGTACGTACAATAATATACGTCATTATCTATCCAGCCAACGTACATGCTGATGCTACGGCATACTACTAATTCCTTCATTTCTTAATCGCTTCGTATCCATGGATGGTTTTATTTTACTGCAACTCTTGTTAGATTTGGATCGGATATCCTCGCTTCTCTCTTTTTTTTTTATTGCTGGACATTCTTCCTCCTCGACTGGCTGTGCCAGCTATGTAGATGTTTCTTCTGAAACGTTATGTACTCATGTAGTAACTGATATCTCAATATCACTTCTCTTGTCCTTTCTCAGCTCTACCAATAACATCCTTGTTCCCGTTTTTGTACTTCATGGTAAGCTACCATGCCATCCTATTCAAGGAGTATTCTCTTCCTCTGAATCAAATATGTGTTTTTTTTAATAAACTGCTGATTTCTAAAACAGATAAGAGACATGCATGTTGCTCAAAAAGAAGAAGACATTGGATTCTACGCTGGTTTTCTTGGTAAGATTTATCACAGCCAAGTGTCAACAACAACCAAGCATACTTGTTGCTCTTGAAAATTATCATATATGGTGCGTACCTGCCTTTTTTTTTCCCTTAGGTGCGTCATATATGATCGGTAGAGGTATTGCCTCAGTCTTCTGGGGTATAGTAGCTGATCGTATTGGACGAAAGCCTGTAATTGCAATTTCAGTATTTTCAGTGTAAGTACTCATGGTATATATCTTTCTTCACCTAAGAAAGGGAACCAAAATGTACTCCAAAAGTAGACCTGCATTATGTTACGTATGATCTCTGACCCATTTCCAAACCTGTATTTTAGCATTGTCTTCAACACTTTGTTTGGACTGAGTGTGAAATATTGGATGGCTATCGCAACAAGGTTTCTTCTTGGTGCCCTGAATGGATTCCTTGCACCAGTAAAGGTACTTTTTTTTGAACGGACCAGTAAATTAAGGTATTTAGTTGCATGCATACAAGTGGCAATTCCTAAAAACAAATAAAAGAAATATTTTACTATCAGTTGCTGCCCTGATTCCAGCAAAGGTCCAATCAATATAATGTAATTGTTGCTTTCTTCTGCAGGCCTACTCCATCGAAGTTTGTCAACCTGAACAGCAAGCTTTGGGTATATCAATTGTAGGTTTCAATTCCACATATAAACGCTCAGCACTTGCCGCATAGTATGACATAAATAATTGCGTACCTGGAACTCAGTATGATCCATTTCATCAAATTTAGGTCAGCACAGCATGGGGAATGGGTGTTATAATTGGCCCAGCAATTGGGGGCTACCTAGCACAGGTATCTCACACAGATTATATATTATTTCTCAACTATTTGGATTAATATTAACCTATTGTGTCTTCCATCCTTATTGCTAGCCTGTCAAACAATATCCACATCTGTTTCATGAGAAGTCAGTGTTTGGAAGGTATTCCTTTCAGCTAAAATTAAATTTCTTTTTAACACTAAGCTAGAATGATCTTTTTAAAATTTTATCTTGTTGATCCAACATCATGCAGGTTCCCATATTTATTGCCATGTATATGTATCTCACTTTTTGATACCTTTGTTTTCATAAGTTGTGCATGGCTCCCGGTAAGTACGACCTACTCTATGACTCTATGTATGCTTTGAAATTATTGTTTTAATGTCATCATGAAGAGTTTTTCGTGTGTTTTATGATTAATTTACACATAAACATGTCTTGTTGGAACACTAAAGTAGTCGATTCCATGTTAATATTCTATCCTACCTTAAAATACACAAAGGCTCGATAATCTTACACACATGCGCTTTTTCTACTGTTATTTTAATTTACTTATCATTCATGGACTAACTATAAACAGGAGACCCTACATAAGCACAAAGGCCTTGACAGAGGAGTTGAAATGGTAGAAAGTTCTACTAATCAAGAAAGCACAGAACTACCTAAAAAGAGCTTACTCAAAAACTGGCCATTGATGTCATCTATTATCACATATTGTGTCTTCTCCCTCCATGACACTGCATATGCTGAGGTACCACTTACTCGATCCGCTCTGCTACTTTGAAATACAATGGTTCTGAAATTTATTTGTTGTAATTCAATATCAGATATTTTCTCTATGGACTGTAAGTAATAGAAAATATGGTGGGCTTAGCTTTTTATCTAAAGATGTGGGCCAAGTTCTTACAGTTGCAGGTAATTCCAATTCAATCAACTGCTTTCCCAAAAACTCTAAGGAATCTTACGCAACCATTTGATCAGTGTTTTTTGTGTTTTATAGTTAATAAGATGTACTGACTGTACTTTATGGAAGGTCAATAATCATCCTTCGTTGAATTGTAGGCGCCAGCCTTCTAGTTTATCAACTCTTTGCATACCATTGGGTTAATAAAACTTTTGGACCTATCCACTCAACCCAAATTTCATCAGTGAGTTGCTAAAGTCACAATTATTTGACTATTTGTAGTTTGTCTGTACTTATTATTGCCTATTTTTCTGTTAAAAATACTTGTAGTTCTTAACAATTGATCTTGAGCTCGCAGGCATTGTCTATACCAATAATTGCTGCTTATCCCTTTATGACACACTTATCAGGAATAAGACTCGGTGTGCCACTCTACATTGCAGCAATGCTAAAAAGTGTTTTTGCAGTAAGTACTTTATGATGATAGTTAAAATACATCACCTCACTTACCACTACACTATACATGGTTAAATAGGTACGCTCATATATAGCATTAGAAATTTATGAGAAATAAAATGATGGTTATATATGTGCGTATCTTGATCAGATAACAAGAGTTACTGGCACTTCTCTGCTACAGAACAATGCTGTGGTATGTGTCAACTTATGTCTGTTCGATTTATTTATTATCCCATATCTTAACAAGAATTGATTGGTATTCGTACTAATGCCAAAATCGTAAATAAATATAATATCTGAATTGAATGCTATTCATAGCCACAAGAACAAAGGGGTGCTGCAAATGGAATAGCTACAACAGCAATGTCTTTGTCGAAGGCTTTTGCTCCAGCTGGAGCAGGCATTATGTACGTATGGCTGGTGCTTTCTTGCATTCTTGTTGTTCATATAATGCTATCTCAATTCTTAGTGGAGAAAATTTTGCTATTTTAAACTAATATTCCTAGCTTAGTGATTGCATTTTGTCTGATAAGAATGAAAGCATGGACCAATCCAAACAACACATGTATTCAGAAGAAGAGACTCACTGTTGAAATACCTCTGGATGCAGATTCTCATGGGCACAAAAACGCCAACATGCCGCATTTTTTCCAGGTATAGACTATATATATGCTTTAGTTTGAAGAACCATATAAGTTGCAGTGCTACCATTCTAATGTATAAAACAAGTGTGATAATTTATTGCATATAAAAAAAAGTTACTCCAATATTACCCTAGTACAATCACCATGGAGGGTGTCGATTGGAAGATGTATTTGATTGATCCTTGCATTTTTCATGTATGTTCAGGAGACCATATGGTGTTTCTGCTATTGAATTTGACAGAGGTCATCGGGCTCATACTGACCTTCGAGCCTTTCCTGGCAGTTCCCCAACAGTACAAATGAAGCATATAGAGTAGTGTGGCCGAACGAGAGAGATGACAATATGATGTCATAGTGCAAGAAAATGGCATTATCATGTTAGCAATGCATAGAGAAGACTGAAACAGTCGCATGTGCAACGCAATTTAGTTTACAACGCTTGGAAAATTGATATATTACACTGTTTGATGACAACACGAGGTGCTGGGCCAGCTCGTCACGACAAGAACAAGTTCAAGCCAATGGCAGTGGTGACCGGTAATGACTGGGACGTACAGGGGATGGCGCCACGAGCTCATGAGCAAAGTGCAGCTTTGCGAATACTATGTACGATCCTGCGTACCACGTCGTCGACGAGCTGACGACGTAATATAAGCCGGCAACTTCCAGCCATCCTGGCGCCCATTGGTGTCCTCGAGCTCTCAGTCTTGCGAGCGATCGACCGGCCCCCTGCCGATGAAGAAGCTCCGGAACGGCGCGAGAGCGGCGCCCGTCGACGCGTGCTGCGTGGCCAAGCACCGGCAGAACGGAACGAACTGGATCCGGGCACGCACGCTCCTCGACACGGCCTCGAGCGCCGAGCTGGCAGGGCAAGAACAGTTCATTGAGTCGACGTGTTGGACCCGTGCTCCGTGCTCGTCATCGTCGCCGGCGAGCTCGCAGCCGCACTCGCCGTGGGTGCTCGAGCCCCGTCGTGCCGGAGGTTTTCGAGAGCAGGATGGATGCAGCAGCAACACAGCTAGCTAGATGGCCTACGGCGAGCGCGCCGCTGTTCTGGACGTGCGTGGTCATGGAGGCGATCGAGAGAGTGGCGTAGGCGTCGGCGAACGTGTCGTCTCAGCTGGAGCGAGCGCAGCGCAGCGCACCGCAGGCATGAGCGTGATGTCGGCGCAGCCGCAGCGCGCGCGTGACGCCGCATGGCCGCTCGCCGATCATGGCGCGGTGCTGCAAGCGCGGGTGGAGTAAGTCAAGAATGGAGATCTCCCTCCATGTGGAAGGACATGACCACAGAGGCGCCACATCAAGTTTGGTGGTCGAGGTCGCCGGCGGCGTGACCCCAGCCCGTTCGCGTGCCTCTTGCTGGGCTGGCAGGCTCGTCCTCCACAGAGGCAGCATCATATCAAAGGCTGGCGCCAATTGGTGTACTCGAGCTCGCCGTCTTGAGAGCCACCACTGGCCTCCTGGCGATCGATGAAGAAGCGCTCGGACGGCGGCCGTGTTCGAGCACAAGTGGATCCGGCCACGCACGCTTCTCAGCCCAACTGGCACCACGTGTGACCACCCGTGCACCATGCTCACCGCCTCGGCACTGCCGTCATCGACAACACGAGCTCGCCGCCGACGGGGAAAGATCGGGTACTCGTGGCGCGGTGGATGACAGTGTTGCGGCCCGGCCAGCACGTCCGGTGCGGGCGTGCAGCATGGACGTCGCCGCCCGGCTGGCGCGCAGCCCCGAGCGAGGCCGCCGTGCCGGTGGTGCAGCGCTAGGCAATGATGACGGATTAACGGCCTCGCCGAGGTGGCAGGCGCATGCAGAGTTCGTTATATTGGACGACATGCTGGAGCCGTGTACTGGGCGACGTGCTCACTGCTGCCGGCTCCAAGATTACTTGCTGTTGGCACGGCCAGCAACGTCAGCCGGGCAACGGGCCTCTCAAACACACGTGTACATTTAGGTTACGGACGTAGATTCCAGCCAGCTGTCCGATCCTCCCCTTCCCCTTCCCCTTCCCCTCCCCTTTTTTTCCTCCTTTTTTTAATATAACCAGGCCACCAGCGCAGGCACCGCCGTTCCTCACACCCCCTAAACCCCCTCCTCCGTCTCTCCCTCGCCGACCACCCCCTCACTACCGAAACCCACCCCCCACGCTCAGGTCGTGACCGACCCTATGTCGGATTCGCGACCAAGCCTCACCGCCGCCGCCGTCAGGGCCGCGTCTCGCGCGGCCGGACCTTACCGTCGCGCTCGCGCGTGGGCTGTTCTCGAGAGAAATCCCAAGCTCGTCGACCGTCAAGACCTACTAGCGTTGGATGCTGACTACGCTGTCCTCCACGCCACCCCATCGGGGCTCCCCACCCTCCTCCTCAGCTGCACGTTGATTCCCCTAGGCGACCACGAGAGCCGCGTGGAGTGCACCGTCAGAGAGGGAAACCTGTTACTCTTTGTGCTATCGGCACGGGGAGGGCCCGACAGCGGACACCTTCTCGTCTGCCTTACCGGGAGCCGTAGGGCACGCCAGGTGCCTAGGGTCCCTGCGGGGCTCGTCGTCCTATAGTTCGGGCTCCAAGACTGCACCGGGATCCTCCCCGCCACCGGCAGCCACTACGTGGTGGCACAACTTCAAAGCGATTCGGCGTCGCGCCCCTCCTCCTCTTCATCGTCGATTGTGCACCACCGCATGATATGTTTCACATCCTCTTCATCATCCTGGACAGCCACGGACATGGCCGCCCAGCTTCCGCGCCACTTTGAGGAACTGTCGAACGACGAGGCAGACTGGAAGTTGTTAGAGGTCACGGGCGGGCAGGAGTGGCTGACGTTCGAGGCGCACACCGTCGTCGCACGTAACGACGGCTCCCAGCTGCTGTTCATCGACCTCGAGCACGACCTGATCCTCCTCTTCAGGCCGGGCACGGCAACGGCGAGGTGCGTCGCATTCCCAGACGCTAAAGACGACGGTGGCAATCTAGGCATGGAGGCACCCGTGACGCCCCACGGCGATCTGGCCGCGGCGGATGTAGAGGAAGCTGCAAGGCGCTGCGGTATGAGGTTCACCGAGGGGAGGCTCTGCGCCGCGCCGGCCTGCAGATCCCCCCGAGGGGTCGGGCGGCCCAATCCGCGGAGGGCGCGACCACGCGAGGGGACGGGGCCGGTCGCCTGCAGATCCGCGCCGCGCCGCGCCGATTTGCAAATCCACCCGAGGGGTCGGGCGGCTCGAGCCGCGGAGGGCGCGCCCACGCGAGGGGACGGGGCCGGCCGCCTGCAGATCCGCGCCGCGTCACGCCGCGCCGGCCTACAGATCCACCCGAGGGGTTGGGCGGCCCGAGCCGCGGAGGACGCGACCGCGCGAGGGGACAGGGACGGCCACTTGCAGATCCACCCGAGGGGTCGGGCGGCTCAAGCCGCGGAGGGCGCGACCGCACGAGGGGACGGGGCGAGGCCGCCTGCAGATCCGTGCCGCGCCGGCCTGCACATCTACCCAAGGGGTCGGGCGGCCCGAGCCGCGGAGGGCGCGACCGCGCGAGGGGACAGGGCCGGCCGCCTGCAGATCCACGCCGCGCCGCGCCGGCCTGCAGATCCACCCGAGGGGTCGGACGGCACGAGCCGCGGAGGGCGCGACCGCGCGAGGGGACGGGGCTGGCCGCCTGCAGATCCGCGCCGCGCCGCGCCGGCCTGCAGATCCACCCGAGGGGTCGGGCGGCTCGAGCCGCGGAGGGCGCGACCGCGCGACGGGACGGGGCCGGCCGCCTGCAGATCCGCGCAGGCCTGCAGATCCACCCGAGGGGTCGGGCGGCCCGAGCCGCGGAGGGCGCGACTGCGCGAGGGGACGGGGACGGCCGCCTGCAGATCCGTGCCGCGCCGCGCCGGCCTGCAGATCCACTCGAGGGGTCGGGCGTCCCGAGCCGCGGAGGGCGCGACCGCACGAGGGGACGGGGCAAGGCCGCCTGCAGATCCGTGCCGCGCCGGCCTGCACATCTACCCAAGGGGTCGGGCGGCCCGAGCCGCGGAGGGCGCGACCACGCGAGGGGACGGGGCCGGCCGCCTGCAGATCCGCACCGCGCCGCGCCGGCCAGCAGATCCACCCGAGGGGTCGGGTGGCCCGAGCCGCGGAGGACGCGACCGCGCGAGGGGACAGGGACGGCCGCTTGCAGATCCACCCGAGGGGTCGGGTGGCCCGAGCCGCAGAGGGCGCGACTGCGGGAGGGGATGGGGCCGGCCGCCTCCAGATCCGCGCCGCGCCGGGCCGCGCTGGCCTGCAGATCCACCCGAGGGGTCGGACGGCCCGAGCCGCGGAGGACGCGACCGCGCGAGGGGACAGGGATGGCCACTTGCAGATCCACCCGAGGGGTCGGGCGGCCCGAGCCGCGGAGGGCGCGACCGCGCGAGGCGACAGGGCCGGCCACCTGCAGATCGGCGCCGCGCCGCGCCGGCCTGCAGATCCACCCGAGGGGTCGGGCGGCCCGAGCCGCGGAGGGCGCGACCACGCGAGGGGATGGGGCCGGCCGCCTCCAGATCCGCGTCGCGCCGGCCTGCAGATCCACCCGAGGGGTCGGACGGCCGGAGCCGCGGAGGACGCGACTTCGCGAGGGGACGGGGACGGCCGCCTGCAGATCCGTGCCGCGCCGCGCCGGCCTGCAGATCCCCCCGAGGGGTCGGGCGGCCCGAGCCCCGGAGGGCGCGACCGCGCGAGAGGACGGGGCCGGCCGCCTGCAGATCCGCGCCGCGCCGCGCCGGCCTGCACATCCACCCGAGGGGTCGGGCGGCACGAGCCGCGGAGGGCGTGACCGCGCGAGGGGACGGGGCTGGCCGCATGCAGATCCGCGCCGCGCCGCGCCGGCCTGCAGATCCACTCGAGGGGTCGGGCGGCCCGAGTCGCGGAGGGCGCGACCGCACGAGGGGACGGGGCGAGGCCGCCTGCAGATCCGTGCCGCGCCGGCCTGCAGATCTACCCAAGGGGTCGGGCGGCCCGAGCCGCGGAGGGCGCGACCGCGCGAGGGGACGGGGCCGGCCGCCTGCAGATCCGCGCCGCGCCGCGCCGGCCTGCAGATCCACCCGAGGGGTCGGGCGGCACGAGCCGCGGAGGGCGCAACCGCGCGAGGGGACGGGGCTGGCCGCCTGCAGATCCGCGCCGCGCCGCGCCGGCCTGCAGATCCACCCGAGGGGTCGGGCGGCTCGAGCCGCGGAGGGCGCGACCACGCGACGGGACGGGGCCGGCCGCCTGCAGATCCGCGCAGGCCTGCAGATCCACCCGAGGGGTCGGGCGGCCCGAGCCGCGGAGGGCGCGACCGCGCGAGGGGACGGGGACGGCCATCTGCAGATCCGTGCCGCGCCGCGCCGGCCTGCAGATCCACTCGAGGGGTCGGGCGGCCCGAGCCGCGGAGGGCGCGACCGCACGAGGGGACGGGGCGAGGACGCCTGCAGATCCGTGCCGCGCCGGCCTGCAGATCTACCCAAGGGGTCGGGCGGCCCGAGCCGCGGAGGGCGCAGACTGGGCCGCCCGCTTAATCCCGACGGCTTAGACCATGACAACTCAGATAAACATTCATTGCATTATCGACGCAGCAACCTTATCGTACATGTACGACCGAAGGGAACAATGATGTAAAATAACAAAGGAGAGAGAAAACGGTTGTATTTTCAATCCAAAACACATAGCAGTCCTGAGATTCAGTGGATCAAAATGATGCAATGATGCAGTAACAATATGTGTAGTCATTTAAGCGTTTTTCACATGCGACCGCTTCATCCAAGTAGCTACATTACACCCAAGATGCATGAGCAGGTAGCACTCTTTGACAGCAAATGGTTTCAGTTCTCTATATATGATACGATTGTATTATGTGTGTGGCACTGTGCAATGAAAGTACCAAACATTACCGTATGTATGCTACCAGATAAATCACGGCCAGTATGCCATCATCGGCCGAATTAACTATGTCTCTAAATAATTTCAATAATTGAAATAATTTTATATTTGTTATTCTGACGAACATTTATCCATCTGTCCACGAATATTATTATGAAAAATTATGTTTTTTTTTCTTTTAGGTAAACGTTGGGCTGTGCATTCATTAGGACGGTCATGTCTCTAATTGAATTAGTGTGGTTTATATTTGTCATTCTGATGAACATTTATTCATGTGTCCACAAATATTATTATTCTTCTTCATTTTTTCCCAGCAGTAATGTGGAGTTGTTTAATAAATGAAGTTTACGAGACATGTGGTTAATATTTCACTGTAAAATTGTACTAATATTGTCCATTTCTTGAAAAAGTTGATGTGGACTAGATCATTAAAAGAATATTAGAGTAAGTGTGGGATGTATTTGTCTTATGGGCCAAATTGAGATAAGTTCTGGGCTTAATTATCTTAAGTGTTTGTCTTATGTTTTATTCATTCTTATGATATTGTCTATTATGCTTAAATTTTTTAGGCCTTGTTTTATTGTGTTTTTAAGTCCAATAATAATGTGAAATTATTATTTAAACTAAGTTATGATTACATAATTAGATTTAATTAGAGAATTTCAAGGTCATAATAATTTTTTGCCTTTTTAACTTACTTGGGCGATGAAGTTAAGTTTTAAGAGTTTATGTTTTCTTTCCTTATCTTTAAAGATCGAGTTCTGCCTCTCAAGTCCAAGTTCTCCCACCTCTGCGGCGCTCTGTCCTGCAATAGTTTATTGATTTCTTTCACTCATGGGTCGCACCATCAAGAAGGCCAAGAAGGCTAAATGACTAAATCCAAGAAGACCAAGGTACCATACAAGATACTATTTCTGGAGCTCCAATTGATGCTTGTTTCTTCAGCTGTTTCAGTATGTTCTTTGCTTCACTTGCCTAATTCTTCTGTATTTCTGGGATGAAGAAAGTTGAAGCTTCATCGTCATCTAATCCTGTGGTTGCCTCTGGTCCGGCCAAGGTGAGGAAGAAATTTCCTATCCTTTTTTTTCACACAGCCGGAATAGTGATGTTTGCCCGAAAAGCTACGCCTAATGAATCGCCTTTGTGCTTTGAAGTTTTTTTTTTAAGTTTGTTCCTTTTCTAAGATGATGCATATTGTTTCAGTGTGCGAGCTATACCCTTAATTAGTGCTTCGTCTTAGGTCTGGCAACCGGGTGTAGATGCACTGGAAGATGGGGAGGAGCTCCAGTTTGATCCTGAGGCTTACAATTATCTCCGAGGGTTTAGCATTGGCTGGTCTTGCTTGAGGTAATGTTTCCCCGCATAGGGCATTGTTTCTTTATTTGGGTGTAAGTTAAGGCCAATATGTGATCCATTCTCAATGAATAACCTTCCGTTGCAGTTTTGATGTTGTGCGCGATCAACTTGGACTCGTCCGATCAGAGTTCCCCCATACATTCTATGGTGTTGCTGGAACACAGGTTGCGTTACTCTTTACAACTTCAAAACCTAGACATTTTTACTTCTTGACTTCATGTCTTTCACATATTTTTTTTTACTTTTCTAAATTATCGTTTCTACAGGAATATTAATTTGTACTATTGCACCTGTTCTTCTATAGTTTAATTTTAATTTTGCAGAAAATGTCAGCGGAACATGCTATGGTGTTGCATGTTTGTATTTGTGTTCTTATTAAGTTGTTTTTTATTTGAAAAGTGTGCCATTGCTGATTCTAAGCTCAAAAGAGAAAAAACGTGCCAGAAACTTGTGGGCATTTATACCCTGATTCTTACTACAAATTGTAATTGATTGCGAATGAGCGAATTTGGATCATTAGAAGTTTAATTTGAGCATAAATTCATCAACTTTTATGAATGAATTGGTCTTCCTCTGGAAATTTCAGCTTAAAGGATGTCAAAAGATTGGTGGAAATGCAAATAATCATTAAACATTAGTTTTGTCTCTCTGAGTTTGGAGCTAAACTGTTCTTCAGGCTGAGAAGGCTCCATGGAATTATATTGGCATTTTCAAGCTTTCTAACATAAGTGGGAAGAAGCGGGAACCTATACCACCTTCAGCAGTTGATGGTGACACTGATGTGGATAGTGACAGCAGCAGCGATGAAGAAGATGAAGAAATTAATGAGGATACAAAGCCCATCTTACATGTATGTTTCTAATCAAGATCATAATTCTAAACTATGCCACAAAAATCAAGGTTTTTCATTATCTAGCAAGTAATGCTGATACACAGTTTGTGATGTGTTCTGTTGCTACATTTCAATGTACCAGCTAAAAAAAGTGGCCCATGCGGGTTGTGTAAATCGGATACGCTCAATGACTCAAAAACCACATATATGTGCTACATGGGGTGATACTGGTCATGTTCAGGTAATTCAGTTCTTACCTCACACTTCTTTTTCAGTTATTGTGATCAATGGCAATCTAAACCTGTCATCTATTCTATATGCATTGTATTTCTTTTTGAAAACCTGTCCAGAAACAGAATGCACTATTTTGACTTTTTTTGTGCATTGCCGGTTGCTAAATATGCAGGTGTGGGACTTGAGCTCCTTCCTTAATTCTTTAGCTGAGTCAGGGGCACCTGCACCCAAAGAAGATGACATAATCCACAAACACTTACCTGTGAAAGTATTTAGTGGCCATAAAGATGAGGGATATGCAATTGATTGGAGTCCGCTTGTTGCTGGAAGACTTGTTTCCGGTGTGTACATGATCTTGTCCATTTCACAATGTTTGTCATCTAAAATGTTTTGATGTGGTTCTCTCTATTCCATGTCCATAGATTATTGGTACCATTTAATTTCGTGTATAGATATTTTGATGGAATGACTTAATGATTTTTCTATGCAGGTGACTGCAATAAGTGCATTCACCTGTGGGAGCCAACTCCAACCAACTGGAATGTAGATCCAAATCCATTTGTTGGACACTCTGCAAGTGTTGAAGATCTTCAGGCATGCCACTGAATGATGCATCATGTACCTATTCATATGTTTCCTTGAATGTGATTGTCTCAACTAATATAAGTATATCCTTGCAGTGGAGTCCCACGGAAGCCGACATATTTGCCTCTTGTTCTGTGGATGGTACAATAGCGATATGGGATATACGTACAGGGAAGAAACCTCGTATGTCTGTCAAGGCTCATAAAACCGATGCTAATGTTATCTCATGGAATAGGTATATCCACTGGAAAACTCTTAACCTTATGAGTACTATAACTTCTGCTGCATAGTATTTTACACATGTTCTGACTTGCATTATCAGGCTTGCTAGCTGCATGATAGCTTCAGGGTGTGATGATGGCAGTTTCTCAGTTCGTGATCTTAGATCAATTCAGGTATTTCCTCCTTGATATATCAGAATTTTCTATGCTTGTGAGTTTCGGTGTAACCAACTTGACATTTTCCTTAATTTGTGTTTCTATAATTTGCTCTAAATTGGGCCCTGTTTGCCTCTGTGCAATATGTGGAAAGAAAATTACACATGATTGGGTGTTCCGAAGATATTAGAAAATGAATAAACCATCTAATAGATCAAAATCTATAAGCTACGTTTTTGCTACTAGATTTTTGAAATAGATAGCCTACAGTAGATATTTGCATCATTGCTAGTATGTAAATAGTGCACTTTGCACAAATCAGTGCAGCTGGTTACCGTGGTGTAGTACCCTTGTCATGTTGCCCAGTTTATCTTGACATATTCGGCTATTTGTATTGATGATAGTAATTGTGGTTATGTACTTCTTCACTATTGCTTGTGAATCTTTTTTCTTTATGCTCTCTATTGTACTGGTAGGAGGACTCGTTGGTAGCACATTTTGAGTACCACAAGAAAGCAATTACATCTATCGAGTGGAGTCCACATGAAGCATCATCATTAGCTGTAACATCCGAAGATCATCAACTCACGTAACACTCCCTCCTCCCTGTTTTAGATCCACTGGATTGCCAAAATGTTTTCCCAGTATTTGCTGACACCTCTCATGAATTGTCTGGATTTAGAATTTGGGACCTTTCATTGGAAAGAGATGCAGAAGAGGAAGCTGAGTTCAGAGCGAAGATGAAAGAGCAGGCAAATGCACCTGAAGATTTACCCCCACAACTTCTCTTTGTTCATCAGGTACTACTATTAAATTTTTCTCTCATTTTATCACGATGGCGTTAGAAATTAACCGACTTATGGCCTCACCGTTGGTGGCTGCATCATTTTTCCTGCACAGTTCTATTGCTTGTAAAGAGTGAAATACATGACCCTGACTGTTTGTATGAGCAGGGCCAGAGAGATTTGAAAGAACTGCATTGGCACCCACAGATACCCTCAATGATCGTATCAACAGCAATTGACGGACGAGGCCATCGTGCCCTGCGACTTCAACCTCATCACGGACGTGGATTTCCGGCAGCTCGTGGACAGTGTGCCGCAGGGCGCGACCTTCACCATGGTGTCCGACTCTGGCCACAGCGGCGGACTCATCGACCAGGGGACCTCGCCGTCGACAGCCGTGCACCACCAGCTGCTTCTGCCCGCGCCCGCTTCCTCCCGTACGCCGCCGTCGTCGGCTACCTCTCCGGCGCCTCGGGTCTCGGCGCGTCCCACCACGTCGCTGACCACCTCCTCGCGCTCTTCGGCGCTGACGCCAGCGACAAGTTCCACCACCCGCGCCACCACGACAGCGCGCCGAGCCCCGACGGCGGGATCCTGCTGAGCGGGTGCCAGACGGACGAGACGTCCGCGGACGTGTCGGGGGACGACGACGAGGCGGCGGGGGAGGGGGGCAGCAAGGCGTGCGGCGCGTTCAGCAGCGCGGTGCAGGCCGTGCTGGCGGCGCACCCGGCGCCGGTGAGCAACCGGGAGGTGGTGACCCGGGCCAGGGAGGTGCTGCGCGAGAAGGGGTTCGAGCAGCACCCCTGCCTCTACTGCAGCGACGCCAACGCCGACGCGCCGTTCCTCTGCCAGCAGGAGGAGAAGGAGCCCGCCGCCATGCCCGCGCTGTGAATCTGTGATTTGTGCGAGTGTGATCTTAATTACGTGTGGATATGAACACATACGAACCATATCATGATGATGACATGCCATTATTACTCTGCTTACCAGTAATATGTGACTTTTCATGCCATTATTACTCTGCTTACATGTAATATGCTCGGCTGTGACCACCCGTGTGACCGTGCACTGCCGTCATCGACAACACACGAGCTCGCGGGCGACGGGGAAAGATCGGTGCTCGTGGCGCGGTGGATGACAGTGTTGCGGCCCGGCCAGCACGTCCGGTGCGGGCGTGCAGCGCGGACGTCGCCGCCCGGCTGGCGCGCAGCCCCGAGCGAGGCCGCCGTGCCGGTGGTGCAGCGCTAGGCAATGATGACGGATTAACGGCCTCGCCGAGGTGGCAGGCGCATGCAGAGTTCGTTATATTTGGACGACATGCTGGAGCCGTGTACTGGGCGGACGTGCTCACTGCCGCCGGCTCCAAGAGTACTTGCTGTTGGCACGGCCAGCAACGTCAGCCGGGCAACGGGCCTCTCAAACACACGTGTACATTTAGGTTACGGACGCAGATTCCGGCCAGCTGTCCGGCCATCTTTCTTGCCCCTGGCAGCAAGTTCGATTTCCAGAGGTACATCAAGCGTTGCGTTCTCTTGAGGACGACTTCAAGGTGATCAGCCCTCCGCATCTTCCTGTTCCTCAACGTCAACGGGTGTTTCATTTTTATGCCCTGAGAAAAACCTGACTGTTAAGAAAAACCTTGAAGGACTGAAGCTGCTGTTTCATTTTTATGCCCTGAGAAAGCAGTTTTTTCATTTTCTCTGTTATGTGCAGGAAGCGACTCCAGCCACCACCGGCGACCGACTCGCTCGCCGTGTACTCGGCGGGCGTGCTCACCGCCAGCGACCGACTCGCTCGCCGCTGGGCTCCAATATTAATCCGTGCTCACCGCCGTGCCGTCGTGGTTTGATGGCAACGGTGAACGGCCAGGCGCCTCGATGCAATGCTTCGTACCACGTGCTCGACGAGCTGACAACGTACGTTGCATCCAAAGGTCGGCGGCGGCCATTGGCGTCCTCGAGCTCGGGGATCGGCTGGCCTCCTTCTCCTTGGGCCTCCGCGACGTGCTCACTCGATCGAGCGTCCGCGTCTAGAACCTTCTCTGGGAGGCGCGTTCATCCGGGCCGCCGCCGCTAGGCATGCATCCGTGGAAGCGGGGGGGGGCCCACCCTGTGACCTGGCAATAACAGAATCACACTCGGGGATTCAAACGAGGATCCCATGTCCAGGCTGTCTCCCCTCCCCTCCCCTCCCCTCCCTTCTTCTTATACGACGTCGAGTGCCCCCAACCCCATTCCCTCCCCCTAAACCCCCTCGGCCACCGACCACACCACCCCCACCACCACCGGGCCACCCCCACCCACCAATCCGACCGAGGCCGCATGGGGTCTCCCCTCGCCGGCGCCGGCGCCGCGGCGCTCAAGGACCGCGCGTGGGCGCTGCTCCATCGGACGCCCCAGTTCGTTGATGCCGAGAAGTTCCCGGCCGGCATCCACTACGCCGTCAAATGCGCCAAGCCGCCGAAGCTCTCCGAGCTCTCCATCAGCCGGGCCCGGGCGCTGCTCGCCGCTGGCGACCATGCTGAAGACGTCGTCGGGCGCGTCCTGTGCACCGACGGGGAGAGCAACATCCTCGTGGCCGTGTGGTCCGAGTCGGAGGAGCAAGGGCGTCCCAGCAGCCCTCCACGCCTGCTCGTCTGCCGCCCCGGAAGCGGCTCGGTGGACCTGGTTCCACCGATCCCGGAGCACCTCGCCGAGCACGGCGTCCTGGAGGCGGCGCTGCTTGGTGGCATCGGGATTGTCCCTGGCCCCAGAGGCGGCGGGCACTACCTGATCACCCTACTTGGAGCAGAGGATTCCTCGTCCTCGTCCTCCCCGGCGGCAGCGTCCAGGCGAGCGGACCAGCGCGCGGGCGCGTCGTCCTCTTCCTCCTCGGCGGCGCCGGCGCCCAGGCGGGCGCACCTGCGCGCGCTCGTCTACTGCTCGTCGTCGTCTTCCTGGACGACCAAGGAGGTGCGTCCCCGGCGTTTCCACGCGCCTTCCGGCGACGACGAAGACCACTGGGGCATCTGGAAGGAGGAGGAGCTGCCGCCAACCTTCAAGCCGGATGGCGTGCTGTGCCAGGACACCATGAGGCAGCACGTCTTCATGGATGAGGAGCACGGGCTGGTGCTCCTCTTCGATCCGAACGCCGATACTGCAAGGTTGGTTCCGTTTCCTGTCCATGGGGCGGAGGCCGACGAGTTGGGTCTGGAGGACGACGAGGCCCGTGTTACGGGGCAATCCATGGCCTACACCAACGGGAGGATCTGTCTCCTCCGATCTGCTGGTGGTTCGGTGAGGACTTGGTACCTCCAGGAGGGGGATTGGGAGCTGTTGTTCGATGTTCCCCGCGAGATGTGCCTCCCCTCTTCCTCTGGCCAGCTGCTCGCGTTCGATCCTACGTATGCCTGTAACATTACCTTCCTGGTCATGTCCGGAGCAAAGCAGATTTACCAGGCCGTCACAGTTGCAGTCGATCTTCTGGAAACAGCTTTGCCAACAGTCAAGGTTGTGGAGGTGGACGTTCTCGCCAGCAGCGCCTCTTGCCGGGAGATCGTGATCTGGTGGTTCAATCCCGCTTCACCTGTTGTTCAAGCCGCAGGTCCCAGGCGTAGCAGCCAGTTGATGCCCCATCTGAGCGCCAAGAGCCTGGGCGGGATGGCGAGGAGCGCCATCAGCATTGGCCGACAGCATATTGAGAGGGTTGGACCTCTAGCAGAGGTTGTTGGCACTATGGCTGAGGTCTGCGGAGTCCCGTTCGGGTCCAAGATAGCACCCGCGGTGGCGCAGCTTGTGACGGTGAACCAGGCCGCACGTTTGGGGGAGGAGTTCTTGGACTGGTTGCAAAAGCCAAGCCCACGGGATGTCAGGGTTGTTGAAACCAGGAAGGATGCGACCTCCGTGATCGAAGAGTGGATCAACAGCGGGAAGCCGAAGAGCATGGTCGTGCAACCGGCGCCGGGTCTGAGCGATGATCAGCTACTTGCCCTGAGCCGCTTCTTCAAGGACAAAGGCGCACATGAACTACTGCGGCTACCTCCCACGCCAAGCGAAGTTGGCGAAGATTACTACATGGTCAGCAACGCTGCTCCCCACTTCCCCCCAGTCTAGTAGGTTGGTTTGTACAAAAGCTTCAGAAGATTAGGTTTACTGACACCAAGCAGTAGCCTGAAAATTCAAAAAGTCTTAAATACTGTTACTGCCTGCATACAGAAATCGTTCAGACTACTTTCTTGTCCAGCCGGTGAGAACAATGCATCTCTCAGAATACACATGACACACAGTTTTACAAACATTTAACTCCTTTCTCTACTAGCAAACTTATTCCACTGCAGAGCATCTTCAGCTTCAGATCAGCACTTGGAGCCACAGATTAATCCATCTGCACAATAGTATGCAGAAAAAATTAGACCATGACAACTCCGATAAACGGTTGCATTTTCAATCCAAAACAAATAGCAGTCCTGAGATTCAGTAGATCAAAATGATGCAATGATGCAGTAACAATATGTGTAGTCATTTAAGCGTTTTTCACATGCGACCGCTTCATCCAAGTAGCTACATTACACCCAAGATGCATGAGCGTACAGGGCATAAGAGTGTAGGATTGTAAACGACGACATAAAAAGAGCGGGTAGCACTCTTTGACAGCAAATGGTTTCAGTTCTCTATATATGATACGAATTGTATTATATGTGTGGCACTGTGCAATGAAAGTACCAAACATTACAGTATGTATGCTACCAGATAAATCACAGCCAGTATCCTACTAGCTTGCAAAATGCACGATCTAGTTGTTTTCCAATGGCATTACTAGATTAAAGCCAATGGTGAACTAGTAGTAGCACAACTACAATACAAGTATATGGTTTTCGACTCTCTGTTTTCACCTTTTCTTTACAGTCTATCCTCCAAGATCCATTCAAGGAAATCTGAAAAATAGTAATATAAATGTAAATGTTATAACAGCGTTAGTCAAATGTTTTGTGAGAGATGTCCATGACTAGTCGTCAATCAGGGGCACCCATGGCCTGTATTGCCGCCTACTGATCAGCAAAAGATTCAGTGCATGGTTTGGTCCAGTAGCCAACTGAAAACACACAGAAGAAGGAAAAGGATAAGTTCACAAACAGGGCAACCTTTTCACAAGTTACAAGCAGGACTGAAAATTTAGCAATCAATCAATATATCCATAAAACCAGTGCAAGAACGTTCCAAACTGAAAGGGCAAGTGCAAGAACTAATTTGGCACCATGTACTAGGCCGATTGGCGCGCTTTGCTCCACATATTCAGATAACGACATATATCCAGCTGTAGTGAAATTGTTATAGGACAATCTGAAAAGTAGCCTGCAATTTACCACAAGAAAATGCTATCAGATCCTATTTTTCTCTGAATTGCACAAGAAAATGAAGGACCACATCTTGATTGAAAGACTGGAGCAAGGTAGGGTTTCCCTACCAACAGAAGAAGAGCCAAATCGACCTAGATACACGGATCTGCAGTTCACTGAACAGAGGGAGGGAAGAAGGTTAGCAATTGATAGTCAAACCCGCAGTTCACCAACAGAAGATTTGAGAAATTGAGAGAGAGGGATAAGATGGTACCCGCCTGGATGACGCCAGTCTCGGAGGGGCCCTAGGTGCGGAGCCGCTTCGCCGAAGGTCTGGTTGCTCGCCGCCTTGCTGGAGTCTTGCCACTGCTGTTGCACGTCGGGCCGTCGGGGTGGTTGGGCGGGGCGCCAGAAAGCTGGGCAGCCAGCGAGACATGGAGAGCGGCATCTGGTCCTAGCGGATCCGTGGACAGCCGGACGGGGGCGCAACGACGGCGAGCCCCATGGTGGCGGCGGCGTGGTGGCCTAGTGTGGGAGGAGAGGCGAGAGGGGTCGAGGCGAGCGGTGGACTGAAGGAAGTCGACGGTCAAGGCCTCGAGTGCAAACCATTAAGACCCGATCCAAGTTGGCCCAAACCAATCTCGGCTATAAACCAAGCCCAACCAAACTTGCCAAGTGTTTCCCACACCAACCAGATGAAGGCCCAAATCCAGGCCCAGGTGGTTGAGCTTGGAGCCCAGACGGGTACGCGTGCGGCGTTAACGAGCCATGCTGGAATCGGCCCAGCTTGGGAAGTAAGCGTTGGGCCGTGCGTTAATCCATCATCGGCCGAATTAACTATGTCTCTAAATAATGTTAACAATTGAAATAATTTTATATTTGTTATTCTGACGAACGTTTATTCATCTTCCACAAATATTATTACGAAAAATTATGTTTTTTTTTCTTTTATGTAAGCGTTGGGCTGTGCATGTTCATTAGGACGGTCATGTCTCTAATTGAATTAGTGTGGTTTATATTTGTCATTCTGATGAACATTTATTGATGTGTCCACAAATATTATTATTCTTCTTCATTTTTGCCCAGCAGTAACGTGGAGTCGTTTAATAAGTGAAGTTTACGAGACATGTGGTTAATATTTCACCGTAAAATTGTACTAATATTGTCCATTTCTAGAAAAAGTTGATGTCGACCAGATCATTAAAAGAATATTAGAGTTCGATAAAGTGTGGGATGTATTTGTCTTATGGGTCAAATTGAGATAAGTTTTGGGCTTAATTATCTTAAGTGCTTGTCTTACGTTATATTCATTCTTATGATATTGTCTATTATGCTTAAATTTTTTAGGCCTTGTTTTATTGTGTTTTTAAGTCCAATAATAATGTGAAATTATTATTTAAACTAAGTTATGATTACATAATTAGATTTAATTAGAGAATTTCAAGGTCATAATAATTTTTTGCCTTTTTAACTTACTTGGGCGATGAAGTGAAGTTTTAAGAGTCTATGTTTTCTTTCCTTATCTTTAAAGACCGAGTTCTGCCTCTCAAGTCCAAGCTCTGCCACCTTGTTGGGCCATGTCACCCTTCACTGAATTATCCAAGAATTATAGCAGAGCACACGAATGAATAAATCTAACAAACGGAGAAGGGGGTGAAGGCGAATTGCATCAGAGCTCCATGGTTGGCATAGCAAGATTCCACTAAGCTTCTCATCATAACAACATGATTAGAAATAAGTCTGTCTTAGTATTTGAGTGTTGAAAACATTAGTCAACGCATGAACAACATGAGAACACTAGTTTAATTGCCGAGCCCTACGATCTACACGACAGTTAATCTATATCTATATACCTATCTATTATTAAAGTGAGGAACGCTTCTGCCCACTTTTTTTGTTTGGTCCAACTTCTATCAAAGAGAGGTGGGCCTGATGTTTAATAATAGGTACTATTAATGCATTATGGGTCCCACCTGTCATCAGGGGCCGTTGCCGCGGCTCCCAGGCCAAGCCCGACCGTGCGCCGCCGCCGCCAGGCCTTCAGCGTTCGCGCCAGGGCATCCGGGCCGCCCCCGCGCCCTATAAAGGGATCACCCAGGTGCCCAAGACCCCGTGCTGCACCCCCCGCCGCCCGCCGTCACCCGTGCCACTAGCTGTAATAAGTGCCATTTGAAGTCAAATAGTGACCCTGAAGAATTCAGAAAGAAATTCAAAAGAAAAAGAAGAAAAATAGCAAAAAGACCAAATTCGGCCAAATTTTGACCGAAATTTGAATTTCAAATTTGAAATTCAGAAAAATTTGTCAAAAATGTGGAATACAAGTGTAAGAGTGATTGGAACTGAAGGATCAAAAATTTGGAATTGAAATAGTGCTAAATACCTCAGAAGAATCAAAGAAAGAAAAAGAAAAACTCAGTTTACTGTTCACCATCCGAAAACAGGAATTCAGAGAAAACAGCCTCAGAGTTGATTTTGGAAATTGATTTCTGGAAAAATTTTCAAATAAGTGCACCAGGACAACTACACTATATTGAAGTATAAACCTTGGACTACAAGATTTGGGTGTTGTTGGCCAGGATCAGTAATAGGAAGGAATTCAAATTCAAGCCCAAAGTCAGCACATTATCACAGTTAACTGACACTCTGAAATACAGCTAAGTCTGAAACTTGACAGCATAGGGTTAACTTTGAGCTCGGATTCAGGGCAATGTAGATCAAGAAGGGTAGGTGTTCTTAGGCAAAATGGAAACTTGGGAGGTTATAGAACACGTTTGAGAAGAAATTGGACTGAGGGCAGAAGATTTAGACCACTAAATCGAGTCATCAAATGAGCTCCATGGCACTGTCAACGCCTGACGAAACTGAATAATGGTTTCAGTCGAAATTCAGAGGAACCCAAGAAAACAAATCCAAATTCAAGCCAATTCGATGCTTATCTCGAGCCGAAATCAAAATAAAAGTTAAAGAGCTCGAGTTTATCTGCCACTTTGGTTAAAGCATCTGAGCACCGTCGGATTGAGAATTAACCGCGGAGAAGCTCTGAAGATCACGGGCGGTGACTGAGCATCAGACGTGTCGCCGCCGCCGTCGTCGGTCGTCCGCCAGCGCCGCTAAGCTAGGCCACCTCCTCACCATGCAAGCCTAGGGGTAGACCACGGTGGCAGCCATGCGAGAGGTAAATGCTTGAATATCTACCGCTCCCGCGCCGCCGTTTCACCGCCGCTCTTTTTACCGCCGCCCGTGCCTCTTCTGCCAGACACCGCCGCCAAGCAAAATTCCACCTCCACGCCGCCGCTCCCGTCGATTCCTTCCGTCCACACCTCCGCCTACACCCCACCAGTAGCCCTACCAACTTGTTGCCCAGCTTCTTCGCCGTCACGCCTTGAACCACCGCCGCTTCTGTCCGCCATCGCCGCGCCGCCCGCTCACGGTGAGCCCTACCTTGCGCTGTTCCCCTTCCTTCTTAAGTAGTCGTAGGCGAGTCCTTAGGGTCCTAGGATGGTGTAAGAGTAGTTGTTCGAGTAGTTTGTGCCGTCGTCGTGAGTAGTCGCGACCGGCCGAGGGAGTCGCCGCCCGTCGCCGTGGAGGGGATGGCTCCGGCCATCTCCGGGGAAGCTGTTGCCGCGCACAAGGACGTGTAGGTCTAGGGTTGGTGTTGTCACCTGGTCCCGCCGCCGGGAGGGCGCCGGCCGGCGAGCCGTGCCGCCCCCTGTCACAGGCGCTCTTGGCGGGAGGAAGAAGAAAGCGCTAGGCGCTTGGGTCCGCACGTCAGAGGAGGAAGGGGGAAAGCAGGCCGGTGCGACGCAAGCGGTGGCTGGGCCGCGGCGCGTCGTAGAGGCCCAGTAGAGCGCGGATCAACTGAGCGGGAGGAGGCCGGAACGGCGCAGTCGCCGATTGGGCCGGCACTTGGAGGCCCGTGGCAGAGTGTGGTCGGCGGGAATCGGAGAAAAAGGCCAAAGGCCCAGTGGAGCTGACCGGGGTTCGCAGAGAAAAAGAAAAAGAAAGAAGGCCGATGGGCCGGAGCTGGGCCGCCAAAAGAGAGAGAAAAAGAAAAATCGGCCCACAGAGCCCGTCGGAGGGAGGAGTAGGGCCGGCGGGTAGAGTGTATAGGAGAGGTGGGGTCCGCGTCGTGGGGTCCAGTGTTTCGTGAGAGAGGGTAACGCGGGGGTGAGTGAGAAAAGTTTTTCCAGGGGAATTTCGGGAAAAGTTAGATTTCTTTAGTAAATTAATCCATTTAAATTCGTTTTGCACCATTTTAATCACAGAAATTTGTAGGAGTGTCCAAAATTAGTGAAACCAATTTTGTTAGGCTTGTTTTATTTTCCCTTATGCATTAAAATTTTTACACCCTAGGAAAATAATAAAAATTTAGGTATTTATTTAATGCCTTCCTTTTGAGGTAATGAAATAAATACTTAATATTTATAAAATGTATAAAATATGGATAACACTTTATTAATCACAAATAATTCTTAACTCATAGGAAATCAGAATTTCAAGTTAGAAAATAATTACCATTTTTCCTAAAAATAAAAGAAAAAGCTATAGGAAGGGTTAAATAAGAAAAATAAAAATATAGGTTAATCCTTTTAGATTTCTTTTGTGTGTTGACTTACAACTTATTCGTGATAAGTCGTATAGTCCTTGTTGGCTTGCAACTTTATCATGAAGGAAAGTTGTATAGTCTGTTATTTAAAAAGTTTGCATTCTAACCCCTGCATATATTGTACCGTAGATCCAGAAGCGCCAGAAGAGGATTATTGGGAATTTTCAGAAGGACCTTTGGAGTCCGAGGAGGTGTTTGAATTTGTCCCCTGTGAAGCGAATCCGTCGGCGTCTGCTAATCTTTTTAACGATCAAGGCAAGCCCCGGTGCATTTATACCTATCTATTTTGGAGTCGTTATTTCATGTGACTAGTTATAGGTTATTTGGTTATTGTATGCACTAAGTCTAGGAGTTTGATGAAAGCTATTCTTGTGTATGATCATGCCTTGAATTAGGGACATCTTTGCCACTTGTTCAAATCTTAGAAACTACCCAAGTCTAGAATTGCTTACTTGCTTACATACTTGGTTTACCAACCTTAAGGCAAACACTTAAGTCATATAGGTTGCTTATGAAAGATAGTTTGGAACATGGAACCGGACAGAAGCTAAAGATATAGTTCTGTCTGCTAGATTAATCTGGTTAAGGCCCGATCGTTGTCTTAACCGCTGATCAAGTGATAACATCTGATCACTTACTGGGTATGGGACCAGTAAAGCCCAGTAGATTAGTAAATTCTATGATCAGGAATGCTTCGTACCCGCATTTGACGTGCTGGAGATTGGCAGGGGTGTAGCCTGAAACTCACATGGGGATCAGGCCAGACGTGGGGTCCCATGTGAGGGTGCATCCCTGGGTCCGGGTAGTTGTATTCCTAATCATTGACTTTACTAATCGAGAGGTTGTTAGTACGACCTGGACAGTCGTATAGTGCTGGTGATCGGAGTGCTCTCCTGCAGGATGTAAATTGATCCGGATCGCCGCAATTCTCGGTTATGAATGCGCTTGATCACTGTTGAGCATCGTAGTATAACTCATGTGACATAAAATCTCCTGTTGCCAAGTACTGTATGAATTAACAGTTATGATTGTTTTATTTCTGTTATCATCTAGAATGGTTAGGTAACAACTTAACTAAACTAAAAGATAAAACTAAGGCCTCACTCATAGTAAGCTTTTTCGGCAAAAATCGTGTCAACCAAGCACACCCAAAGGCTGACATGCATTCCAAAGAAAAACTATTATATTGGTTAGTCGGGTAAGACTTGCTGAGTACCCCGTACTCAGGGTTTTTCCCCTTGTGGTTATCCTTCAGAAGCTATCCAGGAAGCTACCGAGGAGGAGACCCCGAAGACCTAGAGTATTGACCTGAGTCTCTCAATACTCTAGAAAAACCATTATCGACGCATCTTCTCCTAAACTACTTATGTTTAATCTTAGAGCTTGTCTAACTCTGCATCACTAAGTTTGTTTCAACTTGAAGTCTTGTAATAACTCGTACCTCTTAATTACGTATGTAAAAATGTAATATTTGTTGATATTATCCCATCGCGGATATTATCCTGATGTATGGTGATGAAACACGCCGTGGATCTTTCGAGGAGTCCTAGGGACACTCGACGGACTACCGGACTTATGCTGTTTTAGGTGCGTTTCGGATAATTGCTGCTCCGACAGCGATTAGGCGCACTTAAACCAGCTTAAGTTGGGCGGTTCCGCCACACTAGCCGCGCCCTTCCCCCTAGCCCCGTGCTCCTGCCGTCCTCGCCCACCGCTACCTCACCCGCTCGCCCCCGCGTCCCACGCCGGAGCGCCGCCAAAAGTCCCTGCGGTAATCAGCAGTTTGCATGGGCCAATGCCAATGCCGATGGACTAGATCCTCAGGGCTATGGTCCCATGCAGCAGTGGGGAGAAGAAGAACAGGAAGGCGAAGAAGAAGAGGAACCAGAAGAGATGGAAGGAAATTCTGGAATCAGCACCTCTGATACTTCTCGCACTTGGAGTGATTATGGACCAGAGTCCGGAAGCGAGAATTCTGTCAATCAAGCTCCACCTGTTGCTCCCCCAGGGCAAACTCTGATGACCGTAGACCAAGACATCCTGCAAGAAGCCATGGCACGACTAGGCTTAAATGCAGAAGAACTGGGCATCTTCCCTTATGACGGTTGATGTGAACTTGGTTTGAACATGTTGTAATATATTCTTGTAAGATATGAGTGATGGACAAGTGGCACCAAGGGGTTTTGTAAATATTAACTCCTAGGCATGTAATATAAATAAGTATGTACATAAGTATGGTTTATGTATGAGCATGCTGTGCTTCCCCCTAGCCCCGTGCTCCTGCCGTCCTCGTACCTCACCCGCTCGCCCCCCGCGTCCCACGCCGGAGCGCCGCCAGCCGCTAAAGGCTGAGCCGCTACCATCCACCGTGCGACATCGGTGACCGTGCAATTCGCCTTATGCCAAGCCCGTCGGAGCACACAACTCCCTAAGGAACTTCGCCAGGACGTCGCGAGCATCTACCACACCTCGCCGGGGCCACTCGCTCGCCGGAGCGCCGCCAATTTGGCCGGCCAGAGCCACCGCAGGCTTAAGGAAGAAGAAGCCATCCGCTTTTGCATTGAGGCCCTGAAGGAACTAGCTAATCTTGGTTCGTTTCTTGTTGCCTTGGATCTTTTATAGATAACCCCCCGTTTAGACTAGGTTCTCACAAACAGATCCAACCCAAGCCTCTTTTGCAGATCTAACCCTGGCTATAGATCTATTCACGAGTACTATACCAATACTAGGCGTGGGTGCTTTGCAGCTGCCGCTTGCCTATTTGAATGATGAAGGAGCAGAGAAAAAAATCAAGAGAGAGGTAGGGATGGTGCTTGGCACGATCGCCTCTTAGATGTGCTTCGTGTTTTGGCCCAAAATAATTTAAATTGTGAAGTAAATTTGACTATAAAAATTAGATACAAATGAATAAGAAGAGAATTAAGTAGCAATAAAACTAATCAAAAGACTAAAAAAATATTTTGTAGTTCAAGGATCTTTCCATAGATAAAAAATAGGAACCAAAAGATTTTCTAGAGAACTCGAACTTAATGTGCAAATAATTGAGAATTTGAGCGAGAGCTCTATATTGGATATTTCTCAAAATTAGATGTTAAAAGAGATGGACCATATCCTCCACGGTGAAGCGATGCCACGCTTGATCGAAGCATCTACAAAATGCAATGCAGCTCATGCGGATGGCTGAGCAAGGCGAAAGCCGAGTGAGCAAAAGTGGTGGCAGGGTCATGACAATCAACGATAGCAGTTGTGCTTAGCTAGTGGCGGTGACTCCACGCTCAACAAATGACAGCTGAGTATCATCAAAACAAGATAACTTGCGAATAGCAACAGTTGGATGCTAGACTTTTTCCTCCTGTTGCAACGCACGGGCATATTTTGCTAGTATAATTAATAGGAAACCTTCACTTGTACTTATGGAGTTTTTTAGTCTTTAACATAAAACATGACATTCTGCAGGAGCATTGTACGCCGGCAAGTTCAGGCAATCTACCTAGCTTCCTCCATGGATGGTCCACTGGCTCCATAGAAATTATGATAAATCTATTTATCATATTAATATTTTGAGCAAGCAGAGTGTACTAGCAACCAAAATAATAGTTTTGTCAATATCACCCCTACACAAGAACTAGTTATTACAACATAAGTAATTAAATTATTCTACTATTTAATGTCAAATGTGACATTCTGCGGTAATATTGGATGCACGCAAGTTCTTGCAATCTCCTTAACTTTCTCAATGCGCGGTCCATCGACTCCAAGTGGAAAAGGTGGGTATTGACCGATTTGTAATAAAAGGACCTCAAGTGTAGGTGCATTTTCGATAACATGTAAAAGAAATTCAAGTTGCCCTCTTGCTGCTTTGAATCCTGTGATCCATATGTGCTTCAAGTGAACATATCTACATTGTCCAAGGTCTTTCCTACATGGACCCGCTTCTGACAACCATAAATCACAGCCATTGAACTGCAAAGCGTAAACAAGACAAAGTGTCATCTATGGATAACTGAAGCAAAGCATGGCCACCATATTCATCTGTTATAATATTCATCACATGCGATGTAATATGAACAAAAATACTATGATTGATTTTTTTGGTCAACATTGGAAATATTGTCCTAAATTCGATTCTTTATTATAAAAAATAGCACACAATTGACCAAAGTGCTCATAGACACTCACGTAACGAACGAAAACAACTTTGTGTAATCTTATTCCACGGACCCTCAATAATAAGATGATATTATGTCACACTTCAGTATAAATCTATGAAACATGATCTGAGCAAAATAGCTAGAATAAGGATGATATCACTTACATGGACCTCCAACTTTTCAATAAATGGAGTCGCTCTCAGAAACGCGAGTGAATAAAGAACCCTGTCAAGATCTCGGCGTAATGTATACAATAACAACTGTAAGTGCTTAAGATTAGTAAACTTTAACGGGTTATCCCACAACCATTGCTTCTGAAAGAGAAAACACATGGGTCAATGAAATGAATACGTAAGATAAGTAAAAAATTAAGGACAAGATTCCTTTAGGGATCTACCTCTATACGTTGAAAACGAATGTCCAAAGTCAGGCTCTGTACACTTGGAAGACCATTGAGAAGGGATATGAGCACATGCTGAAAAATTGCATTCAGGAACGTAATATTTGCACTTTGCAGCTTGAAAGATCGTACAAGATCAATCGGTATTAAGCATCCAACGTACTCAAAGGTAGCAAGATTCACAGCATTGAATCTTATCTTGGTCAAGCAAAATTCAACTCTCAAGTAGGTTAGACGGGGTAGTGGACTATCCACTATTAGTTCATCGTCGAGTCGACATCTGTCTATATGGAGCCACTCAAGTGTGTAGCAATGGGACAACATATTCTCAAGATCCTTCCTACTGACATGCACCATTTGTAGATGAAGCTTTCTTAAATTTGGGAAACCTTTGAAATGTGAAGGTGGATCCAAAGATACGAAGCTGAGTTGCATGTGCTGTAGACGTGATATGCTTTCCCGGTCTAAAAGTTGGAAAGGAAACACATATAGCTCCGTATCCATGTATTCCAAAAATCTTTTGGGCTTTAGATCCAAAATGAGGTTCTTTGTCCTTGAAGTACTGGCGGCGAAATCTACCCAAGTGTCAATAGGGTGAGCCATAAATATGCTGTCTTCGAAATTGATTTTGACATGAAGCGTTTCAACCACCTTGCCGATGTGTTTCCACAAAATGTTGTGGACATCCAAGAAGAATTGCCAGACGTGTTTGTACGTCAAGTCCTCCCTCTTGCATTTGCACATGGCGACAACATCAAACGTTAGCCTGGGACACGCCGAGGACGTGCATCCTCTCCACTCGGTTGACAAAACACTAGTTCTTGCAAACTCCTTTGGTGGCAGCTTGGACGCGATCCTGTACAAGATGTCCTGTGAAGAAGGGATCACACCCATGGATTAATTTAACGTGTCAGGCAGCATCCCAAAGTACAGAAATCTCATCTTTATTATACCAGTAAGCAAAGCATGAAAATTAAAAAAAAAACTTAGCTCGATGGGGATAAAAAGGAGAGTAATAAGGTTGTGTTGAACATGCATGCGATGCATACAGCATACCGGTGGAAGATGGCAGAATCGAGTACTTGGTCTAGTGTTGATGCTGGTTGGGTTAGCACGGTGATGGTGGTCTGCTGTTGTTTGTTGGCTTGTTGGGTGGTTGGTCATGGCGCGAACTCAGCCTGCAGCCAGCGATCGGTCCTGGCCGGCGAGTTGTAGAGGTCCGCGACGGGCGGCGGCGTCGACTACTGGTTCCGCGGGAAGGCAGGACGCGCTGTCGCTGCTGATACGGACGGACAGGACGATTGGGCTGCTGATATATATGAGGATCCGGACCAACTACGAATCCCAATCGGACCGGGCCAGCGGGCCTGCAAACGAGCGACGGCGGAGAGAAGGATTTCCTTTCCTTTTTCTTTTTCTTCTCATAATCCCGACCGACTTGGATGGATCCAGCTCGATCAATCCGAGAATTCAGCTTTTAACTTGCCTGGTAACGGCCTTCCAAGCACTTTTTCCATACAAGATATGCAATAATCATCGTTATCATCTAGTGTTAGCACGTACTACGCACGCATGCTCCACATGTACGTACTACTAGTGAGTTGGGCAACAAGCTAGAGATGGACTCGCTCGTCGACATCCATGGAGATCGAGGCGATCATGCATGGAGTTCCTGCCTGGCGTTTAGGTCGCTGGAGAAGAACAACAGCAGATCGACGGGGGACAAGTCCTCGTCAGCTAATCCAAAGAAGATGGAAAGAAGAGAGGCGCCAGGGCTTATCATGTAGTACTTCTCAAACCCTTACTACATTGCTGCTCAGTTGGTTATAAACCAACCGCAACTCGATTGACCTCGTAAAAAAGACTTTCCTTCCAAGCGAATCGAAGAACACAAGAAAAAAATAAACACACAATTTGAAATTGCAGATGTATATGAAATAGATCTGAAATAAGAGATTCAAGTTCTCAATTCCAAATGACTAATCGACACAGCCGAGAAGAACAAGAACAGGGGCCCATAGAAGGACTTGTCGCTACAGTTACAATGAATCAATCTCAGTTTCTCAAAGGAAAACTAGAACTAAACAAAATACAAGCCCTAATGTGGTGACGGCTACTGAATATACGAGCGTTAGGTCGTGGATGACCCTCTTGACGCACCCCTATGGACTCCAACACGATAAACGAGCCAACGACTCAAAAAACGGTGGCGCAACACCCTAATAGATGGAATTTTGACGTGGGACTGGTGCCGTTCGAAACTCTATGAAATTCTCTTTCCATCCATATAAAGAATGTCCTAAACGGACTCCGCATGTGAACCGTGCGTCGTTATTGGTGTGCCCTGCTCCTGGACTCCGAGGTGGGCTCGAACTTGAGTTGCTTTGGTCCTTCATCTTAGCGACTCGAACTGAATTAGTCTCGGACCTCCTTCTTGACTTGGACACCCGTGCTGGACTCCTCCTTCTCCACTCCATGCGTCCGTGTTGTTCAACGTAGAAGTCTGAGATCCAGATTTTGCGTCAACACGTACTGTTACAATAATTCAACCTAAATTTATGTTTAGACTATGATTATACTGACAATTAGAGATAGGGCACGCTTTGAAGGGAACTGTATACTGCAATGGCTGTGGAGTCTGAAGTAACGCAATTCATCAGAGATTAGTTCCTCTCCTCTGAGGGGAACTTGAAAGGAACACATCACCATGCCTTTACATTCTTAGTATTGTTGACGTTTTGGGTAGTAGCTAGATAGGATAGGACGACGATCAAGTTTATCATGTAGTACATTCTTGGCACCACTACTTTTAACTTTTGCCCCCTGGACATTCATAAGCATCTGCTCCTTGGTGCTATGATTCGCTGCGTGACGATTCATCTTACTGACTGGAAGCTGACCAGGATTCAACCTGAGACGACGATGATGTGGCTGCCCATTAATTAGTACTAATTGCTTGCTTCTACTTGCATGTCACGGACATACTAACTCCAGTAGCTTGCTTTACTCAAAACGCAGATTGTTTCTTGCATCCACAAGCCAAGCAACAGAGATCAACACGTACCCATCGATCTCTATTTAACGGGACAATCTAGCTGCCGATCTCCATCGCACTGCACTGATGAAGAAGCACACACACCAGAGCTAGCAAATAATTCAATTCGCCGTGACAAGCGTCAACCGGAAACAGTTGCAGGTTGCCACCGATGGAGGGGAAGAAGCAGATGCTGGCTACCTTGGTCGGCTGCAACTACGCCGGCACGCCGGACGAGCTCCGGGGCTGCATCAACGACGTTCTCGTCATGCGCGACACCCTCGTTGCCCGCTTCGGCTTCGCGCCCCGCGACATCACCTTCCTCACCGACGACGACGGCGGCCGCGGCTCCTCGCCGTCCGCCGTGCTCCCCACCGGCACCAACATCAAGCGCGCGCTGTCCGAGATGGTGGCCCGCGCGGCGCCCGGGGACGTGCTCTTCTTCCACTACAGCGGCCACGGCACGCTCGTCCCGCGCCGCCACGGCCACGGCTACGACGAGGCCATCGTGCCCTGCGACTTCAACCTCATCACGGACGTGGATTTCCGGCAGCTCGTGGACCGTGTGCCGCAGGGCGCGACCTTCACCATGGTGTCCGACTCGTGCCACAGCGGCGGACTCATCGACCAGGAGAAGGAGCAGATCGGGCCCTCCGTCGCCGACCTCGCCGTTGACAGCCCTGCACCACCAGCTGCTTCTGCCCGCGCCCGCTTCCTCCCGTACGCCGCCGTCGTCGGCTACCTCTCCGGCGCCTCGGGTCTCGGCGCGTCCCACCACGTCGCTGACCACCTCCTCGCGCTCTTCGGCGCTGACGCCAGCGACAAGTTCCACCACCCGCGCCACCACGACAGCGCGCCGAGCCCCGACGGCGGGATCCTGCTGAGCGGGTGCCAGACGGACGAGACGTCCGCGGACGTGTCGGGGGACGACGACGACGACGAGGCGGCGGGGGAGGGGGGCAGCAAGGCGTGCGGCGCGTTCAGCAGCGCGGTGCAGGCCGTGCTGGCGGCGCACCCGGCGCCGGTGAGCAACCGGGAGGTGGTGACCCGGGCCAGGGAGGTGCTGCGCGAGAAGGGGTTCGAGCAGCACCCCTGCCTCTACTGCAGCGACGCCAACGCCGACGCGCCGTTCCTCTGCCAGCAGGAGGAGAAGGAGCCCGCCGCCATGCCCGCGCTGTGAATCTGTGATTTGTGCGAGTGTGATCTTAGTTACGCGTGGATATGAACGCATACGAACCATATCATGATGATGACATGCCATTATTACTCTGCTTACATGCAATATGTGACTTTTCATGCCGAAGAACAAAATCTTTTCTGGCCCTGCTCGGCTGTGTGCTGGCTGCTGCAGCTGCATCTGCAGCCGGCCGCAAGTAGCAGAACCTATAGCATGGCCTCTACTTATATCGATCATATTCCCACCACCATTTCTCCGGCGCCTGTTAGCCAATCACCTGATGCCAATTTCTCCTCATCTCCTCAAAGTCATTGAAAATTGTGGTCTGCTATTTACTTCATCTAATCACAAACTTAACTTCAACTATTTATTAGGTTTGTCCAAATATAGGCCATTTTATTTTTCTAACATTGACTAACAATATTTATAAAATTACATTATATTAAAGGAAATAGTTACATATTAGTTTACATACCTATTATTATAATCTTAATTTTCTGTTGTGAATCTATGTAAAATTTTAGATATGCCAGAGTGGAGCAACCTTTTAAAATTACAGGAAAGGGAATGGAGCAAACTTTTAAATTTCCTGGGCTCGAATGCATGAAAAGAATTCCTGGGCTGGAAATGACTGTCCACTAAGCAACGCCCACACAGCCCACCATAAACCTCTCGGCCCAGCCCAATATTGGCAACGGAGGGAACACGAAGAAACCCTGGGGCTGAAGGGCACGGCCGCCGCCAATACCCGTTACCCGAGTAGCCGACCACCGCCACTCCGCTGTTCCCCTCCCCGTCCCTCGCAGTCGCAGCTCCGCCCGCCCGCCGGCCACCGGCTACCTCTGCGGCGCTCTGTCCTGCAATAGTTTATTGATTTCTTTCACTCATGGGTCGCACCATCAAGAAGGCCAAGAAGGCTAAATCCAAGAAGACCAAGGTACCATACAAGATACTATTTCTGGAGCTCCAATTGATGCTTGTTTCTTCAGCTGTTTCAGTATGTTCTTTGCTTCACTTGCCTAATTCTTCTGTATTTCTGGGATGAAGAAAGTTGAAGCTTCATCGTCATCTAATCCTGTGGTTGCCTCTGGTCCGGCCAAGGTGAGGAAGAAATTTCCTATCCTTTTTTTTCACACAGCCGGAATACAGTGTGCGAGCTATACCCTTAATTAGTGCTTCGTCTTAGGTCTGGCAACCGGGTGTAGATGCACTGGAAGATGGGGAGGAGCTCCAGTTTGATCCTGAGGCTTACAATTATCTCCGAGGGTTTAGCATTGGCTGGTCTTGCTTGAGGTAATGTTTCCCCGCATAGGGCATTGTTTCTTTATTTGGGTGTAAGTTAAGGCCAATATGTGATCCATTCTCAATGAATAACCTTCCGTTGCAGTTTTGATGTTGTGCGCGATCAACTTGGACTCGTCCGATCAGAGTTCCCCCATACATTCTATGGTGTTGCTGGAACACAGGTTGCGTTACTCTTTACAACTTCAAAACCTAGACATGTTTACTTCTTGACTTCATGTCTTTCACATAGTTTTTTTTACTTTTCTAAATTATCGTTTCTACAGGAATATTAATTTGTACTATTGCACCTGTTCTTCTATAGTTTAATTTTAATTTTGCAGAAAATGTCACCGGAACATGCTATGGTGTTGCATGTTTGTATTTGTGTTCTTATTAAGTTTTTTTTTATTTGAAAAGTGTGCCATTGCTGATTCTAAGCTCAAAAGAGAAAAAACGTGCCAGAAACTTGTGGGCATTTATACCCTGATTCTTACTACAAATTGTAATTGATTGCGAATGAGCGAATTTGGATCATTAGAAGTTTTATGAATGAATTGGTCTTCCTCTGGACATTTCAGCTTAAAGGATGTCAAAAGATTGGTGGAAATGCAAATAATCATTAAACATTAGTTTTGTCTCTCTGAGTTTGGAGCTAAACTGTTCTTCAGGCTGAGAAGGCTCCATGGAATTATATTGGCATTTTCAAGCTTTCTAACATAAGTGGGAAGAAGCGGGAACCTATACCACCTTCAGCAGTTGATGGTGACACTGATGTGGATAGTGACAGCAGCAGCGATGAAGAAGATGAAGAAATTAATGAGGATACAAAGCCCATCTTACATGTATGTTTCTAATCAAGATCATAATTCTAAACTATGCCACAAAAATCAAGGTTTTTCATTATCTAGCAAGTAATGCTGATACACAGTTTGTGATGTGTTCTGTTGCTACATTTCAATGTACCAGCTAAAAAAAGTGGCCCATGCGGGTTGTGTAAATCGGATACGCTCAATGACTCAAAAACCACATATATGTGCTACATGGGGTGATACTGGTCATGTTCAGGTAATTCAGTTCTTACCTCACACTTCTTTTTCAGTTATTGTGATCAATGGCAATCTAAACCTGTCATCTATTCTATATGCATTGTATTTCTTTTTGAAAACCTGTCCAGAAACAGAATGCACTATTTTGACTTTTTTTGTGCATTGCCGGTTGCTAAATATGCAGGTGTGGGACTTGAGCTCCTTCCTTAATTCTTTAGCTGAGTCAGGGGCACCTGCACCCAAAGAAGATGACATAATCCACAAACACTTACCTGTGAAAGTATTTAGTGGCCATAAAGATGAGGGATATGCAATTGATTGGAGTCCGCTTGTTGCTGGAAGACTTGTTTCCGGTGTGTACATGATCTTGTCCATTTCACAATGTTTGTCATCTAAAATATTTTGATGTGGTTCTCTCTATTCCATGTCCATAGATTATTGGTACCATTTAATTTCGTGTATAGATATTTTGATGGAATGACTTAATGATTTTTCTATGCAGGTGACTGCAATAAGTGCATTCACCTGTGGGAGCCAACTCCAACCAACTGGAATGTAGATCCAAATCCATTTGTTGGACACTCTGCAAGTGTTGAAGATCTTCAGGCATGCCACTGAATGATGCATCATGTACCTATTCATATGTTTCCTTGAATGTGATTGTCTCAACTAATATAAGTATATCCTTGCAGTGGAGTCCCACGGAAGCCGACATATTTGCCTCTTGTTCTGTGGATGGTACAATAGCGATATGGGATATACGTACAGGGAAGAAACCTCGTATGTCTGTCAAGGCTCATAAAACCGATGTTAATGTTATCTCATGGAATAGGTATATCCACTGGAAAACTCTTAACCTTATGAGTACTATAACTTCTGCTGCATAGTATTTTACACATGTTCTGACTTGCATTATCAGGCTTGCTAGCTGCATGATAGCTTCAGGGTGTGATGATGGCAGTTTCTCAGTTCGTGATCTTAGATCAATTCAGGTATTTCCTTCTTGATATATCAGAATTTTCTATGCTTGTGAGTTTCGGTGTAACCAACTTGACATTTTCCTTAATTTGTGTTTCTATAATTTGCTCTAAATTGGGCCCTGTTTGCCTCTGTGCAATATGTGGAAAGAAAATTACACATGATTGGGTGTTCCGAAGATATTAGAAAATGAATAAACCATCTAATAGATCAAAATCTATAAGCTACGTTCTTGCTACTAGATTTTTGAAATAGATAGCCTACAGTAGATATTTGCATCATTGCTAGTATGTAAATAGTGCACTTTGCACAAATCAGTGCAGCTGGTTACCGTGGTGTAGTACCCTTGTCATGTTGCCCAGTTTATCTTGACATATTCGGCTATTTGTATTGATGATAGTAATTGTGGCTATGTACTTCACTATTGCTTGTGAATCTTTTTTCTTTATGCTCTCTATTGTAATGGTAGGAGGACTCGTTGGTAGCACATTTTGAGTACCACAAGAAAGCAATTACATCTATCGAGTGGAGTCCACATGAAGCATCATCATTAGCTGTAACATCCGAAGATCATCAACTCACGTAACACTCCCTCCTCCCTGTTTTAGATCCACTGGATTGCCAAAATGTTTTCCAGTATTTGCTGACACCTCTCATGATTGTCTGGATTTAGAATTTGGGACCTTTCATTGGAAAGAGATGCAGAAGAGGAAGCTGAGTTCAGAGCGAAGATGAAAGAGCAGGCAAATGCACCTGAAGATTTACCCCCACAACTTCTCTTTGTTCATCAGGTACTACTATTAAATTTTTCTCTCATTTTATCATGATGGCGTTAGAAATTAACCGACTTATGGCCTCACCGTTGGTGGCTGCATCATTTTTCCTGCACAGTTCTATTGCTTGTAAAGAGTGAAATACATGACCCTGACTGTTTGTATGAGCAGGGCCAGAGAGATTTGAAAGAACTGCATTGGCACCCACAGATACCCTCAATGATCGTATCAACAGCAATTGACGGCTTCAATGTGTTGATGCCCAGCAACATTGATACAACCATTCCTGGCAACACTGATGCAACGATGGCATCTGCTGAGCCATAGATGTTTTTGGTAGCACCATGCAACTTGCACTTCCAGGTTTATGTATCCAGTAGTGTATCCCTGTTTAGCTGCCATTTGCATGGAGCGCTATGAAGCTGTTTTCAAGCAGGATGAGAAATTTTGATTGGTTGACATTATATGCTATGCTATATAGATAAGTTTTAATATGCACATGTTTTTGCCAAGTAGTCTCTATCGAAATGTTTTACCCTCTAATAATTCAAGCTGTTTTTGAATTGTTGCATTTGTAGCGTAGTATCTATAGGCTGTGGATATGGCTCATTGATGCCGTCTTTGTTCGTTCCGGAAAATTTGGCAGCCGCCCATTTGCATATGCTGCTGTGTAAGTGCTGCCTTTTGCAGAAAATTAAATCTATCAGGTAGGCACATATTCTTTCTATTAAATAATGTACAGAGTATAAGGAAAAGATTGAAGAAAGTATTATCTGGTGAAATTTCACGAGCGGTTTACTTTGATCCTTCCTGAAGCGTTGATCAGCTTTCATGTCATCTAGACTTCCCACTCCTTGCTGCTAAAGTCTAGAAGAAACGCGTACTTATATGTACTATCTGTGGTAAAAAAAAATGTGTTTTTTTCGCATGACTTTTGAGGTGCAATTTCGACCACTCATTTCTATAAAAATCAGCACGAACAACCGAGGACGAACTCGGGGGCGGGGGGTAATAATTCACCTTTTGCCGTCCCGCGATTAACCACAAATCAGTCCGCATCCATCCATCGTTGCTTGTCGTCCATCCATCGTGTGGTGCCTCCAACGGAATTAAGAGATCAAAAAATCAGCAGCCGATTGAATCGATCGATCGAAGAAGAGAATGGACGAGGTGGAGCAGCAGCTGTCCAAGCAGCAGATCGAGGAGTTCCGGGAGGCCTTCAGCCTCTTCGACAAAGATGGCGACGGTATGCCATTTCTGAACTGGATTGCATTTGCAATTTTGCATTGTTCATCGACAAAGATGAACTGCGATCGCAATTGACATTAAAAATGCATGCAGGGACGATCACGAGCAAGGAGCTTGGCACGGTGATGCGCTCGCTGGGGCAGAGCCCGTCCGAGGAGGAGCTGCAGGAGATGGTGAAGGAGGTGGACGCCGACGGCAGCGGCGCCATCGATTTCCAGGAGTTCCTGACCCTCCTGGCGCGCCAGATGCGGGAGGCCAACGGCGCCGACGAGGAGGAGCTTCGCGAGGCCTTCCGCGTCTTCGACCAGGACCAGAACGGCTTCATCTCCCGCGACGAGCTCCGCCACGTCCTCCAGAACCTCGGCGAGCGCCTCTCCGACGACGAGCTCGCCGAGATGCTCCGCGAGGCCGACGTCGACGGCGACGGCCAGATCAACTACACCGAGTTCGCCAAGGTCATGCTGGCCAAGTGAGTCACCATCCAATTTGCATTATTGATTTGGCACTTTGTTGCGTTGCAAAATTTGCATGCATCACATTCTTGTGGCACGTAAATCAGCATAAGGCAATCAAACTAGGTATTGATTATTGGTGCTTGCTCAAATAATCGTTTAAGCTGGAATTGGGTTCTTGCATTTCGGATCTTGCGAATCAGCCGCCAAGTTAGACGCCGACGGTACTCAACAAATCCACATATTTCACATAAACATACATGCATTAAAATAAGTTGAGCTGAAATTACTACTCATGCTTGATTTGCATCTCAACCCTGAGCCTGGCACTTATGTTGGGTTCTTACATCATTGTGCAGGCGAAGGAACCAGGAGTTGGAAGGCCATGGGAGCGACTTATCTCACTCCAAGAGTTTCTGTCCCTCATGTACAATCCTCTGAAACCCACTCTGCCACCTTCGTTTCTAGCTGACAGCTGAGAGAAATGTAACAACATTCACTGTGTAAATGGGGGGAAATTGAAACGGCAACCAATATGAGTTCTCAATTAACTCGCCAGGTTTTCTCAAACGATGAAAAACCTGCTTAAGCTCTTCTGTTCAGTACTAGAAAATGGGGCAACATAGCAAGAGCAAGAGTGCAAGACCATACCTCATTTCCAGATTCTGCGCATAGTGTTTCAACATGATACATTGGCATACATGGATTTACAAAGCTCACATACTCACAAAATCTACTGAATGAGCTTCACTCCAGCTACAGCCTACAGCAAGCAGTGTGGCCTCTGAAAATGCAGCATTTTACAACAATGGTAGAGGATTAGCACAATTTGCCAGGCCCCCCACCGGTACTTATAGAATGAAGTGAACAGATTTGCTGATCCGGACTACTTAAATGGAATTTCTTGGAAGAATGGGACTCAAATAGTTTGCCACCCTTCCTCTCCTGAGGTTCCGCTAAGCAGAAGGTTGAATTTGCAGATCCTTGGATTTCCAGACAACGTCCTTTAAGGTCTTGGAAAGGTTTTTGTAGAATAGTAGCAAATTGCAGTTTATACATATAAGTAACTATATGTTGTTGAAGAACCAAATATAAATTACGAATCTCTGTAACTTAGCGCATCCAATTTATTGGTGATTGAAGAATCCTATGAATAGAAATCAGCTTCTGAATCATAGTTCACGAATACTTGTGTTTCTTTTATAAGATTGATCTTTGTGTGTAAGCTCTTTTCTTGAGCCTGTTACCTGAGCTTAGGCACCCTCTTTTATTTTATTGGACATTGCTCTTTGTAGAGAAGTAGATGGGGAAACACCACACACCCCAATTGGGGGGGTTGACCTCTCTCTATATGGCTAATATGGCTTGGAGTACAAGGAATACATCAAGTGTATATGGAAAGATAAATACTTCCTAATACACATATATACTTCCTAATACCTGCCCGCAGTCGCAGCGGGAGGATCACGGACGCAAAGACTGGACCTGAACTCAGTAAACAATGGAGTTGGCGAGCCCTTCGTCATGATATCCACGAACTGATGAGAGGATGGCACATGGAGGACCTGGACCTCACTCAATGCCACCTTCTCACGAACGAAGTGGGTATCAATCTCGATGTGCTTCGTGTGCTGATGATGCACTGGGTTTGCTGTCATATAGACAGCACTCACATTGTCTGTAACAACAGTGGCCGAAGCAAGCGGTACATGAAGCTCCTGAAAAAGTTAGCGAAGCCAGCAACACTCCGCTACAGCATAGGCCATAGCTTGGTACTCCACCTCAGCACTGGAACGAGACACCATGGTCTGGCGCTTGGAGGACCAAGACACCAGATTGTCGCTGAGGTAGACGCAGAAGCCGAAGGTGGAGCGTCGAGAGTCCAGGCAGCAAGCCCAGTCGGTGTCGGAGTAGGCAGTCAGAGACTGAACAGGGCTGGTGCCGATGTGAAGCTCGGAGGAGAGCGTGCCCTTCAAATAGCGCAGGATGCGCTTGATCAGGGTAAGGTGGGGCTTGCGCGGGTCATGCATGAAGAGGCACACCTGCTAAACCGCATACGCCAGGTCAGGTCGAGTTAGGGTGAGGTACTGAAGAGCCCCAACGAGACTCTGGTTTGAAGAGCCGTCCTTGAGCTTGGCGCCATCGTGTGCTGAGAGCTTGGCATGAGTGTCAATAGGAGTCGCTGTAGAGTGACACTCAGCCATGCCAACACACTGAAGAAGATCCAGGGCATATTGTCGCTGGGACAGGAACAGACCCTGGGAAGAATGCGTGACGGAGATGCTGAGGAAGTGGTGCAGATCGCCAAGGTCCGTGATGGAAAACTCAGATGATGTGCTGGAGGAGAGTTGAGGACGAGGCGGTGAGGACGATGTCATCGATGTAGAGCAGCAGGTAGGCGATGCTCGACCCCTCTTTGTAAATAAAGAGGGAGGTGTCGGAGACGACGAAAGAAAGAAGGCGAACCGCTAGTACCAAGCCCTCGAGGCTTGCTTCAGTCCATATAAGGACTTTTGCAGGAGACAGACGTGATCTGGGGCGGTAGGGTCGACAAAGCCTGGAGGCTACTTGCAGTAGACAGTCTCCGCGAGATGAGATGGCCATGCTGGCGACGAGGTGCTAGACGAAGCAAGGAAGTAGACTCGGATGATCTAACGCAAGGTCTGATGATCCGGATGACGCAGCGGCGGAGCTCGAAAGAGACGGCGAAGATCTGGAAAAGCCCGACGAAGACCATGCGCGCAAGGCGCAGCGACTAGTAGTGATGATGAGGTCGTTGATGTGGTCGGTGGCGGTGAGGATGCAATGGCGAAGTAGACCACGGAAGGCGCCACTGCTGCCCGAAGATGTGATGCAGCGGTAGCCCTCTATACTCCAGGAAGAGGCACGCAATACGAGGATGAACATCACAGGAGCTGGGTGAATCATGCACATCGGCCGATCAGACCGAGTATGCGCGAGGCGAGACGACGATGGGCGAAATCGGCGGAGGTGTCCCAATCGGTGGAGGTGACGACGAGCCGGGGCAGGTCGACATGCGGATGAAGTAGCGAGAAGGACGGTGCACAAGGGTGTCCCCTAGGGCGTTGTCCATCTCACCATGCCGCACAGTCGGAGACGGGGCAGGAGCTGGTAAAGTCGATGCCGATGTCGAAGTAGGGGCGAGAGGTCGACGGGCAGTGGGCGACACAATCCCGATCTCTGATCGGGCAAAAGAAGAAGACACAGCAAGAGCATCTTGTGTAGAACCTCCGAGTGCACGTAGAAGATAGGGTGGCACAAGGAAATCGCGCGCTAAGGGACGGCGGTGCGAGGTGGTGGTGAGCGCGGCGCAGGGAATGTGCGGCCGAGGGCCGCGGCTCAAGGAGTAGAGGCTCGCGGCGGAGGGTGACGACGCGAGGAGCAGAGGCGCGTGGCCGAGGGCAGCAACGTGAGGAGCAGAGGCGCGCGACCGAGGGCGGCGGCGCGAGGAGTAGAGGCGCGCGGAGCAGAGGCGTGAGGAGCAGAGGCGCACGACCGAGGGCGACGGCGCGAGGAGCAAAGGCGCGTGGCTGAGGGCGACGGAGATGAGGAGGGAGGACAGCACCCGGGTGTGTTTCTTCACTATCTGATCTTTCTTGACAACGGAGGGTGGCGGATTAGTTGGATCCGCCGCAGAGACGGAGGGCGCTGCCCCCGGCGGAGGTCACGGGCAACCTCCCCGGGGGCACGCTAGGAGGCCATCGAGGGGGCGCGCTGGATGCACGCCGTGAAGGCCGGCCGGCGGCGCGGCAGGGAGGACTAGCGGAACCGGAAAGTTTGGCTTAGGATGTGAAACCCTAAACTCGTGATACTATGTAGGAAGGAATAGAATCTATACCTAATATTAAAGAGAGGATGTTTCTTTCAATCCTTCAACCATCATGGTAATTTTGCGAAAACCCCCCTCAAGTTTTTAGTAATCAACCCGCAGTCCGTCCCTCTCGCACGCAAGTCGCAACGCGTCCGTTCTTTGTTCGCTGTCATCCTGGCAAAATTTTGGTCCGTACCGGCCTGGAGTGGGCTTTCGTTCGGGCAGGAGAAGGAACTCGACCGACTCGATCCTACACGTTTGCACTGCAGTCAAATACGTGAGCTCGTACGTGATGTGAGGCCCAGGCGGCAAGGAGCCATCAGAGAGATCGGTTTGGAATTGGATATGTGCGAGGCATCCTCTCCGATAGCTCTGGCGACGATGGAGGGCCCCAAAGTGTGGTTCGCCAACGACGTGTGGGTCGACGCCGCGATGCGCCTAAAGGTCGGCTACGCCGCCGTCGTCTCCGAGATTAACACGCCGTCACGCCCAGGCGCGACCGGCGTCCTTCAAGGATATGTTGAGGCCCCTCTCGCTGCAACTTCTGCCAAGGAATTCATCACAAAATCCCATGATCGACTCCAATCTCTCACAATTTGCTTCGTGTCTTGAATTTTTTACGCTTGCAGCCCAAGGGCCTTGCCTATTCAGGCGCGCAGGGCGTCTGTTGCCCACCACCGGAGGAGCGGGCGGACACGCCGTGCGGCCGGCCAGTCTGCTGGTTGATCTGCACGAGTTCCCACTCATCCGCCTGTTGAGTCAGCTTGCCGACATACTCGATGCCGCCAGCTACTTCCTAGATGAGCGAGCAGGTGGACTTGGTGGCGGCGGCCGGGCGGAACGTGGAGGGTGGGTCGACGGCGGAGGAGGAAGGGTTGAAGACCTCGAACGAGCCCTGGGTGTCACGCGGTAATGCATGCAATAAATCCAAGTCCAAGCTGGCCAGATCCTATATGTGCGAGAGTTGACGTATCTTCACAAAAACTTTGATCTTCCAAATTATTACAGCGCGAGGCAAAATCAATTGTATTTTCTGCAGAGAACGAAATGCATTCTCTGCACAGTTTCCAGCTCTTCCAGGTTGTATGGTGTGCTGACGGACAGATTTGCTTTTAGTATTGGCCAATTGCTCAAGAAGTCCAAAAAGTCAAATCTTCTGGAGTTGCTGGTTATCGACGGAATTGCACAGCTCAACGAGTGTGAGACCGTAACTCCCTTGCAGCTGCCTGGCATTAGGTATTACCTGCTCTGATGAAAAGCAAAGTAAGCTACATAAGGTTGATTATCCTTTTATTTCAAAAAAATTTCCTTTTGGAAGCGATGTATTGACGTGTAATGTGATTCTGTAGGTATCTGACAATGCTAACTTGGGGCGAAGTGCTTTTTAGAGAGGTTAATTAGGTATGCTTCGCTACGGTAAGCACCTTCTCCATGTCCAAAACAGAATACATCCAAAAATAAGCAAATTAAAATTCCAGGTGTTACATTTTACGATGGAAAGATATCTGACGGTCCCAATGTCACTACTAAGAGCTATGATGAGAAGAGATTTCTTCATTTTTATCAAGCAAAATCTTTAGGTCGTACTCATTCATAAATGTAGATGGTGAAACAACCAAGAAGCACAACCGTAGCCTGAAAATACAATCGAATCTGCTATAGTTTCGTGGCCATTGCAACGCACGGGTATGTGTGCTAGTTAGGTATAATAGATGGATTGATTATATTGTATTGAGGTCTCATTATGTGTTTTTATTTATGCTGATGTCTACGTCTCTTCGTTATATATAGCTGATGACTCATCGATCCTTTTGCATTTTTTTTGTCAACATTTATTTTCTATAACGATTTCTCTGTTATTGAAGTTACAGTCACATCATAAATGCCATTTTTTTTCTTCGTGGACTTTTATTCTTTGACCATGTTTCTTTCGACTACTGGTTCCTTCGTTATATATTGGTGATGACTCATTGATCCTTTGCAATTTTTTTTGTCAACATTTATTTTATATAACGATTGCTCTGTTATTGAAGTTACAGTCACATCATAAATGCCATTTTTTTTTCTTCGTGGACTTTTATTCTTTGACCATGTTTCTTTCGACTACTGGTTCCGTCCTATCGTATTATAAATCTACTAAACCAATATCTTATAACTACCAGAGCATAACGATGTCTAAACATCGATTAGACTAGACTGAGCATATCTAAACAGCCTCTCTTCTCTTGTATCATCTCTTTTTAGTAACATCAGACAAATCAAATGATCCATTCCTTTCATCTCTTTTTAGATAATTTAACATCAGACAAATGATCATTCCTTTCATGATTATCAAAAAAATTTCCATTTCCTATTTAATACCGAGTTCAACTTTTGTTCCTGATGCTCCGTTATTTTCAGTCCGACAACTGTTAAATGCCCAGTAAAAAAACGATTTTGCCGCTGAGCCCCGCCACCCTTCCACCTCCTCTCCTCCCCTCCTCCCTCCTCATCCACCACCTCCGGCCAACAACCCCGGCGCCTGCGCGTCCGCAGCTCGAAGCCCAGCCCGCCGGGCCTCCCCAAGCCCAGCACCAGCACCAGGCCGCCCCCGCGCCGCCTGCACGAGGCGGACCGCCGCCTCAGCTCCCTGGTCCACCGGGGCGACCACGACGCGGCGCTCGCGCCTCGTCCGCTCCTCGCCGCGCCCGCCCGACGTGCCCCTCGCCAACCGCCAACCGCTCCTCTTTTTTCCCTTGGTGTATTTTTGTCCCATGTCCAGACCAAATCAAGCTGCTGCACATCTGTTTGTGAGTGAGATTAGACACACATATGTCTGCAAGGCTAAGGGAGGCCTTGGTGAGCGTCTCGATGGGAGTTATGAACTCCCTTATCGATAAGCTTGCTATCCTCATGGATGAAGAGTACGTCAAGTTCAGCAACATGTCAAAGGAGTTGTCATTCATCAGAGATGAACTCAGCTCCATGAATGCTTTCCTAGAGATTCTAGCAGACAAGGAGGAGCTCGATCCCCTGACCAAGAATTGGAAGAACCAAGTAAGGGAGATGGCTTATGACATTGAGGACTGGATTGATGAGGTCATGCGTCATGCCAGCCAGGACGGTACCGCAGCTGGTCTCATTTGGAAGATCATTCAGCGTCTCAGTATGCTGAGAACCAAAAATCGTATTTCAAATGAAATACGACAGATCAAGGCTCGTGTCATGGAGGTGAGTCATCGTCACAAAAGGTATAAGATTGATGTGAGCACCTCTGCATCTAAATATGTGTCTGTTGACCCTCGCCTTCATGCACTTTATGCTGATGAAGATGGCCTCGAGGGCATGGATGGTCCAAGGAATGAGCTAGTTGAGTTGTTGCTAGACGAAGGTCAACGATTGAGGGTGGTATCTGTTGTAGGAATTGGTGGTCTTGGTAAGACCACACTGGCCAATGAGGTGTACAAAAGGATTGGAGATAAATTTGATTGTCAGGCATTTGTATCAGTCTCGCAGAGACCAGACATGACAAGGATTCTCGCTAATATGTTTTCACAACTTGGGCAAGAACCACCTTCTCAACCTAGCGAGGTGCAGAACCTCATTAATGATCTTAGAAAACATCTACAAGACAAAAGGTACATAAGTTCTTATGCTTTTACAATGTATATAATCTTCAATTGACTCTTTTTTTTTATCATATAAGCTTTGATAAATATCATGTAGTGTGGTGTTGTCAGTATATAGGTCCAACTAATTTAGTCCAAACAATTCCTTTCCGCTCCTTACTTGTACTATTTAGAGCTAAGAGTATCAGCGTAGTGTTTTCTTTTGAAGAACAGTCTATTTGCATAGTTGATATGATACATATCCTTTGTATGAATGTTTGCGCAGGTACTTTGTCATATTTGATGATATATGGGAGGAATCGGCATGGGATATTCTTAGATGTGCCCTCCCCAAAAATGAGCAGGCTAGTAGAGTTATAACAACTACACGCATTGAAACTGTAGCTATTGCTTGTTGCAGTTATCTGCATGAGTATGTTTATAAGATGGAGCCACTAGATGACCAACAATCAAAAAGGTTATTTTTGAATAGAATATTTGGCTCTGAGGATGCTTGCCCTGAACAACTGAGAGATATTTCAACTGAAATTTTAGACAAATGTAACGGTTTGCCACTTGCCATTGTTAGTATTTCTGGCCTTTTAGCTAATCAAGCAACCACAAGAGTTGAACAGTGGGAACACGTAAGGAATTCTTTGGGCAATAAGTTTGGGAAATGCTCTGCATTGGACAGTACGAGACGAATATTGCAGCTCAGTTACAAGAACCTTCCTTATTATCTGAAGGCATGCTTTCTATACCTTGGCATTTATCCAGAGGATTACACAATTTGGAAGAACGATGTGGTCAAGCAATGGATAGCTGAAGGTTTTGTTAGTAAGGTGCAGGGACTAGATGCAGAAGATGTTGCAAGTAATTATTTCAATGAACTGGTTAATAGGAGCATGATTTCACCTAATGATGTCAACTACCAAAACGAGGTATTATCTTGTAAGGTACACGATATGATGCTCGATTTTATATTGAGTGAGTGCGCAGAAGAGAATTTTCTGAGAATAAATGATAAACCCAATGCCTCGTTAGGCCTGCACAATAATGTCCGTCGACTCTCCATTCAATATGACAATGGAAACCATAGCGTCATGGATCCAGCCAAAAATCTGTCACATGTTCGATCTCTTGCAGCTTTTGGAGGCTCCAATTTCTTGTACCTGAATCCTCTTTCAGAGTTCAGTTTTCTTCGAGTTTTAATTGTTGGGTTCTCAGATGTTTCCTATAAGATGGAACTGGATTTCCTTGGAGTATGCAAATTGTTTCAACTGAGATATCTGAAGATTGAAACCAACATTCATGTACAGTTACAATTACCTGAGAAAATTGGGGAGCTACAACAGTTGGAGACCCTGGACATAGAGTGGGGATCAGTTGTTATTCCATCGGATATCATTTGTCTGCCTTGCTTGACACATCTTATTATTCCGGAAAGTACCCGATTACCTGATGGGATTGGCAACATGAAGTCTCTAGTAACTCTGCAATCCTTTGATCTGGGGGAGAACTCAATAGACAGCATCAGGGGTCTCGGCCAACTGACCAATCTAAGAGATCTCAAACTCTGCTATTCCAGAACAACAATCTCCAACACAGCATTGTGTATGGATGTTTTACAATCTTCACTTGAGATGCTTTGCAACCTCAAATATCTATACATGTACTGGCCTGGTATTTGTGGGAGTGGTTTGAGTTTGTTAAACCCTTCTCCCCGCCATCTGCAGACACTAGAATTGACCTACTGGTGTTTTCCCAAAGTCCCTGAATGGATTGCAGAGCTCCATGAGCTCCAAGTTCTGAAGATTGCGATCAGAAAACTGTCAATGGATGGTTTCCTTGTCCTTGCACGGTTGCCTGCACTTACAAACCTAGGATTGCGCACCCAAGTATCACCTAGAGAGAGTATCACGATCTACAGCATGGCGTTCCCAGCCCTCAAGTACTTCAAGTATTGGTGCAGGATACCACGTCTGACCTTTGAGGCTGGAGCAATGCCGAAGCTGGAGAGGCTTAAGTTACGCTTCAAAGAAATCTTTGAATCACCTTCGGGTATTGAACACCTGTTCGCTCTCAAAGAGGTCTTTCTAGAAATTGGTGGCCTCCGTGGAAAGGTGCCCAAGCGAGGATGTGCCTTGTCTGTGTTGATTATGGCCATCGACATGCATCCAGGTTGTCCAAGACTCAAGATTGTCAGATGCCCACATCTGTAGTACCATTCTGATTAGTAGTGTTGATGGCATTGTACACATGTGGCTGGTTGGAAGCAGGCTTTCAAAATGGAGATTATCCTGCATTTATACAGGATAAACGCTGTAAGATTGGCTGAGTGCTTTGTAACATTCTTGTATATTCTTAGTAGCTTCTCTATAGTTGTTTCTTGTATATATAACTCTCATTTTGCCTTTTAATTAATGAAAATATGTGGGTGCTTCCCTCACAGTTCCTGGTTATAAAAAATGATCACAGTCCCAAATCAGTTTGAGGAATCAAGGGATCATCTATTCCTTAGCTGTCCATATGCAGATTGCAGAAGCATGCTGGAATACCATCAACGTTTCATGTTCCACAACTAGTGGACCATTTTCAGATCTTAGAATCCCTAAAGTCCGAACTACGGCTACCATTTTTTATGGAGATCATCATCATCATGCGCTGGTGTTTTCGGATGTCGAGGAAATGATCCCATTTTCAAGGTTGTTCAACCATCAATTAAGAATGCAGATCCCCTTTCAGGAACGAACTTGCTTTAGTTTCTCTCCGAGCAAAGCCATCACGTGCCCTTATTGGAGCATCGCTTTTTGCTCACCCTGTGGTTGCTCTTATGCGGCTGCTACGGCGGGGAAGGGTGCCTGGGGGCAGGTCGCCCGCGTGACCGCCAGGTTTTTCTTGAAGCGATGAAAAAACTGCTTAAGTTGTTTCTGCTCAGTACTAGAAAATGGGTCAACTTACCAGAAGCAAGAGTGCAAGACCCTACTTGGCCTCATTTCGCAGATTCTGCGCATTGTGGTTCAACATGATTCATAGGCATACATGGATTTACAGAGCTCACACGCTCACAAAAATCTACTGAATGAGCTTTACTCTGACTACAGTCTACAGCAAGGAATACGACCTCTCAAAATGCAGTATTTACAACGATGGTAGAGGACCAGCACAATTTGCCAGGCCACCCACCGGTACATATAGAATGCAGTGAACAGATTTGCTGATGCGGACTACCAAAATGGAATCTGCTTGGAAGAATGAGACTCAGATGGTTTGCCATCCTTCCTCTCCTAAGGTTCCACTAAGCAGCAGGTTGCATCTGCAGATCCTCGGATTTCCAGACAACGTCCTTTAAGGTCTTGGAAAGATTCTTGAAGAACTGCACAAAGTCACAGCTTACACATATAAGTAAACTACTGGTGAATCTGTTGAAGAACAAAATATAGATTATGAATCTCTCATCCAAACTACTGGAATAGTGGAATTGATCCACTTCTCCAACCACCAGTTCAGATTCATGAATAGATAGTTTTCTTTTATAAGCACGATCATTGCGTGTATGGTAGTTACCTTATGAAATTCTAGAGTGTCGCCTTTTGCTTTTCGGAAGTCTACCATATGAAAAGAGGGTGCAACTTGCAGGATCTGAACCAAAATGCCCAATAAATGCAGGTAGATGAATTTTACATAAAAAAGATTGCAGTTCAGGATGTTTGTTTGTATCATTACCTCAGTAGCAACATTGAGGTTTCCTTTCCTCCCTGCTTTCAATTTTTCGAGCCTCAACTGGTCACACAATGAAAGAGAATTTCAGCATGCAGAAAGATCTATTTAAAGTTTGTATACATTATTGAGAAGTTTGAAAACGTAAGGTAAATATTCAGATAATCAGTTCTCATAGAGTTGTAGGGAGGAACCTTGTAATTTTTCTTCTGAACATTGAATCCTAGAGGTTTTGCAGCTTCCTCAATCTTGCGGACAATTTCCTTGGGTGGACATTTTGAGGTGAACCTTGTTTCTCTTTTGAATTCCTGCAAATAGAAATTATTACAAATATAAATAGAAAGTATAGAAGAATGATAATCCTAAAATGCGAAAAAATGTAAAATTTTCAAAACCAATGTTTTAATCACATAGGCGTATAGAAGTACTATCTTGTAAAATGCATTATAATTGTGTAATTGACTTCACCTTCACTATCTGCTCTAATTTCCAAAGGAAATTCTAGTGCATGTCACAATCATGAGGCAATGTCCTTCGGAAATCATGATGATTTAAGCTATCAAACATTGCATTTTCAATGTTCTAGGTTACTACAGAGGAGTCAAGAACATCCAGTACCTGCTCTGAGTCAAATAAGTTTCCAAGATTTAGGCCTGCTGACATTGAAATAAGTTCAAATGCATTCAGAGCTACTGGCTCTTCTTCTTTCTTTTCTGTCACATGGTGCTCCTGAATGATGGAAAATAACATTAGTAGAACTAGATGGTAACTAAAATCTGTGACATTATGCATGAGACTGAAAATAGAAATGCACCAATCACTCACTTCTGAATCATTGAAGACAGCATCCACATCATCCAATGTGGTGTCATATTTTTCGTCAAACTCCGGACGCTTGTAGCCCTTTTTGAACCACTCATCCTCTAATATTTCAGGGATTGTTATTCTCTGCCAGGGTTTACCAAAACATAAGCCTAATGTTATGGAGCAAGAGAAAATTATGAAGGCCATTCATTTTGAAACTAGACTCAGCACACGCTCATGATGAAGATGAACCACAATCCAGTTTCACCTCTTCCTTTTTGTCTGGAAGTTGCAATTCTTTACTTTTTTCTCGTACACGCAGGAGAGCTGCGTATCATTGTATTAATAGAAGAAAGAGTCATACAGAGACCCAAACACACACCCACACACACTAGATCCTGTAGATCCTAATCACCTTTTCCAAGAATGAAAAACGACCACGAGAGTAGGCAAGAACTGAAGCCTAATCAACCCCTCTGATAGCAGGCAGGGGGAGGCCCTTGGCTCCTGCCATGCTCACACAAAGGGTTTCATTTGGAAATATGAATTGCTTATACCTTTTCCTAAAGGAATAATGAGCTAAGCTTTTTTCCTCAACTGCATCTCACAGTGGCCATGTGCGTACTAGTAATCACATTGGGAACTTCTAAAACTTGTGTCAATCTGAGTTACATGACAATCCCTGGATCGATGGGAATATCATTTAGTTGATGCTTATCAGCGATATCAATGATCTGTCAGCCTACTAGGGGATACACTGTATGGTGAGTACAGATCTATTCTATTTCATTATCTTAAGATTATTTCGCTAGTATTTTTATTTTCAAGCAGCTTTTGTGCTCTGGCATACCGTCATTGGATTTGGATCAAGGATTCTTGTTAACAACCTCTTGGCAGGAAAAGATGTCCACGGTGGAAATGTAAATTCTGCATTCGATATCTGCCAGGAATATAAGGTAAAGTCAAATAAGCATGAATAAGCAAGACTGCAGCAGTAATCTAAAAGCCGTGCAATGCTCACTTTCTTATACAATGTCATAAGATTAGAGTCCTCAAAAGGCAAATACCCTGCTAGCAGAACAAACAGGATAACTCCACATGACCACAAATCAGCCATTGCACCATCGTAGCCTTGATCTTCAAGGACCTAAAACAAAGTTGGTAGAAATATTTAAACCATTACATTCCTAATGAAATGATAATTGCCGTAGCATCCATCATTGATTCAGTTTGTGAAGTTTCCTGGCATTACCTCTGGTGCAACATAGTTTGGAGTTCCACAAGTTGTGTGCAGCAATCCATCATCCTGAACAAGATAGAAGAGAAGAAACATGCATAAAATATGTTGAGGGGTCTCAAAATTTTCAAACATAAACGGCTATGATTAATTGTAGACTAAAAGAATTACCCTCTCATACTCAAGTATATTGGTAACTTAGATGCATATAGGCGAGAAGTCATTACCTTGATTTGCTGAGATAGCGCACTGAGCCCAAAGTCAGAGACCTTCAGGTTTCCATGTGAATCGAGCAGTAAATTTTCAGGCTGCGAGTACCATAGTTTAGATTCAGAAATAGATTCTTGATTACAGAAAAAAGCGCACAAAATAAATGAGCTCACTTTTAAATCTCGGTGGTACACACCCCTACTATGACAATAATCAACCGCATTGATTAATTGTTGGAAGTACCTCCTTGCCTCATCTTCCCTCATTCTACCATGGTTAACCTTTATGATGAGGAAAACAAAAAGTTTACCGTAAATGAAAAATTGTCAGTGACAAATTGACTTTGTGGACATTGAAACAGTAAAGTAGGCAGAGGGTATGGCAGAAACTGCATAAACTGGAAAGGATGTCCATATCGCTTACAATTTTGTCAAAGAGCTCACCACCGGTAGCATATTCTAACACAATGTAGATCTTTGTTTTACTTCCCATCACCTAAAGATGAATGAAAACATTGAATTTGTCAAAGATCAGCAATTGCCTGCTTTATGTGAAAAGAAAATAGGCATGCTAAATGATTATGTTAGGAATTTCTGACTTTGTCTCTTTTCTGATCAACTACTTTGTCTTGTAAGATCAACTAGAAGATCAAGAAAGGTACCTCATACATGCGAACAACGTTGGGATGCTTAATCAACTTCATCGTCGAAATTTCCCGCTTAATCTGCAATCGACCATGTAGTTTTTTCATCAACAAAATATTACTTCCAGCAGGAGCTATTAATTCAACGCTGACCAAAGTTGCTAAGCTCATGGGCTATTCAAAAGTAAGACACCAAGGTGGGTGCAGAATCTGAAGGAAGGGGCCACAATCTACGTGATGTGAAAATATCACCAAACATTACAAAAATGCAGCAATAATTCAAAGTGTGTGATTGAAAGTGACCTGCTCAACCATTTTGTGCTTGAGGACCTTCTCCTTATCTAGGATCTTGATGGCCACCGGTTCACCAGTCTCCGTGTTCTTCGCGAACCTGACCTTTGCGAATGTACCTTCGCCTATGGTCCGGCCGAGCTCAAACTTCCCCACGCATCTCTTCACCTTGGTTGTACTCATTCCCTGCCTTATCCCCCCTCTGAAATATCAGGAAGCTTCTCGCAGTCTGGTGGTTTCGCCACCCTTGTCCTGTGGAAAATTTTACCCAGATTGTTACAGCTCACGTTGAAAAAGATGACATGCTGATACTTGTCTAACAGCGTAAACTTCTGAAATTAACCAAGCACAAGTCATTATACGAGTTTACTTAGGACGTGTGATAGACTAGTATCTCATTTCTTCTCCAACCATCACTGATCTTTTTTTTTTTTTGAGATCAACCATCGCTGATCTGTAAATCCTATCAATGGGCTTGGGCAAATGCAAATCCACGATTTCCTCAAAAAAAAATGCAAACCCAGGACTGGTGAACAACCGTTGGTTCAGTGTGTTTGTTACTTCCCACCAGAAGCCAAGTCAGAATTAAAATTGGTGAACTGCTCCAATCAGTGGGGTTGGCTAAGTAGAAAAGATTATGTGAGATCCAAAAACTATTATTTTTCTTCCTAGAACAGGAATGTTGAATTGGGACTTTGGGAGTCAAAGGGAAGTTAGACCCTCCTTGGGTTCTGAAGAGAATAGTTGTCAATCAGCCACGAGGGGGCTGCAGGAAAGATAGGAGTTGAATATTCAGTCATCCATTCAGAAAAGCATAACACCACATGTGAGGTGCTGCGCATGGGGAAATTGGGCGTATTCCAAAATTCCATTCTACCAGCAATCGGGCAGCCCAAGAACATGAAGCTTGCAGTGCCCCTCTCAAACAGGGAAGGAAGGGATTTAAAGGTGGGGGGGAAAAAGAAACTAGCAGGAACAATGCAGGCTAAAGAAGCTCATTCAATATGCTCCGATTCTGTAGTCATGCTGGTGGCTGGAAACATAAGATCGAAGTGAGTCCCCGGGTTAAGAGGGGAAATCAAGATTGCTGGAAAGGATGAAGCAACTGTACACGGGACATTCAGCAAAAAGCCGGATTTCAGGCGTAGGCTGGAACAAAAACCAACCAACTTGGGCTGAAAGGAGCAGATCGCATCGCTGCATACCAGAAACAGAAATAAAAAAACGGAGACACGGAAGAGAAGAGGCAGAGGAGCTTACAGGATCAGGCGAAGAAAATGCAGAGTAGTAGGATCCGTCGCTGTGCTCAGCCGGCGCTGAAAAAGATCTCGGGAAACGGCTGTTGGGGGCGAGGAAGAGCTGCTAGGCTTCCGAGGAGGCAGCTGCTGAACTGAGAGCCATGGTAGGGCTCCAGGAACGGCTCCTGAGCCGTTTTTGCCGAAGCTGTGCCAAAGAGAAAAAAAGCAAATAGCTTCCTCCTGTGGTTCTGGGTAAGAATAAAAAAAGAGAAAGAAAAAACATAATTTGAATGAAAATAAAAAAAATTAGTTAATCTATATTATTTTAATTAATCATTTTCGTTTCAATTGAAACCATGTAAATTGATTAAAATCATAATACAAAATAGTCAGGATTTAATTGACGTTTGACATCTTCCTCAACTCATGACAAAACACGAGGAGCCATTTTACCAAATATTTTACAAAACGGCTCCATCTACACCATAAAAGTTGCTCCACTAGAGGAGCTAAAGCCGGAGCTGCTTTAGGAGAAGCCGAAGCCTTACCAAACGAGCTCTAAGTAGGGGAGGGAGAGACCTGGTATCATACCAACTAAGCAAGCCGGCTGGACTTTGGTTTTATAGCGGCAGGCAAGCAGTAGAGGCAGGCGAAGATAAGACCCTTTTGGAATGGAGGAAAAGTAGAGGAAATATGGATGATTCAATTCCTATAAAAATTTCTCCTATGAAAGCTTTTGGAACAAAGGATTGAATCCTATCAATTTCTTCAAAAATCCTATGGGATGTGCTTTTCCATAGGAATTTTGGAGGAAAATAAATATGAGATCCAACCTCATGTTTTCTTTCCTCTGTGTCTTAAGATTTCTATATTTTTCACATGCCTCATCTAAACACATGTTTTATATCTATCCTATATTTTATTTTAGAGATCATATAGTATTTCAATCGTGAGAGGTAGGGAAGAAGACGACGACACAAGGAGAGGACAGGGCATGTTGTTTGGAAGTTTGGAATATGCGACTGCAACTGCATCCACCCACATGGGGCTTCCCCTTCCCTGGCCTGCTGTCAGGGGTGGGCCCCACGGGGGCCGCGGACGAGTCGCCGGGATGCCACGCCGTCGTACTGCCTCTGCCGGCGTGCAGCGTGATTGATGATGATTCGCGATCGAGATCGCCGGCCGGACGTCTCCTCTGCGGCTCTGCCCCGGGCCGGGCCGATGGTACGGATGCTCTGGGCATGCCGCTGCCACATGCTCTGGATGCATGCTTGGCAAGACGAGACGCCAAACCAACCGGGAATCTGCAAGGCGACCAGGAGGATCAAATCCTAGGTTTAACGCGCGCGCTCTTTTCTTTCTAGGCCTTGTTTAGTTTCTAAATTGATAGTAGCAAAGTTTGCATTTTACCATAAATATGCAACTGTAGTATTTTGTTTGTATTTGTGAATTATTGTCAAATATTGACTAATTAGGCTCAAAAGATTCATCTCGCAAAGTACAACAAAACTGTGCAATTAGTTTTTGATTTCGTCTATATTTAGTACTCCATGCATGTACCACAAGTTTGATGTGATGGGAAATCTTCTTTTTACATAGTGCCAAAGTTAGAAAAAAGGGGAACTAAACAAGACGGTAGACTGGTAGGTAGTCCATGTACCTCTTATTATTACCGACAGGTATAGGAGCATTTGCACCCGTTATATTTTTAAAAAAGAAAATCAAAACTCCTTTTTTAGATAGAGGGAAGAACAAAAGCTCTAGCACGGTGCATGCAGCCTAGCTAGAACCTTTGTTGCAGATCAAAGACCAAATTAACACATGAAGGAAGAAAAAAGAAAAGAAATTAAGATGGCATAGTTTTAATAATTTAGTGTAATTTTGAGCTTTCCGAACAAAAAAAACGCTCGCAGGGCTGCCATTTTGAGTTTTCCGGCCGACCAAATTAAATCAGGCGGCTAGCAAAACCAAGATTAATGATCGTTGCGTCTCAGTTGCATGACGTAGGTACGTGAGCCTAATTAAATTTGTGTAGACGAATTGCTAATATTAGCGTGAAGTTAGCTATTTCCTCCGTTTGAAAATATATGTCGTTTTTAGGGGTGTTTGGAAGGCATGTGCTAAATTTTAGCACATGTCACATTGGATGTTTGGACAGAGTATTAAACATAGCCTAATTACAAAACTAATTGCACATCCTCTAAGCTAAATCGCGAGACGAATCTATTAAGCCTAATTAGTCCATGATTTGACAATGTAGTGCTACAGTAACCATTCGCTAATGATGGATTAATTAGGCTTAATAGATTCGTCTCGCGATTTAGCCTAGGGTTGTGCAATTAGTTTTGTAATTAGATTATGTTTAATACTCCTAATTAGTGTCCAAACATCCGATGTGATAGGTGCTAAAATTTAGCCACTGCTATCCAAACACCCTAGTCTTTTTAGGTTCATAGATTTTGCTATGTATCTAGATATAGTGTATATCCAGATACATAACAGCATCTATAAATCTAGAAAAATCAAAATAAACTATAATTTGGAACGGAAGGAGTAGGTTTGTTGCTCAGGTTTATTAGGTCTCTCTCTCGAGCTATACTACAATATGGCTCGATCTGCCCCACCACAATTTGAGTAGTCAAGTCAGCAGATCCGATATGCATGCACACTTGCCCTGAGGCCACTTCACCTGTCCGTCCATGCATGCGTGGTGGACCGAGACTATTTAGTTACCTTGGATCGTTCGACACGTGTCATTATTTGCATCACGGATGATTGCGCTAATTATTAATCATATCTTCATCCAATCACCCCTCTCTGATCATTATTCCCGGCCGGCCAGTACGTACAGCCTTTTGCTACCATAGCGTACTACAGATTAATAAAGGACCCAATCATGCAGTGGCTTCGACGACCGATCTACAAGAACACGATCGACCACGACACACAGCTCTTTGCTGGTCATGGTCCTCATCCTGCCCTAAATACGACCGATGAGGCCAATCCTGATGGAGGTTTCATAAGTAATAGTAATAGAGTGCCACGTAAGCAAATTTTGATGACATGGTAAAATTTTAAAATAAGAGAGAAGATGAAACTTCATGTACTGTTTTCATTCGCTGTATGTCTTACACAATTAAATGCATCGAGTACATATGAAACATCAACATTGAAACTGTGCATTGTAGGATGGTGTTTCATCCATCTATTGATTGTTATTTGATGACATGGCATGCCATTGAGATTAGCCTGATAGGTACTATAGGGTTCAAGAATGATGACCGGCCACACAGCTCGCTGCGCTGTCCAAATCAGATAATATAAGAATATTAAATAACTTAGATTTGATTACAACTGCTCCAAATTAAGAGGTTACTTTAGATTATTTCTACAATGCCATAGTAAGTGAGTGATTTGGATACAAATTTAGGTGGTGGTTAATTTTGATTATTTTTATATAGGTGGGTAATTTAGATGAAATTTTAGGGCTATTTTAGGTTATATTTTCATGATAGTTTTTTGAAAAACATGCTAGGTACTACCTATCAAGAAGAAGGGAGATAATTAAAAAAAAAGAAACATTATATTCTAGCTATGCATATATAACTAACATGTATGCTTGTCCTTCGTTCAATGACATGAGTTGCACGCGTATAATTTACTAATCGACAACGGTCATCATAATTAATCTCAACCATATATATCACAACGAATGAGGTCCGCGTCTTGGCGTTAGTTCTTGTATACATGTTGCCCACGAGCTATATTGTGGTAGCCGGCCGGGTATATCTCGTCAACATTATCTTTTTTCCCCACATGGCTGGTAATATAACGTATACTACCAAGCAACTCTGCGCAAATTGTGTATGTAAATGTAATATCCAATATGAACAAATCTTTGCGGCACCTACTTGAATTGAAAGGTTAAACAAAAGTAGTGGTGATTGCAGGCTTGCAGCACTAGTGCAAGGAGGACTAACTAATGGGCCTCTATTTGGGCCAGCCAGTGTATGTAGCTCTGCCTGGGTCTGGGCCTCTTGGCCTCCAAGATGCATCTCCTGCCACCGTCTCTTCGTGCCCTATGCCGCGATCAGCGGCCGTTGATGGTCCTTTATACGCTTCTTCTAGTCATACTTTTAAGTGAAGATTTTCTCCCTTCTCGTTTTTCGCTTCTTATAATTTAAATTTCTGAAGCGGTTTACCATATAAATGATAATCGGTGAAAATAAGCAAAACCTTGAACAAGATTCTCATTTATTCCCACCAATAAGCCGCTTATAAGCGGAAACAAACGGGGAGACGTGTCTATCTCCGGAGCCCTAGCAAAGAATCAATTACCCCTGCCTAATAACTTGCTGTCTCTCCCAGGGAGATCCGAGGATCGGCACGGCATCATGCGGCAGCGCATGGAGGAGATCCAAACCTCATCCCCATGCTCCTGGCAGCCACACCGTCTCCGCCGCCGCCACGCAAACACAAGTACGTGCTTTGCCCAAGCCTCCGGCCGGTTTGGTTTAGCTTCTTGCCTCATCACATACTCACATCGGATCGTGACTTCGATTATGTTACCTGCCGTTGGTTCATCGTCATTCATGTTCATACACACACACGTACACTTGATGATCCAAACGTCGTACGGATTGCGATCGATGACGTACACACGGCGATCGCTTTGCAGCAGATGAAACAAATGGCGGCGCGCCCTGCACTGCTCATCAACCACGCAACATGTGCTTGAGAACCACTCCGGCATCAGAGTGAAGATGCTCGAGCTTAACCTCTCTACTTGTTCCAAGAAGGACATTGACATCAACCCTTGTGGATGGCTGGCTCCGAGCCTTTATCAAGCCTGGAATTACCAAGCTTGCTGTATTGTTACCCAAATGCTATGCACTTGAATATAACTTCCCCAGCTCGCTTATGTCATGTGATGAGGCTGGGAGCAGCTTGACCTCAATTCAGTTTCTTCACCTCGCCTCCTGTGGCTTCCATCCCACAGAAGGTCCTAGGCTGCTTGGTTGCTCAAGGAGCTTGTCGACAGTGTGCCTGCATAATGCATGTTAGAATCACCGGGGATGAAGTAGGGTTCTTTCTCTCCAGCTGCTTTGCTCTGGAAAGGCTGGACCTCTCCAAATGCAGCATGATAACCTCATTGAAGATACCACGTGTTCTACACAAGCTCAGGATCGTGCAACTACAAATGTGCCAATGTTACAGACAATTGAGATCAATGCCCTGAATCTCTCCACATTTAACTACGATGGATGCCCTTTGTCGAGTTTCTCACTTGGAGACTCATTGGAGACAAAGGAGCTTCTCATGCATGTTGTGGGCATGCGAGACTTGATCCAGTATGTAGGTTGCAATGTCCCTTCCATTGCGCCAAATCTTGAAACTATCAACGGTTAACGAGGTAGAACAAAATATTTGTGCATGTTGCATACATCTACAAGATAGAATCATTCCAAACATAATCAATATTGTGAGGATGTTTGCTTGTTAATTTTTTTCCAGAAATTGAAGGCACCAGCAATTTCTTACAAATTTCAGCACCTCAAGCATCTTGTTATATGCCTTGGCAAACGGGTGAATTTTTCACAGGCTACGACTTCTTTTCTTTGGCTCATTTTCTTGATGCTTGTGTTGCCTTGGAGACTTTCACCTTACGTGTAAGCGCTTGAATCTTGATCATCTCCTCCAAAGGAAACTTTTTTATATATATGCTACCTCATGTATTTTAATTGCTAGACATTCATCTTCTATACAATTTAATAACTTATTTACTTGGCCATTACAAATAACGAGAACCTACTTTCTTGATGAGTTTTGTTGGTAGAAACTAGATTGAGAACCGTCAATCCTAAGTTTTACTAGCAACAAATTTAACATGGAGATGCATCTATGTATGCAGATTGAATTTGGTTTTAGATGGTACGATATTGGCTTGAATTCAGATTCATGGCAATCTAGAGAGGAGATCTTGCAATTCCGCCATGGTGGCCTCTGAAGCTTGAGGAAGGCGACAATCACCGGCTTCTGCTCTTCCAAGGCCTGGTTGAGCTGACATGCCACATCCTCAAGAGCGCGGCATCATCGCTCCAATGCATCTTGCTGGACACCTCCCCTGGCTATGACTGGAAGCACTCCTTAAGTGATAGGTGTCGGCGCATGGTGGATCTTCAGGATTCCGAAAGGGCACTTTTTAACATAAGGCAATACGTTGAGCCAAAAGTCCTCCCGGGCGTTGAGCTGAAGGTTCTTGGGCCTTGTAGCCGGTGCCATTCCATAGATGCCAACAAGGCTATGGAGGAGGCAGCATCGTGAATTCATGAAGATTTTGGCAATAATGTCAGGAAGACTGGCAGCATTGCCTTGTTTTTTTTTCCCAGCCTATGAGCTAATATGCCATCGTTACGAGTTTAAGTTTGGGATAATAATTTTTTTTAGTTTCATTGTAACAAGGTGCTATATGTTTCTCTCGGAACATATATCGATAATTACGTACTCATATTGGTTCATTTATTTCCACTGAAGTTGATGATGAACTATTAATTAAATTGCTCTTGGGGATAAAATATTCATATGTTATTTAAGTCTTCAAGTTTTTTGAAATGGAAACAAGTTCAAACTGTAGTTTTACCCACTAATTACATGCACAGTAACAGTGTACTCAATAATAATGGAAGGCCCCACCATATAATAACAAGTATATAAAATGGACATCCGATCAATTTAACAATAAAGCCAAGTTTTCCAATGAAAAAGGCAATTCAAGCAACAATCTAACAATGTCAAAAGACAGGCTATCATCTAGGAAGGAACTTGTCACTGAGATTAGTTGTGACGAGTATGTAGCACGTGATGTGTAAGAAAGCAGTAGCCACTAGCTACTAGCACGTCAGTGGATCAAGGAACATCATCTGGTGGTCCTTAGTCATGCCAATCTAGTAGACTAGTACTGAACGACAAGTTGGACTACTATTGCTTATATGTTTGGACGCAAAGAAACTGCATGCATATATAATTGAATGAGAGATCGGCTGGTGCCTATATATACACACACCATCAAAATTTAAAGTCATGGAGCTAAACCGTGCCGTGTGTGTTGAGCCAGTCGGAAGCATGCGTTGCATAGAGTGCTCCATGGATCGGAACAACATGTTGATTATGGTCCTAGAGTTGCTCGAGAACTACAGAAACAAATGATCGGACAGTAAGGTAGTATAAGAGAAAAAAAAAAGAAAAGAAGCAGATGTAGGTGATCTCTGAAATAAACACTCGTGTGCGGTTGAGCAATTCCATGACAGTAGCAGCAGTCCGTTTCGGGGAATTTTTAAAATCGTGAGCTGCCGATTATTATATTAAAAAGAAGATGAAGCTTAAATTAAACAAAAAAACAAATGAAAACAACACTGGCGGAAGAACACGCCACCCAACACCATCACCTCACTCAAATTCGACAAACAACGGTCGGTTGGATTAGAACATCAACACGTGCCGAACTCAAATATAACTCAGAGAGACAACTCCGGCTGGTCAGATTGGGGTATCGACCTAAGCCATACAGATATCATCACTCCACCACAACTCCTCAGCACCACCACAAGCGGCCTCAACACTTCCACAGCATCACCGGCTGCAACACCAGAACACCATCCGACATCACCCGTACCACCACCAACACCAGCGACCACCTGCAACTAGACCACCACACCAGGATGTCACCGAAGAACAACACCATTGCTGCCGCCACCTCTTTTTTTTCCTTTTCTTCTTCTTTTTTCTCTGGAAGATACTCCCTCCGTTCCAAATTGTAAGTCATTCCAAGAATCTTGGAGAGTCAAAGTATCTCAAGTTTGATCAAATTTATATGATAATATAATAATATTTATGATGTCAACTAAGTATCATTAGATTCTTTATCAATTATATTTTCATAGTATATCTATTTGATATCATAAATCTTTATATTATTCGTTATAATTTTAGTCAAACTTGAGATGCTTTGACTCTTGACTTACAATTTGGAACGAAGAGAGTACCTCGCAGCCAGAAGTAGAATGCGCAATCATCCAAAGCGACACCTCTAAGGAGGGATGCGACACTATTGGTGAGGCGTCGCCCGACCAAATTGCCAGGATTTTGACCTAGGAAGAATGAGCCAATCATGCGGGGAGAAGGGCATAGCGATGGGTACGGGAGAAGGGCAGATCGATCGACGCTTCAAGAGAGTAACGGCGCCCGAAGGCGTCACCGTCATCGGCCCGTTGAACGGGCTGGCTTTCACCCCTGCGCTAGTCCCGGTGCATGACCACTGTTGCATCTCATCCTTGCCGTGCCACAGAAGCCGTTGGCCCCTGTCGCCGGGCGCTGGTGACGTACGCGGGCGTCCCCGCTGCCACCAGACAGCACCACGCATGCTCGGGCGTCCCCTCATCATGCGCCAGCAAGCAACAATCACTGCCAGGCGCCGCCGCCGCCAAGGCCGCGAGCCCCGGCGCCAAGCACCTGCCGCGCCAGGCTTTAAGCCACCGCAAACCAAGGCCGCGAGCAGCACCACCGGGCGTGAACTGCCGATGCCGCGCGAAGGGCCCCAAGCCACCGTCGTCCAGGGCCGCGACCCCGTGAGCCGCCGTCGACACCCATGGCGCGAGCAATCGACGAAGCGCCACCGCCGGCGCCGAAGGCTGCAAGCAGCAGCTGCACATGGCCATGAGTGCCATCGCCGGCGCCCATGGCCACGAGAAGCGGACACCCGGGGGTCCCGAGCGCCGCTGCTGTCGCCCATGGCCGCGGGCAGCCCGTCCCCGCGCTGCCGCCGCCGCCGCCGGCCACGAGGTCTCGATCTAGATCTAGAAGAAGAGACAGAGGGAGAGAAAATGAAGGGAGCGAGGAGGGGAAAAATGGAGGGAGGGAAGGGGAGGGGGCCGCCGCGGCGGTGAGGCTCTGGCGGCTTGGGAATCGCCCCCGAGTCGCCTCGCGGGGGTCCGTTTTCTGGACTGTGTGACGATGCAAAGCAGAGATGTAGTCCTAGTTGCAACCGGACCGGATATTGGAGGATTGATGGAGGGAGTACAGGCCCGCTTGTTTCTCTGCGTGCTCTTAAAATTCCTATGGCATCGAATATTTAGATACTAATTAGAAGTATTAAATATAAATTAATTACAAAACCAATTGTACAAATAGAGGTTAATTTACGAGAGGAATCTATTAAACTAATTAGTCCATGATTTACAACGTGATGCTACATTAAATATGTGCTAATGATAGATTAATTAGGTTTAATAGATTCGTCTCGTGAATTATCCTCCATCTATTTAGTTAGTTTAATAATTAACTTATATTTAGTCTTCCTAATTAACTTCCGATCCGAATATTTAATATGACATAGTTTTAGTCCGGACCAAAATCCCCGTCTCTGGCGGGAGCTGCTCGTTGCAACGGCGAGGTAACCGATCGATCGAGCCATGCTCCGCCGCCGGCCTTTATAATTTATAAAAAGCCGAAAGATATGTGTGCCGGGCAAGTGGGCCGTGCAATGCAACTTGAGCTCTTGTTGCAACTGCCTCGGCTCGTCACCGGCCGGCCCATCGGTTCGTGGTCGACTGGTCGTGCATGTATATAAATAGTCAGCTCAGGCAGGCGGGGGCGGCTCATTAGCTGCTCATCCTTGAAACAAGCTGCTAGCTACGAGACCTTCCCGTCCAACGTCGTCGTCGTCAAAGTCATGCATCGTCCGTTCATGGCGCACTAGCGAGCGCACCGCGTACCACGACTGCCCGCGCGCGGCGTCTGCGTGCCGGCCGGGCTTGGCCTCTACAAATCTCTTACCTCTCCGATCCTTCTTCAATCGACGACGACCGAGAGGAGCGCGCGACGCCGATCGAGTCGACGCACCGTACCATGGCCGCTTCCGCGGCTGGCGCAACAAGGTCGTCATTGCTGCTGCCGGTCATCCTGCTCGTCGCCGCCGTCGGAGCATCATCGTCCCTCGCCGCCGCCGCGGCCGCACTGCCCAACGCCGCAGCCCATGGCGTTACGCTGCGCGTCGACCATCACCAGGTGCGCGCGTCCTATAGGCCTGCAGGCAGTCAATCAGCGTATAGATTTACTGTCCATGTATACAAGAGTGGTTTCTTTCCTTACTGCTCACTAATTTTACTTTTGCCAGGGTTAGTAGCTAGTAATTAATTACTACTTAATAATACATATAGTAGGTCTAAATTTAGAGTCAGCTAGCTATTGTTGCCATAAGTTGCTTTCAGCTTAATACCTTACTACTACCTCATCGCTGAGCTGCATGCAGGTGCTTGTGGACAATGGCGTGGTGCAGGTGACGCTGTCCAAGCCGCAGGGCCACATCACCGCCGTCCGCTACAACGGCGAGCGCAGCCTCCTGCACTTCGCCGGCCAGGAGAACACGGGAGGGTAAGTACATAGTACATCTCATGCATACTACTGGAGTGTTGGCTGTTGCGCTAATGGCGGCAAGCATGGATTGTTTATGCAAATTCTGATGATGCAGGTACTGGGATGTGGTGTGGAACTATCCGGGCTCCGATCACCCAAGAGGGATGATCGACATGTGAGTGCACCTCATCAACCCCCATAATCTTTTCTCTTAACGCCCATCACCTCCTTGGTGTGTCCTCATCACCGGCATGTCTGCAACTCTAGATAATTCTCAAAGTACATGTTGCATGTATGCTCTGTTGGTTATTTTGTTTCTTTGGGGAAAAAAAAGGAGCTCTGTTAGTTCATATTGATGCCGTTGTTTATTGCTAGTTGCTACAGTTATCATTGCATCAAGAAGTTATGTGTTGTTGCATGTTGGAGGTCACCAATACATCTCACAACATACCATAAATTTTCTGTAATTTAAAAGCTATTGACTGGACACAACACACAATACCTGCTCCTAGCTAGCAACAACAACTCGGATTTATGGCAGCACCGTCAGACAGAAAAGATCATTCAGGTTTTCAATCTAGCCATTGTGACGCTACATTTTGTAGCCAGCAAATCAGCGAGGTACTCTATGAATGTGCGCCGAAAGGATGGGGATTAACCAAGTACCCTCATGCATCCAATCTGTAAAGTGCTGCTCCATCTTAACCTTTTTTCTGAAGAATCAATGGTAGCTAGTCTTAAACACCGTCAGAGATTATTGCGCAGCTGCAAACAGAGGATCAACCAAGAAGCAATATTTTCAAACATACTAATCTTCAAGTCAGAGGACGCACTGCAATGTAGTCGACCTCATGGTCCTAGTACAGCTGACGAAAGTGCTTGTGCGTGTGCGGCAACTGCTTGGGTCCTTTTGGATGCAACTAACTGCCTCGGTTTTATAAGCAACTAACTGCATTTGATGTACAGGTTGGATAGTACGGAGTTCAAGGTCGTGTCCTCAAGCCCAGAGCAAGTGGAGCTTTCTTTCAGGAGTATATATAATCCATCACGCCAAGATAGTGTTAGACTAAACGTTGACAAAAGGTGACACCTTCATTATGTCATTAATTATTCAGATTACACAAACAACAAACTTGACTATTTTTAATCCTTACTAGCCCCTTCCTTGTGAAATAGTATTACCAAATTATCACTGAAACTTGCAAGAAAAAAACTGTTTCTTCAGAATTGTGGTGCTGAAAGGCAGCTCCGGGTTCTACTGCTACGCCATCTTTGAGCACGCCAGCAACTGGCCTGCCATGAACATCTCAGAGGCTCGGCTCGCTTTCAAACTTAACACGGACAAGTGAGTAGTACCCGTTTTGTTTTACAAGACTCTGATCAGCAATTTCTCTGAACTTGCCACAGAATTCTCGTGACTGAGCTGACTTTTTTTTTTGGCCTACAACAAATGTGTGTATTTCAGGTTCAACTACATGGCGATTTCAGACGACATACAAAGATACATGCCCAGCGCGGCAGACAGAGACGAGCCTCGAGGTACTGCACTGGCCTACAAGGAGGCTGTTCTTCTCGTTAACCCCCAGGAGCCACAGTTCAAGGGAGAGGTAAATTACCGAAGCATGCATGACATGCTACATTGCTACTAGAACAAGTTAAAATTTCAGACAGAACCATGAGCCTGCAACTCTCTGAATTTTGTTCAGGTGGATGACAAGTACCAGTACTCGCTGGACAACAAGGACAACGTCGTCCATGGATGGATCAGCAGCAATCACCCTAGCCCCATGGGCTTCTGGGTCATCACCCCAAGCAACGAGTTCAAGAGCGGCGGCCCCATGAAGAGGGAGCTCACCTCCCACGTTGGACCCACCTCCCTCACCGTAAGAAATTTTTCTGCCATTCCCTCCAACAGTTTCAGTCAAAATATATATTCAGAACTTTCAACTTAGTAATCTCTCTGCGTTCCTCAGATGTTTCTGGGAACGCATTACATTGGGGATGACATTGTCCTCAATGTTGGCAACGGCGAGTATTGGAAGAAGGTGTTGGGGCCAGTCTTCATCTACCTCAACTCGAGCCCGAAACACGGTGATCTCCGGGCTCTCTGGCAGGATGCCAAGGCGCAGGCGCAAACCGAAGTCAGCAAGTGGCCGTACAGCTTCCCTAAATCACCGGACTTCGCCAAGGCCGGCGAGAGGGGCTCCGTCACCGGAAGGCTCATGGTCAGAGACAGGTTCATGAGGAACGACGACATGCCTGCCGGGATGGCGTACATTGGCCTCGCCGCGCCCGGGCAGCCTGGCTCCTGGGCGACAGAGTGCAAGGTACGTGCGCCGGTCTGCTCCGTGACTACAAGTTGATCGAAGTGGTTCTGAACTCGTGGCACAACTCAGCCAAGATCATGGACACCTGATGCTGTGATGTGTACTGTTGTGCAGGGTTATCAGTTCTGGACGACGGCCACGTCCTGCGGCAGTTTCACCATCGGCAATGTCCGGGCAGGGGTGTACAACCTCTACGCATGGGTCCCCGGGGTTCTTGGAGACTACATGTACACTTCTGCTGTGACCGTAACGCCAGGTTGCGCCATCGACCTCGGTGATCTCGTGTTCTTGCCTCCAAGATCAGGCCCGACGCTGTGGGAGATCGGAGTCCCGGACCGGACCGCCGCGGAGTTCTTCATTCCTGACGTCGACCCCAGATACGCCAACCGGCTGTTTCTGCACAGGGACATGTAAGCTCATGATCTTGATGGCTTACGGAAGCATATGTCACGAGGCTTTTTAGTTGGGAAACTGATTCGGTCCTGTTGCACAGGTACAGGCAGTATGGTCTGTGGGAGAGGTACGCCGAGCTGTACCCTGACAGCGATCCTGTTTTCACGGTCGGTCGAAGCAACCACTCCAAGGACTGGTTCTTTGCACATGTCACAAGGTACTGATGCTGAAGAACTCTCTGTCAGTGCTGCTCGTCTCTTCGTTTCTACATGTTTCAATTCAGACTTGTACATGTTCGGATTTTGCAGGAAGGTCGGCAATGGCAACGTGCCAACGACGCGTCAGATACGGTTCAACCTGGACCACGTCGTCGCGGACGGCACCTACACGCTGCGCATCGCCCTTGCAGCTGCTCAGATGTCCAGACTGCAGGTACGAATAATCCTTGCTGTACACTGAATAATCATGCTTGTAACAATACAATTCTGATCCTTGGCGAACGTACTGAACTCGATCCGATCGCGTTTCGATTCTGAAATTAGGTGCACGTGAACGGGGGCGGCATGAGGAGGGGGGGCGGGGTGTTCACGACGCCGGAGTTCGGCGGCGGCAACGCCATCGCGCGGCATGGCATCCACGGCGTGCAGTGGAGCTTCGAGTTCCCCATCAGAGGGTACCTGCTGGAAGAAGGCGAGAACAGGATCAGCATCACGCAGACGAGGGCCTTCGGCGAGTTCTTGGGGGTCATGTACGACTACATCCGCCTGGAAGGCCCTCCTGGATCCTGGCGAGACCCCACGCGACGGGCATGATCATCGTCATGATCTAATCGGCTAGGAATCAGTATTTCCTCAATTTTTTCTCTTAATTAGGATATACACAGCAGCAACAGTTGTAGGAGTAAACTGAAGATTGTTAGAGCAGTAACAGGGTGGGTTTTTGAATGTATAGGACCAGCATGGGAAGCCGAAATACTAGAGTGAAATGAGCTAGAGCTTTGGGAGATTTTGCAGAAAGGTGTTCGAGCTGAATCATGCTGTTCTCTTTTCTTTCTGATTGCCCAATCCACTCTACTAGTTGTACTTGCTGTTACAACAAAATAATCCCCCTGGTCGGCAAATATACTTGACATTTTAGACATGGCATGATCTCTAATATGCACATTTGATCATCTTTTTCTATCAATAATACTCGCTCTGATAAAAAAAAAGAGTAAGTCGTTGCACATTGACATGATCTACAAGGTAGTTATACTTTGACTAGCATTTTGAGGGGAAAATTCAGTTCTTTTACTAATCTTCAAGAAGTTTTTTTTTAATCCCTAAGATGCAGAGCTCAGAATTGTGCCGAATATGTTGTTATTCCTACAGTCCTTGAACACTACGTTAAGGTTCAGGTATGGACACCGAAATGAGATCCTGGTTACGAGGAGGGCCCGATCAAGTAGGTGAACGTGCAAGCTAAGTGAATATTACGACGGCGTTTAGCTTAGCAGAATCCCTCTGATCAAATGCAGAAGGGGAATTGTGCAGAAAATTGTGCCCCTACGGTCGTTGCACTTGTACATTAGTATGCTAATGGTTAGGCAACCACGATATTTATTCAGAAAACCCAGGCCAGCTTTGCCGAGTGGAACGGGGATCATAAACAAACAAGGTCAGTTGTCTGCATCAGTAATGTGCTAAAATACTCTGCTAAATAAAGTGCTAAAACATTTTCCATGGAGAAGTTAAAACTCACAAGATCGTCAGACCAAGAACTTGTGACAATCAAATATTAAACCCCCCATATTTGACATTCACCTAGCAACAACAAGAGATCTTCCTAGCACTATTTACAGACCAGGCACGTATGACATTCACCTGTGCTACCTGTACACTGAAGTTCAAAAAAGTTCAGCACT